>NC_056677.1:55894607-56546607 GCF_018350195.1 Panthera tigris | reverse complement strand
TATATAAATGTTCATATCAATTTAATTCATTATACCCCCAAACTGGAAACAGACCAGATGTTCTTCAACATGTGAATAAACTGTAGCAATAAAAGGAATAAATTATTGATACAAACATCAACTGGAAACTGTGCTGAATTTAAAAAGTCAATTTCTGAAGGACATACACTGAATGATTCCTTTTATATAACATTCTAGAAATTAGAAAATTATAGAGATGGAAAATAGTAATTGTCATGAGTAAAACGTAAGGGTTTCATGGGTGTGGCTAATAAAAGAGCAACCAACAGGAGGGATCATTATGGTAATGGAATTTTTCTGTATGTTCAGTGTATCCAAGGTCAACATCCTGGTTTTTTACATTGTATTACAATTTTGCAAGATATTACTATTGGGGGAAATGGGTGAAGGGTACGCATGATCTCCCTATATTATTTCTTTGTTTTAAATTTTTTATCATTTATTTATATTTTTGAGAGACAGAGACATAGTGTGATCAAGGGAGGGGTAGAGAGAGAGGGAGACAGAATCCGAAGCAGGCTCCAGGCTTTGAGCTGTCATCACAGAGCCTGTAGCGGGGCTCAAGCCTACTAAATGTGAGAGATCATGACCTGAGCCAAAGTCTGACGCTTAACTGACTGAGCCACCCAGGTGCCCCTCTTTGTATTGTTTCTTACATGTGCACATAATCTATTATCTCAAAATAAAAAGGTATTTCAATTTAAAAGACTTTCTCAGAGATATAATAGCTAAAGGAATTCATCACCAGCATACCCAAAGTATAAAAAATGTTACAGCACATCCTTCAGGAAAAAGTCAAATAATAGCAAAGAGAAGCATGGATCTCTACAAAAGAATAAAGAGCATCAGAAATGGTAATTACATGGGCAAATTACATAAGATTGTTTTCTTATTATGTGTACTATAAACCCTAAAGTAATTAAACAGAATTATAGCTAATAACCCATGCAATTGAATAACAACACTCAATCCAAAAGAAAGCAGAAAAAGAGGGAAAGGGGACAAAGAATAGATGGAAGAAACAGAAAACAAATGACAAGATAACAGATTTAAACCTAACCATATCCACAATCACACTAAGTGTAAATATTCTAAACACTTGGATTAAAAGGCAGAGAGTGTCAGACTGGATTTTAAAAAGCAAGGCTCAACTATAGGCCGCCTACAAAAATATGCTTTATTTTAAAGACACAAAAATGTTAAAAGTGAAAGGATGAAAAAGATATCACATGCTAACACTAATCAAAATAAATCTGGAGTATTATATTACCATACAAAGTAGATTTTATTATTTATTAAAAGTTTGCTTTTTAATTATTTATTTTGAGAGAGAGAGAGACAGTGAGAGAGAGAGAGAGAGAATGGGGGAGGGAGAGACAGAGAGAGGAAGGGAGAGAATCCCAAGCAGGCTCCCTGCTGTCAGCACACCACCAGATTCAAGGCTCAAACTCAAAAACTGTGGCATAATGACCTGAGCCAAAATCAACAGTTGGACACAGCTGACTGAGCCATCTAGGCACGCCATACAAAGTAGATTTTAGAGAAAAGAATATAAGCAGGGACAAGGAAGTTCATTTCATAGTGATAAAGAGGTCAATTCATAAAAAGAACAATTCTAAATGTTTATGTATCTAATAATAGAGCTTCACAATACGAAAACGAAAAACTGACACCTGTAAAAAGAAATAAACAAATTCACAAATATACTCAGAGATTTCATTATCCCTTCCTAAATGAAAAAAAAATAGACATAAAAAAAAAGTAGACATAAAATCAGTAAGGAAACAGAAGACTGCAAACACCATCAACCAAGGTGAACTGATATGTAAATGACACTCCACTAAGCCTTTCAAGAGTATACATCCTTTTTCACCTGCATATGAAACATTTACCAAGATAGACCATATTCTGGGCCATAAAAATGTTTCTATAAATTTAAAAGGATTTCAAGTCACACAAAGTATTTTCTCATCACAATGGAATTAAAACAGAAATCAAGAACAGAAATACATCTGGAAAATAATTAAGAATTAGATTATTCTATGGAAATTAGGTAACATACGTCTAGCTAATCCATGGGTCAAGGAAAAAATCTAAAGGGAAATTATAAAAAGATTTGGTCTGAATGATGATGAATATACAATACATCAGAATAAAAAAATTCAGCGGACATTTATATCATGAAAATATCTATATTAGAAAAAAACACAAAGGTCTCTAATCAATGACCTCAGGTTTCTACATTATGTAGTAAAATAAGAACAAATTAAATCCACATAAAAGGAAATGTTTGTAGAAATTAACAATTTGATTCTAAAACTTATAATGAAATATAAAGCACCTACAATAGTCCAAATAATTTTGAAAAAGAACAATGAAGGATTTACACTACTTTGCTCAGAACACAATAAAGATACATGAAACAAGATAGTATATTATTGTGTAAAGATAGACAAAACAATATTGACATTTGATTTTCATCATATTTCATTATGTTGTCATTCATTATATTTCATTATACTGCCTACTTATTCAATTATGCTCTTATATTCTCAATTGATTTTCAACAAAGGTACCAAAGCCATACACTGGGAAAGAACTATCTATTCAAAAAAATGATGCAGAAACAAATGGATATCTACATGCAAACAAATAAGTAATAAACCTTGGCTCTTATCATACACTATATACAAAACTAAGTCAATACGAATCATGGACCTAAATCTAAGATTTAAAACGATAAAACTTCTGGACAAAAACATAAGAGAAAATCTCAGTGTCCTTTTGTTTGACAAAGATTTCTTAAGTATGACATGAACTCACAAATTATAAAAGGGAAAAAATCAGTAAGTTGCATTTCATCAACATTAAAAATGTTTACCCTTCAGAAGACACCACTGTGAAAAGGTAAAAGCAAGCCAAAGACTGGGAAAACATGTATTTGCAAAACATGTATCTGACAAAGGACTTGTATCTAAATTACATAAGGAATTCTTATAAATCAATAGTAAGATGTCAAAGATCTTAATAAAAATAGGAAAAATACGTAAGATACTTCACCAAAGAATATATTTGGGTGGCATATAAGCACATAAAAAGATGTTTGATATTATTAGCCATCAGAGAAATATGAATTAAAACCACTATGAGATAATACTATATACACACTACAATGGCTACAATTAAAAAAGTTCACTATACTAAGTATGGGAAAGGATGTAGGACAACTGAACTCTCACATGTTGCTAGTGGTAGTACAAAATTTGGAAGTTTGGCAGCTTTTTTTTTTTTTAATTTTTTTTAACGTTTTATTTATTTTTGAGACAGAGAGAGACAGAGCATGAACGGGGGAGGGCCAGAGAGAGAGGGAGACAAGAATCTGAAACAGGCTCCAGGCTCTGAGCTGTCAGCACAGAGCCTGACGCGGGGCTCGAACTCACGGACCACGAGATCATGACCTGAGCCGAAGTCGGCAGCTTAACCGACTGAGCCACCCAGGCGCCCCGACAGCTTTTAAAAATGTAAATGTCACAGACATTCCACAATTCATTTATCTAAGAGAAATAATTGTGTATGTACACAGAAACCCTGGTACACAAATGGTCATAGCAGTTGTATTTATAATACCTAGAAGTGAAAGTCAAATATCAATAGTTGAAAGTAAAAACAAATTGTCATGTATCTATACAATGCAATACTACTACTCATTCAAGAGGAATGAATTAGTCTTACACACAACATAGATGAATATGAAAATCATTATGCTGAGTGGAAGAAGACAAAGAGTTCATACAGAATGAATACCTTTATAGAAATTTCTAGAATCTGTAAATTAATCTGTAATGACAGGAAATAGATTAGTAGTTGCCTGGAAGGGAAAGTAGTGAAGGATCAGAGAATGGAGGGAACACAAAAAGCACCAGGAAATTTTAGGGGATGATGGATATTTATTATCTTGATTGTGGTGGTGGGTGTATACATCAAATTGTACACTTTAAATGTGCTTTATTATATGTCTATTATACCTCAATAAAAGTGTTAAAAACTATAAGGAAAAGTATGGTATAGTTAATACAATCACAATTTTATTCATAGTTATTTTACTACTTGTAAAGATTTCTAAGTGTTTAATGTCAACCCCCTGAAAAATCTAGTCTTTCTAGCCACAGGACCAGGACAATGGCAGACTAGCAAGACAGAAAATTTGTAGACAATCTTCTCCCTACTCTACACAAACACCATAGATAAAACTGTGGCACCACCCACATCACCTTCAGTAAAGGCCAAATGGGAAACTTGAATATCAACTCCAGCCTATCTGTAAGGAAGAGCCTCTATTACCTCCCCATTGGGAAGATGTCAAAGAACACTGAGTAGAGACCTGGGACCTTCATCCATGTCTGGCAATAACAAGGTTTTCCCACTACTTACTGTCATTAAAAACCATCTGGTAAACCTGAGCTTCAACTCCTACCTAATGGTAAGAAGGCACTCCTCTTCCTCCCTGCCAAGGTGGTGTCAGTGGAGGCCTCCTGGGGAGCCTGAACTCCCACCTCCACCTAGCAGTAACAAGGCATCCTCTTCTTGACTAGAGTTTCAAGCAAGGTTGAGTAGGGAACCTAGATATCCACATCCACCTGGCATGAACTAGGCAGTGCCTACCTTCTCTCACAGGTGTAGCATCAAAGGAGGCTTGTTAAAACTGATATAAGATCCAGAACTTATAGCATAATGCTCAAAATGCCCAGTATTCAATTAAGAATCAATCATCAGAGCACCAGGTGTGGTACGGAAATGTTGAATCACTGAATTGTATTCCTGAAACTAATATTTCACTGTATTTTAACTAACTGGAGTTTATTTTTTTAATGTTTATTCATTGTTGAGAGAGAGAGAGAGAGAGGGGCAGAGAGAGAGGCGGACAGAGGATCTGAAGGGGGCTCTGTGCTGATAGCAGCAAGCCTGATGTGGGGTTGGAACTCACAAACCATGAAATCATGACCTGAGCTGAAGTCAGACACTCAACCAAGTGAGCCATCGAGGTGCCCCTAACTAACTGGGAAAGAACTGTCTATTCAAAAAATGATGAAGAAATAAATGGATATCTACATGCAAATAAATAAGTAAATAAACCTTGGAGTTTAAATAAAAACTTAAAATAGGAAGTCTCAACAAAGGAAGATATAAAGAAGTACCAAAAGGAAATTTTAGAACTGAAAAGTACAATAGCCAAATTAAAAACTCAATGGATGGACTCAACAGCAGAAGGGATAGAACGGAGGAAAGAATCAGAAAACTTGGAAATAGAACAATAAAATGGGTATAAGATTACGCAAACTATGTTCATCCATACCAGAGAATATTACTCGACAATAAAAATAAGAAACGGATACAGACAACAAACATATGTATCTCAAGTGTATTACGCTCAGTGAACAAAAGTCAATCTCAAAAGTTTACATACTGTATGTTTTCTTTTATATAAGACTATAGAAATGACTGAAATGACAAAGCTTTATAGATCGAAAGAAGATTAGTGGTTGCCAGAAGTTAAGGATAGTGAAGGATGAGAGGCGGGAGGCTTGATTCCAAAGGGGTGGGTAACAAGTAGAAGATCTTTGTGGTGATAGAATAGTGCTGTCTCTTGGTTGGTTATACAAATCGTCACATATGATAAAATGACACAGAACTATATACACACATAATATCCTGGTTTTGATATAGCACTCTAGTTATGTAGACTGTAACCATTGGGGGAAATTGTATAAAGGATATGACAGAGTTCTTTGTACTATTTTTGCAACCCCCTGTGAATTTTTAAAAATAAAAGATTATTTTTGGAGTGCCTGGGGGGCTCACTCAGTTAAGCATCGGACTTCAGCTCAGGTCATGATCTCACAGTTTGTGAGTTCGAGCCCAGCATCAAGGCTCTGTTCTGACAGCTCACAGCCTGGAGCCTGCTTGAGATTCTGTGTCTCCCTCTCTCTCTCTCTGGCCCTCCCCCACTCATGTTCTCTCTCTCCTCTCTCCAAAATAAATAAACATTAGAAAAATTTTTTAAAATAATACAAAATAAAATATTATTTTGAATATTCTAATATTTTATATTGAATTTAATTTACAATAATTTATATTTTTATTATTTATATTAAATTATATTAATAGTATTTATTTTAACATAAAACGTTAAAAAAGAAAAAATAAAATCGAGACATTGGAAGGACACCTGGGTTGCTCAGTCCTTAAGCATTGGATTCATAATGTTGGCTCAGGTCATGATCTCACGGTTCATGAGATTGAGCACTGTGTCGGACTCTGCACTGACAACTTGGAGCCTGCTTGGTATTCTCTCCCTCACTCTCTCTTTCTCTTTGCCCTTCTCCTGCTCACTTGTTCATGCTCTCTTTCTCTCTCTCTCTCAAAGTAAATAAATAAAATTTTAACAAAGACATTGGAAACAACTAGAAACACAATTTAACAAATATGAATGATGGGTAAGATTCTGCAGGCTAGAGAGACATCCTAGAGTGGGAAAACAAAAGCATTACACTTGTTGTCATCCAAACAACCTATTACCAAATCACTGACTACCGAAGAGAAACGGAATGAAGGGTTACTTTACTCCAAGTATAGGTTACACACCACTAGAGAATGGTTATATTCAAACCTGGGAACATTATCTTTGGGATAACAAGGTAGAGAGAGAGTAAAGATGGTATATAGTAGGCTATCAACATATTAAAAATATATATGTTGAATGAATAAATGAAAGGATAAGCCAGTTTCCTTCTTATCTATGTCATCGTTGCTATGCTCTCTCACAGTCTTTAAAAAAACTTTTTTGGGGGTGTGTGTGGCTAAAGGAGACCAGAATTTTGGCTCTTTGGTGATAAATGATTGGTTTTTCCCCCTTTAGGGTGGAGTGTTAATATAATTGTTTCCTCCATAAGTAATTTAAAAACCAATTTTTTAAAGCACCAATTTCTAATTGTTAGGCAGTGTTGTGCCTATGACCATTTGATTTGCGGATCTTATCCAAATCATTCTAAGTTAAAGAGACAATGACTTCGAATTAATTTTGGTTTGAGAATTTCACACTAACCTTTGATAAGATTGTAAACATCCTGGGATACCACCCTAGATGACAAGATGTCAGAGTGATCAAGATGCCATAAAAAGAATGGTGTCCCTTAGATAAATACAATGATCTCAGCTCCGGTCATTTATAATAGAGTCACTTTATAAAAATATGGGAGATGAGACTGTCTAATAAAGGTTTTATCAGGGCAGTTTTAATAAAGAAAGATAAGAGGGTAAAAGTAGGAAGTATTTTTCAAAAATACAACAAAAAAGGAAAACTAACAGTTTTCCTTGGTGTCTTTTTCTTATTATGTAATACCTTAATAGGGAATTTTCATTAAGACAGAGAGTCTCAGGAGCAAGGAATGAATGGAGGTGGCAGTGGTAGAAGGAAAAAAAATAAGGAAAGATAAGAAGAGATCTACAAGTAAGGTTCAGTACTAGGCCAAGGTACCATCAGAGAGGAAGGACAAAGAGGAATATAAACTGTCTTTTGAGGGGCACCTGGGTGGCTTGGTCGGTTGAGTGTCCGACTTCGGCTCAGGTCATGATCTCACAGTCCGTGAGTTTGAGCCCCGCGTCGGGCTCTGTGCTGACAGCTCAGAGCCTGGAGCCTGTTTCAGATTCTGTGTCTCCCTCTCTCTGTGACCCTCCCCCGTTCATGCTCTGTCTCTCTCTGTCTCAAAAATAAATAAAAACGTTTAAAAAAAATTAAAAAAAAACTGTCTTTTGATCTTATCTCATTATCTTGTCAGCTCAAAAAAGTCTCTTATGCTCACCTCTCCCTTTCTGGCTAGCTCATCGCTTGTCCCTATTATATCTTTCTACTGATACCTAATCAAGATTTATTATAGCAGAGTCTCCCCATAGATTCTGGCAGGTCAATGTTAGTCTGGTTTTTGAAAGGAAAGTTCAATGCAGTTGGCAGATGAAATGCAATTGAAGTCTAAAGTCTCAAATCTCATTGGCTTAAATCTTATGCCTGATAATCACTCATCATCATATCCTTTTTAGTCAGAGGGCACTAAAGCTAACTGACGCATCAGGCAGAGAACTCCAACCATGCTGCTCTAGGGAAATTTGCATAATGTACCTAAAATACCAGGGGCTGGCTTCAGTGCTCACAAGCGCTATAACCAGTGAAGCCTCTCTAGTGCTAGGTCCAAGTATAACATATCAAGCCACTAATTGTTTTCATTTACTGAGGCTTTTTAAATGTTTAATAATTTACTTTCATTATACTGCCAGAGGTCACATAAGGGAGAAGCTGCAGCATTCTGTAGGCATAATTCATAGCTTTCCATTCAATCTAGATACATCAGTTGCATTGTCATATTTTCAAATTGATAAATCTGATTATCTTTAGAGAGCATACCACTTGCTCCCTTCAGAAAACATTTTTCTTATTTATCAATAAACATCTCAGAGACGTTTGATTGCCCACCAAATGTAGGCTCCTGTAATAGACAAAACAAACAAACAAACAAAAAAAACGGAAAGCAAATTTCTCTCCTTCTCAAAGGTCAGTCTAAAATATAAACAATGACATACTCACTTGCAAATCAAGACAACTACCAAAGCCCAAGAGCTTCTATGAAATCTCCTTCACTCTTAAGGAGGCTTGGATGCCCTGCATATTTTTAGAAAATACTTTCATGCCTTCAATGTATTTATGTAAGGGCATCAGGAATTTTATTCCGCCAATCTGCCAATCATCTTTGTAATTCTTATCTGTCGTCATTGGTTCCAACGACCATCAAACCAGAAACTTTCTCTCAAAGCCTAACTCAGGGCCATAAGATTCTAATATCACAGCTTTACTTTCCATAGGCCGCAGCAAATCCAAACTCATTCCCATTTTTCAGGGCATAAGGAGATATGCAGGTATTTCTAGCTAAAAATAAAAGTAGCTTCTTTGTCCCAAAGTACCTATGCAAAGGAATAAACACCCTTCCTTACTAACACCAAGAAGAATACAGTCTTACCTATCAACATCTGACAGGCCAAGCATTTCAGTTATGGACCCTGCTGAGTTCTAATGATAGTAACTTTTATTAATTTCATCCTTCAGTAGAACATAAAGGGAAATCATCTTTCCTCTTCCTTATTATTTCCAACCAGTTCAGTCTGCTTAATGAATGTACTGATTAGTTACTGATTGTTCATCATCTTTAAAATTAATTTGAAAAGTAGATTTGGAAAAAAACATCACTTGTGTTGGAGATAGACTGGGTGCTCATGAAATGAGCACTCACTGAATTATGCACTCACTGTTACCAAGTGTCACAAAATGTTCTATTCTGCCAGCTGGAGACACAAATTTCACACTGAGGAGTGCAGTGCTTCCTATAGGAACAATCCCCCTGTGGATAGTCAATAAATCTTTATTAAAAGCCTTCCTTCCAGAGGGAAAAAGGGAGAGACAAGTGAACCAGGAGAGGGCTGGTTGAAAACTTCTGTGGCTGTTTCAGGAGAGAAGACTTATTGGAAACAAAAGGGAATGCGTGTAACCTTTCTAGCAGAGGGCACTGGAGACTGGGAGAAGTGGCCACAAATCATTCTGGAATAAAGGGGATTGGGCAGTAATTTCAAGACTTTGGCAACTAGATTGCTATGCACCAGAAATACACAGCCTCCTATGTGTATTTCCCTGTTGCCACCAATAGCTTCTGCTTTTAAAAGAGTCAAGAGTTATATAGTAAACATATCTAGGTAACTTATCCAATACTTTAACTACCCAGAAGTAGCCAATAACCTACAAGACAGCCAATAATATACATTCTAAGAATGATCAAACATTAAGACATATATCCTTTGCTCATAAAAATATAGCATAACATAACATTAGGGTTAGGTTCTCATAAGAGGATTGCCTATGTGTTCAAGGTATAGTCACTCTTAAAATTGTGTCTAAAAATAACAAGCCTATTTATCTGGTCCCAGGGGCACAACTGATTTGGAATGAGGAGCTGCCAAATACACCAAATAGTAACAGCTGACATCAGTGGAAGAGATTATACAACTATAAAAAGCAGATATGAAATTTAAAAAGCATAGCAGTCTGGGGACATTTAGTGTGGGGGAAAACAGTACTGTTCCTATCAAATGTCCCCACTGGAACAATTATAGTTAAGACAAAGCAAAAACTTGAGATTCATAATGTTGGCAAAACTCTAATCTTGTCCTGATTTTGTCATCCTACTGGATCCTACTTTACACCAATAGTTCCAAACAGAAGGACTTCTTGAGGTGGTGTCAGACAGTGGAGGGAAGAAAACAAGGCACTTACTCCTCATATGGCTTTAGATGTACCGGTTAAGCAAGTTTCAGATAGTTTTGGTCTGAAAATTTAAAATTTAAAATGTGGATACTTACTATTTCCCTCACAGAATTGTCATAAGGACAAAATAAGATACTGTATGTAAAACACTTCATTAAATATAAAGTGTTAAAAAATGGTAGCTTTCCATTTACTTTGTTCTGCTTAGTCCAAAATACAACTATAAGAATCCATAGTGGTTATCTTGCCCTTTTCATAACTTTCTGTGATTTCTCGTTTAACACATCTCTCCTCCTCTTATATTTGTGAGGGATTATGATGCCATCATTCTAGGTAAAACTGAACCCAACAGGCATCCTTGATTCCTCCCTTTCCATTCATATCTAAGTAATGACCTTGGCCACCTCTTTAACCCCTCCTATAGCTTTCCTTTGCCTTCCATTCACTTGGATGCATCCTTTTCCAGACCCTCAGAGATCATCTCTAACTGGTTTTCTTATATCTAGTTTCTTGTATCTAGTTTCTAGTTAAGGAAACTTTCTTATAGCTGTTCTAAAGACAGCTTCAAGTAGGTCATCCCCTGGATCAAAAGCTTTCACTGACTTCCCAGTGCCTTCAGGATAAAATCCAAAATCACCAAACTGGCATTCATAAAAATCCATGGGAAGAATTTCTCAGAGGTCTCAAAAAAATCTGTGCTTGCTTCTTCTGAGAAATTGGTTCATTTTAATGTCAAGAATCTCTGCATATCTTATAGTGAATATTTCCCTCTTCGTCTGCTAAGACACTCAGAGCCAAACTTAGATTACAACTATAAAGTCCCCAATGCTGTGTACTTAGTTAAAACCTTACTGGGGTGCCTGGGTGGCTCAGTTGGTTGATTTCTGCTCAGGTTATGATCCCAGGGTCAAGGGATCAAGCCTCGTGTCAGGCTCCACGTTGTGCACGGAGCCTACTTGAGATTCTTTCTCTCTCTTCCCCTCTCCCCTTCTCTCTCTCACTCGCTTTCTCAAAAAAAAAAAAAGTCCTTATTGTGGCCTCATTTCAGTTTCTTACATTTATTTTCCCTTCACATAAATTTCTTTGTCAATTTGTTCATCCTGTCATTGTATTAGTTTCTCAGTAAACCAACTCAAATCCTGTTAGAATGAGGTAGAGTATAAAATGATATTGTGAGACTTAAAACACTACATGACCATATGAACAAAGGTGGAAAAAAGACTGGGTAGCAAGAGAGGGAGCAGGAATGAGGATGAGAATGATCTTCACTGATGTAAAGGTATCAGTTCAATTGTAAGAAAACTAGAGAGAACCATTTGGGGAACATTTACTATCAGCATTTGTAATAAGCTAACAGAGAAACAAATGAAACATTTACAGTAAGAAATCTATTCTTGACAACATCTCTGAAAATAAGTTCTACTGCTAACCTTTTGTCTTAAAATATATTACTAAACGAAAATGTAATGAAGTCAAAGCTAAACAGAATATGATGATGACTTACATTTGTACTGCTTTGCTGCTTACAAACCCCTTTCACATACAGTATCTCAATGGGACCATTCCGGACTATTCTTTGTTGTAGAAGCCATTCACATTGGCAAGAAGCTGTTTCAAGCAGCATTCTCCATATCTGGGTTATTAAAGATGTGGTACATGCTGTAATAGAAAGTCGTATGGTATGTTGTTTGTCCCCTCTCTCTAAATCCTTCTCTACTGGCATTTCATCTTGTTCTTTAAATCACCAAGCTCTATCATGCCAATGTTAGTCTGATCTCTTTACCCATTCTTATTTTGAGCCTCTTTTTAGACATAGGATCCAACCCTCCTTTCCTTGTCCTCATCTTCCAGCCCCAAAGAATAGCTTTCCACTTCTTTGCACGCCCAGACCATTCCCTCTCAAACCTCTACCTTTCTAAAAAGGCATTTATTTTTTAAGCATTTCAGTTATGAAGACCACCCACTATGGGGCTCATTTACTCTTCTCATTTTATATTGTGCTGCACCAACTTGTATCTTTAGACTGTAAGCTCCTCAGTGAAAGGATTTTCTTCTTTGTTTAGTGCAATCAACCTATTGTAAAGTACTGTGTATACTTACAGACTATCACTAATGCGGTTCTTCCTGGGTTTCACTGGAATTATCTACTTAGTCATGTGATTTCACTTGGCCATCATTTTTCTTCCACTGAATTATTTGGGGCCCTCTTCCAGAATTTTTTAAAGTAAAAAATTAGCACTTTCTGCTTTCAAGAGTGCGATAAGCTACACATTTGAATGTACATGCTTCATCCTGCTTTATTCTATTTCTTACAGATAACAATATCAAATTAAATACCTTCCAATAGTCTGCTACAAAGGCAAAATACAAAGCCATTTTCCTTCTGGCTAATCTACAGATAATCTTATTCACTCCTGCTGTACAGAAAAATGACAACAGTCCACCTGGAATTGAATATATTCCAGCTATCATTAGTTACAATGCTGTATCAGGGGAACAATGCTGGCAAAAAAAATAAAGTCATTAATTTCCCTAAAACAAACAGAGGGGAAAGACAATTTAAGATACACAGAGTTACTGCATAATAAATTCCATTTTTTCAATTAATGCAAATATTTAATGACTTAACATAAAGTTAAAAAACCAAAATGCATTAGGGTTGCCTAGGTGGCTCAGTCAGTTAAGTGTCCACCTTTGGCTCAGGTCATGATCTCATGGTTCATGAGTTCAAGCCCCACATCAGGTTCTATACTGACAGCTCAGAGCCTGAAGCTAGCTTTGGATTCTGTGTCTCCCTCTCTCTCTGCCCCTCGCCACGCTCAGATTCTCTTTCAAAAAATAAATAAACATTAAAAAATTTTTTAAAAAATCAAAATGTATTGGAGGATAAATAGATCGGACAGTACATAAATTGTTGTGTGGAACCAAGAGTCAGATATATCCCAAATCCCCTTCAGCAATTAGTTTCATAAGTTATCAACATGGAGAGAAAGATGTCTCTACCTTTTTTGTGTGTGACAAACTTGTCTGAAACTTTTGCTCAAAATATATTTGCTCAATATAGATGCTGTTCCTAGGTCTAAGAAACAGTGAAAAAGCCCAAATGTGGGCAATGGAAGAGGGAAGGAGCAAGCAAACAAGAATACTCCATAAACTGTGATTGTCAACTAGCTCTTACAAAGTATACAGGAGTAATCCCTTGGCACTGAATCTTCTTTCACTGTGAAAATCTAGTTCATGTCATTGGAGCTTTCATACAAGGTCCGTATTTCATCCAGTTCATGGGCAACAGTTTTACTCTCCACCCCACAGGAATTTTTGGCTTATGCTCAATTATCTGGATGAATCACAATGCCTAATCCTTACTCTTTGTGTATACACATGGAGATGGACACCTTTTAAACACTGTACCCGACATTTGCAAGTAGTCTTAAAGAAAACTTCCAAAGAAGAGCATGTAGTAGAACTGGAAGGATACAAACATGAATTATTTTAGCATCTAAAGGACATTTCAGTATAAACCCTACTTCTGAGTGATATACAACAAAAATGCAAATAAATTGCTTGAGAATTATGGCTCCATAGCCAAAAAATGCTATTAAGTTTATATCTGTAGCCACATAAAGAGTTTATCCCATAGAGAGACAGCCCATATGGAGATCTTTGCACAAAGATCCATCAAATCCTGGCAGTGAAAACATATCAGGACAGGTGTAGATCCTATCTCCAATGCCCCTTAGTGAGCATTTCACAGGTGTGTGGCTAATAGAAAATATGTGACAGGTGAAGTCCAGATGATTAAAATTTGGATTAAAGTGATACCTTAACACCTTATCTACAATAGCTTTATTATGAAATTTCAGCTTTCTGTTTGTAATGCTTTGCAGTGCCCCTCCAGGCAGAATGAAGAGTGTAAGAGTTTCTTCCTTATGGACATGTTTCTGTTAAGCAGCTAACATAGTATCTGCTGGGATGAAGTTAGAATATCTTTTCATTATAAGGAAAGAACTCTAGACTACAATAAGTCAAATGTATACCAGATGATAACGTTCTACCTCCTAAAAGAGATGCATTGGATGAACATGCTTTAACCTTGAATACTCAGGATCATACAATCAATACTACTCAAAAAAAAAAAAGGCGATTTCATGTTCAACTTTGGAATTAAGTTGGCTAAATAAATGTTAACTGTGCACTTGACCAACCAAGTTTGGTTAGCACTCTCCTTAATTAATAAATTATTTGCAGCAAACCCTTTAATAACTAAGGAGACATAGCTTAACTTATTTCTTCTGAATTTAGCAGCATCTACCAGGAATTTCTCATGGGCTACATTCATAAAAATTAGAAAATCAAAAGGACCAGGAGACTAACACATACTGGGAAAGAGAAAGGGGACTCATGTGAAATGCAAGTAAGAGTTCACTACCAATTGTTCTCCCTTAAACTAACCCTCCCATTCCTCTGGTTTGACTGTGATTTTTTAAAATAATTGGTGTATTGCTAGAAATCACATTCTTAACCCACAGGACCAGAAAATGAGAGAGCTCACTTCATGCTGTTAATGGTAAATTAGCACATGATCACAACCTACCAGTAACTAGGGAAGTTTACAAAGCAAACCTCTCACACCTCTTCTAGAGTTTTCTACTCTTCTTCCTTACACAAAGCAGACATAAAACCAGATATTTGTATTATAAACAAGCTGTTACAAAATCAGGGCCCCCAAAAACCATTTTCTTCTATAGGTTTATTTGTAGTAATGTAGTCCACTATAGTCACTGCAAACAAAGCACCATTACTATAGAGCCTCCAAGATGGTATGGAAATATCTTTGTCTTTGTAATAGGATTTTACTTGGATAAAAGGAAAGATGTCCTGAACAGTGAAAGTCCTAAACACAGAAATGACTTAGAAGGAGGTTACAAAATTTCATTCCCAGGGGCCCTTTATTTATTTTAAAAGAATATAAAACTATTTATTGACCACCATTTACCAGTATTTACAATAAAGTTAACAATACATAGTTGGATAACATTCTGATTATTACAAAGTTAGTGTGTTTCCTGGTTTCTGCTGAACCAGTAACTCAAATACTAAGACTGAGCCTACATGTAAGGAAGAATTTGGGGTAAAGAAAAAACACGCAACTCAAAGAATTTAGAATACAAAAGTTTGTCGACCCATTTATTCCAGCAGGTCCTAAATTGCCAATATCTGATTATGATTAGGTTTCCATGAAGAATGTCTTAGACATTCCATGAATCATGATCTTTTAGTCAATACAGCACAAAGATTTCCACTTCTTGAAAAGGAATGGTTCAGTAGAAGGAACCTTTAATGTCCATTAACTAACTTTCACTTACCTAATTAAAACAAACAAGGATTTGTCTAGTTTTCTCATTTGCGTGGGGAGGTTGTTGGTAGTGATAAAATTTTCCTTTCAGGATCTTGCAAATAAACTTGCATTTATATCACTCTAGATATGGAAATGGATTCTGATATGGCTGCTTTTAAATTGTTCTGTTTAAATTGTTTACAATATATTTAAATTGTCCAATTAATTACAAAATTTGAAAAGTTAAGGCTTCAGGAAAAATTTCAATTTAACTTTAAGTGATTCATTTCCTAGGTTGCTGAAAATGACAGCATCCAGAAACATGGGCTTAGCCATGATTATGAAATGCTGTTTTTGTTTTGGTGAATGTCCAAAAAAAAGGAAAGGAAAGGAAACCATTTACGTTTGTATTTTTATGTATACACACAAAAACAACCACAAATAAGCAAAAACCCAGATGGCCCTTAGGCATATGGGAGTAAAACACAAATTCTTTTTTTATTTAATGTTTATTTATTTTTGAGACAGAGTGCGAGTGGGGGAGGGGCAGTGAGAATGAGAGACACAGAATAAGAAACAGGCTCCAGGCTCTGAGCTGTCAGCACAGAGCCCTACGCAGGGCTCAAACTCATGAACTGTGAGATCATGACCTGGGATGCAGTCAGATGCTCAAATGACTGAGCCACCCAGGTGCCCCGTAAAACACAAATTCTGATTGAGTAATGACTCTAAACATTTTCCCATGGTCTGAAATATTCTTTTCTGATGAAGGAATCAACTACAGAAAACTTTCATTGTTTCAAAGTAACCAGAGATATAGACTGGAAAACAACAACTCCTCCAATACTACTTCAAATTGAACCTATCAAAGTTGATTTTTATTAGAATATTATTTCTTCACACTAATAAATCAAAAAACCAAAACCCAGGAGCACCTTAGTGGCTCAGTAGGTTAAGCATCCAACTTTGGCTCAGGTCATGATCTCTCCTCTGTCCACAAATTTGAGACCCACTTTGAGCTCTGTGCTGACAGCTCAGAACTTGGAGCCTCCTTTGGATTCTGTTATCTCCCTCTCTCTCTGCCCCATCCCCACTAGCACTCTTGTTGTCTCTCTCTCTCTCAAAAATACATAAACATAAAAAAAACCCAAAACCCAGATTATATATATATATATATATATATATATATATATATATATATGATTATATATACATATATATGATTATATATATATATATATATATATATATATATATATATATATAAAGTTATTGAGCATCATCTTCTAAACAAAAATGCCACCTTAGTCTGTCCTCATAAAAAGCAATTACAATTTGAGGACATTTGATGTTTGCCTCTTTTGCCAGCACCATGTCTACCTCATCTCTTTCCATTTCATGAGAAACATTAATTCTCCACTGCTGCCTGTGGCACCAATTATTCATTCAGGATTTATCAGCAGCATCTTTTTTCTCCTTTGATTTGCTATCATTAGATTGTCAGATACAGATTTTCTTTTCGTACAATCTTTTTCTTTGTCAGTTTTTTGAAAATTAAGGAAATACTTAAATTAATTCTGGACAATCTAAATTTTTTTCAGGTTCCCAAGTATTGCCAGCATTTGTAAATCCCTTTCACTTAAGGAAATACTCCACCTTCCCATTCACTACATATCATTTCAGTACATTTCAGTACTTTTCTTCAGGCTCTGCCTCTTACTTTTTTTCTCTTCTCATTCTATTTCTTTCCCAATTTTTGCAATGTAGTTTTATTGGAGGCCATTTTTTATTGCAGGCTTGAAGAGCATTTATTCACTGCCTCTGAGCAGTTCTGGGTCCCTGGTTTGCAGCATCTCCCCCTTTATTTATTTTTTAATGGACCTTTTGTCCAGCAAAGACTTAATTTTTTTTAAGTAATTAAATGTGTAAATATTTTATTTTATTGCATCTTCATTTTGAGATGTAATTAGAAAGATTTCTCCCCATACACAGATTATAGAAGAATCTACCCATATTTTCTTCTAATTCTTCTGTTGCTTCAAGATTTGCATTTAGATCTCTGACCGATTTGGACTCTGTGGTATCTTTTCCCAAGTGGCTATTTTGGTTATTTATCAACGTATAACAAACTACCCCCAAACTTAGTGGCTTAAAATAATACCCACTTTATTAGCTTCCATAGCTATGTATGAAGATTTGACTCAGCTGAGCAGTTCTGCAAATCTTGCCTCTGGTTCTCTTGTATAGTTGCAGTACTTGGTGGCTGGGGCTGGAGTTCTGTAAAGGCTTGATTTAAATGATGGGAGGGTGGGGCATCTCTCTTTCTGCATGTAGTTCCAGGTCCTCTTCTCTCCAAGTGGCTTCTCCATTTAGTCTTTTCTTCCTTTTTCTTTTCTTTTTTAAACAGCTTTTATTGTGATTGGCTTCATATACCATAAAATTCACCTATTTATAGTTCATACATTTCAGTACAATCATAGATTTGTACAGTCATCACCACAATCTAATTTGTAAGTACTTTTAACATCCCAGAAAGAAACCCTTCACTCATTAGCAAGTCATTCCTCATTTTTGCTGCAACCCTCATCCCTGTTCCTGCCTTAATTACTGATCTACTTTTCTGTCTGTATGAAATGGTCTATTCTGGATATTTCATAAAGGAATAATACACTACTTAGTCTTTTTGACTAGTGTCTTTTACTTAGCATAATGTTTCAAGATTCATCCATGTTGTAGCATGTATCAGAATTTCATTCCCTTTTATAAACAAATAATAATCCATTGTATGGTGACATCACAATTTGTTTACCCAGTCATCTGTTGCTGAACAGTTAGGTTGTTTCCACTTTTTGGCTATCATGAATTATGCTTCTATGAAATTCTTTGTAAAGTTTTTGTGTGGACATATGTTTTGATTTCTGAAGTATATAACTAAGAGTGGAATTACTGGGTCATCTGTTTAGCCTTTATTTTTTAAATGACATTAAAATTTTTTTGCATCATAAGTCTACTCTTTACTCCTCATCTCCTATTACCCTCAATCCCCTACACCCTTCCCTCTGGTAACCATCAGTTTGTTTTCTATAGTAAAGAGTCTGTTTCTTGGTGTGTCTCATTTTCCCTTTACTCATTTATTTCTTAAATTCCATATATGAGTGAGATTATATGGTATTTGTCTTTCTTTGACTTACTTCATTCAGCATTAGTCTCTAGCTCTATCCATATAGTTGCAAATGTAAAGATTTGGTTCATTTCCATTGCTGAATAATATTCCATTGTATATATATATACCACTTCTTTATCCATTGATCTATCAGTGTACACTTGGACTGCTTCCATAGTTTGGCTATTGTAAATAATGCTACAGTAAACATAGGAGTGCACGTGTCCCTTTGAATTAGTGTTTTTGGGGGCACCTAGTGGCTCAGTTGGTTACACATCTGAAGTTTTGGGTTAGGT
Source organism: Panthera tigris (assembly GCF_018350195.1). Classification (NCBI taxonomy): domain Eukaryota; kingdom Metazoa; phylum Chordata; class Mammalia; order Carnivora; family Felidae; genus Panthera; species Panthera tigris. The sequence continues at coordinate 56,527,429 of NC_056677.1, read as the reverse complement.
CATGATCTCATGGTTCATGGGAATCAACCACAGAGCCTGCTTGGGATTCTCTCACTCCTTATCTTTCTGCCCCTCCCCCACTCATTCTTGCATTCTCTCTCTCTCAAAATAAATAAATAAAAATTAATTAATTAGTGGGGGGTTTTATTGGATGAAATCACAGTAGTGCAATTGCTGGATTGCAGGGCAGTTCTATTTCTCACTTCTTGAGGAAACTCCATACTATATTCCAGAGTGGCTGTACAAGTTTGTGTTCCAACCAACAGTGCACAGGGTTCCTTTTTCTCCACATTGTCGTTTCTTGTGATTTTGATTTTAGCCATTCTGACAGGCATGAGGTGATATCTAATTGTAATTTTAATTTGTATTTCACTGATGGTGAATGATGTTGAGCATCTTTTCATGTGTCTGTTGGCCATCTGTATGTTTTCTTTGAAGAAATGTCTATTCATGTCTTATGCCCATTTTGTAATTGGATTATTTGTGTTTTGGATGTCAACTTTCATCAGTTCTTTATATATTTTGGATATGAACATTTTATTAAACACGTCATTTGCAAATATCTTCTCCCAGCCAGTAGCTTCATTTTAGTTCTGTTCAATGTTTCCTTTGCTGTGCAGAAGCTTTTTTCTTAATCTTGATGTAGTCCCAATAGTTTATTTTTGCTTTTATTTCCCTTGCCCCAGGAGACATATCTAGAAAAATGTTGCCACTGCCTGCCAATATCAGAGAGATTACTATCTGTGTTCTCTTCAAGGATTTTTATGATTACGGGTCTCACATTTAGGTCCTTACTCTATTTTGAGTTTATGTTTGTATGTGGTCCAACTTCATTCTTTTGCATGTGGCTATTCAATTTTCCCAACATTCTTTGTTGAAGAGACTGTCTTTTTTCCATTGGATATTCATTCCTCATTAATGAAGATTAATTGACCATATAATTGTGGGTTCATTTCTGGGTTTTCTATTCTGTTTCATTTATCTATGTGTCTATTTTTGTGCCAGCAGCATACTGCTTTGGTTACTACAACTTTGTAATATAACTTGAAACCCAGAATCCTGATGTCTCCAGCTTTTGTTTTCTTTTTTAATTGTTTAATTTTCCCAGGCTTGATCTCATGACCCTGGGCCATGACCTAAGCTGAAATCAAGAGTCAGACATTCAACCAACTGAGCCACCCAAGTGCTCCCAGCTTTGCTTTTCTTTTTCAATGTTGATTTGGCTATTTGAGGTCTTTACAAATTTTATGGTTGCTTATTCTATCTCAGTTAAAAATTCTGCTGGTATTTTGATATGGATTAAATTAAATGTACAGATTGCTTTGGGGAGTACAGACATTTTAACAATATCTGTTCTTCCAATCCAGGAGTATAGATGGAATGTCTTTCCATTTCTTTGTGTTATATTCAATTTTTTCATCAGGGTTTTATACTGTTCAGAGTACAGGTCTTTCACCTCTTTAGTTAGGTTTATCCCTAGGTATTTTATTGTTTTCGGTATAATTGTAAATGGGACTGCTGTCTTAATTTCTCTTTCTGTTGCTTCATTATTGGTATAGGAATGCAGCAGATGTCTGTACATTGATTTTATATCTTGCAACTTTACTGAAGTCATTTATCAGTTTAGTCGTTTTTTGGTAGAGTCTTTTGGGTTTTCTATATATAATCACATGTCAAATGCATATATACTTCTTTTTACCAACTTGTATGCCTTTTATTGCTTTATGTTGTCTTATTACTGTGGCTAGGACTTCAAGTATGATGTTGAAGAAAAGTGGTGAGAGTGGACATTCCTGTATTGTTCATGACCTTAGAGTAAAGGCTCTCAGTTTTTACCCCTTGAGTATAATGTCTGTTTTTTTTTAACGTTTATTTATTTTTGAGAGACAGAGAGAGACAAAGCATAAGCAGGGGAGGGGCAGAGAGAGAAGGAGACACAGAATCCGAAGCAGGTTCCAGGCTCTGAGCTGTCAGCACAGAGCCCGACAGCTCAGAGCCCGATGAGGGGCTCAAACCCTGAACCTTGAGATCATGACCTGAGCCGAAGTTGGAGGCTTAACTGACTCAGCCACCCAGGAACACCTCTTGTCTGTTTTTCATATAAGGCCTTTATTATGTTGAAATACATTCCCTCTAGACCTGCTTTGCAGGGGGCTTTAATTATGCATGGATGTTATGCTTTGTCAAATGCTTTTTCTGCATCTATTGAAGTGATCATAAGATTTTCATCTTTTCTCTTATTGATGTGACATATCACGTTGGTTTTTTGTGAATACTGAAGCACACTTGCATCCTGGGAAGAAATCCCACTTAATCTTATTGTATGATTTTTTAAATATGTTGTTGGATTCAGTGCTAATATTTTGTTGAGGCATTTGCATCTATATCTGTGACTTAAAGGACTTAAAGGATCTTACAGGGGCACCTGGGTGGCTCAGTAGCTTAAGGGTCCAACTTCTCTCAGGTCATGATCTCACAGTTCATGAGTTTGAGCCCCAAGACAGGATCTGTGCTGACAGCTCAGAGCCTGGAGCCTGCTTTGGATTCTGTGCCTCCCTCTCTCTCTGCCCCTTACCTGCTCACACACACTCTCTCTCTCTCTCTCTCAAAACTAAATAAAAATTTTAAAAATTAAAAAAAAGGATCATGAAAAATTTCATTCCCGGGGCCCCTTAAAAATAAAGGATTCATCTTTCTAGAAAGGTTTAAGTAGAGTTAAGACTAGAAGGAGGAAGATGGATGAGACCTCTCTAAACCCATGTAGCCCTATAACTCTAAAAAGGGCCTTAACTCTGTGAACTCCACAGATGGAATAAGATAAATGTGCCACTTATAATTATTATCCTGATCCATCCAGAGATGCTGACTTTTGCCATTTGATGCTCACAAAGCACCACTCAGTATAATATACAAAGAATGCCATTATGTCTTTTGGATGGGAATACTTGAGATAAAATGGGAGGAAGGAGAAAATGTTTTGGTTAAAGAAAAAATTATGTATAGCAATAAAAACTTTGAGGTCACTTCTTCAAGAGAAAAATAAATTATCAAAGTTTTTTTTACTTCACCCTTTCTCATTACAGAAGTGATAGCTCCATCTCTTCCAAGAAAGAAAGAAAGAAAGAAACAAAGTAACAAAGAAAGAAAGAAAGAAAGAAGAAAAAGAAACCTCTAGAGTGGAATTGTTTTTTAATGGACACATTGGGAGTTATATTTAGCTTTGGTAAAATGGTGATTTTCAGGGACTAATATTCTATTAGACCTAATGTCAGCATGGCATTGTTTCTATTGCTTGTATACAGTTCAACGTTCTTACAGAATCTAGGGATTCTTCCCCTATCTCCAGGCCTTAAGAGGTCTACATTAGTTCCTGTCTTGTAGCCAGAAAAAGACTAATCAAGTCATAACAGGCACCCCTGGTCCTACTTCAAAGCGACTCTAAACCTGTGTCTCAACTCCCAGTAAGTTGCTTTTATTTTTTGTCCTGCCTACTCTACCCAATGACCCAGTATTTAGGGCCAGTCTTATATTTATTGATAATCCTCCTATCCAAGTGCTTGTTTATTTTATGTTATTTAACAAACACTAATATGGATGTTGTTTTAAGCATTTTATAAATATCAATACATCTAATCATCAACACAACCTTATAAGGGAAGTTCCATTATCTTCACTGCATACATAATAACTTAGGCTTAGAGAAGGTTAATTGACCCAAAATAATGCTGCAAGTAAATGGTGGAACAGAGCTTTGAATCCAGGCATCTCAAGAATCCATGCCTTTAGCTACTATACTATGCTGTCTTCACAAAGGATACAGTCAAATAATGGTTGTTGGTTTATCAATTACCCTAAAGATCCTCTGCTTTTTTTTTTATTAATTTTTTTAACATTTATTTATTTTTGAGACAGAGAGAGACAGAGCATGAACGGGGGAGGGGCAGAGAGAGAGGGAGACACAGAATCTGAAACGGGCTCCAGGCTCTGAGCCATCAGCACAGAGCCCAACGCGGGGCTCAAACTCACGGACCGCGAGATCATGACCTGAGCCCAAGTCGGCCGCTTAGCCGACTGAGCCACCCAGGCGCCCCGCTCTGCTTTTTTTTTAATGTAATAGTATCAAAACTGTAATTCCTTAAAGGCAACCAGCATAACCAATGATAACACTTACAAGTATCACATGACAGGCCTTTTTAGCACAGTCCTTAGTAATATATAACTTTGCATACCCCTGGAGATGGGCAGATACAGAACTTTGCAAATCATCTTATTTCTCTGCCTTTACCTAATCAACTCTTTTGTAAACAGAAGACTGTGTTTTTCATTTCCAAAGATTTTTCTATTATAAGCTTAACAGGTGTTTCTATGGAGCTCAGTAGCCTGAGGGCTAAAATTAAAATATTTGAATCACAATGAAGGCAAAAGGAGACATCAAACTCCCCCCCCCCAACCCCACTCAAATACTGAATCTCCAAGCTTTCCAATTCTTTCTTGTACCACCTAAATGCTCCCCCCAACACAGGCATAGGCTAAGGAACTTCCTACCATCAGTCTCCTCCAAGGGGCTTTCATCCTCCTATATTTGCCCTCCTTACTGGCATGGTAGCTGTTGACGTGACTGCTGTTAGTCTATCAATTCCTAGTCTCTGTCAGTCTCATTTGGGCTTCTACTTTTCAAAATCACTGTCTCACCTGTTAATCCTGACGACCACCTTTCCAACACCTATTTTGAGTTCCCCAAAATACTAAAACTAGAAAGACAGGAAAGCCTTAATTTTTTCCTTTCCTCTATCTCCATATCCAATCTATCAGCAAGCCCTGTTGACTCTATCTTCAAATTATAACTCAAATCCTCCCACTTCTCTCATTCTCCATCCTTATCATCTTAAACTAAGACCACATACATTATCTCTCCCTAGGACAAAAATAGTTGCCTCCTTGATGAGGGAAGTCAAGGCAAGCTGACAGGGCACAAACACCTCCCCCCCACACACACAAACAACCAGGGGGGATATGCTTGACATTCCTCCACACTCCTGGCTGCCCAAAAACAAAGAAAAGGGGAAAAACAAATGGTTAACCCTTAGAGATCAAAGTCCTGCAGGAACTAAGTCTCCATCACCTCTCCATAGTGCTGTGGGGAACAAAGGCAGAAGGAAATGACACAGAGAACTAAATTTCCTTATAACCTGCAGCCCATTGACAAATACTTGAGGCTGGCAGAGTAAAATGTTTCTCTAGAACTCCCTACTGTCTTAATGCTAATGCTTTGCTAGAGGGAAACCACCTTAGCTTGACAATAGCTAGGCCTCCAGTATCCTGTGAGTTTTCTTTAGCATGTGAAAATCTCCCTGGAAACGTCCCCTGGACTTTACCTCCCCCAATGTCATAGTATATAACCAGTCTCTCCTCAAGGTCCCAGGGAAGCTCTTCCTGGCCACAGCTCCTGTCTCCATGTTTCAATAAAATCACCTTTTTTGCATCAAAGACATCTTCAAGAATTCTTTCTTGCCATTGGCTCCAGACTCCACAAACCCCACTGTCACCTCCAAAAACCTCATCCTCCTAAATAGTGTCCTGGCTTCCACTCTTGACTTCCCACAATCCAATGTCCACTCTGTAGACAGTAATCTTTTTAAAGTACAATCTGATCAATCGCATTCCTCCTTAAAATTTTCTGGTGGCCTCCCACTAACCTCAGAACAAATCCAAATTGCTTACGATGGCCTATAAAAGCCACTCTGAATAATCTGGCCTCTGCTGATGTTTCACACTACTCATATTTTCCCTTGGGTTCTAAGAAAGACCAAACTCTTCCTAATCTCAGGGCTTTTGAACTCACCTTTTCCTTTACCTGTAGCAGTTGTTCTCTCCTGGCTCTTTGTGTGGCTAGATTTGTCTCCTCGATAAGGCTCAGTTTAAATGTTATCTCCTCCAACATGCCTTCTAACCATCCTATCATAACTATCTTTCTCATCATTATTTATCTTTATTTTATTATGTGGATTCTGTACTTCTTCGTATTGATTACCATCTGACATTTTCTTAACTATTTTTGAAATTTGTTGCCTGTCTCCCCCTTTCTTCATCCAGACGTGGTGCCTCTCTTCAATTTTCTTTCTGGTGGCAAAAGAGGGGAGAGGAACCTCTTCTTTTCCTGTCTGCCTCTCCTTGTCAGACTTAAGACTTTTTTTTCTCTCCTCACTCCACTTTTTTTGCTCCCACTCCAAGCCAGATTTTGTATCCCCAAGACTCCAACTTGTACCCTCGTTTCTGCTCTGAAAAAGAGCATACTGGAAGTCACAAAATATGTCTTGTAGGCTGAAAAGAATTTTAAATCATAATAGAAGTCTGAAGAAATCCATCCTTTCCCTTATTAAAATTATACCCAAATCTCTTAGAAGACATAATAGGAAGAAAACTAGATACAGGAGAACGGAAGTTCAGGTTGGGAGTGGTGGCTGATCTTCGGAGTCCTGAACTGTAATCTCTATGTAGAAAATGTCCCTAAATTACCAACCTTAGAAGATCTGGGTGATTTCACTAATGTAAGAGGACAGTTTCCTTAAAAGGCCCACTTGCAACATTTCCATGACAACCTGAAGCAAACATGCTTCTTGCTTAGTGTTTACATAAAGTAGAGGCAGCTACAATACAAATAATGGGGGAGACAGAACAAGGGACAAAGAGAATTACAGGGGAGACAGAGAATGAGAGAGAGAGAGAGGATGAGAGACAACAGAAGAAAGAGAATGAAAAAAAAAACAATGACAGAATGAATGGGGAAAGGGAAAGGAAGAGAGGAGTAGATCTTGGTTTTCATAATTTAGCTTCTATGACTGAATGTTTCTGGGGTACTCCATGTTTTGGAACACTGGTAAGTCAATTCCATCAGTGAGGTTGTGAGGTTTCTTCCTTCTTAATGAGCAACGACTACTTTGATGCTCTAGAGCAAAGGGGAGCCAAAATCAAAAGATTTGAGAGATCAATGCCATGTATTTGGGTTTTTTTCTTTTTGATAGCTCTGATTAAAAGTTAATGAAAGACAGGAGGCAGAACCATTAGCTAGGAAGATCACCAATTTTAAATAGCATTAACTAACTCCAAGAACTGCTGATCTATTGGTGCAATGGCTTCTAAACCTTTCCATCAAGTTTTTTCTTTACTCTATTCCCCGCCCCCCATAAAAGACCCCATTTCTGAAAGTTTTAACCTCATAGACAAATGGCATTTATTAATTAATCATTTTTTAGGTTTTATCAATTGAAAACATAGCTACTCAATGGAACTTGTGATCAGTGTGAGATAATGAGTATTATCACAAGCTGACACAATTCAAGGTAAAGCATAGAAACTGAAGATGTTAATCAGAATGTGAGAACTGCTCAAATATCCCCATTCCTGCCCTTCATAGACTCCAGATGAATTACGTGTGATGTAAACAATCCTACATAGCTCTCCAGTGAAACAATAATTAAGTGATGGGAAAACACATTCATTGAAAAATGATCCAGAAGACCCTAGCAGGGAGAAAGAGAAGCTACTCACAGGGTTGGTGCTATGTGGATGCCACTTTAGGCAGAGTGAGAGAGGAAAAAAAGATCATGGACTATAGAGTATGCAGATCTGAGGGCTCACTGCCAAATTCTACAAGAATATACCAGCTTATACACTGAAGCAAGTTATTAGGTTTTAAGTTATTTATACAGAAATAGGGTGATATCATCTATTTTAAAGCACTTTTATGAGGATCAGAAGTATATAAAGCACCTAGCAGCACTATCCTCCCACCCCCCCAACCACAATGACTACAAAGTCTTTTTGCTTAACCTTTTACAATCCTCTTTTCTTGAAGATCACCTGCTGGCTAGTAAAACCCATGTGTGGATACCATTCAGGGGTTGAGTTCATAGCACTTCTTTAGCTTCTTGCATTCTTTCATCAAAATCTTATCTAACACAAGACCTTTAATTACTTTGTTTCCCCTGTTAACCTTTGGGGTACAAAGACATGCTGGAGTATCTTTATGACATTGACTTTAAGAGTTCATGAAGTAGAGGCATGCATTAGATAGCTATGCTATGACCAAAAATTCCAGTAATAATTCCAAGTCTTATGGGAAGCACAGGACTTCAGAGTAAGACATCCAGGACCAGAATTCTATATCTACTCCCAGCTTGCTATGCAATCTTGGAAAAGATACTTCATCTTTTTGAGCCTCAGGTTCCTCCTTAGTAAAATTGGAATATAATACCAATTCCAAATGTTTCTATAAGAAGTAAATGAGATAATGCATGTAAAAGGTATAGCACAACGCCTGGCACACAGACATTGAACAACAGATTGTCAGTTTTATTAGAATACTACCTTGATATGGTGAAGAGCATTACAGTAAAGCACCAAATGCCCTGTTCGCCCGACACAATATGTCACACATACATGGAAGGTTTGAGGGCTCAAAATAGAGTATTAAAGTCAACAGGAGACATCTACTTGCTTTCTTCATCAGATAGTATGAATACCACATTATTTGTGCCCAGATAAGTAATTAAACTTATTTTTCTTTAATGTTTATTTCTGTGAGATTGAGAGACAGACTGAGTATGAGAAGGTGAGGGGCAGAGAGAGAGGGACACACAGAATCCGAAGCAGGCTCCAGGTTCCAAGCTGTCAGCATAGAGCCTGCCGTGGAGCTTGAACTCATGAACCATGAGATCATGACCCAAGCTTACGTCAAATGCTTAACCAACTGAGCCACCCAGGCACCCCTTAACTTCTAACACAAAAACAAGATTCTGGGGGTGCCTGGATGGCTCAGTCGGTTAAGCATCCGACTTTGGCTCAGGTCATGATCTCATGGATTCTGAGCTCAAGCCCCCCCATTGGGCAATCTGTTGTCTGTGCAAAGCCTGCTTCGGATCCTCTGTCCCCCTCTTTCTCTGTTCCTGCTTGTGCTCTCTCTCTCAAAAATAAATAAATATTAAAAAAAGAAGATTCTGGGAATATTATATAACAGTCTCTAAACCTGGTGTCTCATAAAATGTCTCCATCTCAATGCAAACTAGCACGGCCACTCTAGAAAACAGTATGGAGGTTTCTCAAAAAGTTAAAAATAGAACTACTCTATGAACCAGCAATTGCACTACTAGATATTTACCCAAAGAATACAAAAATACTAATTCAAAGCGATATATGCACCTTGATGTTTATAGCAGCATTATCCACAATAACCAAAATATGGTAATAGCCCAAATGTCCACCAACAGGTGAATACATAAAGAAGATGTGGTATTTACTGCTAGGAATTTGCCCAAGGAATACAGGAGTGCTGATGCATAGGAACACATGTACCCCAATGTTTATAGCAGCACTATCAACAATAGCCAAATTATGTAAGAAGCCTAAATGTCCATCAACTGATGAATGGATAAAGAAGATGTGGTTTATATATACAATGGAATACCACTTGGCAATAAGAATGAAATCTGGCCATTTGCAGCAACATGGATGGAACTGGAAGGTATTATGCTAAGTGAAATAAATCAGTAAGAGAAAGACAGATACCATATGTTTTCAGTCATACGTGGATCCTGAGAAACTTAACAGAAGACTGTGGGGGGAGGGGAAGGGGAAAAAAAAAGTTACAGAGAGGGAGGGAGGCAAACCATAAGAGACTCTTGGATACTGAGAACAAACTGAGGGTTGATGGGGGTTGGGGGAGAGGGAAAAGTGGGTGGTGGGCATTGAGGAGGGCACTTGTTGGGATGAGCACTGGGTGTTGTATGGAAACCAATGTCAATAAATTATATTAAAAAAAGAAGATGTGGTATTTATATACAATGGAATATTACTCAGCCATAAAAAATAAGGAAATCTTACTATTTAATAAGTCAGTCAGAGAAAGGCTGACATGAATTCACTCATGTTTTGTTAGGAAATGAAACAAATGAACAAAGGGAAAAAGTAGAGAGGGGGGAAAACCAAGAAACATATTCTTAACTACAGAAAACAAACAGATGGTTACCAGAGAGGAGGTAGGTGGAGGGATGGGTTAAATAGGTGATGGAGATTAAGGAGTACACTTGTTGTGATGAGCACTGGGTGTTGTATGGAAGTGTTGAATCACTTGTACACCTGAAACTAATAGTGCACTGTATGTTAACTAACTGGAATTTAAAATAAAAACTTAAAAAAAAAAAGTCTCCATCTCATATAGCATAAAGTTCAAGTCCACTGATTTCAGACCAGATGGAAATACAACACATTTCCAAAATTAGCCACCTTAACTATTTCCAGATCTTCATAAAATAGAAATAGGCCATGGATATTCTGCAAATGCTTGGGTTTTGAACATATCCACCTACTCTTGGGTTAATTACCCAAAGACTGTGGTCAGTTAACACTATCATTGTTATATATCAATTTTTTTAATCACATAATTTTAGAGATTTACTAGCAACATTTTCACTTGGATTGTGGTGAAAGAAGGCATTAGAAATAGAAAAGACAAGTAATATCATGGTGTGACACCAAAAGTACTTAATGGAAGTCAGAAACTGACTTATTATATAGTATGAGCCCAGGGAATCAGCTCTACAGACCTAATGCTGCTCTTGTGCAAACTAAGTGAATCAACATAGGTGTTCTCTAACATCTCAAAGAGTCTGCCATCTTAAGTTTGTATATTAATACAAATAAATGAGTTTATACACATAAAATTCCAGCTGCTGTATTGTGTCTAATATTTAATTACAAATACTAGGTATTTTGATCTAGTCCTCTTCTATATCCCTTCCACAAGTAATGCCTTAGGCAATTTCCCCAGTGATATATTGGAAATGAAGATAGTAGTAGTAATAGCAATAGTAGTGAAAACTTATTTCAACTTCCTACTGGCCATATCCTGTCATAAACACTTAACAAGCAATAACTCACTTAATACAATCCTAGAAGGAAGATACTCTTATTATCTCTGCTTTGTAGAAGAGGAAGATGAGGCACAGAAAAGTGAAGTGAACTGCCTTAAACAGCCAGAAATAAAACCCAGAATTGTGGTTCTTAATCACTGTGCAAAAAGGAAGTAGCAGAAGAACATTGGAATGGGAATTCTACTTCCAGCCAAGATGGAATAAAAGGGACCAGATATATTGTACTTCCTTAAGTGACTAGAAAACCAGGGGGGGGGGGTTGTAAAACAACCTTTCTCAGATATCAGACAAGTAACACAGGACTGTGATCTCCCCCTGCTAAAAGGAAAATAAAAAAGGTAAGTGCAACATTGCCCCAGTTTACTGTATGGAGGCAGTTTCCATGACATGGTGCAAGGAGAGGGAATTCAAAAAGAGATCAGGGAATTGAAGAGACAGAGAATAGAGTTCAGAATGGCCAATGTGGTTTGAAATTGTTGAGGAGAGTGAAGGACAAAAGGGAGCTATATAGAGAGTATGAGCTCCAAAGACCTACAAAGATGTCTCTTTGAGTCTCTGGCTGATTATGGAATCTATATATGCATGAGAGAAGCTCATGAAAGCTACTGAAGCTACTGAAATCTGAGATGAGACAGGAACGATGAAATGATGAGAAAGGAATAGAATGACTTACAGGATAGTGGCATGAAGAGCTTGGCAGACTTTAAACCCAGTAAAGAACCATAATTAGTTAAAATTATAAAAAAGTAACAACCACTAAAGTTCTTTGGAAATTTTCCTAAGGACACACAGCAAACCAACAAACATTTCATCAAGAAAATGCACTAAATTTTGGTAAGAACAATGAGAGTCTGTTGCTTTTAAGACATGATCCATTCCCTGCCCCTACCTGACAGTCCCCCAATTCAGTGTGACAGAAGCTACATGGGCAGTTGCAGCCAACTACCTGGGATATTTCCCCCTCAACTCAAAACCTAGGATTACAATCTCACATGGGGTATACCAGCATACCCACATTAATCACCCCCAACCCTGTGTTTCAGAAGCTCTAATCTGATTGAGCATGGCTGGAAGGACTTAGGACCCCTTTCCTCTACTCAGCTACCACTCATGGGGCAGGCATGACAGGCCAAGAATACTGGGCCTCAAATGCCCTCACCTCAGCTTGCTTATAAGATGAGGTTCCATACCAAGACAGTAAAGTCAAGAAATCTAGAAGCTACCACCTCCACCCAGAACACTGTGAATAAACTAGGGATATAACTGAGAAGCAGGTCACTGTCTTAACATCTAGCTCTTGAGTAAAGGAATAGATGTTTTCCCAGCAGAACAGGAAGGCCCTAAGAATGGAGAACTCCAGAACTCTCCCCAAGGTAACTGATTTTATTTTGAACAGAGCATGAGGAAGTTCAAACCACAGAGTGCTATGAAAAACAGTGGAGATTTCGCTGGTAAGCACTTAAGAAAGGACTGGTTGGCCCATGATAGCAAAACCATACATCAGCTAGAAGCTGAAAAGAGAGAACCAAGAAAAGATGTAGCTAAGAAGAGGCTTCCCAGGGTCATAATATATCTCAAATACTGGTCTCAAAACTACCCCTGCAAAAGGACCTGAATTTAATTAGATCAGATGGAACAATTTATGCCCCAGGACATTGTCAAAACAATACAACAACCAGATGGCAATTAATGCTGATTGTACCAATAGAGACAGACAACACAAACTAGAAAAAGACAATCAAATAGATTTTGCTAAAACCACTGCCATCCCAAGGTGACTATCCACACACCAAACCTTATTCCCTGTGAGGAGACATCAGAGGCTTTATACTTTGAGGGAAATAGATTTTAATGAACTAGTACAGCTAAGTCACTAAGAAAATCAACAACAGACAACAAGAAGCCCAGGAGGTGGTGGGGGGGGGGAGGGCTGTAATCAGTATTCATGTTTCTACAATTATTTATCTAAAATGTTCAATTTTCAACAACAAAAAAATACAAGATATGCAAAGAAACAGGAAAGTGTGACTCACACGGGAAAAAATAGGAAACAGAAACTGTCCTCAAGAATGATCAGATATTAGACTTTGCAAATAAAAATTTCAAAGCAGATAGTGTAAATATGTTTAAAGAACTAAAGGAAACCATGGCTAAAGTAATAAAGGAAGCTATCATAACAATGTCACATCTAATATAGAAGCTAAATACACAGAATTTTAAAAACCCAATGGAAATTCTAGAGTTTAAAATAATTGAAGTGAAAAATTCACTAGAGGTGTTACATATAGATTTTACATATAGAAGAGTGAAATCAGTGAAATGAATTCAGGAAAGACTAGGAAGTGGTACAATCCAAAGAACAGAGAAGATGAACCAAAATGAACAGAGCCTCAGAGCAATCAATGCAGGACTCCATTAAATAAGCCATCATATATGTAATATAGTAATAGAATGAGAGAGATAGAAAAAAATATTAGAAACAACAATGGCCAAAAAACTCCCCAAATTTGGTGAAAAACATTAACCTACACATACAAGAAGTTTAATAAACTTCAAGTAAGATAAAGGTAGAGATACACACCCAGGCAAATAATAGCAAAATACTGAAAGACAAAAAACGAAAATCCTGAAAGCAGCAAGAGGAAAACAAGTCATCACAAAGGAGGGAACCCGCTAAGTTTAACAGAGAATTCCTACCACAGACAATGGAGGTTGAATAGCAGTGGGATATTTTTTAAATATTGAACCAAAAATGGTCAACCATGAATCTTCTATCCAGAAACACTATTCTCACAAATGAAGGTAAAATACATTTCCAGGAAAACAAAGACAGAGAATTTGTTGTTAGCAAATCAGCCGCATGAGAAATGCTAAAAGAAGTTATTCAGGTTGAAAGAGGGTGACCCTGATGTTAATTTGATCCTACAATAAAAAACACAGAGCACTGGTAAAGGTTATTCGATAAATGTAAAAGGCAGTGAAATGTGTATTTTTCTCATTTCGTTTAATTAATTTGTATGAAAATATACATTTTATGGAATTGTTGGGCATTTAATATATAGAAATATAATAAGTTTGGCAATAACAGCACCAGGAAAGTGGGTGAGAAGAAGCTGTACTGAAGTAAGGGAACGACATCATATGGGAACGAAACTATAGGAAAAAACGAAGCAAATAAGTACAGTAATAGAAAGACTAATATGATCAACTCTATAAATATATACTTGCATTTATTCTCTTAGCTTCTTTAAAACTATAAATGATATAAGATAGTAAATATACTAACGTATTGTTGGATGTGTATCATATATAGATATATAAGAAACAATAATAGCACAAAAAGGGGAGGCAGGGTAGAACTATACACAGGTAAGAGGTCTATCTCTGACAATAATTAAATTGGTAAAAATATGAACTACATTATGATATATTAAGATATAATGGTGAGCTCAAGCAACAACAAGGAAAGTAAAAATATAGTAGAGGGGTGCCTGGGTGGCTCAGTCGGTTAAGCCTCCGACTTCAGCTCAGGTCACGATCTCACGGTCCGTGAGTTCGAGCCCCGCATCGGTCTCTGGGCTGATGGCTCAGAGCCTGGAGCCTGCTTCCGATTCTGTGTCTCCCTCTCTCTCTGCTCCTCCCCCGTTCATGCTCTGTCTCTCTCTGTCTCAAAAATAAATAAACGTTAAAAAAAATTTAATAAAAAAAATAAAAATATAGTAGAAAAATCATAAAAATAATTAAAGTATTATGGTAGAAAATATTCATTTAATGAAAAGAAAGCATATAAATACAAACAGAGGGGGAAAAGACACAAAACAGAAAACCAAAAGTAAAGTAACAGGCATAAATTCAACTACATCAATAACAACATTAAATATGATTTAAACAATCAAATAAAAAGTGAGATTGGGGGCACCTGGGTGGTTCAGTCAGTTAAGTGTCTGACTTTGGCTCAGGTCATGATCTCACAGTGTGGGTTCGAGCCCTGCATCGGGCTCTGTGTTGACAGCTCAGAGCCTGGAGCCTGCTTTGGATTCTGTGTCTCCCTCTGTCTCTGCTCCTCCCCACTCGCACTCTGTCTCTCTCTCTCTCTCAAAAATAAATAAACATTAAAAAAAATTTTTTTTTTAAAGTGAGAGATTGTCATACTCTATTGAAAAATAAGATCGGGGGCGCCTGGATGGTTTAGTCGGTTAAGCATCCCACTTTGGCTCATGTAATGATCTCATGGTTTGTGAGTTTAAGCCCTGCATCGGGCTCCACACTGATAGTGCAGAACCTGCTTGGGATTCCCGACCCCCACCCCACCGGCCTCTGCCCCACCTCTCACTTGCACACACACACTCTCTCTCAAAATAAATATGTAAACATTTGTTTAAAAAGCTTTAAAAATAAGATTCAATTACATGCTGTCTACAGGACATTTACTTTAGATTCAAAGATCTAAATTGGGTGAAAGTAAAGAATGGAAAAGATAAATGATGCAAACAGCAACTATAAGAAAGTTGGAGTGGCTATACTAATATCAAACAAAATAGACTTAAAAAAATTATAAAAGATAAACAGGGACATTGTATAATGATAAAAAGGTCAATCTGTCAGGAAGGTCATACCAATCATAAACCATATATGCACCTAACAACAGAACTCCAGAATACATGAAGGAAAATCTGACAGAATTGAAGGGGAAAATAGGCCTTTCAACAATAATAGCTGATGCCTTCAATATCCCACCTTCAACAATGACTAAAACAATTAGGCAGATCAACAAAGATATAGAGGCCTTGAACAAAACTATAAACCAAATACATGTAACAGACATAGATAGATGACTCCATCCCAAAACAGCAGAATACACATTCTTCTCAAATGTACATGGAACATTTAGACAACATTCCAGGCCATAAAACAAGTCTCAATAATTTCTTTAAGTTTTTTTTAAAGTTTTTACTTATTTTTGACAGAGAGAGAGAGAGAGAGAGAGAGAGAGGGAGGGAGGGAGGGAGGGAGGGAGGGAGGGAGGGAGAGAGAGAGAGAGAGAGAGAGAGAGAGAGAGAGAGAGAGAGAGAAAGGACATGATGGGGGGGGAGCAGAGAGAGAAAGGGAGACACAGAATCTGAAGAAGGCTTCAGGCTCTGGGCTGTCAGCACAGAGCCCAACGTGGGGCTGGAACCCATAAACCGTGAGATCATGACCTGGGCTGAAGTCGGATGCTTAACTGACTGAGCCACCCAGGTGCCCCATCAATAATTTTTGTTTATTTTTCTGAGAGAAAGAGAGGGACAGAGAGCACAAGTGTAGGAGGGGCAAGAGAGAGAGAGAGAGAGAGAGAGAGGGTGAGAGAGAATCTGAAGCAGGGTCTGTGCTATCAGGGCAAACCCCAATGTGGGGAATGAAACCATGAGTAGTGAGATCATGACTCTGGGCTGAAATCAAGAGCCAAATGCTCAACAAAATGAGCCACCCAGGCACCCCAAGCCTCAATAAATTTAAAGACACAAATCATGCAAATAATCTTCTCTGACTACAGTGTAATGAAATTAGATATTAATAGAAATAAATTTGGGAAATACATAAATATATGGAAAATAAACAATAGATTTTTAAATAATCCATGGGTCGATGGAGAAATCACAGTGCAAATTACAAAATATTTTGGGCGCCTGGGTGGCTCAGTCAGTTAAGTGTCCGACTTCGGCTCAGGTTGTGATCTCACAGCTGGCGAGTTCAAGCCCCATGTCGGGCTCTACACTGACAGCTTGGAGCCTGCTTCAGATTCTGTGTCTCCCTCTCTCTCTTCCCCTCTCCTGCTCAAGCTCTGTCTCCCTCTCCTTCAAAAATAAATAAACATTAAAAATTTTTTTCACTCAAAAAAAGAAATTGCAAAGTATTTTGATATGTATACAAATGAAGACATAACATATCAAATTTATGGGATGCAGCTAAAACAATACTTAGAAATTTATAGCTGTGTCTACGTTAAAAAAAAGTCGATCTCAAATCAGTAATCTATCTTAATACACTAGAAAAGAAGAGCAAATTAAACCCAAAGCAAGCAGAAGAAAGGAAATAATAAAGATTAGAATGGAGATTACTCGAGACACTTAGGTGGCTTAAGTTGGTTAAACGTCTGACTCCTGATTTTGACTGAAGTCATGATCTCACGATTCGTTGAGTTCCAGCCCTGCATCAGGCTCTGTACTGACAGCATGGAGCAAGCTTGGGATTCTCTCTCTCCGTCTCTCTGCCCCTCCCCTGCTCTCTCTCTCAAAGTAAATAAATAAATACAAATGTTTAGAATGAAAATTAATCAAATAGTGAATGGAAAAATAATATGGAAAATCAATAAAACCATAAGTTGGTTATTTGAAAATAATACAAAATTGAGAAACTTTTAGCTAAACTGACAAAGCAAAACAGAGATAGTAATTGAATTAGTAGAATCAGGAAAGAAATGGACGACATCACTACTGAATTTACGGAAATAAAAAAATAGAATGTTTAGAGATTAAAAATATGATATCTATAATGAAAAGTATATTGAGGGGCGCTTGGGTGGCTTGGTCGGTTAAGTGTCCGACTTCGGCTCAGGTCATGATCTCACGGTCCGTGAGTTCAAGCCCCGCATCGGGCTCTGTGCTGACAGCTCAGAGCCTGGAGCCTGTTTCAGATTCTGTGTCTCCCTCTCTCTCTGCCCCTCCCCTTTTCATGCTCTGTCTCTCTGTCTCAAAAATAAATAAACGTTAAAAAAAAAAAAAAGAAAAGTATATTGAATGGGATTAATAATAGATTATACACTGGAGAAAAAGATAAGTAAACTTGAACACTAAGGAATAGAAGTCATACCAAATAAATCACCTAGAGCAAAAGGACTAAAAATTTTTTAAATGAACAGATCATCCCAAAACAGATAAGGGTGAAAAAATAATAATGGCCCAAATTTGTCAGTTTATTAAAGATGATAAGCCTGAAAATTAAAGGTCAACAAATCTCAATCAAGTTAAACACAAACAGAACCACATAAGGTGCCCATAATTTGATTCCTTTAAACTAGTACTAAAAAAAAAAAATCCTGAAATTCAAATTAAAGGCATATTACATAGAGGGACAAAGGTAAGAATGATCACAGACATCTCATCAGAAACTACTCCATTTAGAATACAGTGGAGTGACATCTCTAAAGTAATGACAGAAAATCTGTCAACCTGGAATTTTTTACCCAGTGAAGTTGTCTTTCAAATTGAGCACTAAATAAAGACTTTTTCAGGCAAACAAAAGCTGAAAGAATTAATGAGCAGCAGACCTACATTAAAAACACATTAAATGAAGCTCTTCAGGCAGAAGAAAAATTATTCCAGAAGCCAACTTTGATTTATATAAATAAAGGGTGCCATAAATGCTAAATATAAAAGCACTTTTGTCATTTTAAAAATCTCCTTAAAAGATTAATGACTGTTTAAAGTAAAAATAATAACAATGCATCTTGTGGTTTATAGCGTGAATGGAAGTAAAACGAATATATGGCAACAATAGCACAAAGGATGGAAAAGGCAAAATAAAGGTATACTTTTATATTAAAAAATATATTTATATTAAAAAAATTCAATTATTCCTAAAGAAGGCAAGAATAGAGAGGAAGAAAACAAACAAACAAACAGCAAATGGAACAAATAAAATCCAAATACCAAAATGGTAAATTTAAACCCAAACATAACCATAATTATATTAAATGAAAATTATCTAAATATTCAAATTAAAAGCCATGTATTATCACATTGGATTTAAAAAGCACAAGAAAACTCTTTATTGTTTATAAGAAAGGTACTTAAAATATAAATGTGCAGATACTTTACAAGTCAAAGGACAAATTTCAGTTCTGGCCAAGATAGAGTAATCCCACTACAGCTTGTCTCTTCTTCTGATAAACAACTAAAAACGAACAAAAATCAAGTACCTTAAGATTGAAAAAGTAATCAAAAGCAGATAGATTTTGTTAAATGTTTTTTTAATGATTATTTATTTTTGAGAGAGAGACACAGACTGAATATGAGCAGGGGAAGGGCAGGGAGAGACTGAGACACAGAATCCAAAGCAGGCTCCAGGTTCTGAGCTGTCAGCACAGAGCCCGACATGGGGCTTGAACCCATGAGACAAGACATGAGATCATGATCTGAGCAGAAGTCAGGTGCTCAACTGACTGAGCCACTCAGGCACCCCAAAAGCAGGTAGATTTTTAAAGGGAGTTAAAACTCAGAAAAGGTGCCTGCAACAAGGTGGATATTTTATATATTTTTTTCTCTTGCAGATTTTTCCTGACAGTGGATCCCAGTTGCAGAGCTATACAGCAGTATACTGGCATGATTCTGTGAAAATCTGAATAGAAACCCCATGTTACTAGGTAGAGTAACCATACAAGGGACTACTATAACCCAAAGAATGAGATGTAATTCTGTTGGGTTTTGTGTTCTCTAGCAGCTTTGCCCAGTCATGGAGCTGTTTGCCAGTGATGGCTGTGTAAGCAACCAAAAATCCAAGAGATACAATTTCTGGCCAGAGGAACCAGGGAAGGGGACACTATGGCCTCACAAGTGGGCTCTGCAAGGAAATTCTGTATAGGAGAGAGCTAGAGAAAAAGATCTCCTAATCCTGTAAATGCATTCACACAAGTCCCGGGCTCATTCCAAAGCTGAACAAGTGCAGGAAAGACCCAAAAGATAACAAAGGGCAGGAGGAATGAACTAAGATTTAAACTACAACCCAGCACTCAAACACCTGAGTGGCACATGCACAGAACAGAAATAAAACAGTAACCTAATGACTTGGAACTGAACTAAAATTAGAATCTCCATCCACAGAAGGTAGGATTGAACTTGTGGTCCAACCCTAACTTGGTTGAATATCTTTAAAAAATTTTCTCTACAGGATTATAATGTAACTCATGGTTACATGAGTAACCATGACATAACTTTCACAATGCCCAGGATATACTCCAAAATTACTCAAGATACAAAGAACCAGGAAAATGTGACAAATTCTCAAGAAAAAAACAATCAACAGATGCCTTATATGACCTAGATGTTGTAATTATCAAACACTTCAAAGCAGCTTATGGCAAACACCCTAAGAAGATTTCCTGCTTCCTGGTAGCCATGGCTTTGTGTACTCCTCTCCCCTTGAGTGCAGGCAGGATATATGACTTGCTTCCAAGCAATAGAAAATACAAAGATGATGGGATATCACTCCCCTAATTAGATTATATTACATGATAAAGGTGATGAGATATCACTTCAGTGATTATGTCATGTTCTATAAGGCTCTGTCTTAGCAGACTCCAAAGAGAGATTCTTTGCTGGTCTTGAAGATGCAAGCTGCTATAGCTGCTATAATGTAAACTGCCTATGGAGAGGGTCATGTAGGAGGGTATTATAGGCTTCAAGGAACTGAATTCTGCCAACAACCATGAAAGCTTGGAAGAGGACCCCAAGCTCCAGATAAGAATGAAGCTCAGGTGACATTTTGATTACAGCCTTGTGAGACACTGGTCAACTAGGCCACGGACAGACTTCACAAAAACTGAGAGATAATAAATGTATGTGTTTTACACTGCTGACCATGTGGTGATTTATTGTACAGCAATAGAAAATGAATACACAGCTATTAAAAGTATGCCCCATGCAGGGGTACCTGGGTGGCTCAGTTGGGTAAGTGACCGACTTCAGCTCAGGTCATGATCTCACAGTTTGTGAGTTCGAACCCCGCGATGGGCTCCGTGCTGACAGCTCAGAGCCTGGAACCTGCCACGGATTCTGTGTCTCCCCTTCTCTCTACCCCTTCCCTGCTCATGCTCTGTGTCTCTCTGTCTCTCAATAATAAATAAACGTTAAAAAAAAATTAAAAGTATGCCCCATGCAGTAACACACTTTAAATGAATGGAAAGACAGTAGTTTCGGCAGAAAAAAAATGAATCTATAAAAAAATGCAAATTTTATTATTTTTTAATTTTTTTTAACATTTATTTATTTTTGAGACAGAGAGATACAGAGCATGAATGGGGAAGGGTCAGAGAGAGAGAGGGAGACACAGAATCTTAAACAGTTTCCAGGCTCTGCGCTGTCAGCACAGAGCCCGACGCGGGGCTCGAACTCACGGACTGCGCGATCATGCCCTGAGCTGAAGTCGGATGCGTAACCGACTGAGCCACCCAGGCGCCCCAAAAATGCAAATTTTAGAAATAAATAAGATCTCAAATTTTTTTTTTAACGTTTATTTATTTTTGAGACAGAGAGAGACAGAGCATGAACAGGGGAGGGTCAGAGAGAGGGAGACACAGAATCTGAAACAGGCTCCAGGCTCAGAGCTGTCAGCACAGAGCCCGACGCGGGGCTCGAACCCACTGACTGTGAGATCATGACCTGAGCCGAAGTCGGACGCTTAACCGACCGAGCCACCCAGGTGCCCCTAGATCTCAAAATTTTTTAAGAACATGACTTGATGAGCTCAAAGTATAATGTAAATTATAGAACAATTAATGAAATTTAAGAGAGATCAACAGAAATTATCAAGAGTAACAGAAGTATTGAAAAAATATTAATAAATGCTCAGATACTTATGGAACAACATCAAAAATTCTAACATTATGTGGCACCTGGGTGGTTCAATCAGTTAAGCCTCTGACTTTGGCTCAGGTCATGATTTCGCAGTTCGTGGGTTCAAGCCCCACATTGGGCTCTGTGCTGACAGCTCAGAGCCTGGAGCCTGCTTCAGATTCTGTATCTCCCTCTCTGCCCCTCCCCAGCTTGTGCTCTGTCTCTCTCTCTCTCTCTCTCAAAAATGAATAAATATTAACAAATTAAAAAATTCTAACATGTCATTGGAATGCCAGAAGAAAAGAAAAAATTGGGTATAAAATATATTTGAAGAAATAATGATTAAAAACTTCTCAAATTTGGTGAAAGTCATGTTTATAAGATTCAAGAGGCTCAGCTGACCCCAGATATAATAAACTCAAAGGAAGCTGTGTCTACGTACATCATAACTAAAGTACTGAAAACCAAAGATTTTTTTTAAATATTGAAATCAGGGTTTTTTAAATTACTGTTGTACATTAGGTGAACAAAGATTCAAAGAACCATGGATTTCTCAAGCAAAACAAAACAAAACAAAAAACCATGGGGGTCATAAAACAGTAGAAAAGCATATTTAAAGTGCTAAATATAGTGTATACCAAGACTTCTATATACAGTGAAATAATCTTCAGAAATAAGGGTGAAATAAAGACATTTTCAGATGAAGGAAAACTATGAGAATTCATCACCAGCTGATCTTCTCTAAAGGAAACTCTTCCCAAGTGAAGGGATATCACAGGGAAAATTAGATCTTTAAGAATGATGGAAGAGTGACAGAAACAGTAAATATATGGTAAATATTAAAAATTACACTCAAATTCTTTAAAATCTGTATGACTAATGGAAGCAAAGCCCATGATATCATATGTAGAATTTTCAATGTATGTAGATATGTACATATATAAATACATATATACATATACATATACACATGTACACATATCAATAATAAAGGTAAGTGGAGCAGGGTAAACAGATACATACAATTGTAAGGCATCTATATTTTGCTTGATATAGTGCACTATTAACTCAAAGCAGACACTGCAATATTAAGTATGTGTGACTTGTCATCCATAGAGCAAGGACCAAGATACAAGTGTGACATATAGCAAAACTCCAATAAGATAAATTGAAATGGCCTAATAAAAACACTTATATTCCAGGTGTGCCTGGGTGGCTAAGTTGGATAAGCCTCTGACTTCAGCTCAGGTTGTGATCTCGCAGTTCATGAGTTCGAGCCCCATGTTGGGCTCTGTGCTGACAGCTCAGAGCCTGGAGCTTGCTTCAGATTCCATGTCTGTCTGTCTGTCTGTCTGTCTGTCTGTCTCTCTCTCTCTCTCTCTCTCTGCTCCTCCCCAACTCATGTGCTCACTCCTCTCTGTCTCACTCTCTAAAAATAAACATTAAAAAAACACTTACATCCCAAAAGAAAGCAAGAATGGAAAATAACACAGAATAAGGGGACAATCAGAAAACAAATAATAAAATGGTAGAATATAACCCAGCCATACCAATAATTACACTGAATATAAATTGTTTAATATACCTAATAAAAGACAGTGATTTTCAAACTGGTTAAATTTAAAACCTTACATGTTGTCTACAAGAAATCTACTTTAAATATAGAGACTTATGAGTTAAAAATGAAAGCACAATTATATACCATATAAATTCTAATTCAAATAAAGCTGAAGTAGCTACATTAAAAGACAAAGTAGACTTCAGAACAAGGAATATTACCAGGGATAGTAAATAGGGATATTACATAGTGATACAAGGATCAAATCACAAAAAACCATAATAATCCTGAACATGCAAGATGCTAACAACAGAGTTTCAGGGTACATGAAGCAAAAAGTGATACAATTGAAAAGGAGAAATAGGAAAATTGATAACTATAGTTGGAGATTTTAACACCCTTTTCTTGGCAGTCAATAAAACAGGTAGAAAATCAATAAGGAATTGCACAACTCTATTAACACACTTTACCTAATTGACATTTATAGAACACTTCACCCAGCAAGAGCAAATTAGTCTTTACAAGTACACAAGGAATATTCACGAAGTTAGACCATATTCTGGTCTGTAAAACAAACCACAAAAAGGTTTTTTCAAATCATGGTTAAAAAAAAAAAAAACAACCCCACATAGGAATCGGGCATAGAAGGCTTCATGGTTAGCCTGTGCTGGAAGTGGCAGGTCAGTGGAGATGAAGTTCTGTAGGGAGGGGTACGCAGTCAAAATGAAGATGAGACAGATCACATGTGAAGAAAGGTAAGGACTCAAGAGTTGATTTCCTTGAAATGAAAATACTCTTTGTTTTCTCATGTTTATATAAATGCATATCAAAGACGTGAACAAGCATTCTCCTTAGATTTGAGGATTTTTCATTTTTAATGCTGTCTTTTTACTTAATAGTAAATATCTGCTTGTCTAAATGGCTCCCAAATTGTGGGGGAGTCTCTATATGACTCTTTTTTTGAGTTCGTATTTAAAATCCAGTTAGTTAACATACGATATAATATTATTTTCAGGTGTACAATATAGTGATTCAACACTTCTGTACAACACCTGGTGCTCATCACAAGTACACTCGTTAATCCCCATCACCTATTTAACCCATCTCCCCACCATCTCCCCTCTGGTAACCATCAGTTTTTTTCTCTATAATTAAGAGTCTGTTTCTTGGTTTGCCACTCTCTCTTTTTCCCTATGATTGTTTTGTTTCTTAAATTCCACACAAAAGTGAAATCATATGGTATTTGTCTTTCTATGACTTATTTTGCTTAGCATACTGTCTAGCTCCATACACACCATTGCAAATGGAAAGATTTCATTTTTTTCTGTGGCTGAATAATATTCCATTGTATTTATGCCATATATTTATCCATTCATCAGTCAATGGGCACTTGGGCTGTATCCATAATTTGGCTATTTTTTAAGTTTCATTATTAAAAGTGGTCAAGCATGAAAAAAAAACCACTTAACATAAAATTTACCATCTTAACCATTTTTAAGTGTACAGTTCAGTAGATAATGTAGGGAATGGATTTCAAGTTTTTTATCTTGCAAATCCAAAATTCTATACCCATTATACCCATTAACCAATTCCTCCTTTCCTCCTTCCCCCAGCCTCCAGTAATTACATTCCATTTTTGTTTCTATAAATTTGACTACCTTAGATGCCTCATATGAGTGGAATCATACAGTGTTTGACGTTTTATGACTGGCTTATTACACTTAGCATAATGTCCTTAAGGTCCATCTATATTGTAGCATGTGACAACAGGATGTCTTTGAATTTTTTTTTTTTTAAGATGATGGCTCAGCTAAATGGATTTATGGCACATGACAAGCTCCAGATTCAAAGTGTATTTGAGCAATGGGTCCAAATCAGTGAGATAAAATGTAACATTAATGAATGCAAATTTGCTTCATTTACTTTTCAACAATACCACTAACAATAGCTATAACAAGAACTGTGTTTATTGGACATTTACTGTGTACCAGATTCTATGCTAATAATTTTATATGCTTCAGTTTGTTCAATTGTCTCAGTAGTTCTACAAAATAGGTACTCAATTATTTGGAACTCTATTTTATAAATGTGGAAACCAAAGCTTAGTGCGTAATATCTTCAATGCATTATAGATGGCAAATATCTGCACAGAGATTCAAATCTAGCTGGTTTGCTTCTAAGCCTAGTTTTTGTATGATACTGCTTCTCAGGAAATCAGTTGAACAACTGAGTCCAATGTTGTGAAATCCTCATGTAATAAATCTCAGCTCTGAAACTTTGATTTTTACCACATTTAAATATAAGCAAGGGGACTACAAAACCAACACAGTCTTAGGTGCCATAGGGTTTTCTTACTTTTAAAGGCTAGATAATATTCCAGTGTGTGTGTGTGTGTGTGTGTGTGTGTACACACACACACACACACACACACACACACACACCACATTTGGTTTATCTATTCAACTATCAATGTACATTTGGGCCACTTCTACCTTTTGGCTATTGTGAATACCAATGCTATGAATGTGGACGTACAGGTATCCCTGAGACGCTGCTTTTGACTCTTTTGGTTAAATATCCAGAAGTGGAATTGCTGCATCATATGGTAGTTCTATTTCTTAATTTACAAAGAAAACTCCATATTGTTTTCCATACTGGTTACACTATTTTACAATACCACCAACAGTGCACAAGAGTTCCATTCTCTGCACATCTTTACCTATACTTAATATTATTTTTTTAACCATCCTAATAGGTATGACAAAAGATTTTTTTAGGAATTGATACCATACAAAATATGTTCAATAACCAGAGTGGAATTAAACTAGAAATTAAAAACATAAAGATATACAAAAAATCCTCCAAATATCTGGAAATTAAACAACAAACATGTACAGAACCCATAAGTTAAAGGAGAATTCTCAAGGCAAGTATAAAATATTTCGAACCTAATGAAAATGAAAGTTCAACATATACAAATTTCTGGGATGTAGTTAGAGCAGTGTGAACAAGGAAAATACACCATTAAATGCTTATATTAGAAGAGAAGAAAGGACTATAATTAGTAACCTAACCTCCAAACTTACAATGCTACAGAAAGAAAACAAATTATACAAGCAAGAAGGAAGGACACAGATAATACCAGAAATTGATGCAATTTCTCTTTTATTTTTGTTTTTAAACCAAAATCCAGTCCTTTGGAAAGATCAATAAAAGTGACAAACCTATATAGCCAGACTGACCAAGAAAATAAGAAAGAAGACACAAATCATCAATACCAGAAATAAAAAAAGGAGGCATCATTATTGACCCAAGAAACATTAAAAAGATAATAAGGGAAGAGCTACAAATAATTCTATGCCTATAAGTTTGACAACTTAAATAAGATGGACCAATTCTTTAAAAAAAAAAAAAACCCAGAAACTACTAAAGCTCACTGAAAACGAAATAGATAACTCAAATAGTTGCACATTTATTTTAAAATTTTATTTGTTTTTTAAAACCTTTCAACAAGAAAAACTCTAAGCCCAAATGGCTTTCCTGGTGAATTCTAACATTTAAGGAAGAAATAATACCAGTTTCACACAAATGTCCAGGAAATAAAAGAGAAGGGAAAACTTCCCAACTCATTTTATATGAGGCTAGTATCATCTTGATACTAAAGCCAAATAAGACATTACAAGAAGGAAACTACTTCACCAATATCACCTATGAACATAGATGTTTAATATCTTCAGTAAAATATTCAAACATCAATGTAATTCACCATATCAACAGAATAAAGGAAGAAAAGCAGATGATCATCTCCATAGGCACACCAAGAAAGCATTTGACAAATATCAACATCTATTCTTGAAAAAAAGGTTAAGCAAACTAGTGTTAAAAGGAGACAGCAGGCCCCAAGTAGAGTCATTTATGCTAAACTCCAGCAAAACTTAATACCTAACCTAAGTGCAGCTTCAGCTTTTCCTGGAAATGTGACCGTTCACCAGCTAACCTGAGTCAGCACTAGGAGGTAATCCACTGATAGGATTCTCCCTAGGGAGGGTAACCTTGCCTAAAACAATGCATTCTTTGCTAATAATTAATTTTATTCTGTTCACTCTCTTCCTTTAAAAAACTTTCCTTTTCTGCAACTTGATGGAGCTCCTTTATATTTGCTAGATGGGATGCTGTCTAATTAATGAATTGCTGAATAGAGACAATGTGATCTTTAAATTTACTCATTTGAATTTTTGTTACTTATCAATAGAATAGAATAGAAAAAAAATTTTCTTCAATGTGATAAAGAGCATCTATTACAAATCTAGAGTGAAAAAGATACTTAATGGTGATAGATTTAATAATTTCCCCATAAGATCAAGAAGAAAACAAGGATATGCATTCTCACCACTCCTATTCAGCAGCTATAGCAGTGCTTAGGGGAGATTT
The DNA here is from genome assembly GCF_018350195.1 of Panthera tigris. Lineage (NCBI taxonomy): Eukaryota > Metazoa > Chordata > Mammalia > Carnivora > Felidae > Panthera > Panthera tigris. The sequence goes on along the minus strand of NC_056677.1, from coordinate 56,499,923 downwards.
ATAGCATTAAATGCTTATATTAGAAAACACAAAAGGTCTTAATTGAATAGTCTAAGCATCCAATTTAACAAAACTAAACAAAAAACAGCAAATGAAGTTTAAGGTAAGGAAAATGAAAGAAATAATAATTACGATAACAGAAATCAATGATTAAAATTTTTAAAATTTTAGTTGACAATGTTACATTAGTTTCAGGTATACAAGATAGTGATTCCACAAGTCTATACATGATGCTATGCACACCCCAAGTATAGTACCATCTGTCATCATACAGCACTAATACCATTGACTCTATTCCGTAAGCCATACCTTCTATCTCCATGACTTATTCATTCCATAACTGAAAACCTTTATCTCCCACTCCCCATCAACCATTTTCCCATGGTCCTAACTGCTCTTCCCTGGCAACCACCAGCTTGTTCTCTGTATTTATTGGTATGTTTCTGCTCTTCGTTTGTTTGTTCATTTGTTTTTTTAGATTCCACATCTAAGTGAAATCATATAGTAGTTGTCTTTATTTGTCTAGCTGATTTCACATAGCATAATACCTTCTAGGTCCATTCATGCTGTTGCAAATGGCAAGATCTCATTCATTTTTATAGCTAAATAATATTCCATTGCATACATATATCACACTATCTTTTTTCCCACTTAATAATTACATTTGGACTTTGAAGAAACATATACCATCTGATATACCACTATTCAGGAAAAATCTATTCTAGCTTTTGGGAAGCATATGTGTCACAAACTATCTTGCATCTATTCTCCAAAACCTTACTAAGAATGTATCAAAAAGGTAGACTCTGGGGTGCCTGGGTGGCTCAGTTGGGTTAAGCGTCCAACACCTAATTTCAGCTCGGGTCATAATCTCACAGTTAGTGAGTTTGAGCCCCATGTTGGGATAACACAGTTGCTGCTTAGGATTCTTCTCCCCCTGCTCTCTGCCCCTCCCCTGCTCTCTCTCCTTCTCTCTCAAAAATAAATAAACTTAAAAAAATAAGGTAGGATCTGATCTATGGGATCCTAAGCCTTGAGCTTTTGAATGTTTTGATAACTGTAGAGCAATTTCAAGTGGATGAACTTAAGTCCCAGCAGTTTTCCTTCTGGAATGGGGTAATAGTTTTGAAGTTATCTAGTCCACTGCAAGAATATTCAATTCTTAAGCTTTGTTATCTATTCTGTCTTTGGAAAACTTGGTAAACAGGTAATTAATTTTCTGTGCAATAAGGATGAATTTATCAGAACATACCAAATATTAATTATAACAAAAGCAGTATACATAATGTGTATGTGCCATGTTAACTTTAATGACTACTTCATAAACTAGTAACTACTTTTAACTATGGAGACTATTTCCAGATCAATATGACCCAAGCATAGTTGCAGTCAACTCCTTAACACAAGTTTTGATTAAAAATAAAAAGGGGTAAATGAACAAATACATACTCATACATGATTAAGTTCAAAAAGCTACTCTCTGTGGAAGTATACAGGAAAGGGGACTTTCAGGAAGCTGTTGATGGGAACTGGGAGGTTTATGGCTATGGCTATGGAAAGCACCCCAGGGAGCTGTAGGAAGGCATTTGTAAGAGTAGATTGTGCAGCATCAAAGGATAACTCTCTAAAAGAGGTGGACATTTCTCAATGAACTTATATTGTGAGGCTTTCAGTAGTTGAGGGCTAGAAATAAGACCCAAAGAAAAGAACCTTCTTCACAATGGCTTAAGAAAGGTGACTATGCTATTCAGCTCATGATGATAAATGGTCCAAAAGCCTTTGGTGGTATGATATAGACAAGAAAAATATTAATGTACAAACCACATAACACCGTTAAAACTCAAAAATATTTTTTTAACTTTTTAAAGTTTTTATTTAAATTCCAGTTAGTTAATATACAGTGTAATATTAGTTTCAGGTGTACTATTTAGTGATTCAACACTGCCATACAACACCCAGTGCTCATTACAGCAAGTGCACTCCTTAATCCCCATCACCTCTTTAACCCATCCCTCCACTTACCTCCTCTCTGGTAACCATCAGCTTTTTCTCTAAAGTTAAAGAGTCTGTTTCTTGGCTTTCCTCTCTTTTTCCCCCTGTGTCCATTTGTTTTGTTCCTTAAATTCCACATCTGAGTGAAATTATATGGTATTTCTTTCTCTGACTGACTTATTTCACTTAGCATGATACTCTCTTGAACCCACCCCCATGTCCTTGCAAATGGCAAGAGTTCATTCTTTTTTTTTTTTTACAGCTGAGTAACATTCCATTGTATATATATTATATATATATCACCTCTTACTTATCCCTTCATCAGTCGATAGACATTTGGGTTCTTTCCATAATTCGGCCATTGTTGATAATGCAACTATAAACATTGGAACACACATATCCCTTCAAGTCAGTATTTTTGTATCCTTTATGTAAATACCTAGTAGTGCAATTGTTGTATCATAGGGTAATTCTATTTTTCACTTTTTAAGGAACCTCCATATTCTTTTCCAGAGTGGTTGCACCACTTTGCATTCCTATCAACACCTGGTGTTTCCTGTGCTGTTAATTTTAGCCATTCTGCCTGGTGAGAGGTGATATCACATTGTAGTTTTGATTTGTACTTCCCTGATGATGAGTGATGTTGAGTATCTTTTTATGTGTCTATTGATCATTAGCATGTATTTTTTCAAAAAATGTCTATTCATGTCTTCTGCCCATTTCTTATCTAGATTATTTGATTTTGGGGGTGTTGAGTTTGATAGGTTCTTTATAGATTTTGGATACTAACCCTTTATCAAATATGTCATTTACAAATATCTTCTCCCACTCTGAAGGTTACCTTTCAGTTTGGTTAATTGTTCCTTTCACGGTGCAGAAGCTTTTTATTTCTATGAAGTTCCAATAGTTCATTTTTGCTTGAGTTCCCCTTGCCTCCGGAGACATGTCTAGAAAGAACTTGCTACAGCTAATGTCAATGAGGTTACTGCCTATCTGTGCTTTCCATGAATTTCCTCTTCTTTTCTGGTGGTGTTCCTCTATTTGAAAAAAGTCCACTTCTAGTTTTCACTGATGAACCATTAAGGACTAGACTTGTCATTTGAGGACCAACATTCTAGCTATTGTGACAACTGAATAAACATCTGACACCACACTCTCATTAAGTGAGATTTCACTGGTGAGGCGGTGGTTTCTCTGGAAATGGGAGGTGGCTGAATGCTTCACTGAAAAGCCATCGTTGTAATCATCTAAATCTTCAGCAAGCTGAATACTCATGTAAGGTTCCCCTTTCTCCATGTAGACTTTCTCTCTCTAAAGCAGCTTCTGCATGACTTTCTGTATTTGTGTAAGCAAGCTATGTGGGGGGGGGGATTATGATAAGCCTTCATAGATTCATTGTTCTCTATCTTTGCTGCTTCATATTTATTTAAATATTCTTGTTTTCCTTCATCAGTGAGATCTTGCCACATGCTACCAATAATCTTGCCAATCTCCCACAAGTTTAGGTCAGGGTTAGAAGCTTTTACTTGGTCCCAGACGTTTCTACTGTACCTCATGCAGGACATGAATGGCTTATGTGGTGGCTTTGGGGGGTTGAGAATCATAATACTAAAGGATGCTGTGACCCAACAGTTGGTGCCTGAGTTACCTCCCAGCCTGCAGCTATAGACAAGTTGACTGTATGGATTATATCCCACAAACCCTGGTGTGCTGGGCATTTATGCTGTAGGAGCTGGGTTGGGAGGTGGGGCACAAGATGGTCTTTTTTGACATTTTGAAAGATTAGGTTCTCAGTTCCTTAAGAATGAATCTGAGACACCTTGGGCAGGAAAAATACCCACAGATCTGGCCTAGTTTCCCTAATATCTTCTTTATCCATTGATCTGTCCATGGACACTTGAGTTGCTGTCATATCATGGCTATTATAAGCAATGCTGCAATAAACATAGTGGTGTATATATCTTTTTGAATTAGTATTTTCATTTTCTTTGGGCAAATACTGAGTAATGGAATTACTGGATTATAAGATTATTTTATTTTATTTTTTGAAGATCCTGCATACTGTTTTCCACAGTGGCTACACCGATCTGCATTTCTACCATCAGTGCATGAGGGTTCCTTTTTCTCCATGTCCTTGGCAACATTTGTTTTTTATTGTCTTTTTGATACTAGCCATTTTGAGAAGTGTGACAGGATATCTCAGTGTGATTTTGATTTTCATTTCCCTGATGATTAGTGATGTTGGACAACCTTTCTTGTGTCTGTCTGCCATCTCCTCCAGGTCTTGTTTAGAAAAATGTCTACTCAGGTCCATTGACCATTTTTAATCAGATTATTTGGCGTTTTTGGTATTGAGTTATATAAGTTCTTTATATACTTTGGATATTAATGCCTTATCAGATATCTCATTTGCAAATATCTTCTCTCATTCAATAGGTTTCCTTTTCATTTTGTTGATGGCTTCCCTTGCTGTGCAAAACCTTTTTATTTTGGTATAGTCTTAATAGTTTATTTTTGCTTTGGTTTTCCCTGCTTGAGAATATATGTATAGAAAAATGTTGCTAAAGCCAATGTCAAAGAACTTACCACATGTGTTCCCTTCTAGGAGTTTTACAGTTTCAGGTCTCACATTTAGGTCTTTAATCCATTTTGTGGTTATTTTTCTGTATAGTATAAAAAAGTGATCCAGTTTAATTTTTTTTTTTTTTGCATGTAGCTGTCCGGTTTTCCCAGCACCATTTATTAAAGAGGCACTTTTTCCCATTGAATATTTTTGTCTTTGTTATAATTGACCATATAAGCATGGGTCGATTTCTGGGCTCTCAATCCTGTTCCATTGAGAAATCCATGATTTTTTTTTATTGAGAAAAGTTGATGAAATAAAAAGTTGGCTCTGTGAAAGGATGAACATAATTGAGAAACCTCTAGCTATACAAACCAATAAAAAAAAGAAACAAATTGTCAATAAGAGAAATGAAAGCAGGGTTAACACAACCCTGAAGACATTAAAAAGACAAAAAGGGGATAGTATGAACAATTTTATGCCCATAAATTTGACATTTAGTTGGAATAGACCAATTCTCTAAAAGATTCAAAATAACAAGTCATTCAAAAAGAAATAAATAAACTTGAACAGTTCTATATCTAGTAAATACATTTAATTTGCAGTTACAAACCTTCCAACAAAGAAAACTCCAGGTTGGCATGATTTTACTGGAGAATTCTACTAAATATTTAAAGAAGAATTAAAATATAATAAACGCAGCCAATTTAAATGAACAATTTAATGAAGTCTGACATATATGATTATCTTCCCAAGATAAAAGCAGAATATGTATGTCTGGGAGTTAATACATATTCAGTAGCACTACCTTACACAAAGCAAAAAAGTGGATAGGCAAAGTGTAATAAATATTTTTCATTATGGTCCACTGATCAAAAGTCACAAAATGTAGACCCTTTCATTTACTGAAGCACTAACAACACTGGGCAATATCCAACACTACACACATACTTTTTGAGCATCTATCAAGTACACAAGGCTTAACTGAAGTTCTTGCCTTCAAAGAACAGTATAGTTGTGAAAGTAAAACTTGTAGCGTCAAATGAGACCCCAGAAAGGTAAAGTTTAAGGGTTTAAAGATTGAATAGTATTTAAAAAGGAAGAGGATAATGCTACCTACTTCCATTCACATCTTAACAGCTATTTCATAGTAGTAAGACATATGCTTACTGTCCCCCAAACCTCAAGAGCTCATTCGTATAGTCTTGTCTTGGTAAACGACAATGCTTCTGTCTGGAATGCCCTTCCTCTGCTTTTCCACCAAGTCATATCCCTTCATGCTTTGAAACTGCTCCTCAAGACTCTTCTCCTCCAGGATGGATTCACTAATTCATTAAATCATTTCCTCATTCAGAAATATTTATCAAGCACCTAATACCTCTAGGTACTGTGGATACAGCAGCAAACAAAACAAAATACCATTTCTCACAGAACTAGGTCATTTTAAGGGGAGAATATGCAATAAACAAATAAATGAAACAACGTAAACTAGTGGGTAAATGATATGAAGAAAAATAAACCAGGAAAGGACATTAAACAAAGATGGTGGGCAGGAAATTTTTGTGTGCTATAAAGTGTGGTCTGGATGGATATTTGTGATTTGAGGAAAGACCCAAAAGAAGTGAGGAAGAAAACCACAAGGTGCCTATTCGTAGAGGAGGACAAAGACATTCCAGGCAGAGGGATCAGAAAGTACAAAGACCCCAAGGCAAATTTGGCATGTTTGATACTAAGAGTAAGGAATGGAGTGGTAGAAAATGTGGTCAAAAAGGCAGCTTTCTGTAAGCCATATTAAGGACTGTTTACATAAGAGGACAATGGGAGCAAAAGAGCAACTTGATTTGACTTACCCTTTAAAAGGACCATGTGGCTATTGTGTGGAGATTGGAATGAAACAGGATGCAAGGGTAGAAGCAGAAAAGTCAGGAGGGTATTGAAATAATCTAGTTCAGAAATGATGTTGGTTTGTATCAGGGTGGTAGCAGTGTAGGGGATGAGAAGCAGCTTGGATATACTTAAAATTCTGAGCTGATAGAATTGCTAAAGGATTGGTTGTGGAGTACAAGAGAAAGAGGAGAACTACGGTATAAATGAATCTCCTTTTGTAGGCAAAAGATGATGGAATCTAGTATGTAAGTGGAGGGGTTGACTTCAGATAAAAACATGAACAGTTTATCTATATTAACAGGAGAGAAGATAGAGAAAATAGACACAAATCCAAGTAGGTGAGTAGGTGTGGAGTAAGAACTTTTGGAGGTCCACAACTGATTGCCTTCTCTTTTCTCATGAAAGGAAAAACATGGAATTTAGAGTAAAGAGGAAAGATGCGATAAAGAGTTAACGAGAAAAAAAGAGGTCAGGAAATAGTCATCCAAGGATATCCATTCTGACCAAACTGACCCAGATCCAGCTACTCACGTCACCAAATCCTACCATCTCCACATCAATTTCCACCCAGCTGGATTCATTTTACTTAGCGATAAGCCCTCACCCAATGGAGGTACTCTATAGTTTACTAGAAAGAAAATAACAGATACAAACTATCCATTCAATTGTGAGGAGAAACCTCTACACCAAGAGGAATGGATGTGTTTTATCTACTATCTCTGTCACACCTCTCAAATCTGGGCTCTTCTCTCCATTCCCACTGCCACTGCCACTGCATTAGTTCAGGCCTTCATCATTTCTGACTTGGGCCACTGCACCAGCCTCCCAACTCATCTCTTGACCTTTCCTCTCCCCACTCTCCAGTCCATTGTCCACACCACTGCTAATACATAGAGTTTATTCAATTCCCCTGCTTAAAACCCTTCATTATTTTTCCTCTCCTTTTTCTCTTCAAGTTAAAGACCTGCAAATTTTCCAGCTGAATCTGTCATCCCATCCCCTCTTGCCTCACATCCTACACCCTAATCATACCAAATTACGTTTGATCCCTAAATACATTAGATCCTTCAATTCCCCTGTGCACTTGTACATCCTGTTTCCTCTACCTGAACTGAACACCTGCCCTTTGTCAGCAAGGTATTTTTACTAATCATTATAGACTTAACTCAAATGTCACCATCTCAGTGGCACCACAGGCAGAGGTGACGACCTCTTTTCTGTGCTTACATGCCTCCCCCATAGCACTCATCTTACTATATCAAAAGTATTTATGTATCTAACTTCCCCACTAGATATATTATTCATCTTTTTATCACAAGCACTTTAGCACAGTGCCTGGCACATAGTATATTGTTCAATATACAGTATACATTGTTCAATAAACAAATGTTTATTGAATGAGTTGATTATAGAATTGAGGAGATTAGAAACAGCAATAAAATAAAAATATAAGTTGACAGATGAAATACAAATAAAAATTCTTTAACACACCCAAACAAGATATATTTCTACAAAATGTTTTATGGAATAGAAAAAGAAAAAACACAGAAAATCTCAGCAATCTTAAAGAAGCAGATTTAACTTTTGACAAAGATGATAAAATGAGACCGGACAGAATAATACATAGCACAGCAAACACCCCTCTTTTTTTCACCAATTATACACAATAAGAGATGGAATACACTTTTATTCAAGTTTTTTTAAGGCAGATATTGGCTCTAGAAAACAAGTTATCTGTAGACTTCTGCTCAGAAAAGTCTCAAGGTATTGTATATTATGCAGAATAAAGAACAAATGCTGTCATATGTGTGACTTTGCAGTTTACAAAGCACTTTCACATGCATTATCTCATTTAATCTCCACAATAATCCTGTCAGGTAGGTATTATTGTCCTCCTTTTACAGATGAAGAAACTTGTGGCTCAGAGAATCACTAATCCAGGGTCACACAGTAAAAGAGTTAGAGGTAGAGCTAGGGTTCTAACCCATGTCCATCTTACTGTAAATCTATTATTCACTGCACAGGCTGAGTTGAGGTTTTCATGGCTTCCCAACAAGTACTTACTAAAGTGAAAGCCAATGTACAATGAGCAATCAACAATGAATTCTTGATGTGTTTTTTTTTGTATTTTCTATTTTTTTTCCTCTTGATTCTTCAGTCTGAGTACTTTCTACTGATCTAGAAAACCTCAAAATATGACCTTACTTGGAGATAGAATCTTTACAGAAGTAATCAAGTTAATGTGAGGTCACTAGGGTGGGACCCAATCGAATATGATTGACATTCTTATGAAAAGGAATACATTTGGACAAAAAGATACACATAGAAGTGAGACAATGTGATGAGACAGGGAAAAAATGACCATCTACAAGCCAATGAGGGATACCTGGAATAGATCCTTTACTTACAGCCCTCAGAAGGAATCGACCTTGCCAATACCTTGATTTCTGACTTCTAGCATCGAAAACTAGGAGACAATAAACTTCTGTTTTTTAAGCCACCCAGTCTGTGGTACTTTCTTATGGCAGTCCTAGGAAATTCATACTGGTAAACCTAGTAATTTTTGATTAAATGCCAGACATTGCATATTAAAAGTTGGTGAAGCTCTGGATGATATTATCTTCCTTCAGAGAAGATTTACTTTTGTTCCTGCCAGGTGATGAAGGACAGATCGCCTTAATCCTGCCTGAGATTGAGCTGATTCAAAGCTGTACTTTACTCTTTGTGAGGAATGGTATTTTATAGTTTATCCTTTCTCCTGAGGTTTAGCCCTTTGGGAATCCCAAATAAAAACATGAAGTAATTACCAGTGTCCCTCCTCTTTGGCAGGCTCTAAACTCCAATTTCTGACTCTCCAGCATTGTGAAATTGCTGAAAGCTATGCTTAGCTACTCAGATTTGTATCTGCCACTTTCTGCTTAATTTTTCAACTTCTTTGACCTATATCATTTAGATATCAGCATATGACCCAAGGGAAAGGTAGTGTAAAGTATTGATTGGACTAAGTACATTATAATTTCTCTCTCTTCATCTTAGACCCTTAAGTCCTAATATCATGATAGCCCTAAACTCCATTTTTTTTTTTTGTCTCTACAGCCCTGTGAGATGCTAAAACCTCTGTTCAGGTTTTTTGTCTCTTAATTACTACTTTCAGTTTGGCTTCTGAGTCTCTTTACCTATAGCACTTATTTTGGCAAATGCCCTGAAAGGAAATGTAGCTCAAAATGTTGGGCTCACCTCAATACAGCTCTCCTCTCTGAGATTTAGACCTCTAGCTGCTTTGGTAGCTCTCTGATGCTTTCAAACAAATATTTTATAATTTTATCTAGCTTTTCTAGTCCTCCTTAAGGGATATTTGGTCTGATACAGGTTAGTTTCTCAAAGTCAAAAGTAAAAGTCCCCACATCCGTGGTTTCTAAGTCCATTGATATGCCTGTCCTTGATTCATCCATTCATTCATTCCAACATGTGTTGACCATATGGCAGGTGTTAAGAACTCTGTAAGACTCTGGGAAAACAAAATGTCCTGTCTTTAAGAAACTCATAGTAGAATCAGTGGGGGTAAAACTACAAACATAAATAGTGAAAACACAATGCTTGAGTGTTTAAAACTAAGTAACTACCTTTGTTGGGTGCAGGAATCAAAAATTTATCACATGGGGTGCCTGAGTCACATGGGTGGCTGAGTCAGTTAAGCGCCTGAATTTGGCTCAGGTCATTATCACATGGTTCCTGAGATTGAGCCGTACATCAGGCTCTCCTCTCTCAGCACAAAGCCCACTTCGATTCCTCCTCCCTCTCTCGCTGCCCCTCCCCAGCACTCACTCGCTTGCTCTCTCTCTTTCAAATATAAATAAACATTTTTTTTTAAAGTTATCGCAGAATGGAAGATATTTGAGGTGGGGTGCCTGGGTGACTAAGTCAGTTGAGAATCCAATTCTTGATTTTGCCTCAGCTCATGATTTTATGGTTCATGGGATCAAGCCCTGTGTGGGATTGAGCCCCCATCCGGCTCTGTGCTGACAGTAACGGACCTGCTTAGGATTCTCTTTCCCTCTCTCTGCTCCTTCCTTGCTCATGCTCTCTCGTTCTCTCTTTCTCCCTCTCTCAAAATGTTTTTAAAAAGAAGGTATTTGAGGTATGTCAAGAATAAGCCAGGGGTGCCTGAGTGGCTCAGGTGATTAGGCGCCTGACTTTTGATTTCAGCTCAGGTCATGATCTCACAGTTCATGAGTTTGAGCCCTATGCTGGGCTCTGTACTGAGGGCATGGAGCCTGCTTGGGATTCTCTGTCTCCCTCTCTCTCTCTGCCCCTCGCCTGTGTGCGCTCTCTCTCTCTCAAAATAAATAAGTAAACATTTAAAAAAAGAATATGCCAGGTGAATAAGGAGTTGCAACAATAGAAGAAAGACACTTCAAGAGGAGGTAACATTATATGAGTAAAGGTATGGCAGTTGGCATGGGAAAGTACAATTAGTTTGTTACTGTTGGAACTAGATGAGTGTAGCTTACAATAGAACATAGAAGAAATGCAGTGGGAATGCAAACTGGTGCAGCCACTCTGGAAAACAGTATGGAGGTTCCTCAAAAAAAAAAAAAAAAAACTAAATATGGAACTACCCTACGACCCAGCAATTGCACTACTAGGTATTTATCCAAGGGATACAGGTATGCTGTTTCGAAGGAACACATGCACCCCCATGTTTATAGCAGCACTATCAACAATAGCCAAAGCATGGAAAGAGCCCAAATGTCCATTGATGGATGAATGGATAAAGAGATGTGGTATGTGTGTATACACACACACACACACACACACACACACACACACACACACACACAATGGAGTATTATTCGGCAATCAAAAAGAATGAAATCTTGCCGTTTGCAACTATGTGGATGGGACTGGAGGGTATCATGCTAAGTGAAATTAGTCAGAAAAAGACAAAAATCATATGACTTCACTCATATGAGGACTTTAGAGACAAAACAGATGAACATAAGGGAAGGGAAACAAAAAATAATATAAAAACAGGGAGGGGGACAAAACAGAAGAGACTCATAAATATGAAGAACAAACTGAGGGTTACTGGAGGGGTTGTGGGGGGGGGCTAAATGGGTAAGGGGCACTAAGGAATCTACTTCTGAGATCATTGTTGCACTATATGCTAACTAACTTGGATGTAAATTTAAAAAAATAATAAAAAAAATAAAAATATATATATTAAAAAAAAGACATGCAGGCAGAGTTCTGATTGTGGAGGGCTTTGTATCTTCCCTAAAATTTATTATTTAGGTAGTTAATGCATGAATGACATTTCCCGAGGTAGAAATCTACCACATGTTCAGTCAGATTTATGGAGAATTCAACAACAGAAATTTAAGACGTCTCCAGTCAATGCCTTATAAATGCAAAGGCAGTATTACCATACTTAAGCAATGTAGCAGGGTAACGAAACAATAAAGTCAAGTCTTTGAGTCACCTGACTAGCTTACAAAGAAAAAAAAATTCTGAAACATCGTAGTAGATACTATGTGGCCAAGAATTGAAATGATTCAAGTTTTATTTCCTAAGCATATAAGTTCAGTTACCTATTAGAAAGTTCAGCAAGCAGCAACAACAGTTCTAATTTTTCAGAGGCTATTTGTCAACTTTTGCCCTTAATGACATTGCCATCAAAGAGCCCTCTATTAAATTTCTACTTACTTGTGAGGCTGAAGACCCCAGCAAGTCTGATAGGATTCTCCCTTGGATTTGAAAATCCAAGATGCCAGACAACAAATAACTATCTCACAAAGATACCAAGACAGCAGTATAAAAACACTGAACGTCTACATAAACTGACAAGAAGAAGTGTTTACATGATCTGTGCCTCAGGGCGCTGTCACTTATGTGACATGTCAACAGAGTTTAATGAAGAAGATGTGATTTCTAGCTCTCACTGGCTGACAGCAGACAAAGGGTTTGGCAGACAAAGGAGAGGGCACTTTTCCATAAATATGGTACGATGTGGAAATGGTCTAAGCAAGAGGATCCTGCAAAAAAAGAAGTCAGAATATGTTTCTCTAAGAAAAGCAAAGTCATGGATTATGGTAAAGGAAGAGATGAGGAAAGGGAAGTGGGCCATGAAAGCACAGAATGAGCTCATCCTCCTTTCGGGCCCAAGGCCTCAGTCCCTTTTATCTCTCTTTTTGCTGGCAAGTTACAATTCTGTAACTTCACATGAAGCATCCAGTCACTACTAATCAATCCTTTATTTCCCTCAAAGTTCTCACCACTCTACAAGCATTTAAACAAATCGTATGTAGCAATTAATTCACCAATGAATCATTGAGATAGCATAGTACCTAACAACTATTTGGATTCCTATTCTTGCCAGGAAGGAGCTGGAGAGCTAAGAAAAGTAGGTGAAAGAAAGCAGGAAAGGTTGAATCCCTAAAGAAAACTAACATCCTGGAGATTACATAATACTGCTCCAAAGTAACTGAACTCCCAAGCAGAAAAATTTCAAACACATTCCAACATGCCTCTAATTAAGATAGTTTTGGGAGGTTACAGAATTATAGCTATCAAACATGAAACCTAAAGAATTTACCAAGATTAAAACGATTACCAACTTTAACTCAGGAAAGAAAACGGTTGGAATACACTCAATAATGTCAATTTGTTAACTTTTATACAATTGCTACATAATTTTAGATACAATTGTTAGTGATAAACACCTGAATGACAATAGGGTAGACACTGTACAAAATATAAAATTAGATATGATTCTTGTTCAGAGTTCAAATCAAGTGTCTGATAAACTTCATATTTCACCAGATAAGTGTGCAAATATACTATAACCATAAACCTATTTTAAAATACAGCAAGAAATACAGGTAGACTTATGATAATGCAAAATGTCTAACAAGCAAGAATTTTTCTAGCATGTAGAAGCAAGCTGGGTACTCACATGAGGTATGTATTTTGAAGTGTTTATGGATGGTTAACCAGAAAGGCTAATTTAACACCTACACATCAATTGCATGGAGACAGAGCTGTGAAATATTTGCATTTACTACTCACTAAAAGGACCATCGCAGCACTGGCTTAAGAATGTCAGTTGTAATTAAATTAGATGAAATTTCACAATTTAAATGATATGCAATCTCCTGCCCTGGGAACTTTAATTTACATAACCTGACTGGAAGGCTCTCAAAAAGGAAATTCTGACTATAAAATTGCAAAGAAGGAGAAAACAGTAGACATCCAAAGAGATAGCTATAAAAAGTTTTTCATAATCTTGGATTTTAAAATTTATAACAATAGCAATACCATTTACTGAATAATTCACTCTGTGTCAGGAACCATGATACATGCTTAATGTGTTTTCTCTCATTTAATCGTCAGAACAATCCTATAAAGTTGGTCCTGTTATCAGTAATATTACTTTAGTTATAGATGAGGAAATGGAAACTCAGGTTAAATAACCAACCTCAAATCACACATCTAGAAAAAAGTAGAGGTAAGACTCTCATGTTGGTATAAATCATACTACTGATATAACAGAGACATAACCAATAATAACTACAAAAGAGTGACGTGTACCTGCAACACTAAAAAAGCCAAGGTTCAGAATAACCTGAGTCTTAGAAAGAGATATTCTCAGGATAATAAAAGGGTATTCAAAATTTTCATCAGAAATAAAAAGAACTGTAATGTTAAGTGACACAAAGAAAGAAAACCAATAAAATTCCTACTTTATCTCCATGTATCTACTGTTGATAAAATTGTAAGACCAAGAAAGGGTACACCAAAGATTAGTGGATAAAAAATTAAAACATACAAGAAGAGATTAAGAAGCAGTTTTCCTTAAAAAAAAAAAAAGAAGAAGAAGAAGAAGAAGCAGTTTTCCTAGAATAATCACATTCCAAGATATGGGAAAGACTTTGGGCTAAAGTTTCCAAACTGCTGTCTAGACAGAATTGTGCATAATGAGAAAGGGACCAAATTCTGGAAAGAGGCGAATGTAGTCCTGATTATCAAAAAAAAAAAAAAAAGAAAAAGAAAAGTCATGTCTGAAAGCTGGTGGATTTAATCTCAATTCTAAGCAAGTTGAAAGGAACATATTATTACAGAGAAAGGAAGAGTTCTGGTATAAGCAGAATGGTATTTCTCCTTACTTCTCTTAGCTAAACACAAGTATAAAACCTGGAAATGGTACAAAAGACAACCAACGGAGAACTCTGAAGGATGGTAGGAAGAAATTGAATGGTTTGGGGATACCAGAACTAGAGAACAGCACACCAGGATGTCTTGCGTACCTGTACCCAACAAAGAAAACCCACCCAGGCCCAGTGTTTCCATATCCTTACCCTAGCAAGAGATCAGCCCCAGGGAGACTCATTCCTCTCCAAGATCAAACAGGTGTACACTTGACAACATTAGGCAAGCCCAACATCACCACTATAGAGAATCAACTGGGAGCTAAGGGAGTTCTGGACCCAATTCCAACATGTGGGTAAGGAGGTGGTTTTTATATGAACAGTTCTTCAACACCAGGCGGGTGTCTGAGAATTCAACTTAATTTTCACACTATCTACTCAGAGACAGCATTAGATCCCACAGGTTAAAGATTGGTCTCATATGACTGCCCTTTCCCTCACTTCAGATGCCAGTCACAAGTTGAGGTTATCACCTGTGCTTCTGACCAACTGGCTATAGACCAGAGACCCAGTGACTCTTTCCTTGGGTTTGATGAATTTGCTAGAGCAGTTGGCAGAGCTCAGAGAAGCATTTTACATACTAAATTAGTGTTTTTATTATGAAAGGATACAACCCAGGAACAGCCAGATGGAAGAAATGCATAGGACAAGGTATGGAGAACAGGTAAAGGGTTTCCATGTCCTCTCTGAGCTATTCTCTCCACATCTCTTCGTGTTCACCAACCTAAAAGGTCTCTGAACACTTTCCTTTTCAGTTTTTATGGAAGCCTCATTACACAGGCACAATTGATTAAAACATTGACCATCAGTGCCTGACTCAACCTCCAGACCTTCATCTCTTCCTGGAAATCAAGGGGTGGGATTGAAAGTTCTAACTCTCCAATCATGGTTGCCTTCCCTGGCAACCAGCTCCCACCCTCAGGTGCTTTCCAAAAGTTACCTCACTAACTTAAACCCAGTTGTGGTGTAAAGGGCCTTGTTATAAATAACAAGACACCCATTTCACCTTTGTGGCTCTGAAGCAATTTCAGGAACTGAAGACAAGAGACGAAATATTATGACAAAAGATGCTCCCAATAATTGGTCTTGTCACTCAGGAAATTCTAAGTATTTTGTATTTTGGTCATTTGTGTGACCAAATATGTATTTCTTATAAATCACAATATCACAGGAGACTCATGAGAAATAAGTAGCCAGGAGAGATACTCTTCTTTCTGCACCAAGTCTGAGATTCTCATTGCCTACAAGGAGGCAAAAGCACACAAGACACAGCTATCACAGGCAGCCTAGTCCGGGAAGCCTCTTTGTCCCTATGGGCCCCAAAATCCCCACTCCCACCCAAAGACACTGGGAGGGAAGACAGAACCAGACATAGGACTCAGGACATAACATCCCAGTTCCAGGAAGCTTCTCTGTCTCACAGACCCAAAACTCCCTTCCCCTTCCCAGACATTGGGCCAGCGTGAGGGTAGGGGACATTGGTAGGGGAGCCCACTGTGCCCATTCTTGACTCAGAGACATCCAGTAGTAGGCCTGGGGAAACTCCTTCTTCCCCATCAGGAATCACCAGCAGGGACCAATGGGAGCCCCAGCACACCAGATAAACCAAACAAACTAAAATTATACCACAAAGTCTATGAAAATCAAACTGTGATTAGAACCCACAAAGTAAGTGAAGACTCTCATGTTAAACCTATTTTAGCCGTCTGCTAAAATAAAAGAAATAAATAGGACCCAGAGTATCATAACATGATAAATACACATCTATGTATGATACAGTAAAAAGTCACTCACCCTACCAAGAAAAAGAAAATAACTTGAAGGAAAAAAGACAAGCAATTGAGACCAACGCTAGGCTGAATCAGATGTTCCAATTATTTGACAAGATTTTAGAGCAGCAATCAAAAAATGCTTCAAGAATCAATTACAAATTCTCCTGAAACAAATGAAAAAACAGAAAACCTCAACAAAGAAAAATAGAAATTATAAGAAGCAAATGGAAAGTATAGGACCGGAAAATATAATGAGAGGGGGGAAAAAGATTGCTTGAGGGCTCAATAGTATAAAAGAAAATATAAGGGATAGAATCAGTGAACTTAATGGCAGAATTCATCCAATCTGAACAACAAAGAAATCACAGACTGAAAAAACATGAACAGGGCCTCATGCATCTATGGGAAAATAACTAAAGATCCACAATTTGTATCATTGGAGTCCCAGAAAGACAGGTGAAAGGATGTGGGGTGGAAAGAATAGTTGAAGAAAGAATGGTTGAAACTTCCAAAATTTGGTAAAAGACACACACGCAGGAAACTGACTGGACTCTAAACAGGATAAACTCAAGAAAAAAAATCCATGCCAGGACACACTGTAATTAAAATTTTAAAAACTAAAGGACCCCCCACCCTGCCCCAATCTAGAAAGCAGAAAGAAAAAATGACATTATTACCTACAGGGAAATGTCAATCCAAAGACCAAGGATTTCTATTCTGAAACCATGGAAGCTGGTAGAAAGTGTCACAATATTTTTCAAGTTTTAAAAGAAAACAGCTGTCAACCATGAATTCTGTATCTGGTGAAACTATCCTTCAGAGTAAAAGGGAAATAAACACATTTTCAGATGAAGAAAAACTACAAGAATTTATTGCTAGCCAACCCACCCTAAAAGGCTGGCCAAAAGAAGTTCTTTCCTTCTCAAAGAAAATGGTGACAGAAGGAACCTTGGAACATTAGGAAAGAAAGAGGAACAATAGAAAGAGCAGAAAATATAGATAACACAGTGGACTATCCTTGTTCTCATGAGTTGCATAAATTGTGAAGAATTAGCTTCACAATTTCATTTGAAGCCAGCGCTCTATAAGCTAGTCTTTCTAGATAAGATTTGAACAGCAGATGTGGAAAATGTTGGTGCATATAAATTAATCACTCAAATGTATGTATATAAATATAAAATATCCAATACACAATTACAAATGCCATTTCATCTTTCCACTACATCAGTCTCCAAGCAAATAGGTTACTGATAGAACCAGCATGCAGACATTCAGTGCTGAAAAAAAGAAGTCTTAAATGAGAGCTTCAGAACTATGATTTCAGAAATGTCTCTTGCCTCAGAAATGATTCCTTTGATCTAGCCACAATTCATACAACAGCCATTGGAAAGAAAAGTGTACAGTAATCTTAGTCTATACAAGTAGAAGTCTAATGACTGAATTAAAGAAAGGTACAATTCCATGGTACTCTAGGCTGGACAAATAATCTCTAAGGTATGAGGTTCAGTTCTGTATGCTCCATTTTTAAGGAGGAAATAAACAACTGAGGGTAGGTTCCAAGTATGGTTTCCAGAATAATAAAAATCCTGCAAATCACTTTTACAAAGAAGGAATGAAAAAACTGGGGATGTTTGGCATAAATGTAAAATTAAGAGAAAATAAAAGCTATCTTAAACATTAAAAGTACTGATCTGAAGAATAGAGAACTGAGTTACTCTGTCAGGCTCCAGGGGACAAAATTTCTGGAAGTCCTGTGAGATCTTGTCCACCTGCCATCATTAAGGTTGAAATTTCTCATCTGTAAAATGAAGAGAATGGATAAGACAATCTTCCAGTCCCTCCTACTCTAATAGTCCATGATTTTGTTATTACAAAGAATCAGACTTTAGCTCAACGTTTTTCCCACTAGCCACTAAATTTATCAGATAATGGAAAGAGCTGCCTCAGGAGAATAGTCAACAGACCATCCATGAAGATATTCAAGCAGAACACAGAATAATCTTGCAGGAATACTCTAGAAGGGATACTTGCAGCACGGGAGAGTAACAATATAGTGTATTGAGGAATGTAGTTCTGCAACCAGACTTGGGTGTGAAACCTGAATCTTACTTCTTAACTATGTAAACCTGGGCAAGTTAACCTCTCTGATTTATTTCCTCATTTATGAAATTTCAGATAACAATAGGATACTTCTGCAGGTAGGGAGAATTAAATTAAATGATGCACGTGGGTATTTATCACTGTGTATTGCATACAATAAAAACTCAATATATGTCTGATGTCATTACTAAATGGGAGAAGATAATCTTTAAAGTATCTTCTAATTATAAAAGCCTATGGGGTCCAGAAACATACTCTGGTAATAACACCAAAGTAGATGTAAGCCTTTTATAATGAAGAATCTCTTCATCTACTGAGATTCATTTCCTGCTACCACAACAATGTGCCACTCAACAGGATCTACTTTTATTGGTAAGATACTTTTGGCCTGGTTGAGCTGGAGGCCTGATCCTCCCGATATGTAAGTGGCATTATCTGGAACATAGCAGGATTATAAAAGCTGGTGACAGTATATTAATTAGCATAGTCACAGGTGGGCAGAAACCAAAATAAAAAGACCATCAATAGAGGAGCTAGTTACAATAACAGGACAGGGTAAACAAGCATGGTTTGTTACCACTAGCAAATTAGCTTGCATAAATTTACAAAAAAATTATACCAGATTTAAGATCAAATAGTCTAAAATCCAAAAATTTAAACGTAGTCTGAGAAAGCTTTATTGAGCCTGTTGCTACATCCAGGTGGGTCTTAGGAGGTAAGTTACTTTGATAAAGATTCCTTACAAATAGCTTGGCACTATGATAAGTACTTTACACACATCTTATTAAAACTTCACAACCACCCTGTTATCACATTTCATATGCATTTTATACATAAGAAAATTGAAGCTCAGAGAAGTTGAAAATTTTTCCTAAGATCATATTGCTAGTAAAGTACATGAGTTGTCTAAAAGGAAGGTCTCTTGGGAAGGTATTCTCATCCATTCAGGAGTCATCACTGTCTGTATCCCAGAGGGGGGAAAAAGTGGCTTCTGGATGGGGTTGGGGATCTATTGAGATAAGAAGTCACTCCTGGGAACTCTACAGATACGGGCCTGGAGGGGATGGAATGCTTTCCTATCATCAACACTAGAATCATGATCATTTTTGATGAGGGAGCATAAGGCAAGCTGACAGGATGCAAACATCCCCCTGACCCAGGTGGGATATGTGTGATACTCCTCCACACTCCTGGCTGCCCAAGAACAAAGGAAAGGGGGAAACAAATGGTTAACTCATAGAGATCATTACCATGCAAGACCTAAGTCTCCATCACCCCTCCATAGTGGTGTGGGGAACAAAGGCAGAAGGAAATGGCAGATAGAAGTAAATTTCCTTATAACCTGCAGCCCATTGACAAATACTTGAGGCTGGCAGGGCAAAATGTTTCTCCAGGAACTCCCTAATGTCTTAATGCTAATGCTTTGCTAGAAGGAAAAACAACCTTAGCTTGACAATAACTAGGCCTCCAGTATTCTGTGAGTCTTCTTCAGCATATGAAAATCTCACTGGAAACTTCCCCTGGACTTTATCTCCCCCAATTCCATAGTATAAAACCAGTCTCTCCTCACGATCCAGGGGAAGGTCTTCCTGCTCATGAGTCCTGTCCCCATGCTTTAATAAAGTCACCTTTTTGCACCAAAGACATCTTCAAGAATTCTTTCTTGGCCGTTGGCCCCAGACCCCATGAACCCCACTATCTCCCCAAAACCTCATCCATTTTATGTTCTGCGTGTGTCAGGGTGGGCCACAGAAATCCAGTCATAACTTAGCCATTACCCTACTCTGCAATTCAAATTTTCCAGCTATGTTGATCACAGGGTAAAGCCAGTGATAGTGCTCATGAGATACATGTTACCACAGCTAGCTAGACACATGTGAAGTGAGGCATTATCAAATACTCATTTCAGAAGAATGTAAAACATCTGTACCAAACACTGAGTTCATAATTGTGACAATAACTTTCAATATCTATTTGTAAAAAGGAGTCGCTCTTCATTGACTCAAAGTTTATTAGAAAAAGGTTTTCCCAAGTTACTAGCAAGCAATGAGGATACACAACTATGGAAATTAGGCCAAAAGATACTCAGGACAGAGACAACACAAATTCCAATGAAAGGAGGTAGACACTTAATAAAAAGTAAAATTGGATCAGAGGTCCCTTTCTTTACTTAAGTAACTTATATACCACAATTTAAAGGGAGTTTCGATAACTTTTATAATAGTACTAACTTATCATGAGGTTCATTAAAAGGTCATAATTATCTCTCAAAAATGCTAAAGTTATCTTAGAGATGGTGCTCCCCTTCAAGAAGAGAGATATTATCTCTACGGATATATATTTTTTAATGCTTATTTATTTTTAAGAGAGACAGAGCCTGAGCAGGGGAGGAGCAGCGACAGAGGGAGACACATTATCTGAAGCAGGCTCCAGGCTCTGAGATGTCAGAACAGAGTCCAAAGCAGGGCTGGAACCCATGAACCACGAGACCATGACCTGAGCTGAAGTCGGATGCTTAACCGACCGAGTAAACCACCCAGGCACCCCATCTCTATGGGTATTTGATAGGAAAATGAAATTACTACTGAAATGAGAAAAAGATGAAAATAATATAGAGCCTAGTTATTTATTATATAGGATCTCATTTGTGCTTTTAGAATCACCTACATTAAACTATCATTATTTCACCTGATTACATTAAGAAATTGGTGTGTCCCAAGGTCTTCATGAAAATGAATGTCAACTTGGTTTTATGGAAAGCAGACAATGCAGAAAAAAATATTTTTAGACATTATTAGAAAAAGTCGTTTCTAATGTTTATTAAATTAGACTAGTAACCAGAGAATAATGCAGTTAAACAAGGGACAGCATAATGGTATAGAAAAAAAGTGTATGAGACATTGTTGAAAGACTACCATGAATAAGTATTGTACTAGAAATTTTACATGTTATTTCATTTAATCTTATAGTCAAATCTGTGAGGCAAGCCTCATTGCCCCATTTTATAAATGAAGCAACTGAGGCTCCAAGATGTTAAGAAACATGTAGCCAAGAGGGAAACAAAAATAATATAAAAATAGGGAGGGGAACAAAACAGAAGAGACTCATAAATATGGAGAACAAACTGAGGGTTACTGCAGGGGTTGTGGGGGGGGGAATGGGCTAAATGGGTAAAAGGCACTAAGGAATCTACTCCTGAAATCATTGTTGCACTATATGCTAACTACTTTGGATGTAAATTTTAAAAAATTAAAAATAAAATTAAAAAAAAAGAAAAGAAAAGAAAAGAAACATGTAGCCAAGAACACACTACCAGTGAGACCATTATGTAGTGGTTACTTAGCTGCCTTCTAATTTTCAATTTGTTACTTCCTTTATCAAAAGGCCATTTATATTCTTTGAAAAGATCAATAAACTTGACAAATGCTAGGCTGGTGAAGAAAAAAAAAAAAAAAGGATCAAATTACTAAAATTGGGAATGAGAGGACATTTCTAGTGACTGTGCAGATATAAAAAATACTATAACAACTGTATGTATACAAATTAGATAACTGAGCTGAAATAGCCAAATCCCTAGAAAGACACAAACGTCCAAAAGTGATTGAAAAATAAATTGAATATCTGCATAGAACTATAGCAAGTAAATAGATTAAATTAATAATTTAAAAAGAGCCCACAAAGAAAAGCTTAGGCTCAGACAGCTTTATTGGTAAATTCTAATAAACATTCAACGAACAATTAACACCCATCCTTCACAAAAACTTCGTGAAACAGAAGGCAAGAAACACTTCCCCACTTACTCTATGAGGTCAGTGTAACCCTGATAAACCAGGCAAAGATATCAGGAGAAAGCTATAGACCAATATCTCAGGAATATAGGCATAAAATCCCCCAAAAAATACTACCAAACTGAATCCAGAAACGTATAAAAAGGATTTTACACCATGACCAAGTGGGACTTATCCCAGGAATAAAAGGGTTAACATCAGAAAATCAGTTAACGAAATACACCATATATATAGAATAAAGGAAAAAGACATATGAATATTTAAAAAGCCATAAAAACATATTGACAAAATTCAACACCCTTTTGTGATAAAAACACTCAACCAATTAGCAATGTCAGAGAACTTCCTCAACTGGATAAAGGGTACTTGGGAAAGACCTAGAGTTAAGTTAATGTAATACTCAATGATGAACGACAGGAACAAGCCAAGGTTGTCTGCTCTCACCATTTCTACTCACTACTGTGGTAGAGATTCTGTTTATGAAATAAAGGAATTTTAAAAAAAGACATCCAGACTGGAAAAGAAGTAAAACTATCTCAGGGAACCTGGGTGGATCAGTCAGTTCAGCATCGGACTTCAGCTCAGGTCATGATCTCACAAATTTGTGGGTTTGAGCCCCATGTCGGGCTCTGTGTTGACAGCTCAGAGCCTGGAGCCTGCTTCAGATTGTGGGTCTCCCTCTCTCTCTGTCCCTCCACCTCTCACACTGTCTCTCTCTCTCAAAAATAAATATACATTAAAAAAAAACTATCTCTACCTGCAGATGACATGATGGTAAATAATGAAAATGCCAAGGAATCCACAAAAAACTACTAGAATAAATGAATGTGGCAAGTTTACAAGATGAAAGATGAATGTACAAAATTAGTTGTATGTCTATACTTGTAATAAACAACTAGGAATGAAATTTAAAAATTATACCATTTACAACACCATCAAAACCAAAATATACACAATAATCCAATTTAAAAATGGGCAAAAGAACTAAATAGATATTCTTACAAAGATGGTATACAAATGGCTAACAGGTACATGAATAGGTATTCAACATCATTAATCATCAGGGAAATGCAAATCAAAACTATAATGAGATGCTACTTCACATCTGCTAGAATGACTATTATCAAAAAGATAACAGGAGGAGGGGGGGTGGCACCTGGGTGGCTCAGTCGGTTAAGCATCCGACTTCAGCTCAGGTCATGATCTCACAGTCGGTGAGTTCGAGCCCTGCGTCGTCGGGCTCTGTGCTGACAATGCAGAGCCTGGAGCCTGCTTCAGATTCTGTCTCCCTCTCTCTCTGCCCCTCCCCTGCTCATGCTCTTCTCTCTCTGTCTCAAAAATAAATAAAAACATTTAAAAAATTATTAAAAAAAGATAATGGTAAGAGCTGGTGAGGACATAGAAAAAAGGAAGCCCTTGTGCACTGCTGTTGGGAATGTAAATTAGTATAGCCACTGTTGCAAACAATATGGAAGTTCCTCAAGGAATTAAAAATAGAATTACCATGTGAGGAAGAACAAATACTTTTATCTATACTACACAAAGAAATCTACACATTCAATGCAATCCCTATCAAAATGCCAACAGCATTTTTAACTTTAAAAAAAAAATTTAAATTTTTAAAAAATGGAAGAAACAATCCAAAAATCTGTATGGAACCACAAAAGACCCCCAAATAGCCAAATAGCCCTGAATCTTGAAAAAGAAAAACAAAGTTGCAGGCATCACAATTCTGGACCTCAAATTATATTACAAAGCTGTAGTAATAAAAAACAGTATGGTACTGGCACAAAAACAGACATATAGGTCAATAGAACAAAATTGAAAACCCAGAAGCAAATGCCCAATTACATGATTAATCTTTGACAAAACAGGAAAGAATATCCAATGGAAAAAAAAGTCTCTTCAACAAATGGTGTTGGGAAACTGAAAAGCAACATGCAAAAGAATTAAACTGGTCCACTTTCTTATATCACGTCAAAATAAATACAAAATGGATTAAAGACCTAAATGTGAGAGCTAAAACCATAAAAATCCTTGAAGAGTAACTTCTTTGATATTGTGGCAACTTTCTTCTAGATATGGCTCCTGAGCAAAAATAAACCATTGGGACTACATCAAAATAAAAACCTTCTGCACAGTGAAGGGATTAATCAACGAAACTAAAAGGCAAGCTACTGAATGGGAGAAAATATTTGCAAATGATATATCTTATAAAGGGCTCATATCTAAATTATATAAAGAACATACACAACTTAATACCCAAAAAGCAAATAATCCAATTAAAAAATGGGCAGAAGACATGAACACAGATTTCTCCAGAGAAGACATGCAAATGGCCAACAGACACATGAAAAGATGCTCATTATCAGTATCATCAGGGAAATGCAAATCGAAACTACAATGAGGTATCACCTCACACCTGTCAGAATGGCTAAAATCAACAACACAAGAAACAACAGGTGTTGGCAAGGATGTGGCGAAAGGGGAATCTTCTTGCACTGTTGGTGGGAATGCAAACTGGTGCAGCCACAGTGAAAAACAGAATGGAGATTCCTCAAAAAGTGAAAAATAGAACTACCCTATGATCCAGGAATTGCACTACTGGTTATTCAACCAAAGAATACAAAAATATTAATTCAAAGGAATACGTGCACCCTACGTTTATAGGAGCATTACTTACAATAGCCAAGATACAGTAGCAACCAAGTATATACTGATTGATGAATGGATAAAGAAGACATGGTGTGTATGTGTGTGTGTGTGTGTATGTGTGTGTGTGTTTGTGTACATACATACGTACACATACATACACACACAATAGAATGCTAACTCAGTCATAAAAAAGAATAAAATCTTGCCACTTGCAATGACATGGATGGAGCTAGAGAGTATAATCCTAAGTGAAGTAAGTCAGAGAAAGACAATATATGATTCCACTCATATGTGGAACTTAAGAAACAAATGAGCAAAGGGAAAAATAAAAGAGAGGGGCAAACCAAGAAACAGACTTTTCACTATAGAGAACAAACAGATGGTTACCAGAATGGAGGTAGGTGGGGGGAAGGGTGAAATGGGTGATGGGGATTAAGGAGTGCACTTGTGATGAGCACTGGGTGATGTATGGAAGTGTTGAATCACTATATTCTACACCTGAAACTAATATAACACTGTATGTTAACTAGCTGGAGTTAAAATAAAAAGTTAAAAAAAATAGATCATGTGATTCAGCAATCCTGCTCTGAGTATATATTTACAGGAAATAAAATCACCATCATGAAGAGATGTGCAACCCCCACATTCACAACAGCATTATTTACAAGAGTCAAGACATAAAAACAGCTTAAATGTCCTTCAATGGATGAATGGACAATGAAAATGTGGTGTGTATAATATTATACAGAACATTCTATACATATAATAGAATGTTGTTATTCAGTCACGAAAAGAAGGAAATCCTGAGAAAATGGATGAACCTGAAGGGCATCGTGCTAAATGAAATAAGTCAGACAGAGGAAGATAAATACTGTATGAACTCACTTATATGTGGAATCTAAAAAAAACCCTCAATTCCTAGAAAAAGAGACTTGATTGGTGGTTGCCAGTGCCAGGGGAAATGTGGGGGGGATACAAACATCCAGTTAAAAGATGAATAAGTTTTGGGGATTGAATGTAGGATGGTGACTATAGTTAAAAATACTGTATTGTTTACTTGAAAGTTGCCAAGAGAGTAAATCTTATAAATTCTCACCACACACACCAAAAAAAAGGTAACTATATAAGGTGATATAGGTGCTAACTAACCTTATTGTGGTATTTTGAAATATATGTATATAAAGTCATCATTTGTACACATTAAATGTACATAATTTTATATGCCAATTATAAAAAAGCTACACATAAAATAAAATAAAATAAAATAAAATAAAATAAAATAAAATAAAATAACTTAGAAATAAATTTGACAGGGGTGCCTGGGTGGTTCAGTTGGTTGAGTGTCCAACTTTGGCTCAGGGCATGATCTCACAATTGGTGGGTTCGAGCCCCACATCGGGCTCTGGGCTGACACCTCAGAGTCTGGGGCCTGCTTTGGATTCTGTGTCTCCTTCCTGTTCATGCTCTGTCACTCTCCCTCAAAAATAAATAAACATTAAAAAAAGAAAGAAAAATAAATTTGACAAAAGATGTGTAAAACTTATGTCAAAAACTACAAAATATTGTTGAAAGAAAGTAATGAAGACCTCCGTGTTCACAGAGTAGAAGACCTAATACTGTTAAGATGATAACATTTCCGGGACTCCTGGATGGCTCAGTTGGTTGAGCCTCCAGCCTTTGGCTCAGGTCATGATCTCACCATTCATGAGGTCACACACAAGAGGCTCTCTGCTGCCAGCGTAAGGCCCACTTCAGATCCTCTGTCCCCCTCTTTCTCTGCCCCTCCCCCACTCTCACATACATTCTCTTTCAAAAATAAAATAAAACATTTTTTAAAGAGATGGCAACATTTCCCAACTTGATCTATAGATTCAACATAATCCCTATCAAAATCCCAGTCAGAATCTTTGCAGAAATTGTGAAGCTGATCTTAAAATTCATATGGAAATCCAAGGGGTACAGCAATTTTGAAAAATAAAGTTAGAGAACTCACATTTCCTGATTTAAAAACCCAGGGGAACCTGGGATGCTCAGTCAGTTAAGCATGTGACTCTTGATTTTGGCTCAGGTCATGATCTCACCATTTGTTGTAGCTGCACCTCAGGCTCAGAGCTGGCTGAGTGGAGCCTGCTTGGGATTCACTCATTCATTCATTCCTTTTCTCTCTCTCTCTCTCTCTCTCTCTCTCTCTCTCTCTCTCTCTCTCTCTCTCTCCATGCCCCACCTCTGCCTGCAGGAGCTCTCTCTCTCAAAATAGATGGATAAATTAAAATTAAATTGGAGCACCTGGGTGGCTCAGTCGATTGAGCGTCCAACTTTGGCTCAGGTCATGATCTCACAGTCGTGAGTTCGAGTCCCACGTTGGGCTCTGTGCTGACAGCTCAGAGCCTGGAGGCTGCTTCGGATTCTATCTCCCTCTCTCTGACCGTCCCCCGTTCATGCTCTCTCCCTGTCTCAAAAATAAGTCATACAGAGAAAGACAGATACCATATGTTTTCACTCTTATGTGGATCCTGAGAAACTTAACAGAAGACCATGGGGCAGGGGAAGGAAAAAAAAAGTTAGAGAGGGAGGGAGCCAAAGCATAAGAGACTCTTAAAAACTGAGAACAGGGGCACCTGGGTGGCTCAGTCAGCTGAGCGTCTGACTTTAGCTCAGGTCATGATCTCACAGTTCGTGGGTTCAAGCCCCGCATCAGGCTCTCTGCTGACAGCTCAGAGCCTGGAGCCTGCTTTGGATTCTGTGTCTCCCTCTCTCTCTACCCCTCCCCCACTCATGCTCTGTCTCTAAAAAATGAATAAACCCTAAAAAAATATTTTTAATTAAAAAAAAAATGAGAACAAACTGAGGGTTGACGGGGGTGGGAGGGAGGGAAGGGTGGGTGATGGGTATTGAGGAGGGCACCTGTTGGGATAAGCACTGGGTGTTGTATGGAAACCAATTTGACAATAAATTTCATATTAAAAAAATAAAAAATAAAAAACCTTAAAATTAGATTAAAATAAATTTAATTTAATTTAAAAAACAATAAAAACTTACTACAAAGCTACAAAGTAATCAAGACAGTATGGTATTGGCATAAGGATAGACACATTTAACAATGGAACTGGTCAAAGGATAGACATACAGATTAATGGGGTACAGTTGAGAGTCCAAAACTAAACCCTTACATTTAAAATCAATTGATTTTCACTAACATGCCAAGACCATGCAATTCAATGGGGGAAAATAATAGTCTTTAACAACGGTCCTGGGACAAATGTACACCCACATGCAAACGAATGAAATGGGATCCCTTATTCATACCATACAAGAATATTAATGGAAAATGGATAACAGACCTCAATGTAAGAGCTAAAACTATAAAACCCTTAGGAGAAAACACTGGAGTAAAAATCCTTGTGAACCCATGTTAGGCAATAGTTTCTTAGAAATGACACCAAGGGGCGCCTGGGTGGCGCAGTCGGTTAAGCGTCCGACTTCAGCCAGGTCACGATCTCGCGGTCCGTGAGTTCGAGCCCCGCGTCAGGCTCTGGGCTGATGGCTCGGAGCCTGGAGCCTGTTTCCGATTCTGTGTCTCCCTCTCTCTCTGCCCCTCCCCCCTTCATGCTCTGTCTCGCTCTGTCCCAAAACTAAATAAAAAACGTTGAAAAAAAAAATTTAGAAATGACACCAAAAGCACAGCAGCAAAAGAAAAAAATTAATAAATTGGACATTATCAAAATTAAAACCTTTAAAAAATATTTATTTTGAGAGGGAAAGAGCATGAACAGGGGAGGGGTAGAGAAAGAGAGGGAGAGAGAATCCAAAGTAGGCTCTGCGCTGACAGCAGAAGGCCTGAAGCAGGGCTTGATCCCATGAACCAAGATCATGACCTGAGCCAAAATCAAGAGTTGGATGCTTTACCAACTGAGCCACCCAGGTGCCCCCAAATTAAAACTTTTCTGCTACAAAGGACACCATTAAGAAAGTGAAATAACTCACAGAATTGGGGTCACAGATATATAAGGGACTCTTATCCAGATTATATAAATAACTCTTACTACTCAACAATAAAAAGATAGATAGCTTGGGTGGCCTGGGTGGCTCAGTCAGTTGGGCATCAGACTTTGGCTCAGGTCATGATCTCTTGGCTTGTGGGTTCAAGCACCATGTCGGGCTCTGTGCTGATAGCTCAGAGCATGGAGCCTGCTTTGAATTCTGTGTTTCCATCTCTCTTTGCCCCCTACCCTACTCATGCTCTGTCTCTCTCTCTCTCTCAAAAATAAATATTTAAAAAAATTAAAAAAATATTAATAGCTCAATTAAAAAATAGGCAAAGAATATGCACAGACATTTCCCCAAAGCAGATATACAATTAGCCAATAAGCACATAAAAAGATGCTTAACATCATTAGTCTTTAGGGAAATGCAAATAAAAATCACAATTGAGGGGCACCTGGGTGGCTCAGTAGGATAAGCATCCGATTTTGGCTCAGGTCATGATCTCATAGCTTGTGAGTTCAAGCAATGTGTCAGGCTCTGTGTTGACAGCTCAGAGCCTGGAGGCTGCTTCAGATTCTGTGTCTCCTTCTCTCTCTGCCCCTCCCCAGTTGGTGCTCTGTCTCTGTCTCAAAAAATAAAGATTAAAAAAAATTTCTTTAATCACAATTTAAATGCCACTTCATTGGGATGGATATAATAAAAAAGACAGATAATAACAAGTATTGGAGAAAATGTGAGAAAAATTGGAACCCTTGTATGTGGGAATGTAAAATGATGCAGTCATTTTGGAAAACAGTCTGGCAGCTCCTCAAAATGTTAAACATAGAGTTAGCATAGGACTCAGAAATTCCATTCCTAGGTATATAATCAAGAGAACTGAAAACAAATGTCCACACAAAAACATGTACACAGTTGTTCATAGCAGCATTATTCATAATTGCCCAAAGTGGAAACAATTCAAACATCCATTCACTGATGGATCAATAAACAAAATATAGAATCCATGCAATGGAATATTCTTTTACCACAGAAACAATAAAATACTGATTGTAACATGGATGAACCTTTAAATAGTATGGTAAGTGAAAAAGAAAATAATAAAAAAAATTATATGATTCGATTTACATGAAATGTCCAGAAAAGTCCAAACTATAGAGACAGAAAGTACACTAATGGTTTTTGGAGGCTGGAGGAGAGGAAGATTAGAGGAAAATGGGAGTGATTAGTTATATATACGTTATATCTATATGGGGCTTTTTTGTGGCTCTAAAATTTATTTTGGTGATGACTGCACAATTCTGTGAATATATTAAAACTCACTGTACACTTTACATGGGTGAAGTGTATGGTATGTGAATTTTAATAAAACTGTTGCTTAAAATAAAAGCAGTAATGAGTAAAACTGCTGGCACCATGTCATGGATGAAGGTGGGGCACCAAACTATACTACTGGCTATTATATTCTTTACCACAATGCACTTGGGGCAAAATAAATACCATCTCACTTAAGGATGCTTTTTGGTTTGGTTTCATTGTCAAAGGATCCTTTATTAAAATATTTTCCTTTGCAGTGCTTAACTAGCTGGGCATTCCACTGCACCACTATTGATGTCATCTATGATGTCATGAGGGTGGCGGCCATCAACATTGCAGCCCACAGACTGGGCAGTGGCCAGAATCTCTTTAATGATTCCAGAGAGTTCCCTGGCTAACGATCGGATCAGTGTCGCATCTGTCGGGCAATGTTGACAGTCTCATCAAAAGTGATATTTCCACTGTTCTTAATGTTTTTCTGCTTCTTTCTGTCTGTTGGTGGTTCCTTGAGGGCTTTGATAATCACGGCAGAGGCAGAAGGTACCACTTCAATCTGGGCCTGTCTGTTCTGAATGGTCAGTTTCACTGTAATCCTCAGACCCTTCCAATCACCGGTTGGCGATGTCATCACCAACCTTTTTTGGAGACAGACCCAGTGGGCTGACTTTCAGGGCCAGGGAAGACTTGGCACCGACTTTGTCACTGGTGCACCTCAGGAATATGACTTTGGTCTCTTTGGGGTAGAACTTAGGCAGCATGGTGGAGGCAGTTGGTGTCGGATGAACCCGGATTCGGGACCACCGAAGACTGTTGCACCGTCGCCTCCTCTGAGCCGAAAGCCAAAAAAAGCTCACTTAAGGATGCTTTTGATGATGGGGCGCCTGCATGGCTCAGTTGGTTGGACCACTAACTTGATTTTGGCTTAGGTCATGCATGATCTCACAGTCTGTGGGCTCCAGCCCCATGTTGGGCTTTGCTACTGACAGCACAGGGAACCTACTTGGAATTCTCTCTCTCCTCTCTCTCTGTCCCTCCCCCCATTCGCACTCAACGTTTTCTCTCTCTCTTTCAAAATATCAATAAATGAAATAAACGTTAAAAATAAAAAAAAAAGAATTCTCTTGATGAAGCAGAAGACATTATAGTTTTTGTTCATTAAACTGTTTATGTTAACATGCATTGGGTTTATTATTATTTTTATTTACTTATAGGAGAACACGAGTGCATTTGCACGTGTGTGGGGGCAGGGGCGCGGCAGAGGGAGAGAATCTTAAGCAGACTCCATGCCCAGCGCGGAGCCCCATGCCGGATTCAGTCTCCTCAATCTCACTACGGTGAGATCATGACCTGAGCTGAAATCAAGAGTCAGTCGTTTAACCGACTGAGCCATCCAGGTGCCCCTATTATTGTTATTTTTAAATAAATGAAAAAAATTTTAAAGGCTATAGAAATCATAAAAACTTGTAATGCTACATAACATACTGCATCCTTCTGAACTGACTCCAGTTTGCTTGTGTAGTTTGTAGAAGTTAAAAACTCTTATCCTGCATTGGCAACAGTCAAAAATCCTCTTCTGCTTTTCTCAAGAGGGTAAAATATACATCACAAAAATATTTGGGTGGCAGTGTTAGGAATGTAATTTATCTTATTCTTAAAAATAAAGTTCTTTCTAAAATATACTGCTTAAGGTCTTAATTTTCAAAATCTGTTTCACTGTATCTTGAATTGTATAATATGTTGCAAGATGGCCTAAAATGCTAGTTCTAGATGTCACAGTTAATCCAAGTTTTTAAATTATTCTTCCAAATTATCTAGGTCATAAATCTATTCATTCAAATATTTATTGTACTCATTTTTATATCACAAAGGCCCAGATATTACCAGCTAATAAAATACAATATTTGAATAAATGTTCCCATGAAATAATTTGCTGTAATCTTGCTACAACACAAAAGATATTTGCTAACTGGCTCCAAGGGAGAGTAAAAAATTAGTTGAATAATTTATTTCAAATATAAGAGCTGTTCAGTATTAAAGTACTTTTAAAATTAAATTTTAGTTTACTCCATTATTCAGAAACACATTAGTTGTAAATGATTCCATTTCAGGAAATTTTCTTGGCTCTTTCTCTCCCTGGGTAGTCACTGAAAAGACTTTTAGGAAAATTAAAGTTTTCAGAAAAAAAGTTTAAAAAGTAATAATGAATATTGCCAAACAGTCGCTTCTGTGTTCCAGTACCCATATATAAACTAAATAAAACAAAACCAAGAGGCTTAAAATTGAAAACTTTCCAAATTAAAGACTTCTTTCCATTTTCATTTCCCAAGCTTGAGTTCCAAGTTCTTATCTAATCTCCTTCAAGTTTTGGCTCTCTCAGCATTCTGTTGGGTATAGCATCTAATAAAATTCCAGGCCACAGTCACTGAATAAATGAGCAAAGCTAAACAAATGGCATTCCTTATCAAATAAACACTAACATGATTGAGCATACAGCATTTCAGTCAACATCTGCTCTATAATCATATTTCCTATGTTATAAATGTAGAGTGAATGAACAATTCATTTTTATGGATTTACTGCTTCATGCTGCCTCTCCACTATTTTTCAATTTTAGTTAGAGGAACCTCAACAAGAAAGTATATACTAAATGCAGGGAAACCTTGATTATCTAAAACCTGTCAGGCATGAATTATCCAAGTTGTCCACCTAAAGTCTTATGACCTTATAAACAAACCATTTTTAATTTAATTTGATGGGTAGGAATCTAAACACAATACTCACTGCTTATTTTCACAAACAGAATATGTGGATGATCAGAAATTAATCATTTTTTTATGAATTTGGGTCATTATTATGAACATCAATTACTATATTATGTTATAACACACCAATGCCCTCAAGGCCTATTTAAGCAATATAGAGCTATTAGTCCCACACTGCTGTGAGTCCTTGGCCTGTTTTTTGGTTTTGCTGTCTCCTTCCTTACAGTCAGCTATACCTCCCACCTATCTTCTATGAGCCTTTCTAACATTTCTAAATTGCCTCTCCATAGCTGTTGGCTGGAAAATCTGATAATCATGATTTAAGCAAAATGATGAGTAAATAAATTATGAGTGAGGATTTGAGGAGCTTACCCTATAAAGTGCATGTGCTTAAGTGCATGGATTTTGTGGCACATACTTTATCTGCACAAAGCCTTTTTTCTTCATCCTAGTTCTTTGGGGAAGTCACTAGACCACTGAATTCCAGCTGTATGATACCATATTTGATAAAACCTCCCTTTTACCATTGGAACAATTTACAATCTGGCACAAAGCCCTTAGGCAGTAAAAACAAGGTTTGATTAAGATAAATCTACTCCTTCTGCAACTGAAGATAAAAAAAAAGTATAGTCTTTCTAAACCTGAACACTTAGGATACCTAAGAGATAAATTGCATTGTGATTTAACGCTTTGGAAGCATGACTAAGAAATCTGAAATTTCATATAAAACTAAGGATATAAATAAGAGAACAAATTCAATTCAATCAGCAAATGTTTATTCAGCATCTAGCATATTCATGGCATTATACTAGACACTACAGGGGATATAAAATGAGTAATACACAGTCCGTGCTTTAAGAACTTAATATCTAGTAGGCAAGATTAGATACAAATGACTAAGATAAAAGGCAAAGAAATGTAAGGAATGTAAGAAATACATAAACAAGATATAATGGGAGTTCAAAGAAAGAAAGAGATTTAGTTTTGGGAGAAGGATCAGAAAGTAACAAAGAGTTCCATGGAATAAATGGCATTCATGATGAGCCTTACAGGTTGGATGGGTTTTTAAGAGAACAGGAGGAAGAGGCAACAGTAGTCGGCATCTCAAGCTGAGGCAAATGCAGTCATTCATTCCACAAATATTTACTGAGCGTTTCTTATGTGTCACTACTGTAGTTACTGGGGATACATACAACAGTGAACACAACAAAAATTCCCGCCTTTATGGAGCTGATATTAAGGTGGTGAGGGTGATGAGATCGTGGGAGAGGAGAATGAGAATAACCAAAAATAGTAACTAATAACAGCAGTAACAGTTAACACATTAGAGCACTTGTAGTAGGCACTGTTTAAGTGCTTTACATATAAAATCTTTTCATCCTTGGGGCACCTGGATAACTCTGTCGGTTGAGCTTCTGACTTCATCTCAGGTCATGATTTCATGGTTTGTGCGTTTGAGTCCCGCATCAGGCTCTGTGCTGACAGCTCAGAGCCTGGAGCCTGCTTAGTTAATATTCTGTGTCTCCCTCTCTCTCTGCACCCCGCCCCCCCCCCCCCCGCCCCGGCTCCTGCTCTATCAAAAATGAGTGAATGTTAAAAAAAAAAATTAAGGGGTGCCTGGGTGGCTCAGTTGGTTAAGCTTCCAACTTCGGCTCAGGTCATGATCTCACGGTCTGTGAGTTCGAGCCCCGCGTCGGGCTCTGTGCTGACTGCTCAGAGCCTGTAGCCTGTTTCAGATTCTGTGTCTCCCTCTGTCTCTGCCCCTCCCCTGTTCATGCTCTGTCTCTGTCTGTCTCAAAAATAAATAAACGTTAAAAAATTTAAAAAAAATTAAAATCTTTTCATCCTCAAAACACCTCTATGACGTAGATTACTATTACCCCCCATTTTCAGATAGAAAACTAAGACACAGAGGTGAAATAAACTGCCCAAAAGCACACAATGAGAAATGGAATCACAAGTCAAACCTGGGGTGTCCATGCTGTAGACTGTGATCTTACCAATTATCGTATACCATATAAACATGATCTACAACATGTTAAGCACTATATTCAAGGAGCAGTAAGCCAATTACTTGGAATATATAAGGGAATAGTAAAGGACAGAGCTGATGAAATAGGTTATGCTTATACTATGGAAGGCCTGGAATATAAGACAGAAGAGTCTGTCTGCTGAATTAAATGCAACTGGAAGTCACTGAAGATGATCATATGATTAATGCCTCACTTTATAAAGGATGAACTGGAGTGAGGAGAAAGGCTAGGAGAGGAGATCAGATTTACCACTGAATATTTTTATTAAGATTATTGACATAGCCCTGGTGAAAAGTAATCAAGGAAAATAACATAATGTAACCTAACAGGTAACATGACATAATAATTTATGACATAACAATTTATGGGAGTTCCAAGAAACTAGAGATAAAATGTGTGCGCACACATGTGCACACACACACACACTATTGAAAACCACATTCTCTTCCAGTTCAGGCCAAAACCTTGGAGGCATTTTTGACTCCTCTTTTTCCTCTCATATCCCATATCCAATCAAAAGCAAATCCAGAATCCAACAATTTTTCACCACTTTCACTACCACTACCCTCATCCAAGCCATCATCAACTCTCACCTGGCTTAATGCAATATCTCTTTACTTAGTCCCTGTTTCCACCCTTACCCTACTACAGTCTAGTCTCAAGCCAACAGCCAGAGCTTCCCTAATAAAAAAGTCAAATCAGGTTGCTCCTTTTCTCAAAACTATCCAATGGCTACCCATTTCACTCATGGTAAAAAGCCAAAGTCTTGGGGCACCTGGGTGGCTCAGTTGGTTAAGCATCTGACTTCGGCTCAGGTCATGATCTCACAGTTTGTGAGTTCGAGCCCTACATTGGGCTCTGTGCTGACAGTTCAGAGCCTGGAGCCTGCTTCAGATTCTGTGTCTCATTCTCTCTCTGCCCCTTGCCCACTTGTGCTCTGTCTCCCTGTCTCTCAAAAATAAATGAAAATGTAAAAAACAAACAAACAAACAAACAAAAAAAACCCCCAAAGTCCTTACAATGGCCTACAAAGCCCTACATGGTCTGGCCTCTCCATTTACGTCTTTGACCATACCTCCTACTACTCTTTGTTTTATTCACTCAGCTTCAACACACTGCCACTTTGCTATTTCTGGAACACATGTTCTCTTCCATCTCAAGGCCTTCCACTTGCTGGGCCTTCTGCCTGGAATGCTCCACTTTTGCCCTCCCATATCTGTCTGGCCCTTTCCTGACCTCCTTCAAATCTCTGCTTAAATGTCAATTAGCTCTCTTAGAGTATACCATTTCAAATTGTGCACACATACACATTCTGTCCCAATCTTCCCTATCCAACTTCCCTAATTTTTCCCTATAAAACTTTCATTATGTGATGTTCTATTTTACTTATCTGCTTGTGTGTCTTCCTCCATTAGAATATCAGCTAAAAGATGGCCAAGATTTTTGTCTGGTGTGTTCACTGCCATATCCTTAGTGCTTTGAATGGTGCCTGGCATGTGACAGTTCTCAATAAGTATTGAATAAATGAATGAATGAACAAATGAATACATTAATGAATTCAGGAAAAACTAAGTGACAGAAACATGGACACTGCAAAATTAGAATTTATATAACAGGGCAAGGCAACTGATGTGATAGATTGAGCAAGGAAGGAAAAATGATCAAAATGTCTCCATGGTGTCCAGACTCCAGGGATAGCAGTAGCATTATCAGAGATAAAATAGAGGAAACTGATTGGAGAGGGAAAATTAATTCATTGTTAGACATGATGACATATGATATGGGAGCATTAATGAGAGATCAAGCAATGCAAGTCTAGAGCTTAAGAAAGAGGTCAAAACTAAAGATATAGAGATAATAGTGTTGAAGCAGATAGAATTGAACCTTGGGAAAGGCTACATTTAGGAAGTTCAATAAAAAAAAAATCAGGGAGGTAGAAAGAGAGCCAAAATAATGTCATATCATCAAGACAAGAGAGAAGAGACTTTCAAGAAAGTGATAGTAAATCAGTATTAAATATTGCAAGAGAAGTCAAGAGGGTTGATTTGGTAATTAGGAAGCCATTGGTGATCTTTGAGAAGAGGTGTTTCATTGAAGTGGCAAGGGTAGAAGCCAAATTCTAAGGCATTTAAAAATGAAAGGTACAATTCTTTTAGTAGGCTTAATAGCGTAAAAATGTTCATAGTCTTTTGCCTAATAACCCCACTTTTTGGAATTTATCTCAAAAAATGGTTCAACAAAAGAATGACAGCAAACAAACACATGAGCACAGGAAGACATACATTTCATTGTCAGTCATAATAAAAAATTATAAACTATTAGAAATATCCAACTATAGGAAAATAGTCTAGTAATTGATGATATGCTAAAATAATAAAATACTTGTTAAATATAAAGAATATGAAGAAACAGGAAATGTTTGATATGTTAGGTAGAAAAAATCAAAACGTAAATTTAAAACATATACCATTTATTTATTTGACATTCAATTATGGAGCACTCCCTAATATTACACACACATACTACATTATACAGTGGCAGATAAAACAGGCCTTTTACCCTCATAAGACTTAATAGTCTGATCAAAACTGTGAAAAAATATATACATACATGCAAACAGAGAAAAGTATACCCTCAAATGACAAAAGTTGTATGTTATGAAGGTAGGATGACTCTCCAATATATTTCCCAACAATACTTTTTCAAGAAAAACATATTTCAAGAAAAATAGCGATCTCCAATAAATAAAGAGGAAAGTAAATATTTATAGCAATGAAAGGAAGAAGAGAGTTGAGAAGGTGGCTTTAGGAGAAGCAGGTTTTGAGGAAATGTTTTTTTAGAAAAGGAAACTTGAGCATGTGCCAAGACAAAGGAGATAGCAGAGAAGCAGAGATTGAAAATTCACACATCTTTCTTACTGCTGTGGCTAATTTAACATATCCATTCCGAGAGCTCTTCAAATTCCTTGGAGAATAGAGGTTGAATAGCCTAGAATACCCACCCTAGACCTGATATTTAAATGTGTCTCTTGTGAACGCTAATAAAGATCCCATCCTCCACCTAAAAAAAAGCTTGATTCAGATAATAAATTTCATAGTAAAACTACTAAACATAGAGAAAATAGTTACTGAACATTATTAGCTCCCATGAATTGCCTCAGACTATAGAATGTATCCAACCTTACTTCACAAACTGACTCTAAATGATTTTTTTTAATAGATTAAAAATTTGCTGGGTGTCAGGTGTATTTTTATTACCATTTAAAAGGAAGATAACTTAAGGAAAGTGTGGTATAGCACATCTAATGCACCGAGACTTCTCAGTTCCTTAACCTCTTCATCTCCAATGACTTTCTCTTCCATTCCATGTCAGCCACCCACACCCCACACACACACCTTGGAAATTACCATCACCCTTTACCACTCTAAAATCACTAATTCAAACATGACACTCTCTGACCACAACCTTCAAGGTTGCACCCCAATGTTTATAGCAGCACTATCAACAATAGCCAAAGTATGGAAAGAGCCCAAATGTCCATCGATGGATGAATGGATAAAGAAGATGTGGTATATATATACAATGGAGTATTACTCGGCAATCAGAATGAAATCTTGCCGTTTGCAACTACGTGGATGGAACTGGAGGGTATTATGCTAAGTGAGATTAGTCAGAGAAAGACAAAAATCATATGACTTCACTCATATGAGGACTTTAAGAGACAAAACAGATGAATGTAAGGGAAGGGAAACAAAAATAATATAAAAACAGGGAAGGGGACAAAACAGAAGAGACTCATAAATATAGAGAACAAACTGAGGGTTACTGGAGGGGTTGTGGGAGGAGGGATGGGCTAAGTGGGTAAGGGGCATTAAGGAATTTACTCCTGAAATCATTGTTTCACTATATGCTAACTAATTTGGATGTAAATTTTTAAAAAATAAAAAAAATTTTAAAAAAAGACTAGTCATTAAGGGCATCTTGGTGGCTCAGTCGTTGAGGGTCCAACTTCAGCTCAGGTCATGATCTCGCGGTTCGTGAGTTGAAACCCTGCATTGGGCTCTCTGCTGTCATCGCGGAGTCTGCTTCAGATCCTCTGTCCCCCTTTCTCTGCCCCTGCCCCACTCATGCTCTCTCTCAAAAATAAATAAAACACTTTAAAAAAAGGCAAGTGATTAATGACCTAGCAATTCTTATTGCTTCCCAATCAACCATGAAGAACTCTGATGGCTGTCAAAAAACTGTCACCTCCTAAAATACAATTTAAGAGCATGTGTTTCTTGCAAGCCCTGAGACCATTCAAAGCTACAGATTGGGGCGGGTGAGTAGAGAAATGTGGAGTTAGTCTCAACTTATTAAAATGTTTTTCAGATTTCAAGACAGTCTTTACTTTTAAAATGTTTTTCAATGGAGGGTCGCCTGGGTGGCTCAATCGGTTAAGCATCTGACTTCGGCTCAGGTCATGATCTTGTGGTCTGTGGGTCTGAACTCCACGTCGGGCTCTGTGCTGACAGCTCAGCCTGGAGCCTGCTTCAGATTCTGTGTCTCCCTCTGTCTGTCTCTCCCTCAAAAATAAATAAACATTAAAAAATTTTTCTAATGTTTTTCAATGGAAGAAACACCTTGGAAACATTATTAAATATATTACCTGTACAAATTTTGTGGTCAATAGAATGATCCTGAATGTATCAGCCCTTCAGAAAAAAGGGTGGAAAAAAGAAAATTGGTGCTGACATATCCATCCCTAGGGTTCTTACCTCAGCCATGCATTAGAAATCACCTAGGGAAGGGGCACCTGGGTGGTTCAGTCGGTTAAGCGGCCGGCTTCGGCTCAGGTCATGATCTCGCGGTCCGTGAGTTCGAGCCCCGCGTCGGGCTCTGTGCTGACAGCTCAGAGCCTGGAGCCCGTTTCAGATTCTGTGTCTCCCTCTCTCTCTGACCCTCCCCTGCTCATGCTCTGTCTCTCTCTGTCTCAAAAATAAATAAACGTTAAAAAAAGAAAAATTAAAAAAAAAAAAAAGAAATCACCTAGGGAATTTTTAAAAACACATATTCCTTTTCCCACTCCACCCCCAGGCCTATTCATATTCTTCGGGTTCAGGCCCAGAAATCTGCATCTTTAAAACTCCTCAGATTTTTCTGATGTACTATCAGGTTTGAAAACCAAAGTTAAATCATTTAGACTGTTCACTACCCACAACTCCACAAAAATGTCCTATTACAGGATACCAAAAGAAATTATTGATTTGTTGCTAAAAATAGATTTCTTGAGGCTAACAGTAAAGTAAATAAAATTTACTATACAGTAGGGGCGCCTGGGTGGTTCAGTCGGTTGAGCGTCTGACTTCAGCTCAGGTCATGATCTCATGGCTTGTGACTTTGAGTGCCACATTGGGCTCTGTGCTGACAGCTGGGAGTCTGGAGCCTGTTTGGGATTCTGTGTCTCCCTCTCTCTGTGCCCCTCTCCTGCTCACACTCTCTCTCTCTCAAATAAATAAATAAACATTAAAAAAATGTTTTTTTAGTTTACTATACAATAGAACTGTATTTTAAGAGCTTTATGAACACTTTATAATGTATCAGTGTCCTTTGCATGGTTGAATATGCTACATTTATGTCCATTTTATAGTGTTAAGGAACCAGGCTGGATCGCTGGCGGAAAAACCAAGCGGCACTCAGCGATCTTGTTGGATCAGAGTTTTACTTTGCACCAGCAGCCTCAGAGGAGATCCTTCTCCAGAGATCTGAGCCCCAAGCACAAGCACGTGGGACAATTTACCGTCTGCTACTTCCGCATTCCGTATTAGTAGTAATTTGGCGTGCATGGCAAGCAGGGCAGGAAGAAGAACCCGGAAGGAGTCTCTGAACTAGGAACTAGAGTTTATGTTAATCCCTTAGGCCATCTTATGGTGCATAACTTTACTTATTTTCCCAACAGTAAGACTTGGAGCATAATTTTTAAATTTGTTAAATGATTAGAGATTTATAGTTCCTATATGTTTGCTGTTATGCCACACTGTCAGTTAATATCTATGATTTATTTGATGCTGAGTCTTTGGTCAGGAACACAACCCCCCAATTATAATATTGTTCCTGTGGGAAAATATGATCCATTTCATGACACCATTTGCAGGAACACCACAGTGGTGTAGCTCACTTTTCACAAAAGGTATGTTCCTGAAAAGTAGTACAAACTGAATTTCTTTTTTTGTTTATTTTATTTGGGAGAGAGAGTGCACAAGGAGGGGCAAACAGACAGGGAGGAGGAGAGAGAAACTCCCAAGCAGGCTCCGCTATGTCAGCACAGAGCCCAAGAGGGGCTCGATCTCCAACCCCCCCCCCCCCCCCCCCCCCCCCCCCCCACCACCACCGCTGCCGCCGCCGCCACCGCCGCGGCAGCAGCCACCGCAGCCGCCGAAGATCACAAAACACAATGAGATCTTAAGAGACAGGCGCTTAACCCACTGAGCCACCCAGACATCCTGGTACAAACTGAATTTCTATCAGTCAAGTCATTTAAATTCTACCATGGACTAGCTTAACCTAAAAGGAATCCTTTAGTAAACAAAGGAATACTTTGAGAAAAATAAAGCTCATTCTTATTTGCTCTGAAAGTTTCGATTTAATACATGGAAGATATATTAAAACAGGGCACAATAATATTTAAGTAGAAGTTAGTCTAGGTTACAGTGCAAATGGTATTTTTTTTGAATATCAACCTGTAGATCATATACTTTAGAGCCCAAAAAAGTAATCACTGAATCTCCAGTGCAAGGTGGTTATCTTTCGTAGTGCTGTGCATTAATCCGGCAAAGAATGTGGATGGCAAGTCTGTTTCTTTGTACTGTAAGATTTAAAAGGACCAGAGTACAGACAAATGCTCACAAAATATTCCTGTGAGTGAGTGAAAAAGGCAGGTATGAGGATCCTCCTTTTTCAAAAAGAAACATAAGCACGGGTTGATTTGTGCAGCTGGAATGGTGAGGACTTCTGAAATGCAGCTAGGTAAACTAAATACTAGAACCAACAGAATAACCAAGAGTCATTGTCTCTAAAGAATGCTGCTCCATTTAACCATTTCCTAGGGCACAAGACGAAGAGATTAAGTCAGAAAAGGGTGCAAAAGTACTTTGTAAGCTTTTAAGTACTATGCAAATAGAGGAAGCAAAGTTCTCATTTGATAGTGGGGGGGTGGGGTGGGGGTAGAGGTGTTGGGGATTTGAGAAAGTATGAAAAAAATCTAGAAACCATAGGTAGGAAATGGGAGGGCAGCACTAGGGGGTCTAACTTGAGTTCTGTGGTCATGAATTGAAGAGCAGGCAGTGTGGTCATGTTTTTTTTTTTTTTTCTCCAGCTTCTTTCAATGCATAGGTACAAGCACCAAGCAGGCAGAAAATTACCATAATTGTAGTTTTGTCAAGTAAATAAAAATAAGTAAGAGGAGCGGGGCCTGGGTGGCTTAGTCAGTTAAGCTGGGGTCATGATCTCAAGGTTCCTGGGTTCAAGCCCCATGCTGGGCTCTGCGATGTCAGTGCAAAGCCTGCTTGGGATTCTCTCTTGCTCTGGCTCTCTCTCTGCCTCTCCCCTGCTCACACTCTCTCTTGCTCTCTCTCTCAAAAATAAATGTTAATTAAAAACTTAAAAAAAAAATAACTGATAAGAGGAGCACCTGGGTGGCTCAGTCAGTTGAGGGTCCTACTTCAACTCAGGTCATGATCTTGTGGTTCGGGAGTTTCAGACCCTTGTCAGGCTCTGTGCTGACAGCATGGAGCCTGCTTTGGATTCTGTGACTCCCTCTCTCTCTGCCCCTCCCCCACTCATGCTCTGTCGCACACGTTCTCTCTCTCTCAAAAATAAATAAGCATTAAAAAATAATAATAGGGGCACCTGGGTGGCTCAGTTGGTTTCTTGGAGAAGTGGATAAAGTACACCAAAGATGGCTGATTGGACTAAAACAAACTCTGGCCTCTAGCTTAGAGACCCCTCCTCCGGTCTCTTCTTCCTTTGTTTGCTGTGCCCGCGAAAACCCCCACAGATTTGGAGGCTGTCGGCTATAAATTACCCTCCCCACTTGCATTGGGGCTCAGACATTTGGAGAAACAGTCTCCTCTGAGCTCGCCAGTGTAAAATAAATCTCCAATCCACCAAGATCTCCGTGTGCCGCTTGGTTTTTCCACCAGCGTTCCAGCCTGGTTCCGGAACAGGTTAAGCGTCTGACTTCAGCCAGGTCATGATCTCATGGCTCGAGCCTGCATCGGGCTCTGTGCTGACAGCTCAGAGCCTGGAGCCTGCTTCAGATTCTGTGTCTCCGTCTCTCTCTGCCCCTCCCCAACTCACACTCCGTCTCTCTCAAATAATGAATAAACATTAAAAAATAAGAAGAAGAAACAAAAAAAAAATAAGTGAGAAGAGGCAAGGGAGGTTAAGTGTATATGTATGCTAGGGGCCTGAATTAGAGTGGTGGTGGTAGAAATAGAAGAGGATAAGACTGAGATTCACTGAAGATCAGATTGGTAGGATTTAGCTAAGATGCATGAGAGGCTCAAAAAATGCCCCGGCATACGTTTTAACCAGGCAACAGCATGTAAACACTAGGTGCTCACAAAGTCCTGCACAGGTGGGATTTTAGAGGTCAGCTGTAGTCCTAGATTTCCTCAAGTAGTGCTGAGCCACTGGAGATGTGCTGATAAGGCATATACCTGGCAAATAGTGGGCTAGGGAAATTAGGACAGGAAGGCAAAGGTAATTTTGCCTGAATTGGCAGTAAATTTGATGGTGGGCAAAGTCAGTGGACAATGGAGTTGATTATCACCTAAGTAATAGTGAAGTGGAGAGGGAGATGGACTCCTAGGGCAGGATCAATGAAGACTGTACAAATGGGATAGGGGAGCAACACAATTTAAATCACAAAGTGCAATAATATATATTCTAATGATGTAAATAATGGTGGAGAACCTTCTTAAGATGGAAGGAATTCAGATACATTGGGAAAATATATGGTCAAAAATCCTTCAAATTTACCTAAAGGTGATCACTAAAGGTAGATATTATCATGCTAATAA
Source organism: Panthera tigris (assembly GCF_018350195.1). Classification (NCBI taxonomy): domain Eukaryota; kingdom Metazoa; phylum Chordata; class Mammalia; order Carnivora; family Felidae; genus Panthera; species Panthera tigris. The sequence goes on along the minus strand of NC_056677.1, from coordinate 56,455,804 downwards.
GGAAATGATACAGAATAGAAGAAAGACAAAACTGAGAGTCTGAAGACCTGGCTTCTAGTCCAAGTTGAGTAATGTGATCTTCACTTTCATTATCTGTAAATGAAGGTAATGATACCTCTCCTACATAATCATAAGGTCTGTGCATAGAATGTAAGGTCTGTACACTAGGCAGGGACCTTCACTGTCCTGTTTCCTAGTGTATCTCTAGGACTCAGCCTGGAATATAATAGCAGGAGCTTATGGATATTTAGGTGAATGAGTATAGGAAAGTGCTTTTATATCTGAGAATGTTACACAAATATCAAGTATGGATTTTTCTTCTTAATAATAATTCATGTAAATGATAGCTGATTCTATGTTTATAGTAACATAAAATTTTCTAACATTTTTATATATTTAAGTACTATCTCTTATTTCTTTCTTATAAGATAGTAATGGATTGGCAGTAGCTTAACAAAACAGAGTTTAAGTGGGCCATCTTCATGGAAGCCAGAGGCAAAAGGTCAAAGACAGGAATGATGAACTTTTTGAATAGTGAAGCTACTTTCTATTGGTAATACTTAAGTTGGAAGCCTGCTAAAAAAGTCAAGAAAAAGGATTGTGTAGTCACATATGAAATATGTTGAGAAGTTTAAAAGCTCATTTTTTTAGCTGCACCAAAAACATGTCCATGTTGTCTCTAATGATCCCTTTACCTCTTCTACTTGCCCCTCACCCCCAGTAAATACCATGCATTATAATTTCTGTCTTCTCTGGTTCATTAATACTTTATATTTATTGTTATATATCTTATTTTTGTATTTAATTTTAATAATTTTTATCTTTAATATGCTTTCATTTTTATATTTTACTGTATATATTAAGCCTTCAAATTCTTTTTTTAAGTTTGTTTATTTACTTTGAGAGAGAGAGAGAGCGAGCGAGTGAGCAAGCACAAGCAGGGTAGGGACAGAGAGAGGGAGAGAGAATCCCAACACAGAACTGGATGTGGGGCTTGAACTCATGAACCGGGAGATCATGACCTGAGCCAAAACCAAGAGTCTGACATTTAACCCACTGAAGCCACACAGGCACCCCAAGCCTTCCAATTCTTTGATGAATTAATAAATGTACGGACTTCATTAAGATTACAATATATTAAGCCTGCCAGTTTCTCGCCTCCTCCTGTCTTTTCCCTCCTTATCTAGCATATTCAATGATCTACCATTATTATCACTTCCTCAATGTCCTTGCCTCTCTCACCCTGTCAGTAAACTACTCTGGCAAATCCTTGATCCTGGATGAATCCAACCATTTACCTGCTCTGAATTTGCATCTGAGCACTGAATATTCCTAGAGAAAATCCCACAATCTTGCTAAGAGGTCGCACTTAAATTCATGATCACAGACATCAGACAAGTACTAAATGCCTGTTTGAAATCCACTGCTTTTCTATATTAACCTCATGTTCCAGGATAATTATTTTATATATATTTTTTTCTGTCCTCAAACCTCTCCCTCCACTCTTCTCTGCCCTCTACCCTTATGATCTTGCCCAAACTTCATTGTAAAGAGTACCATTGGAAGTGGGCACTCCCTTTTCCCACCCCCAAATCTGTCAGCTGATCTCCATCTGAACACATTTTTTTCTTACTTTTCTCCGTTTCTAGTGGATGAACTTCTCCCTCTCAAAAGTCAAACCTTCCACTTGTACCATGTATCCCATTTCTCTCCCTGCACTGATGTGGGGAACAAAGACAAAAAAGGAAAGGTAGATAAGATGAAATTTCCTTATTACCTGCAGCTTATTGACAAATACCTGAGGCTGGCAGAGTAAAACATTCCTCCAGGAACTCCCAACTGTCATATTGTTCATGCTTTGCTATAGAGAAAAACAACTTCAGCTTTAAAATAGCTAGGCCTCCAGGATCCTGTGAGTCTTCTTTACCAAACTAAAGTCCTTTTGGAAACTTCCCTCTTGTCTTTACCTCCCCGCAGCTGTATTTAATCAATTGTTCCTCACAATCCCAGGGCAGCTCTTTCTGCCCACTGGTCTGGTCCCCATGCTTTAATAAAAGCACCTTTTTGCACCAAAGACATCTCAAGAATTCTTTCCTGACCGTTGGCTCAGAACCCCAACATTTCCACATCATGCACCACCTCTTTGGCTTTCATGCATCGTCAATCTCTCCTTCTCTATAGATTATCCTTAGGCATTTACATAAAAAAATCCAAACTCCTTGTCCCCACCAACCTCTCACTGGCACTAGGCTCTAATCACACTGGCATCCTCTTGTACATGGAACATGCCAAAGTCTTTCCTGTTTTAGGACTTTGCACTTAGAATAGAATCCAAATTCTGCTGCTAACTCTGTCTAGGAAGATATAGATCCTCTTGCCTTTACCACCTCATCTGGCATAACTTTCTACCTAACTCACTATTTCCCAGTCACACTGCTCATTTTTCAGTTCCTTCAACATTCCAAGATCTTCCTAGTTTCACAACCTCCACACAAGTTTTCTCACTATGCAATATGGGACCCCCCCCAATCCTCTTCTGATTCTATGTCTCAGTATCAATGCTACCTCCTTAGCAAGTCCTCCCCTGTTATTCTCTCACAGCCCTTTGTAAACATATATCTACATATATATTGGCTATCTCTCATTAGCCTATAACTTACATCAGGGAACTTACATACGTAACTTACATCTGTTTTGTTCGCTTCCATATTTATCTAATACATAATGCCTCATATAAACTAGGAAAAATAATATCTTTGGAAGGAATATATGAATAAATCCATCATTTCTTTTTGATTTTCCAATATCCTAGGAGATAAGCAACGTGTTCTTATCCCATGTTACATAGGTAGAGAGTCACACAGTAAGTAATAGAACTAAAGTCATCTAACTCCAAATTCAATGCTTTTGTTTTATACTACTTGAGCAGGGAATGCCCTTTGTTGTATGAACACAAAAACTATAATAAACTCATTGAGTTACATTTCCTATAATGATGTGGTAACCTCAACTCCAGTTCTTAGCTTTAAAGGATTTTGCTGAAATAAGTACTACCTCTTTCCTCATCCTCAAAAAAAAAAAAAAAAAAAAAGACTCTTCTTCACATACTAAAAGGAGACAAAGGAAATATGTTTGGGTATGCACTTTGCTTATTTCATAGCATGTAATATGATTCTACTGGGAAGTTTGCTATAAGTTAATAAAAGTAAAGAAATAATAGCCCTCCCTTTTTTTAATATTTTATTTATTTTTGAGAGAGACAGAGTACGAGTGGGGGAGGGGCAGAGGAAGAGAGAGACTCCAAAGCAGGCTCCAGGCTCTGAGGTGTCAGCACAGAGCCCAACACAGGGCTTGAACTCATGAACTGTGAGATGATGACCTGAGCGAAAGTTGAACGCTCAACTGACTGAGCCACCCAGGTGCCCTGTAAACAAGTATTTTTAATAGAAATATGTCCCAAATATTACATGAGACATAATTCTACTTAAAAAGTATTCAAATTTAACTGAGCACTCAGTATTTTATCTTCAATTCTACTTAAATGTGTCATCTCCCTCCTGCACCAAGGCCTTCACCCATGTACTCATGTGAGGAAAGAGCATCTCAGGGAGATGAGATGCTCTTTCCTCACCCTCCTGTTGACAGGGCTGTTGCAAGGAATACATAAAGCAAGCTTTATAGTGTATATCATAGTACTTAGTACAAAGAAAAGTTTGTACTCGTGGAAGCATCAATGTTATTCTCAATGCTCTTGAGTTCTTTATAAGAAATCTAGTAAACAGTAAAATATACATAAAACATATAGTATACTTCCCTTACCAAGTACTTTTATGTATGTAATTTCAATTTGGTCTTCAAAATAATACTGTGACATAAGCATTAGTAGTATGATTTTATTCATTTACAAATGAAAGAATAACTAAAGAAGTTCTAAGTAAAAGCAGTAATGAAACTCAGGCTTTCCAACCTCAAAAGCTAAAATTTTGTGGCTATATGGTATTATTTCCTTACTCATGATCAGTCTGTGACATATCTATACCACCACCACCACCACCACCACCACCAGAATAAGAACAAAGTAATCAACAATAACAACCATAACAGCTAACACTTATTGAATACTTTCTGTGAGTCAGGAACTTTTCTAAATGCTTTTTATGTACAGTTGACCCTTGAACAATGTGGGGTTAAGGGCACCAATCCCTCACACAGTTGAAACCCCACGTGTGACTTCTAACTCCCCCAAAACTTAAATACTAACACCCTACTATTGAGTGGAAGCCTTATTGGTAACATTAGCAATTCATTGACACATATTTTGTATGTTATAATATGTGTTATATACAGTATTCTTACAGTAAAGTACGCTAGAGAAAAGAAAATGTTATTTAGAAAATAATAAGGAAAAGTGACTACACTTAAGAGTCAAAATATATGTGAGTTTAAACCCAAGTTCTGCTATTTACTATCTATTATTTCATCTCTCAGAGCTTGCTTACTCCTCTGTAAGATAAGGATAATATCTACTTTGCAGAAAAATTGTGGGGAATACATCAGAATAACTATAAATCTCTTAGTCCAGTGGTTGGCACTTAGCACATGATAGACCCTTAATGATCCAAATCCCTCTAATCCCCCTGCCAGGACCGGGGTTAGTGCAAAATAGTTACAGAATCATGGTGATACTAATTTTGTTCCTTTCAGACCTCAGCAGCAGTGTTCTTCTAGCCTTTGTCTCTGCTGCCAGAAATAAGGGAGCCAGTCTCAGCAATTTAGAATGGGGAGAAGATGTTGTGCTGAATCTTAGTGTGCCTTCCAACTGAGGACCACTCAAGTCAAAGTAACTCCACACCCACACAAACCTGTGCTTTTATCTGAAGAGAGACCCACCAAACTACAACAGATATTATAATATCTGTTAATATTATTCATTTAATCCATAAGAATCATATAATTGATATGAATATTTTAAATTAACCATCATTTCTTATACACTTTTTATTAGTAAGTATGCTGAATGCTTTACATATAGTATTTCATTTAATTCTTACAACAGCCTTCTGAGGGAGGTTATTGCTCATTCAACAGCAAAATTATTGATTGCAATTAATTGATTATTCTAAGTACTAACAATATAATAAACATAAGAGATAAAAATTTTTTCCCTCTTAGTATCCAAAATATATAAAGAACTTATAAAACTCAACACCCACAAGCTAAATAATCCAGTTAAAAAATGGGCAGCAGACATGAATAAAAAATGGGCAGAAGACATTTTCCCAAACAAGACATCCAGATGGCCGAGATGCCTGACTGACTCAGTCAGCAGAGCATACAATTCTGGATCTTGGGGTTGTGAGTTCAAGCTCCATGTTGGGTGTAGAGATTACTTAAAAATAAAATCTTTTTTAAAAAGACATACAGATGGCTAACAGACAGATGAAAATATGCTCAACATTACTCATCATCAGGAAAATACAAATCTACAATGACATATCACCTCACACCTGTCAGAATGGCTAAAATTAACAACAGGAAGCAACAGATGTTAGCAAAGATGCAGAGAAAGGGAAACCTTCCTAAATTGCTGGTGGGAATGTACACTGGTGCAGCCACTCTGGAAAATAGTATGGAGGTTCCTCAAAAAGTGAAAAATAGAACTGCCCTATGATCCAGCAATTGCACTACTAGGTATTTACTCAAAGGATACAAAAATACGAATTTGAAGGGATACATGCACCCCAATGTTTATAGCAACATTATCAACAATAGCCAAAATATGGAAAGAGCCCAAATATCTATATGGAATATTACTCAGCCATCAAAAAGAATGAAATCTTACCATTTGCAATGACATGGATAGGGCTACAGAGTATTATGCTAAGCAAACTAAGTAGGTCAGATAAAGGCAAATACACATGATTTCACAAATCTGTGGATTTTAAGAAACAAAACAAATGAACATGGGGGGCGGAGAAAGGAAAACCAAGGAACAAACTCTTAACTATAGAGAACAAACTGATGGTTACTGGAGGGGAAGTGAGGAGGAGGTGGGGGAATGGTTCAAACAGGTGATGGGTGTTAAGGAGGGCATGTATTTTGATGAGCACTGGGTATTGTACGTAATTGTTGAATCACCAAATTCTACAGCTGAAACTAATACTGCATTGTATGTTAACTAGCTGGAATTTAAATAAAAACTTGGGGAAAAAAATTTCTGCCCTCATGGTAGAATATGGGGAGATAATCAGAGAGGTATTATCACCTAGTAACAAAGCCAAGATTCAAAAGCAGGTCTAAGAATAAAATAGAAAGCCCAGAAATGAATCCTCATATACACAGTCATGTAATTTTTGACAAGGGTGACAAAACCTTCAGTGGAGGAAAGGGCAGTCTTTTCAACAAACAGTGCTAAGAGAACTGGATATCCATATGCAAAAGAATGAAGTTGGACCCTTATCTTATACCATATACAAAAATTAACTCAAAATGGAGCAAAGGCCTAAATATAAGAGCAAAAACTATAAAGTTTTTAGAAGAAACCATAGGAGAAAAACTTCACAACATTGGATTTGGCAATGATTTCATGGACATGACACCAAAAGCATAAGCAACAAAAGAAACAACTAAGTTGGACTACATTAAAATTAAAAACTTCTGTGTGTCAAGAGCACACTGCCTGGGTGGCTCAGTCAGTTAAGCATCCAACTCTTGACCTCAGCTCTGGTCTTGATCCCAGGGTCATGAGTTCAAGCCCCGCATTGGGCTCCACACAGGGCATAAAGCCTACTAAAAATAAAAATAAAGATAAAAAAAACCTTGTGTGCATCAAAAAACACTAACAATAAAATGAAAAGGCAAACAAGAATGGGAGAAAATATCTACACATCACTTATCTGATAAAATTTTAATATCCAGAATGCATAAAGCACTCATACAACAACAAAAATAACCCAAACAACCCAATTAAAAATGTCCAAAGAACTTGAGGGGCGCCTGGGTGGTTCAGTCAGTTGAGGGTCCGACTTCAGCTCAAGTCATGATCTCATAGTTCATGAGTTTGAGCCCCATGTTGCGCTCTGTGCTGACAGCTCAGAGCCTGGAGCCTGCATCGGATTCTGTGTCTCCCTCTCTCTCTGCCCCTCCCGCACTTAAATGCTGTCTCTGTCTCTTTCAAAAATAAACAAACGTTTTAATAAAATAAAATAAAAATTTAATTTAAAAATGTCCAAAGAACTTGAATAGACTTTTCTCGAAGATATACAAATGACCAACAAGATAAAATGCTCAGTGTGCCAATAATCATTAAAATAAACAAATCAAAACCACAAGGAAATGCCACTTCACACCTATTAGGATGACTATTACAAAACACACACACACACACACACACACACACACACACACACACACACACACACAAGGATTGGTGAGGATGTGGAGAAATTGGACCCTTCTGTATTGCTGGTAGAAATGTAAAATATTGCAGCAGCTATGGAAAATAGTTTGGTGATCCCTTAAAAAATTAAAAATAGAATTACCATGTGATCCAGCAATTCCACTTCTGGGTATATACCCAAGAGAAATGAAACAAGGGACTTGCATAGATATTTATACATCCATGTTTATAGCAACATTATTCTTTTCTTAATAGCCAAAAGGTGGGAACAATGCAAGTACTCAATGATGGATGAATGGATAAACAAAATTTAATGGAATATTATTCAGCCTTAAAAAGCAACGGATTTTTGATGCAAGGTACATGGATGAACCTTGAAGACAATATGCTAAGTGAAATAAGCAAATACTGTATGATTCCATTAAAATGGTTATCTAATGTAGTCAAACTCATAGAAACAGTAGAGTGGTGACTGCCAGGGGTCGGGGACAATGGGAAATAGGGTGCTATTGTATAATGGATACAGAGTTTCAATTTGGGTGGATGAAAACATTCTGGAAAGGGATAGTGGTTAATGTCTGTACAACACTGTAAATGTAATTAATGAAACTGAATTATACACCTGAAAATGGTTAAAATGGTGAATTTTATGTTATGTATATTTTACCACGTAAAAAAATAACAAAAAAGCAGGTCTGTGACTCTTCAGCCTATACTCTTACCTCCTGTTGTAAGTGTCTAGTAGTTGCTGCTTAGATTAGTCCAGAGAAAGCTTGGTTCAGTATATTCAGGTTCAAATGTAAAATTATGGTGAAGACATAAAAAGCACACAGAGTACTTGGCGTCATCACAATGCTGTTTGAGAAAACCATTTATGAAGTTATCAAGCCCCAAATGCATTACTGAAAAACAATTTTAAATGAGCCAGGCTGAATAAAAGTCATCCTACAAATAGGAAAATAGCTAATTTGACTGTAAATGATTATCAGGAAGTTGTTTTTAAGATGACTCTCTACCAGGGGTGGGATGGGGGCATGGGGGAATGGAGGCAGAGCTCGTGTAAACCTATTACATGAGTTTTCCTAGTCTAACAGTCAGATTCCAAATACATGAACTTCTCTTGCTTTTAAGTCACAGACCCATCAGATGAAAACGCTGGTTGTTTCTGGTACAACAGGACTATTTCTTTTAGTCTTTTCTCCTTTTTTTTTTTTGTTTAATTCATCAGCAAAGTGTCAATTTGGGGGAGGACTACAGTATTTCTTAAGAAAGAGAATGTAAATAGAGTTTCCAGTTATTTATTTATTTATTTATTTATTTATTTATTTATTTATTTATGGCTTGTACTGATTTTTGGAAGGAGAGGCAGAGCCTAAAATATTAAGACAATGGAAATGTTTTTTTATGCCAAATCCCATATAATAGCTATAACCCTCATATAATGGGTGAATGTTGTCTCACATTGGAAATGTGACAGAATTCGGGTACCCATGAGAAGGTTCTGTAGGTATTTACACTTTTGGTACTTTTTCTTTGCCACCATCACCACTAACAAATAACTAAGAATTTCATTTACTTAAGACTGACCAAGATTTTTCCCCTTTGCTCCTTCACGGTCTCTTCAGTACAGCACAATAATAATTAAAACACTACTACTGCTGCTGTTACTCGTATTAGTAGCTGACATTCAGTGAGCGCTTACTACATTCTAAGCACTATGCTATAAAGTTCATATGCATTTGCTATTTGATTTTCATAACAACTTTACAGACTAGATATTTTATTATTTTTATTTCATAGATGAAGAAATTGAGAAGACTAGTAGGAAATTAGTAGTAAATGTCAGAGCTTAGATTCAAATCCTGACTTCAGGATCCCAACTCCATGTATATGGACTACCTCTCCATGATCCTCCACTTAGAATGCAAAATCTTTGTACACACTATGTTTCAACGTCTTCAGATTTTTTTTTTTTTACTATATTCTCTATGCTATACTATACCTTTTATTCCTGTGACTTATTTATTCCATAACTGGAAGCCTGTATCTCCTGCTCCTCCTCAACCATTTTGCCCATCTCCCCACTGGCCTCCCCTCTGGTGACCATCAATTTGTTCTCTATGAGTGTTACTGCTTTTTGTTTATTCATTTGGGGTTTTTTTAGATTCCACATATAAGTGAAATCACATAATATTTGTCTATCTCTGACTTATTCACTTAGCATAATGCTCTGTAGGTCCATCCATGTTGTCAGAAATGGCAGGATCTCATTCTTTTTTTATGACTAATATTCCATTGTATATATCTATAAATGTATACATACATTTTTCTCTATCCATTCTTCTATCAATGAACACTTGGGTTGCTTCTATATCTTGGCTATTGTAAATAATGTTGCAATCAACATAGGGGTGCATATCTCTTCAAATTAGTCTTCAGATTTTATATCCATGGGTCAGTTACAGAATTCAATCATGTTAATTAAGCAGCCTGAAGCAATATAACTCATGTAACTGATATGAGTCTTTCCCAAGGCAGCTGGCTCACTCCCTTAGCCCAGATCCTAGAAGCAACTCCAGTCCTTCTTTGTTCTCCAGTTTTTTTCTTTTCTTTGGCTCCATCCCAGAAAAAAGTCCTCAGTTCTCTGAGGAATCAAATCACCCATGTGTTAATGGGAGTCAATGAGAAAACAGCGTTCTATTTATAAAGCTGCACCTTAGATAGTCATTTCCTAATTTATTTCTTCTCTGTATTGAAGTACAACTGTAGACTACTTGGCATACATATTTTTTGTACTTCTATATTTGTTCTTTATACTTTTTTTTGTTCCTATTCATATTGGATATTGTTGAGCAACGATTTGTCATGAATCCTTTAGAATTCACCTCCTTGAAGGTAGAGGTCCTGGACAACACAGTCTCTTCAAATTCTCTCAGCTCTATTATTATGTGATCTTCCAGGGCAATGTTTTAAAAAATGCTCACTGAGGGGCACCTGGGTGGCTCAGTTGGTTAAGTGTCTGAATTCGGCTCAGGTCATGATCTTACAGTTTGTGAGTTTGAGCCCCACGTCAGGCTCTGTGCTGAAAGCTCAGACCCTGGAGCCTGCTTTGGATTCTGTGTCTCCCTCTCTCTCTATTCCTCCTCCACTTGCACTCTGTCTCTCTCTCAAAAACAAAGATTTAAAAATTTTTTTTTAATGCTGATTGATAAGTTTGTTTGTCCTGTCTTTCCAATCCCTTGCCCCACTTGTAATAGCGCCACAATCTTGCAACACTCCACTGGAGCAAGATGAAAACAGTCAGATGGCGTGTCTGACAGAGCATACTTGATCTTCTTTTTTTACCTCACACAAGTCCAGGCCCCACCATGAACAGAATCCTCTCAATAAATAAACAGCTATGAAACAAAAAGCTAGTTGCAAGAAAGAAGTTTCCCTGAACATTTTTCTGCCTAGGGATAAATGTTATTTTGCCTAGGAATTCATAATAAAGTATCACGCTCTCATTCCTTCCTTCAAAAGTTTGAACAACAAAAACAAGTTTGTGCACCTACTATGTATACAACATTGTTCAAGGAACTGAAAATATAAAGTCACATAAGATAGGTTTTAGTAAAGAGCTTTAGTAGAGAAGGCAGACAGCTTAAAAAACATTCACAGACTATGATATATTACAGTTAAGTATAGTAACAGGAGTATGCCTAGAATTCTATGGGACTACAAAAGAGCATCTATTTTAGATTTGGCAGAGAGTAGTCAGGGAAAAATTTTTGGAGTAGGTGACATTTGAGCTTTGAGAGTAAAAAGTAAAAGTTAAACAAAATCAGGGTGAGAGTTGCATTTGAGGCAGTAGGAAATGAGAGGAGAGATATAAGAAACATTTAAAAAGTAGACTGTATATAGGAATTAGAATTTGGGTGGAAAATAAGTGAAAAAGAGGAATCTAGAACAATTCCTACATCTCTGGCTTAGATAAGTAAATGGACAGTACTGCTACTCATTGAGATAGGAAACAGGAAAGGAGAAGCAGGTTTGGGGTGGAAAAGAGATAAATATATTCAGGACAAATTGATTTTAAGCTGTATATGGGACACTCAAGAGATTTCCAATAGAAACTGTACTGGAGCTCTGTGGGTAGGAATAGAGGAAAGCGTAAATGAAGTCATTCTGGGAGAATGTATAGAGTAATAAAAGAGCCAAGGATGTCAAAGGACATATCAACAATTAAAAGATGAGCAGAAGAGGATCTTGATCTTCTAAAAGAACCTGAGATGTAACCCTCAGAGAGTTAGGAAAACAAACAGGAAGTCCCATTGTCACAGAAATCAAAAGAGGAGAGAATTTAAAGAATAAAGAACTATAACAAACAGAATTGGGGGTTGGGAATATTTGCAAATCGTTTTTCTGATAAGAATTTAGTATCTAGGGGCGCCTGGGTGGCTTAGTCTGTTGAAGCTTCTGACTCTTGGTTTCAGCTCAGGTCATGATCTCACAGTTCGTGAGTTTGAGCCCCCCAATGGACTCTGCGATGACAGTGTGGAGCCCGGGGCCTGCTCAGATTCTGGGTCTCCCTCTCTCTCTGCCCCTTCCCCTCTCATACTCTGTCTGTGTGTGTGTGTGTCTCTCTCTCAAAAATAAACATTTAAAAAAGAAAATAAATAAACAAAAATTAAAAAAAATAATTTAGTATCTAGAAAACATTAAAAACTCCTACAACTCAATATTAAAAAGATACATAATACAATTTAAAATGGGTAAAGAATTTGAATAAACATTTCTCCAAAGAATATACACAAATTATCAATAAGCACATGGAAAGATGCTCAGTATCCTTAGTCTTCAGGGAAATGCAAATTAAAACAATTAGATACCACTTTCCACCCATTAAGATAGATATAATTTTAAAAAGACAAATAATGACAAGTGTTGGCAAGGATGTGGAGAAATTGGAACTCTCACATACTACTAGTGAGAATGTAAAATAGTTCAGCAACTGTGGAAAACAGTTTGGCAGTTCCTCAATATGTTAAACATAGAATTACCATATGACCCAGCAATTCCACTCCTGGGTATATACTCAAAAGAACTGAAAACAGATGTTCAAACAAACACTTGAACTATATTGTTCACAACAGCATTCTTCATAATACCAAAAGGTGGAAACAATTCAAATGTCCATCAGTGGGTGAATGGATAAATAAAAGTGGTATGTTCATACAGTGGAATGTTATTCAGCCATAAAAGGAAAGAAATACTGATACATGCTACTAAGAATGAACCTTGAAAATATTATATTAAATGAATAAGGTCAGACACATACTATTCCATTTATATGAAATATCCAGAATAAGCAAGTCCATACAGAAAATAAGTAGATTTGTGGTTGATAGGGGCCAGGGGAAAATGAGGAAGTGAGGAGTGACTGCTAATGGATACATATTTTGTGGGAGGTAATGAAAATATTCTGGAATTCGTGCTAATGGTTGCACAGTTCTGTGAATATGCTAAAAAAAACAATGAATCACACACTTTAAAAGGGTGAATTTTATGGCATGTGAATTTATCTCAACAAATTTTAAAACAAAATATAACTTAAACTTTACATTCAATATATTCACTAACATTAATAATTGAAATAACTCTATCCCATCACCAGTAAATTCATAATATCAAGTGGTTTTCTTGTTATCAATTCTTTAAAAAAGCAAATGAAAAAGAAAATAAAGGATTGGACAATATCAAACATGACACAGATGTAAAATATGATTATAACAAGAGTTCCATTAAATTTTGCAATATGATGGGACACATGGGTGGCCCAGTCAGTTAAGCATCTGACTCTGGCTCACTCAGGTCATGATCGCACAGTGCACCCTGCATCGGGCTCTGTGCTGACAGCTCAGAGCCTGGAGCCTGCTTCATATTCTGTGTCTCACCCTTTCTCTACCCCTCCTCCACTTGCTCTCTGTCTTTCTCAAAAATAAATAAAAACATTAAAAAAATTTTTTTTAATTTTGCAATATGAAAGTCACTAGTGACCTTAGGAAGAAAAGATTCAGTGGTGAGGGGAGCACAGAAGCCTAACCATAGATAGAATCAATGAGTTGTTAAAATGTAGCTAGCAAGTTTATTCATTTTGGAAGTTTCACTATTAAGATAAGTGGGAAATAGGGTAGTTTTAGGAAGATATTGGGCCAAAGAAAGTCCCCCCACCAAGATAAGATGTAAACATGATTACATGCTAAAAAGAAAAAAAAAACACATTTGAGAGAGGTCAAAGAAAGGACCATGAAATAGTATGAGGGGATATGATCCAAAGCCCAGGTGAAAGGACTGGTCTTAGACAAAAAACCCACACTTCCTCTATGGAGACAGGAGGTCAAGAGTGGGTGCAAATGGAGTTCAGTCTTATAGGTATTTCAGTGAGTGAGGCGAATGAAATGGAACAACTACAGTTTTGCAAGTTTTGTTAAGGTAGGGAGAAATGAAAATAAGGAGTCAAGATACTTGAAAGTAATTGCAAAAGGGTAATTGGAGTAATGGGTAAAAGGATCTAGATAAAAAGTCAAGCCAGTTTCAAAAGAGAATGTAAGCTAGTCGATCTGACATCACACAGCCACCAATGCAGTTTATTGGGGTAGTAAAAAGAAAGACCCAATCTCTTTGGCTTCTCTTGTGGGACAGGCACCAAGATTTCCCAAAACTATCCAGTACTGGAGAGGGACTACTCCAAAAGGAAAATGCAGTGCTATTAAGAAAAGGAAATAAAAGCTGGGTGACCAATAAATAACAAAGGAACCATTTTTTTTTTATTTTTAAGTTTTAAATTTCAGTTAGTTAACAGTGTTATATTTGAACCGTAATTTTATATTATATAGTGGCATATCACAAGAACTGTTATAAGACAAAAATAAGTAAGGTCTATGACCTCTAAGCCTTTACCCTCTCTACTGTTTCCTAGTCTTCACTCATGTTGTTCTCTGCTCAGAATGCTCATTCATAATTTCAGCTTGTCTCTAATGGCAGGGCCCTTAAAAATCTTTCTATCTCCTAGAATGCCAAGTAGAGTGGCTGACATGTCATAAATATGGATTTGAGTTCAGATGAAATAGAAAAAAAAACACTAAGGGTTAAGTAATCAGAAAGGGCTTCACAGGAAAGTGTGAAATTTAAGCTTGTCCTTTAAAGATAATTATTCTACCACCAAAAAGATAATTTTAGTAGGAGGGATGACACAAGTGACAACGAAATAGGAATATTCAGTAAGAAAACCAATTTATATAAAACTGGGAGTTCCTATTATGAACAGTAGATAATGTTGGCAAACCAACATTGACATGGGTCTTGAATGGCTAGTTAAAACATTTGGACTATATTTATTAGGCCAATGATTCTCAAGGGGGAACAAGGTTAAGAAAATCTGGGGGGGGGGGAAGCAATGGGGCTTTTATTTAGCTGTAGTGATAAAAACTGATGGCATTATGAGACCTTATAGGTCACTGACCAATTTCCAGCCCTTTACAGATGAGGAAATTGAGAGGCAGAAAGGTTAAGTGACCCACCTAAGTTAACCCAACTTAACTAGGGGAGACTAAATAGACTCATACCTGGGACCAGAACCCCTATCTCCCAACTTTCAATCTAGTTCTCCTTCTACCACACATGGAAAGAAACCAGCACATGGCTTTGCTGAAAGAATCTGCAAATATAATAAGGAAGTACACATAAAGGAATATAACTTAAAGCATTGCAATACCATCAATTACTGTGAATTTATGCCAACAGACAGGACAACTATATGGAATATATAAAGGAACAATCAGAATAAAAGTTTTACACAATTAAGACTGACACATAAATTGGTAAGTCCTCTAAAAATAACTACAACTTTATATTTTTCCCATATATTTGTATTTGACCCTCAGGAAAAAAAAACATGAAGGAGACAGAGAAGGTATTACCTTTCCAATTTTGCAAACAAGGACACTGAAATTTGCTGATTGGCTAAGTGAAGAGCCAGAACTCATTCCAGTACTCTTTCTACAACTTCCGGAACAATGCAAATCTCCAAAATAGAACAAAACAACCATGAGGCAATCTGGTTTAGCAGGTAGGAGCAAGACATTGTGATTGAGTAGGTAAAGGCAGGGGCTAAGGAGAAAATAGGTTAATTGGAAGAGTGAGAGAGTTTATGAGATAGCAGTACTACTTGGTGTTCTGAATCACATCTGTCCTAGAAAATCTTGGTATATAGTAGGTACAGAGTAGTTATTTGTTTAGTAATTTAATGACACAAATTTCAATCTATATACATATTGTCTATGGATGGTAAATATAACCTTATGTCATTATTCTCGGGTCACAAACCATATGCTTTCTGAGTCCTGCTAGAAATGAAGAAAACACTGAAACTGCTCTTACTGGAATGATGTCAAAAGACAAAATAATATTACTTAAATAGCTGTGATATATACTATATCTCCCAGTAGACAGAATTAAAGTGTTTAATATTTAAATGCATACACATACAGTCTATTCTCTCTCTCTCTCTCTCTCTCTCTCTCTCTCTCTCTCTGTCACACACACACACACACACACACACACACACACACACACCCCTAACCACAACCCTGATTGTTCCCTAGGCCTTTATTATTTGGAACACTGGCATATTTTGTATTATACAAGATATAGAGTCCTTGCCTTAAGTGTTTACCCATATTTACACATTAAATGAGATACTGTTAAAAATACAAACAAGGAGTTCTGATGCATGATGGGGGAAGGCTTTGAACTTTAAAGAAAACTTGGGTATGGAGCCTCCAGTGACCTGGCAAATCAGTTAGAATCCATAGGTCAAGAAACTGAAGTATCTTTACTAGTCTCTGGGTGAAATTAATTACAAAAGCATTGTAAAAGCAAGGACTTGCTAGGTTGGGGGAATTAAGTACACAGTAGGTCAAAGTGGAATATGAATGTCTGATATGTGGGAGGCTTTTAAAAATTTGAAGGAAGGAAAGAAATTGAGGGTGGAGGCTCTAGGGTCCAATATGCTTTTTGAGAGGGTGTTTGACCTTATGCAGGGCTCTAAAAGGAAAGAAGCCTTAGTGACAGATGCCATGAATAATCACCAGATCCTTAAAGTAGCATGATTTCGTAGTAGTAGTATTCAACGAATGTGTACAACTGTGTTTTAGAGTCCAATATTAAGGAAAATGCTTTAATAACAAGATTTACTTTCATTTTTAACTAAAAGTACAGATCAATACAGTTGTAAGAGCTACAAAGTGTAAGACCCAGTCTCTGCCTTCAGAAAACTTCCCTCTAGTTCAGGAAGTGTGCTAATTGGCTAAGTGAAGGTTGTCCACAACATAACAGTGCCAAATGAGGCACGTAAAGAAGTGTTGAGATGGATGGACAAGGAAGAATTTACTAAAGTGGTAAGGTTTAAGCTGAGATGTGAAGGACCTGAAGGGATCCAAGAGGTAGGTTGGAGGGAAAGACATTCTGCTTTGGGGAATGGGTAAACAAAGTCCAGAATGTGAGAGGCCTGTGAATGGACTAACCTGGATGGAGACTAGCAGGGCATCTCAAGCCTGATGGCAGAGGGGCTTGGAATGCCAGTGCAAAAAGTTTGAACAGTGGCAGTGGGAGACATAAAAAGATTTCTGATGAGGGGATGACATGACAAAGTGGTACCTGAAAAAAATAATCTAGTTGAGGTATGCATATGGAGTGGAGAACAAAGCACCTCTTGACCAGATAACCACTGCAGGAGTGAGGTGATAAGGAACTGAGGTAGAATCACAGATTTTCTTGGTTGGGAGGAACCTTGAAGATCATCTCAGCCAAATGCAACCAGAGTGGTAGCAGTGGGACTAAAAAGAAAGGGAGTGATGCAAGAGATATCATAATAGTATATATCAACTCCACAAAGTATGAATCAACTTAGCAATTGATTGTTAAGTTAAAAAAAAAAGTCTCCAGGGTTTTATGCCTGAGTGAATGAGAGAATGAAACTATTGTTTAATTTTGTAAAATTTGGTGTGTGTGGTGGGAGGGGCTAAGAATGGAGATGAGTTCAGTTTAATTTATTGAATTTGAGAGGACAGCTGGAAATCCGAGCAGAAACAAACTGCACCAAAAGGATGTGTCTAATGTCATTAAAAACAAAGGAGGCTTCCCCTTGGTTGAGTGAGTCTGTGTTAGATAAATCAGCTTTGAGAAATAGAATCCCCACTAAATATGTGTCTTGTACACATAATAGGGACTCAGTGAAGTGGTGGTTGAGTCAAGAGAACTCCTGAACTCTGCTCCTCCCTCTTCTTCCGGGGAGTCTGACTAACTGTAAGGAGTGTTAATCTTCCTTCCAAGGGTGCCTGGATGTCAGTTGGTTAAGCATCTGACTCAATTTCAGTTCAGGTCCTGATCTCACGGTTCATGAGATGGAGTCCCACACTGGGGCAGACAGTGCACAGCAGGCTTGGGATTCTCTCTCTCTCTCTCTCTCTCTCTCTCTCTGCCCCTTCTCCACTCACACAAGCTTGTGCGCTTGTGCTCTCTCTCAAAATAAATATTAAAAAAAGAATCTTCCTTCTATAATAAACCCTCAAAAGCTTCCCCAGGCCAAGCAAAAAGCCAAGCATTGCAATGCTTCTAGGCAGAGAGCCTTGTGAATTGATCCAAAACCTTACTAATGTTCAGTATCTTGTTGCCCTTGTAGGCCATTGGTATTGCAGGATAAAACAAGAATAACAATCCACAAACCACTAAATAAAATTCAGAAGTAATCTCCTTTTGAAAATCAATTTCATCGTGGCTGTTTAGTTTCAACCCCTGCTGTATGCATCACTCCAATAAAAATTACTCTTCATCTCTGAAGTGCAGGCCATTGACAGGTGGATGTTCATAGTGATGCTTACTCAGCAGCCTATTATTTTAAACTGGTTTCAGCAGCTAGCAGCAGGTAAGTCTCCATGAATCCACAGGAGGCAGGGAATCACCTTCATGCCTTGGCTATTCCAAGCACACAGGACTATCAGCTAGCTGAGAAACTGGCAATTGAAACTGCTCTCTCCCCCAAAAGACACAGAGTTTATAAATTGATTTCCCAAATAGCGTTCCATAAAGAAGCTCATTAAGCATCCACTACCACCCAAGCTTATGGTCCAGTGGTCTTCAAAAGTAGTCCCAGTATCACAGATGATAAAGGCCAAATAAGCCATAACAGGGGAGCTGAAGTTAGGCACTGGAAAACAACTGTTATCTCATTTACACTCTTTGCTTTATTCCTTCCTTTACAGCATTAGTTCTCAAATGGAATGAGCGCCAGCATCACTGAACAAGCCTTTTCCTTTCCTGAACAATATATGCTCATGTTCCTACTATAAAGGCTCTGATGATATGTGTCTGAGTGTGGCCAGGGACATGTGCATTTGGAAAAGTTTCCAAAGTAAGACTAAAATGCACCCTGTGCATAAGAACCTGTGGTTAAGAACCTCTGCAACTGATAATCAGCATAATATCTTTTAACCCTACAATTCTGAAAAAAAATTGTAAGTAGGATCTAGGAATATTTCTATTAGAAACAATAAGAGTAAGAGAGATAGAGACAAAGACCATTCTGGGCTAAGATCTTTGCATTCTGTATGCCCATTCTAGTGCAAGCAACCATTGGACTCCACATGCAATCTAGGTTCTAACCATACTAAGCCATTCACAATTCCATAAATCACAGATTCTTACCCAAGAGTGCACACCAGAATCACCCACAGAACTTTAAAAAAGTATACATGATGAAACTTCCACCCCTGGAGCTTCTAATTGATTCTAGGTTGGGATCCCAGACACACTGATTAATGGGAGATAGCTCTGAGGGTCGTTGAGATGAATAGTGTTGAAGACTGTCTTCCTCTAAAGATAGGTATCACTCAGAAACAACGACTTCCTACATGTGTGCCAGACACTTTTTAAAATAACAGCTTTACTGAGCTAAAATTTGCATACTGTAGAATTCACACATTTTAGTTGTACAATTCAATGACTTATAGAAATTTTACCAAATTCTATAATCATGATACCTCTTGCATCATTTCTTTTCTTCCAGTTTCATTGCTATCACCCTGGCTTTGGCAAATGAGTTTTAAAATATTTTAATCCCTCCAACAAGTTCCCTCAGTAAACTCTCTCATGCCTATATTCTCTTAATTCCATTCCATCCAGCTGGTCCAAGTATTCACTGATCTAATTTTTGTCTCTACGTATTTGTTTGTCCCCCAAACCCAGGGGATTATTTCCATTTGTGGCACAGAAACCAAACTGGGCACTAGATCTTCCTATTCCAGATATTTCATATGAATGGAATCATACATTATGTGCTTTGTGACTGGTTTCTTTCACTTAGTATAATATTTTTGAAGTTCACCCATATTGTAGCATGTATCTATACTTCATTCCTTTTTATAACTGAATAACGTTCCATTGTAGAAAATATTATACCACATTTTATTTATCCATTAGACATTTGGGTTGATTTCACTTTGGGCTATCAGTAATAATGCTGCTATAAACATTTCTTTACAGGGTTTTGTGTGAACATATATGTTCTCATTTATCTTGGGTATATACCCAGGATAAGAATTGCTGGATCATCTGGTCACTCTATGTTAACTTACTGAGGAAGTCCCAAACTGTTCTCTAAAAACAGTTGCATCATTATACATCCCCACCAGCAATTTACGAGGTTTTCTTTTCTCTACATCTCCACATTTTATTGTCTTTTTCACTATAGCCATTGTAGTGAATATGAAATGGTATCTCTATTGTGGTTTTAAAAATGTTTATTATTTTTATTGAGGTATAATTGACATACATTATATTAGTTTCAGCTGTAAAACATAATGATTTGATATTTGTATATATTGTAAAATGATCACCACAATAAGTCTAGTTAACATCTGTCACCATAGTTACAGAAGTTTTTTTTTTTATGATGAGAACTTTTAAGATCTTTTAGCAACATTCAAATACAAAATACAGTATTAACTACAGTCACCATACTGTACATTACAACCTCATGACCTATTTATCTTATAATTGGAAAATTGTACCTTTTGACTTCCTTCACCCATTATGCCCATTCTCCACCCCCCACCTCTGGCAACCATGAATCAATTCTTGTATCTATGAGCTTGGGTTTTGTTGTTGTTGTTAGATTTCACATATAAGTGAGATCATGTGGTAATTTTCTTCATCGCAGTTTTAATTTGCATTTCCCTGATGGGCAATGATGTTGAGCATCTTTTCACATATTTATTCAGTGATTTGAATATCTTCTGTGCTGAAATATTTGTTGACATCTTTTGACCATTTTGTGTTTGGGTTATCTTATTATTGTGTTCCAAGAGTAGTCTAAAATTCTGGATAAAATTCTCTATTCCATGTGTGTACTGCAAATATTTTCTCCTAATCTGCTACATTTATTTCATTTTTAATTTTTTAAACAAAAGTTTTTATATTTTAATGAAGTCCAGGTTATCAAATTTTCTATTTCTACTGTTTTGGTGTTTTATTTAATAAACTCTTGCCCACCCCAAAGTCTTGAAGATTTTCTCCTGTATTTTCTTCTAAGTTTTATTGTTTTTGCATTTATAATTAAACCAGTTGTATATTTTGAGTTAATTTTGGGCATATATTGTACAGCAAGGGTCTAGGTTGATCTTTTTTGTACTTGGATATCCCAATGTCCCAGCACCATTTGATGAACAGAGTGTTTCTATATTTGTAAAAAATCTATTGGCCATAAATGTAAGGGCTGTTCCTGAACAATCAGTTCTGTTCCAATGATTTATATGCCTATCCTTGGGGCACCTGGGTGGCTCAGTCGGTTAAGCATCCGACTTCAGCTCAGGTCACAATCTGCAGTCCGTGAGTTCGAGCCCTGCGTTGGGCTCTGGGCTGATGGCTCAGAGCCTGGAGCCTGCTTCCGATTCTGTGATTCCCTCTCTCTCTGCCCCTCCCCCATTCATGCTCTCTGTCTCAAAAATAAATAAACGTTAAAAAAAAAAAGTTTATATGCCTATCCTTGTGCCAGTACCACACAGTCTTGATAACTATAGTTTTATAAAAACTGTGTTTTCAGTTCCCTAATTATGACATGTTCTCTCTCACCTCCAGGTCTTTGCACAGGCTATTCCTTCTGCCTAAAACACTCTTGTCCTAGAAAACTCTTACTCATTTTTCAGGTCTGAGCTCAGAAGATGCTTTGTCCAGAAACTGTTCATTGATTTCAAAAGTCTGTGTCAGGTATTCCTACTTAGTACTGCAGATGATCCAATGATTAACCTTATCATGGCATTATCACATTTCACTAAATTTGCCTGTTCATGTGACTATAAGCTCAATAATGTAAAAATCCTCTCTAACCAGTTCAATAGTTTTATCTCCACTGCTCTGTATACTGCCTAATACATAGGACATGATCAATAAATACTTCTTGAAGAAATGATAAAATTATTCTGTCTCTAATAATGGAAGACTAAGTAATTCAGATGAAATTTCCTGCTGTAAACAACAACAAAAACAGATACAATATAACTAGTATATATTTGAAGGCAACCAACATGTAACAAGGCAATAAAGCCAAGATGAAGAATAAATAGAAAACTCAAAGAGACTATTTTAATCTCCTGAGGTCACTGGCTGATCACAGGAGAAGCTGAGAGACAGCAGAGCTTTTAACAGGATCATGGAACTAAAATAACAAGAGTTGGAATTCAGGCCCCACAACTGAGGTGAACCATAAAAATTCTCAGATGGTGGGTTCTAACTGAAAAAGGACAGAAACTGAAAGGAAGGCTAAATCAGCATTCACATGGCCAGATTCAAATTATCTCAATATCAGATTGGACTAAGGTGATATGAGATTGCTAGTATGCTAACCACCTGTCAGAAATAAGCATAAATCCTTAATGCAGAAGGATAAAAAGAAAAACAAAACCTGATGCTTGAGACAACCTCTTCTATAGTTTTTCATATGCAACATCTGCCACTTAACCAAAACTAAGCAGGCAAATAAGCAAACAAGGCAAATAGAAAATCAAGAGAAACAACAGACAACAGAAACAAACCCTAAAGGATTGGGATAAAAGAGTTGCTAAATGAGGAATTTTAAGTAATTGTGGTTAATATGTTCAAAAAAAGAGAAAAGACTAGATTATAAATTTTGGCAAAGATCTTAACACTATTTAAAAAAAATAACAAAATGGAAATTCTAGAAAAGAAAAATGTATATAAGAAGTTAAATTAAGAACTCAGTGGGTGAGCTTAACAGGAGATTAGACAAATCTAAACAGAGAATCAATGAATTGGAAAATAGGTCAGAATAATCAGGATGTGATACTGAGAGAAAAAGGACAAAACACTAAAAAAAGTACATACATAAGAGAAAATGTATAAGAAAGTTTATAACTGGATCTTAAAAAGAGTAGAGAGATAATAAAGCAGGAACAACATTTAGAGAAATAATAACTGGGAATATTTCAAAACTGACAAAAAACATCAAGCCACAGATGCAAATAGTATGAACCCCAATGAAGATAAAGAAAGTCATACCTAAACATCATGGACAAATGACTAAAAGGCAAAGATAAAGTTTTTTGTTTGGAAGATGGCACCAGAGTGGGAGGACTGTACGATCACCTCATCCCATGAATACAACTAGATAAGTATCAAATCATCTTAAATATCCCAGAAATTGAACATAAGACTGACAGAACAAATTCCCCAACTAAAGGTAGAGAAGAGGTCACATTGAAGAAAGTAGAAAGTGTGGAGATGTGGTTTGGCAGACAAAAAGATTGTGGCTGCAGTGATGGAGAGTGAGCTGTGGTCACAGAGAAGGGTGAGAGAGACTAGCACACAAGGAAGCACATGGGGAAAATGAATCCCCATAGCAATTGGCTTGGAAAGTGAGAGGGGCCAAGTTCTCGCAGCTGAAAGGTGCCTGGGGCACACAATGGGTAGGTTGTTCACTCACCTTGGAGTATATTCCAGACAGGCATCATTCACAGAGAGACCTCTCCAGGAACTAAAGAAATAACAGGAGCCATTTCCCTACCCCATCTCTCAGCATAAGCACAGGGCCACCTGTGGAAACTAGTTCAATGCTGACACTTGTTGGGGCACCTGGGTGGCTCAGTCAGTTAAGCATCTGACTTCAACTCAGGTCCTGGTCTCACGGCTCATGAGTTTGTGCCCTGCATCAGGCTCTGTGCTGACAGATCAGAGCCTGGAGCCTGCTTCTGATTCTGTGTCTCCCTCTCTCTGCCCCTTCCCCACTTGTTCGTTCTCTCTCTCTCTCTCTCTCTCTCTCAAAAATAAACATGTAAAAAATTTTTTAATTAAAAAGTATTTTTTAAATGCTGATACTTGTTACTTAACTTGCTGACACTAAGTCCCAGCACCCCATACTCCACTGGAAGTGCCCCTCTCAGTCACACTTGCCTCAGTCCAAGTGCAGCAGTACCCATCCCCAAGACTCAAACCCTTCCCACAACACATCTCCCAATGCGAGAGTTTAGCAGAGTTTCCAGTGGCAGTGGCAACAGGTTTCATTTCACAAACTGAGTAAAGCACACCTAGTTAAAGCGCACCACATTTAGCACAGGGACCAAAACTGCCTATAACAGGCAAAGAGAGGCTTCAGATGGCTGGCCTTAAGAATAAAGTGGCCAGGAAAAAACAGCAGAGCACATACAGCATACTATGGAACCACCAGGCCCTGGGGAAAGGGGATACTACATGGCAGGGCACAACAGGACCCATTCTTCATTAAGACCAATACCCACAAGAATAAGAAAAATAGCTGACATTGATAATACATAGAAAAAGGCAGAGAGAATTAGACAAAATGAGAAGACACAGTAATTTATCCCAAATGAAAGAACAGAAGGCCATGGCGAGAGATCTCAGAAAACATTTATAAGGAACATGCCTGAGAGAGAATTTAAAGTAATGAACGTAAGGATACTCATTTCACTTGTGAAAAGAGTGGAAGACATGACTGAGACCTTTAACATAGAGGTAAGGAATAGCACATTAGGGATAAAGGGCTCAATAAAGAAAATTAGAAACTTGCTTGACAGAATGAACAGCAGGCTGGAAGAAGCAGAGGAACAAATTAGTGACCTAGAAAACAAAGTAATGGAAAGTCCTCAAACTGAAAATAAAGAGAGAAAAAAGAATTATAAAAAACAAGAATAAACTTAGAGAACTCGGCGACTCCATGAAATGTAATAACATTCATATTATAGGAGTCCCAAAAGAAGAACACAGAGAAAAGGAGACAGAAATTTATTTCAAAAAACAATAGTTGAAAAATTCCCTAATCTGGGGTGGAAACAGATCCCCAGATTGAAGAGGCACAGAGAACCCCCATCAAAATCAACAAAACCAGATCCACATCAAGATATATTGTAATTAAATCAGCAAAACAGTGATAAGGAAAAAAAAAATTTTAAAGCAGCAAGACAAAAGACAGCAACATACCAGGGAAACCCCATAAAGCCAGCAGGGTAGTTTTTAGCAGAAACATAGTAAGCCAGAAGAGAGTGGCATGACATATTCAAAGTACTGAATGAGAAAAATCTGCAGCCAAGAATACTCTATCCAGTGGGGCGCCTGGGTGGCTCAGTCGGTTAAGCGTCCAACTTCAGCCCGGGTCATGATCTCGCGGTCTGTGAGTTCGAGCCCCGCGTCGGGCTCTGTGCTGACAGCTCAGAGCCTGGAGCCTGCTTCTGATTCTGTGTCTCCCTCTCTTTCTGCCCCTCCCCTACTCATGCTCTGTCTCAGAAATAAATAAACATTAAAAAAAAAAGAATAATCTATCCAGCAAGGCTATCATGCAGAATACAAGTAGAGATAAACAGTTTTCCAGACAAGCAAAAACTAAAGGAGTTCCTGAACACTAAACCAGTCCTGCAAGAAATATTAAAGGGGACTCTGACTGCAAAGGAGAGACCAAAAGTGACAGCATGAAGTAGGAAACATAAAAGCAGTAAAAAGGAGTATTTCTATAAAAAATCAGTGAAGGAGTTCCTAAAATAAAGGGTTTAAATGTGACAACATATACCTAAATGTAGGGAGGAGAGAAACAAAGAATGGGTTCAAACTTAAATGACCATCAACTTAATATAACTGCTATATGCAGAAGAGGTTATGTACAAACCTAGTGGTAATCATGTACCAAAAAATAAATATGCAAATAATAAAAAGAAAGAAATGCAGATATATCACTAAAGAATATCATTAAACCATGAAAGAGAGAAAGGATCAAAGAAAATCTTCTGAAACAACAAAACAAATAAAATGCCAATAAATAAAGATCTATGAATAATTACTTTGAATGTAAATGACTGAAATGCTCCCATCAAAAGATAAAGGATGACAGAATGTATGAAAAACAAGACACATCTATATGCTGCCAACAAGAGACTCATTTTAGACCTACAACACCTGCAGATGGAAAGTGAAGGGATGGAGAAACATCTATCATGCAAAGGTTCTCAAAAGAAACTCAGTGTAGCAATACTATTTAAAATAGACTTTAAAAATAAGACTGAAACTAGAATCAAAGGACAGTACTATATAATAGTAAAGGGGACAATCCACCAAGAAGATATAACAATCGAAGATATTTATGCACGCAACATAGGAGTACCCAAATACATAAACAGTTAATAACAAAAATAAAGGAACTAAATGATAATAATACAATAAGAGTAGGGGACTTTAACAGCACTCTTATGTCAGTGGACACATCATCTAAACAGAAAATCAACAAGGAAACAATGGTTTTGAATGACACATGTGACCAGATTGATTTAACAGATATATTCAAAACATTCCATCCTAAAACAGAAGAATACACATTCTTTTCAAGTGCACATGGAACATTCTCCAGAAGAGATCACATATTAGGTCACAAAACAGCCCTCCTTCAACAAATTCAGGAAGATGCATCTCTTCTGACAACAACGTAATGAAACTAGAAGTCAACCACAAGAAAAAATCTGGAGAGACCACAAATATGTGGAGGTTAGATAACATGCTACTAAAAAATGAATGGGTCAACCAGGAAATCAAAGAATTTAAAAGTACACGGAAACAAATGAAAATGAAAACAGCCCAATAATCTTTGGGATGTAAAGTGTTTCAAGAGGGAAGTTTGTATCAAGACAGACCTACCTCAAGAAGCAAGAAAAATCTCAAACATCCTAACCTCACACCTAAAGGAGCTAGTAAAGGAATAACACACAAAACCTAAAACCAGCAAAAAGAAGGAAATAATAAAAATCAGAGCATAAATAAATTATATAGAAACTGAAAGAACAGTAAAACAGATCAATGAAACCAGGAGCTGGTTTTTTTTAAATAAATCAATAAAATTGATAAACCTCTAGCCAGACATACCAAGAAAAAAGACAAAGTAATCAAATATGAAAACAAATGAGAAAAGAAAAATTACAACCAACAACACAGAAATACAAACATTTATAAGAGAATACTATGAAAAAAATATATGCTTACAAACTGGACAACCTAGAGGAAATGGATAAATTCCTAGAAACATAAAACCTACCAAAACTGAAGTAGAAAGAAAGAGAAAATTTAAGAAGATCAATAACCAGCAAATAAATTGAATCAGTAATGAAAAAACACACAGCAAACAAAAGTCCAGGACCAGATGGATTCACAGGCAATTTCTACCAAAAATTTAAGGGAGACTTAATACCTATTCTTCTCAAACTATTTCAAAAAGTATAAAATAAAAGAAAACTTCCAAATTCATTCTATGAGGCCAGCATTACCCTGATCCCAAAACCAGATAAAGACACCATTAAAAAAGGGAAATATTCCTGATGAACATAGATATAAAAATTCTCAATAAAATACCAGCAAACCAAATTCAACAATACATTAAAAAAATCATTCATCACAATCAAGTTACATTTATTTCTAGGTTGCAAGGGTGGATCGATATTTGCAAATCACTGTGATACATCACATCAATAAAAGAAAGGTAAATGATATGAAAATTTCAATAGACACAGAAGAAGCATTTCACAAAATACAACATCCGTTCATGATAAAAAAAAAACCCTCAAAAAAGTAAGTTGAGAGGGAACGTACCTTGACATATGGGCCATCTATGAAAACCCCATAGATGACATCATCCTTAATGTAGAAAAAGAGACGGCTTTTCCCCAAGGTCAGAAACAAGACAAGGATATCCACTCTCACCACTTCTCTACAACATAGTACCGTAAGTCTTAGCCACAGCAATAAGACAACAAAAATAAAAGGCATCCAAATCGGCAATGAAGAAGTAAAGCTTTCATTATTTGCAGATGACATGATATTATATATAGAAAACCTGAAAGACTCCACCAAAAAACTGCTAGAACTGATACATGAATTGAGTAAAATCACAGGATACAAAATCAAAGTACAGAAATCTGTTGCGTTTCTATATGCCAGTAATGAGGAAGCAAAAAGAGAAATTAAGAAATCAATCCCATTTAAAATTGCACTAAAATTAGTAAGATACCCAGGAATAAACCTAACTAAAGAGTGAAAGACCCATACTCTGAAAACTATAAGCACTGATGAAAGAAACTGAAGATGACACAAGGAAATGGAAAGACATTTCATTCTCATCGATTGGGAGAACAAATATTGTTAAAATGTCTATACTGCCCAAAGCAATTTACACATTTAATTCAATCCCTATCCAAATACCAACAGCATTTTTCACAGAACTAGAGCAATCCTAAAATGTATGGAACCACAAAAGACCCCAAATATCCAAAGCAATCTTGGGAAAGAAAAGCAAAGCTGGAGGCATTTAACTCCAGATTTCGAGTTATATCACAAAGCTGTAATTATCAAAACGGTTTGGTACTAGCACAAAAATAGACACAAATCAATAGAAGAGAATAGAAAACCCATTATTGAGGAGGGCACCTTTTGGGATGAGCACTGGGTGTTGTATGGAAACCAATTTGACAGTAAATTTCATATATTAAAAAAAAAAAAAAAAAAAAAAAGAAAACCCAGAAATAAACTGGCAACTATATGGTCAATTATTCTTTGACAAAGCAGAAGTAATATCCAATGGCATAAAGACATTCTCTCCAACAAATGGTGCTGTGAAAACAGGACAGTAATATGCAAAAGAATAAAACTGGACCACTTTCTTATACCATACACAAAAATAGATTCAAAATGAATTAAAGACCTAAATGTGAGACCTGAAACCATAAAAATCCTAGAAGAGAATAGAGGCAGCAACTTCTTTGACATTGTCCATAGCAACTTTTTTCTAGATGTCTCCTGAGGCAAAGGAAACAAAAGCAAAAATAAAAATAAACTATTGGGCTCTCTCTCAAAAATAAATAAAACATTAAAAAAATTTTAAAAATAAACTATTGGGAAAATATCAAAATTAAAACCTGCACAGTGAAGAAAATAATTAGCAAAACTAAAGGGCAACCTACAGAATTGGAGAAGATATTTGCAAATATATCCAGGGAAGGGTTAGTATTGAAATATATAAAGAACTTATGGAAGTCAACACCAAATAAACCTAAATGATCCAATTAAAATATGGACAGAAGACATGAAGAGACACTTCTCTGAAAAAGTCATTCAGATGGCAATAAAGAGGTGAAAAAAATGTTCATTATCACTTACCGTCAGGGAAATGAAAATCAAAACTACAATGAGGTATCACCTCACACCTATCAGACTGGCTAAAATCAACAACACAAGAAACAAGAGGTACTGGTGAGAATGTGGAGAAATAGGAACACTCATGCACTATTTGTGGGAATGCAAACTGGTATGGCCACTCTGGAAACCAGTATGAAGGTTCCTCAAAATTTTAAAGTGGAACTACACTATGATCCAGCAATTGCACTATTTGGTATTTACCCAAAGAATAAAACAACTTCTTCAACAACTACTTCAAAAGGATTCATGCACGATTATGTTTACATTGCCATTACTTACAAGAGCCAAATTATGGAAGCAGTCCAAGTGTCCACTGATTGGTGAGTGGATAATGAAGAAGTGATGTGTGTGAGATGGAACATTATTCAGCCATGTAAAAGATTGAAATCTTGACATTTGCAATGACATGAATGGAGTTATACTGCCAGGTGACATAAATCAAAGAAAAACACCATATGATTGATTTCACTCATATGTGGAATTTAAGAAGCTAAACAAAGGAAAAAAGATAAATCAAGAAACAGACTCTACACTATAAAGAACTGATAGTTACCAGGGGATGATTGTGGAGGGATGGGTTAGATAGATGAAAGGGATTAAGCAATGCACATGTAGTGATGAGCTCTAGGTGTTGTATGGAATTGTGGAATCACTATGTTGTACACCTGAAACTAATATAACATTGTATATTACCTAGTTGGAATTAAAATAAAAACTCTAAAAGCCAAAAACATAAAAAATAAAACTCAAAAATAAAGAGATATATCAAAATCAGTGGGTCAAAAAGACCCATTACCTTCAGAAAAGCCAATATAAAAGTTTCAGCTGATTTCCCAAAATACATAATAGAAGGCTTTTTAGCATTGATATGGTATCTTCAAAATTTTGAAAGAAAAATAACTAACCTATAATTCTATATCCAGTAAAAAGGTCTTTCAAAAATAGAGGTGAAATAAAGAAATATTTTCAGACAAACAAAAACTGGAAAAAATTAGCAGTAGATACACATTAAAGGGAATGTTAAAGGGTATTATTAGAGCAGAAGGAAATGACCTCAAACTGAAATTTGGTAAGGAAAGAAAAAATGATAAGAAAAGGGTAAACATAGGGGAAATCTAAATGAATATTAACTATAAAATAACAATGTCTTGTGCAGCTTAAATCATATACATAATTAAATTACCAAAAAACAATAGCATAGAGTTGGCAGGGGGTAAATGGAGTTAAATTATTCTAAGGCCTTTGCACTGTGCAGGAAGAGGTCAAAGAACTAATTATATCAGACTATTGTAAGGAAAAAATGCATGTTGTAATATTTAGGGTATCCACTAAAACAACAGTAAAAATATGTATCTACAATATTAACAAAGAGTAAAAAAGATTAGTAAAAAAAATCCAAAAGAAGGCAATATGGAGTAAAAAATGTTCATTTAAGATGGGCAAGACAAATACAAATAGTATGATGGTATATTTAAAGCCAAATATGTAAGTAATTTAATTAAATTGAAATTGATTAAATGTGCCAGTTAGATCAACTAAATTGAAAAGGAAAACTATATCTATTTATAAGAGATGCATTTAAAACATATGAGGGGCACCTGGGAGGCTGAGTCAGTTGGGCATACGACTTCGGCTCAGGTCATGATCTCACGGTCCATGAGTTTGAGCCCTGTGTCGGCTCTGTGCTGACAGCTCAGAGCCTGGAGCCTGCTTCGGATTCTGTCTCTCCCTCTCTCTCTGCCCCTCTCCCCTCTGTCTCTCTCTGTCAAAAATAAATAAACATTAAAAAAATTTTAACAAAAAACATATGGAAAGGTTATAATTTTAAAAGATGGAAGATATATCATGCAAAAGTTGATCAAAAGAAAGTAGCATTATTTTTTTTAAATATTTATTGATTTTTGAGAGAGACAGAGACAGAACTTGAGCAGGGGAGGGGCAGAGAGAGAGGGAGACACAGAATCCGAAGCAGACTCCAGGCTCCAAGCTGTCAGCACAGACCCCGATGTGAGGCTCGAACCCACGGACAGTGAGATCATGACCTGAGCCGAAGTCGGATGCCCAACCAACTGAGCCACCCAGGTGCCCCGAGAAAGTAGCATTATTAATATAAAACAATGTAGACATTAAGGTAAAAAGCATTACTACAGATAAAGAGGGATATTTCACAATAAAAAGTTCAATTCAGGGGTGCCTGGGTGGCTCAGTCACTTAAATGTCCAACTTTGGCTCAGGTCATGATCTCACTGTTCATGGGTTCGAGTCCTGTGTCGGGCCCTGTGCTGACAGCTCAGAGCCTGGAGCCTGCTTTGGATTCTGTGTCTCCCTCTCTCTCTTCCCCTTCCCCACTTGCACTCTGTCTCTGTCTCTCTGTCTCTCAAAAATAAACATTAAAAATTTTTGAAAAAAAATAAGTTTAATTCAACAGAAGATATAACAGTTCTAAATACGTATTCACCTAATAACACAATCTCAAAATACGTGAATCAAAAATTACCAGAACTAAAAGAAGACATAGATAAATACATAATTATCATGAGAGATTTTTGACACAAATATCTCAACAACTGATAGAATGAGTAAACAAAAAAAATCAGAGAGGGCAAAAATTATTCAAAGAACACAATTTGACCTGTTTGGCAAACAAATAGCACTACACTATAGGACATATTCTTTCTTTTTTTTTTTTATTTTTTTATTTTTTTATTTTTTATTTTTTAATATATGAAATTTACTGTCAAATTGGTTTCCATACAACACCCAGTGCTCATCCCAAAAGGTGCCCTCCTCAATACCCATCACCCACCCTGCCCTCCCTCCCACCCCCCATCAACCCTCAGTTTGTTCTCAGTTTTTAACAGTCTCTTATGCTTTGGCTCTCTCCCACTCTAACCTCTTTTTTTTTTTTTTTTTTCTTTCCCTCCCCCATGGGTTTCTGTTATGTTTCTCAGGATCCACATAAGAGTGAAACCATATGGTATCTGTCTTTCTCTGTATGGCTTATTTCACTTAGCATCACACTCTCCAGTTCCATCCATGTTGCTACAAAAGGCCATATTTCATTTTTTCTCATTGCCACGTAGTATTCCATTGCGTATATAAACCACAATTTCTTTATCCATTCATCAGTTGATGGACATTTAGGCTCTTTCCATAATTTGGCTATTGTTGAGAGTGCTGCTATAAACATTGGGGTACAAGTGCCCCTATGCATCAGTACTCCTGTATCCCTTGGATAAATTCCTAGCAGTGCTATTGCTGGGTCATAGGGTAGGTCTATTCTTAATTTTCTGAGGAACCTCCACACTGCTTTCCAGAGCGGCTGCAACAATTTGCATTCCCACCAACAGTGCAAGAGGGTTCCTGTTTCTCCACATCCTCTCCAGCATCTATAGTCTCCTGATTTCTTCATTTTGGCCACTCTGACTGGCGTGAGGTGGTATCTGAGTGTGGTTTTGATTTGTATTTCCCTGATAAGGAGCGACGTTGAACATCTTTTCATGTGCCTGTTGGCCATCCGGATGTCTTCTTTAGAGAAGTGTCTATTCATGTTTTCTGCCCATTTCTTCACTGGGTTATTTGTTTTTCGGGTGTGGAGTTTGATGAGCTCTTTATAGATTTTGGATACTAGCCCTTTGTCCGATGTGTCATTTGCAAATATCTTTTCCCATTCCGTTGGTTGCCTTTTAGTTTTGTTGGTTGTTTCCTTTGCTGTGCAGAAGCTTTTTATCTTCATAAGGTCCCAGTAATTCACTTTTGCTTTTAATTCCCTTGCCTTTGGGGATGTGCCGAGTAAGAGATTGCTACGGCTGAGGTCAGAGAGGTCTTTTCCTGCTTTCTCCTCTAAGGTTTTGATGGTTTCCTGTCTCACATTCAGGTCCTTTATCCATTTTGAGTTTATTTTTGTGAATGGTGTGAGAAAGTGGTCTAGTTTCAACCTTCTGCATGTTGCTGTCCAGTTCTCCCAGCACCATTTGTTAAAGAGACTGTCTTTTTTCCATTGGATGTTCTTTCCTGCTTTGTCAAAGATGAGTTGGCCATACGTTTGTGGGTCTAGTTCTGGGGTTTCTATTCTATTCCATTGGTCTATGTGTCTGTTTTTATGCCAATACCATGCTGTCTTGATGATGACAGCTTTGTAGTAGAGGCTAAAGGCTGGGATTGTGATGCCTCCTGCTTTGGTCTTCTTCTTCAAAATTACTTTGGCTATTCGGGGCCTTTTGTGGTTCCATATGAATTTTAGGATTGCTTGTTCTAGTTTCGAGAAGAATGCTGGTGCAATTTTGATTGGGATTGCATTGAATGTGTAGATAGCTTTGGGTAGTATTGACATTTTGACAATATTTATTCTTCCAATCCATGAGCAGGGAATGTCTTTCCATTTCTTTATATCTTCTTCAATTACCTGCATAAGCTTTCTATAGTTTTCAGCATACAGATCTTTTACATCTTTGGTTAGATTTATTCCTAGGTATTTTATGCTTCTTGGTGCAATTGTGAATGGGATCAGTTTCTTCATTTGTCTTTCTGTTGCTTCATTGTTAGTGTATAAGAATGCAACTGATTTCTGCACATTGATTTTGTATCCTGCAACTTTGCTGAATTCATGTATCAGTTCTAGCAGACTTTTGGTGGAGTCTATCAGATTTTCCATGTATAATATCATGTCATCTGCAAAAAGCGAAAGCTTGACTTCATCTTTGCCAATTTTGATGCCTTTGATTTCCTTTTGTTGTCTGATTGCTGATGCTAGAACTTCCAGCACTATATTAAACAACAGCGGTGACAGTGGGCATCCCTGTCGTGTTCCTGATCTCAGGGAAAAAGCTCTCAGTTTTTCCCCGTTGAGGATGATGTTAGCTGTGGGCTTTTCATAAATGGCCTTTATGATCTTTAAGTATGTTCCTTCTATCCCGACTTTCTCAAGGGTTTTTATTAAGAAAGGGTGCTGGATTTTGTCAAAGGCCTTTTCTGCATCGATTGACAGGATCATATGGTTCTTCTCTTTTTTTTTGTTAATGTGATGTATCACGTTGATCGATTTGCGAATGTTGAACCAGCCCTGCATCCCAGGAATGAATCCCACTTGATCATGGTGAATAATTCTTTTTATATGCTGTTGAATTCGATTTGCTAGTATCTTATTAAGAATTTTTGCATCCATATTCATCAGGGATATTGGCCTGTAGTTCTCTTTTTTTACTGGGTCTCTGTCTGGTTTAGGAATCAAAGTAATACTGGCTTCATAGAATGAGTCTGGAAGTTTTCCTTCCCTTTCTATTTCTTGGAATAGCTTGAGAAGGATAGGTATTATCTCTGCCCTAAACGTCTGGTAGAACTCCCCTGGGAAGCCATCTGGTCCTGGACTCTTATTTGTTGGGAGATTTTTGATAACCGATTCAATTTCTTCGCTGGTTATGGGTCTGTTCAAGCTTTCTATTTCCTCCTGATTGAGTTTTGGAAGAGTGTGGGTGTTTAGAAATTTGTCCATTTCTTCCAGGTTGTCCAATTTGTTGGCATATAATTTTTCATAGTATTCCCTGATAATTGTTTGTATCTCTGAGGGATTGGTTGTAATCATTCCATTTTCATTCATGATTTTATCTATTTGGGTCATCTCCCTTTTCTTTTTGAGAAGCCTGGCTAGAGGTTTGTCAATTTTGTTTATTTTTTCAAAAACCCAACTCTTGGTTTCGTTGATCTGCTCTACCGTTTTTTTAGATTCTATATTGTTTATTTCTGCTCTGATCTTTATTATTTCTCTTCTTCTGCTGGGTTTAGGCTGCCTTTGCTGTTCTGCTTCTATTTCCTTTAGGTGTGCTGTTAGATTTTGTATTTGGGATTTTTCTTGTTTCTTGAGATAGGCCTGGATTGCAATGTATTTTCCTCTCAGGACTGCCTTCGCTGCATCCCAAAGCGTTTGGATTGTTGTATTTTCATTTTCGTTTGTTTCCATTTATGTTTTAATTTCTTCTCTAATTGCCTGGTTGACCCACTCATTCGTTAGTAGGGTGTTCTTTAAGCTCCATGCTTTTGGAGGTTTTCCAGACTTTTTCCTGTGGTTGATTTCAAGCTTCATAGCATTGTGGTCTGAAAGTATGCATGGTATAATTTCAATTCTTGTAAACTTATGAAGGGCTGTTTTGTGACCCAGTATATGATCTATCTTGGAGAATGTTCCATGTGCACTCGAGAAGAAAGTATATTCTGTTGCTTTGGGGTGCAGAGTTCTAAATATATCTGTCAAGTCCATCTGATCCAATGTATCATTCAGGGCCCTTGTTTCTTTATTGACTGTGTGTCTAGATGATCTATCCATTTCTGTAAGTGGGGTGTTAAAGTCCCCTGCAATGACCACATTCTTATCAATAAGGTTGCTTATGTTTATGAGTAATTGTTTTATATATCTGGGGGCTCGGGTATTTGGCGCATAGACATTTATAATAGTTAGCTCTTCCTGGTGGATAGACCCTGTGATTATTATATAATGTCCTTCTTCATCTCTTGTTACAGCCTTTAATTTAAAGTCTAGTTTGTCTGATATAAGTATGGCTACTCCAGCTTTCTTTTGGCTTCCAGGAGCATGATAAATAGTTCTCCATCCCCTCACTCTCAATCTAAAGGTGTCCTCAGATCTAAAATGAGTCTCTTGTAGACAGCAAATAGATGGGTCTTGTTTTTTTATCCATTCTGATACCCTATGTCTTTTAGTTGGCGCATTTAATCCATTTACATTCAGTGTTATTATAGAAAGATATGGGTTTAGAGTCATTGTGATGTCTGTATGTTTTATGCTTGTAGTAATGTCTCTGGTACTTTGTCTCACAGGATCCCCCTTAGGATCTCTTGTAGGGCTGGTTTCGTGGTGACAAATTCCTTCAGTTTTTGTTTGTTTGGGAAGACCTTTATCTCTCCTTCTATTCTAAATGACAGACTTGCTGGATAAAGGATTCTCGGCTGCAGATTTTTTCTGTTTAGCACACTGAAGATATCGTGCCAAGCCTTTCTGGCCTGCCAAGTTTCAAAGGGGAGATCAGTCACGAGTCTTATAGGTCTCCCTTTATATGTGAGGGCACGTTTATCCCTTGCTGCTTTCAGAATTCTCTCTTTATCCTTGTATTTTGCCAGTTTCACTATGATATGTCGTGCAGAAGATCGATTCAAGTTACGTCTGAAGGGAGTTCTCTGTGCCTCTTGGATTTCAATGCCTTTTTCCTTCCCCAGTTCAGGGAAGTTCTCAGCTATAATTTGTTCAAGTACCCCTTCAGCACCTTTCCCTCTCTCTTCCTCCTCTGGGATACCAATTATGCGTATATTATTTTTTTTTTTAGTGTATCACTTAGTTCTCTAATTTTCCCCTCATACTCCTGGATTTTTTTATCTCTCTTTCTTTCAGCTTCCTCTTTCTCCATAACTTTATCTTCTAGTTCACCTATTCTCTCCTCTGCCTCTTCAAGCCGAGCCGTCGTGGTTTCCATTTTGTTTTGCATTTTGTTTAAAGCGTTTTTCAACTCCTCGTGACTGTTCCTTAGTCCCTCGATCTTTGTGGCAAGAGATTCTCTGCTGTCCTGTATACTGTTTTCAAGCCCAGCGATTAATTTTATGACTATTATTCTAAATTCACTTTCTGTTATATTATTTAAATCCTTTTTGATCAGTTCATTAGCTGTTGTTATTTCCTGGAGATTCTTCTGAGGGGAATTCTTCCGTTTGGTCATTTTGGAGAGTCCCTTGCGTGGTGAGGACCTGCAGTGCACTTCCCCTGTGCCTCTTCCGTGGGCCTCTAGTCTGCGCTTGACTCCGGAGACTCCCTTCTGCTAATCCTCTGGCGGTTTTCTGGGTTCTTTAGGCAGGTGTAGGTGGAATCTAAGTGATCGGCAGGACGCGCTGTGAGCCCCGCGTCCTCCTACGCCGCCATCTTCCGGAACCCCCCGACATATTCTTTCAAGTACACACAGAGCATCTATAAAAACTGACTACAGTCACCATTAATAACAAATACTTTAAATCATAGAGATGTTCTTTAACCACAGCGGAATTAAGCTAAAAATAAATAACAAAAAAGATAACTAGAAAATTATCATCTTTGGAAATCAATACATACACTTAAAATGACTAATAAACCACAATGGAAAACAGAAAATATTATTTGTATTGAATGATAAAACTATAGCATATCAAAATCAAAACTTATGTAACATGCTAAAACTGTGCTTAGAGGGAAATTTATACTCTGCACATTTTAATAAATTTTTTAATGTTTATTTATTTTTGATAGAAAAAAGGAGACACAGCATGAGCAGGGTAGGGGCAGGGGGAGAAACACAGAATCCAAAGAGAGCTCCAGGCTCTGAGCCATCAGCAGAAAGCCAAGCCCCATGTGGGACTCGAACTCAGACTCATCAGCTGTGAGATCATGAGCTGACACCCAACCTACTGAGCCACCCAGGCACCCCTAAAATGAACATTTTATTTTATGCTATTAATATATATTTTTTTTGAGAGACAGAGCGCCAGCAGGGGAGAGACAGAGAGGGGGAGACAGAATCTAAAGCAGGCTCCAGGCTCTCAGCTGTTAGCACAGAGCCCTATGCATGGCTCAAACTCATGAAGGGCAGATCATGACCAGAGTGGAAGTCAATCAATTGACTGAGACACCCAGGTGCCCCTAAAATGCACATTTTAAAAAAGAATGATTTAAGCATCTTCTCAAGAAACTAGATATTTTTAGGGTGTGCCTGGGTGGTTCAGTCAGTTAGGCATCGAACTCTTGATTCCGGCTCAGGTCATGATCTCTGGTAGTGAAATCAAGCCCTGCCTGGGGCTTCAAGCTGGGTGGAGTCTGTTGAAGACTCTCTGTCTCCCTCTAGCTCTGCCCCTCCCTCACTCTTGAGCTTGCATGGGTGCATGCGCTCACTCTCAAAAAAAGCAGAAAGTAGATATATTTTTAAAAATTGTTTTAAGTTTACTTATTTATTTCAAGACAGAGCAAGCAGGGGAAGGGGAGAGGGGGAGAGGGGGAGAGACAGAGAGACAGAGAGAGACAGAGAGAATATCCCAGGCAGGCTTCGCACTGTCAGCACAGAGCCCAATGCAGGGCTTGAACTCACGAACTATGAAATCATGACCTGTGCTGAAAGCAAGAGCTGGAGGCTTAACTGACTGAGCCACCCAGGTGCCCCCAGATGTTTTTTTAAATCACCAAATTAAAGCCAACAAAAGTAGAAATATGAAAATTTAAAAGATATTAGCAGAAATTAATGAAATAGAAAACACTCCATAGTGTAGATCAACTAATAAAATTGACAAATCTCTGGTAAAACCACCAAGAAAACTGCATGCTAATAAAACTGAAATGAAAAGGGGAAAAACTACAGATCATACAGATTAGAATTCAATGATTTAAACACATTATAGTACACAAACTGCTAATACACATAACAACTATTGTGAATCTCAAGGGCATTATACTAAGTGAAAAAAAGGCAATCTCAAATATATACTGTATGATTCCATTTATACATTTATTCAATCAATTTATACATCATCAGAAAAACACAAATCAAAACTATAATAAGATTATCACCTCACATCTGGCAGAATGGCTAAAATTAACACAGGAAACAACAGGTGTTGGTGAGGATGTGGAGAAAAAGGAACACTCTCACACTGTTGGTGGATATGCAAACTGGTATAGCCACTGTGGAAAACAGTATGGAGGTTCCTCAAAAGTTAAAATAGAACTATCCTATGATCCAGCAATAGTAAGTATTTACCCAAAGAATACAAAAATACTGGGGCACCTGGGTGGCTCAGTTGGTTAAGCATCCAACTCTTGATTTCGGCTCAGGTCATGATCCCAGGGTTGTGGGATTGAGCCCTGCATTAGGCTCTGTGCTGACAGCATGGAGCCTGCTTGGGATTCTATCTGCCCCCCTCTCTCTGCCCCTCCCCAACTCATGCACTCTCTCTCTCTCTCAAAATAAATAAACTTTAAAAAATACAAAAATACTGATTTGAAGGGATACATGCACCCCGACATTTATAGCACCATTATCAACTATAGCCAAATTATGGAAAGTGCCCAAATGTCCATTGACTAATAAATGGACAAAGAAGAGGTGGTGTGTGTATATATATATATATATATATATATATATATATATATATATATACATACACGCACACACACACACAATGGAATATTAGTCATAAATTTAAAAAATGAAATCTTGCTATTTGCAATGATGTGGATGGAGCTAGAGAGTATTATGGTAAGTGAAATTAAGTCAGTCAAAGGAAGACAAACACCATATGATTTCACTCACATGTGGAATTTAAGAAACAAAATAAACGAACATGGGGGGGAAACGGAAAACCAAGAAACAGACCCTTA
This sequence comes from Panthera tigris, assembly GCF_018350195.1. Taxonomy (NCBI): domain Eukaryota; kingdom Metazoa; phylum Chordata; class Mammalia; order Carnivora; family Felidae; genus Panthera; species Panthera tigris. The sequence continues at coordinate 56,416,217 of NC_056677.1, read as the reverse complement.
ACTATAGAGAACTGAGGGTTGCTGGAAGGGAGGTGGGGGGGGGAATGGGTTAAACAGGTGATGGGGATTAATGAGTGCACTTGTGATGAGCACTAGGTGTTGTATGTAAGTGTTGAATCACTAAATTCTACACCTGAATCTAATATTACACTGTGTTAACTAATGGAATTTAAATGAAAGCTTTTAAAAAGGTTGTATTTTTTATTATTTTATTTATTTTTTTGAGAGAGAGAGATATGGAGAGGGTGCAGGTGAGCAAAGGACAGAGAGACAGAGAGAGAGAGAGAGAGAGAGAGACAGAGAGAGAGACAGAGAGAGAGACAGAGAGAGAGACAGAGAGAGAGAGAGAAAGCGGGTTCACCCGAACCGGGGCTAGAACTCACCCGATGTGAAACTGGAACTCGCAAACCGTGAGATCATGACCTAAGCCAAAGTCAGATGCTTAATGACTGAGCCACCCAGGCGCCCTTAAAAAAATTTTTTTTAAACATTAATTTAAAACAAAGTTTTTAAAAGAGGCAATAATAACCACAAGAAGGAAAGATTTCTTACACATTAGGATAATTATATTTTAAAAAATAGAAAATAAGTGTTAGTGAGAATGTAAAGAAATTGGAATTCTTGTGCATTACCAGTAATATAAAATGATGCAGTCACTGTGGGAAACAATTTAGCAGTTCTTAATTCAACAGAACTACCATATAATCCAGCAATTCCACACAAAAGAATTAAAAGCAGAGACTACAACAGATACTTGTACATCAATATTCAAAGCAACATTATTCACACTAGCCAAAAAGTACAAATAACCCAGTGTCCATCACAAATGAATTGATAAAATATGGTACACACACACACACAAATATTATTCATCCATAAAAAGAGTACAATTCTGATATTATGTGACAACATCAAAATAATCCTGAAAACCTTATGTGAAGTGAAATAAGACCAAAATAAAATAAATACTGTATGATTTTGCTTATATGAGGTACCTAGAATAGGTAAATTCAAAAGGAAAAAAGTAGAATAAAGGTTACCAGGGGCTGGGGAAAAGGGAATAGGGAATTATTATTTAATGGGCACAGAGTTCCTGTTTGGGAGGATGAAAGAGTTCCGAAAATAGTGGTAATGGGTACACAATGTTGTGAATGGACTTCATGCCACTGACCTACACAGTTGAAAATGGTTATAATAAATTTTATGTTATGTATTTTACCACAATTAAACAACAGATGGTGAGGATATTACAAAATTCTTCATGTGAATAAATTTAAATTTTTTACTGAAGTAAACAAATTCTTAGAACATAAAAATTACTAGGGACACCTGGGTGGCTCAGTTGGTTAAGTGTCCTGTTCTTGATTTTTGCTCAGGTCATGATTTCACGGTTTATAAGATCAAGCCCCACGTACGGCTCTGCACTGACAGAACAGACCCTGCTTGGGGTTCTCTCTCTCTCTCTCTCTCTCTCTCTCTCTCTCTGGCCCTCCCCCACTCATTCATTTTCTGTCTCTCTCAAAATAAACATTTTTAAAAACTTATTTAAACTGACACAAGTAAAAAGAAGATATCTGTAAACCTTATACCTATTGAGTTATCAAATCTACAGTTTAAAATCTCCCCTCTTTTGGGGTGCCTGGGTGGCTCAGTCGGTTGAGCGTCAGGTTCAGCTCAGGTCATGACCTCACTGTTCATGAGTTGGGGGGGGGAGGCGTGTGCTGACAGCTCAGAGCCTAGAGCCTCCTTAGGATTCTGTGTCTTCTTCTCTCTGACCCTCCCCAGCTCATATCTGTCTCTCTCAAAAAAATGAATAAACATTAAAAAATAATAATAGGGGCGCCTGGGTGGCTCAGTCGGTTAAGCGTCCGACTTCGGCTCAGGTCACGATCTCGCGGTCCGCGGGTTCGAGCCCCGCGTCGGGCTCTGGGCTGATGGCTCAGAGCCTGGAGCCTGCTTCCGATTCTGTGTTTCCCTCTCTCTCTGCCCCTCCCCCATTCATGCTGTGTCTCTCTCTGTCTGAAAAATAAATAAAACGTTAAAAAAAATTTAAAAAAAAATAATAATAAACAAATAAAATATCCCCTCTTCTCCCTCCCAAAATTCCAGGCCCAAATGTTTCACCAATTTACCAAACATTTAAGGAAGAAATATTACTAATATTACATAAACTCTTACAGACAAAAAATTTAAAAAACACTTCCAAATAATTTAAAAAAATTTTTTTAATGTTTATCTATTTTTGAGAGAGACAGAACATGTGTGGGGGAGGGGAAGAGAGAGAGAAAGAGAAGGGGGGGGGGAGACACAGAATCTGAAACAGGCTCCAGGCTCTGAGCTATCAGCACAGAGCCTGAACACAGGGCTCAAACTCAGGAATGGTGAGATCACAACCTAAGCTCAAGTGGGATGCCTAACCAACTGAGTCACTCAGGGGCCCCACTTCCAACTAATTTTATAAGAACATTATAACTTTATCCAAACCTGATACAAAAGGAAAATTACATGCTAATCTCACTCATGTATATAGAGGGAAAGACCCTCAGTGATATATTAACAAACCAAATCTAGCAATATATAAAATGAATAATCATTGTGACAAAGTGTTTATTCCACAAGTGGAAGGTTAGTTTAATACTACATTAACTGAATAAAGGAAAAAAATCATATGATTATCTCAATAGATGCAGGAAAGCCATTGATATAATGATATATCCATTTATGATTTTAAAAAATCTTAGTAAACCAGGACTAAAACAGAACTTTAAATTTATAAAGGCTATCTTTAGAAAAAGAACTACAATAATCATCATACCTAAAGATGTTAAAAGCTTTTCCCTCTGAGATTGGGAATAGGGTAAGGATGCCTACAATCACTAATTCTATTTGACATTGTTCTGAAGGCTTAAGCTAGTACAATAAAGAAAAAAATTTAAAGTACAAATATTGGAAAAGAAACAATAAAAAAATGAAACCTGTCTTTTGTCATAAAATTTGATAGTGTATGTAGAATATCCAAAAGAATCCACAGAAAATTTATTAGGATTAATAAATGCGTTCAGCAAGATGTTGGACACCAAACAATATATAAAAATATGTTTCTGAGCATCAGCCAGAAGCAATTTAAAAATGAGATTTTAAGATAATGTGGTCCCAGGTTGTTTTTCCTGTGAAGCAGACTGGAAGACATAGATTACTACACAGGACTTTTAATTCCTAATTTTTGCAGGGTTCAACATATGGGCAAGAGAAAGGAAAAAAGAAATCCCCAAAAGGCTCTAGCCAAAACCATAGGGAGCTCTGGAGCTAATACAGTCCTTCAAAGTATTCTGGATTTAGTGGGAAGGGGCAAGCCTTTCCACCTCCTAACTGATCAGTAACTGGATATGGGATACCCTGAAAGGAGGCATCTCTATGGGTGAGACAGTTTTCTTCAACCAGGACAAATTCAAAAAGGGCCTGTCAGTTGAGATCTGTCTTCTAGCAGCACTCTCAGCAGTTGAGGAATAAGTCTTCCATTTCTGAATGGGGACTTTGGTGACAGATCATGGCATTAACTGCAGATATCGTTTAAAATAGCTTCAAAAAATATCAAATACCTTACAATAAATCTAATGATAGGGGTATAAGAGTTCTACACAGAACTATAAAATATTCTGAATATCCAGTTTTCCCAACACTATTTGTTGAAGAGACTATCCTTTCCCCATGGTGTATTCATGGCACCCTTCCCAAAGATTACTTGACTATATATACATGGATTTATTTCTAGGATCTCTATTCTGTTCAACTGGCCTATATACCTGTGTTTAGGCCAATTATCCTACTTTTTAAAAATTTTAATTCCAGTATAGTTAACATACAATGTTATTTAAGTTTCAGGTGTACAACATAGTGATTCAAAAATTTTATACTTACCATAAGTGTATTATTGATCTCCTTCACTTAATTTACTCATCTACCCCCCCCTCCCCCCGCATCTCCCTTCTGGTAATGTCTTGGGATGTCTGGGTGGCTCAGTTGGTTAAGCACCGACTCTTGATTTAGGCTCAGGTCATGATCTCACAGTTTGTAGGATCAACCCCCATGTCAGGTTCTGCGCTTACAGCCCAGAGCCAGCTTGGGATTCTTCTCCTCCCTCTTTCTCCCCCCCTCCCCCATTTGCACATATGCATTCTCATTCTCTCTCTCTCCCTCTCCTTGTCTCTCAAAATAAATAAAGATTTAAAGAAAGAGTCTGTTTTTGCTTTATCTTTTTTTCTCTGTTCATTTGTTTCTTAAATTCCACACACAAGTGAAATCATTTGCAATGACAAGGATGGAGCTAAAGAGTATCACACTAAGTGAAATAAGTCAGAGAAAGACAAATACCATATGATTTTTCTATTATTTTATGTTTAGTCTATATCTGTGTCCTTGAACCTAAAGAGAGTTTCTGGTGGAAAGCATGATTGGGTCTTGCTTTTATCCATTGAGCCACTATACGACTTCGATTGGAAGAGATTTTTGCCTATTTACATTTGAAGTAATTTTTGATAGTGAAGGATTTACCATTGCTATTTTGTTAGTTGTTATTTGTTAGTCTTGAGATTCTTTTATTTCCCCTTTTGCTCTCTTCCTTTGTATTTTATTGTTTTTTGTATTGATATTCTTTGATTTATTTCTTTTGTGTGTGTGTAACTTCTATAGGTATTTTTTCATGGTTACCTTGGGGCTTACATAAAATATTAAGTCTATTTTAGCCTGATAACTTAAGTTCAATTGCATATAAAAACTCTACACTCAAACTTATTTCACATACATAATTTATTATTTTTGTCACATTCTACATCTATTCATATTGTGTATCTTTTAACATATTTTAGAGTTATTTTCAATACTTCTACCATTTAACTTTTATACTAGAAATAAAAGTAATTTATCCTCTTCCATTCAGTAATACAGTATTCTGTATGGATCTATATATTTACTTTCACCAATAAGTTTCATACTTTCTCATGCTATCACATAGCTCTTTGGTGTCCTTTCATTTCAAGTTAATACAACTCCCTGTAGCATTTCATGTAAGTCAGGTCTAGCTAGTGATGATGAATTTCCTCAGCTTTTGTTTGTCTAAGAATGTCTGTATCTGTTCTTATTTTTTAAGAAAAGTTTTGACAGGTATTGTATTCTTAGTTGGCAGTTTTCTGCTCTTCAGCACTTTGAATATATTATCCCACTCCCTTGTGGTCTGCAAAATTTCTGCTGAAAAGTTTGCTGATGTTCTTAAGGGGAGTTCCTTTGTACATGGTAAGTTGGTTTTCTTTTGAGGCTTTCAAAATTTTGTTTTTGACTTTTGACAATTTGACTATAATGTGCCTTGGTGTGGATTTTCTGGGTTTATTTACTTAGTATTCTTTGGGCTTCTTGAATTTGGTCATCCATTTCCTTCTCCACATTTGGAAAGTTTTCAGCCATTATTCCTTTGACTAAGCTTTTGGTCTTTTCTCTCTCTCTACGCCTTTTGGGACTCCCCTAATGCCAATAATGGTCTACTTGATGGTATCACTTAAGTCCCATATGCTTTTTCAGTATTTTTCTTTTCTTTTTTTTTCTTTTTGTTCCATGGACTGAATTATTTCCAAAGACCAATCTTATTTCACTGATCCTTTATTCTGCTTTATCTAATCTGCTGTTGAATCCTGCTCATGAATTTTTCAGTTTAATTATTTGGTTCTTTAGCTCCATGACTTTTGTTTGGTTCTTTTTAATATTTTCTATCTCTTTGTTAGAATTTTCATTTTATGCACTGTTCTCTTGATCTTAGTGAACATCTTTATAAGCGTTATTTTGAATTCTTTGTCAAGTAAATCTCATAACTGTTTCATTAGGGTCAGTATCTGAACATATATTCCTTTGTGTGGAACATCTTTGCCAATTTTTCATTTTCATTGACTCTCTGTGTTGGTGTCAAAATATTACAGAAAGCAATCATCTCTCCCAATCTCCATGGACTGGTCTTGTACAGAAGACCTTCACCAAGCAGCCCAATCAGAGATTCGGGGGCTTCTATCAATTCTTTCCCTCCTTAAAGAGAAGCAAGCAGCTGTGTCTTTGTCTATTTACTCTGTACAGAATGCATTTGCCAGTCCAAAGTGCCATCTCCATTCTCCCTCAGATAGCTAGACAAAGCCAGATCCATCAGAGATCCAAGACTGGCAAGACAGATGCCAGTTCTTTGGGCAGCCCTGGAGAAGTTCTGGCACTGAATCCCATATCAACTCTTCCACCCCCAGGAGTAAGGTGAAAGTTGACATGTTTCATCTACCCACTCTGTGCTGAGCAGGGTGGGAGGATCTATGGTATCTATCAGTCCTAGCCATCATTTCTGTTCTCCTCCAGGAGACTAGACTGTGCCAGAACCCTAAGCTCCTAGACTGACAAGTCAGATGCCAGTTCTTTGGGAAACCCTGGAGAAGTTGGAGCACCAGATGCAAAAATAAACTTTCTTCCCCAGGGAAATATTGAGAGCTGGGATTTTTTGTCTTCTTGCTCTGTGCTCAGCAGGAGGGATGATCCATGATATCTACCAGCCCATGACACTGTCTGTTTTCTCTGAGGCACGCCCCTCAGAGTTTCAAGATTGGCAAGACAGAAGCCAGTCCTCAGAAAACTTGGGAGTGCTGGACAAGTGAACCAACCTCTTCCCTCCACTGGGAGATGCTGAAGCTAGGGGGTTTCTTCCTTATCATATGGTATTGAGCTGGTGGCAGATACTCTGGCAAGAGGGTGTCCCAAATCTCCCTGTTGGCTTCAGGGAATCTAGTTTCATGTTCACCCCAAATATAGGAGCCTTTCAATTAGTCCCTGAATTTCTCACAAAGGGAATTTTTTCTTGAATCATTACTAAATTAGTGTGTTGGCAGGGAGAACGGCTCAGGACTTCCTAATCTACCATCTTGCTGACATCATCCCCTTTAAAATTATTCTCTTTTTGTGGAATATGATGAGCTGGTTCTAAAATATATAGAAAAATGCCAAGGGCCAAGAACATCCAAGATATTTTTAAAGAAGAGGAACAAGGTGGAAGGACTTGCTTTACCAGATATCAAGAGCTTATTATAAAGTCCAGTAATTAAGACTATAGTATTGTTACAATGACAAATAGACTAACAGAACAGAACAGTTCAGAAACAATTCTCACACATATGCAGACAATTTACGACAAAGGTGATACTGTAAACAAGCAAAGAAAAAGACATTCCTTATAAATAAATGGCCTGGGTCAGTTGAAAAGATAAAGCTTGGCCCCTATATCTCATCATACACATAAATCAATTCCAGATGGACTGTAGATCTAAATGTGAATGGCAAAATACATAAAGCACCTAGAAGATAACATGAAAAAAATACCTACATGATCTCAAGGTAGGAAAATACTATTTAAATGAAACACAAAAAACATTAATCATAAAAGAAAATACTGAAAAACTAGACACATGAAAATTTAAAACGTCTGTTCCTCAAAGAATACTGAAGAGATGTGGGAAGGGTTTGCAATATAAAAGGTGCAAAAACGGTCCATAGCCAGAGTATATAAAGAATTCCTACAAATCTATAGGAAAAGGACAAACAACCTGATTTTTAAAAATGCACAAAATACTTGTAGAGACACTTCACAGAAGAAGTTATCCAAATAGATAATAAACCTTTGAAAAAGAGTACAACTTCATTAGTCTTCTGAGAAATGTCAATTAAAATTACAATGAGATAGTATTACAAACCCATCTGCCAGAATGGCTATAATTTAAAATTTTTTTAATGTTTATTTTTTGAGAGAGAGAGAGACAAAGAGAGACAGAGGGTGAGCAGGGGAGGGGCAGAGAGAGAGGGAGACACAGAATTCAAAGCAGGCTCCAGGCTCTGAGATGTCAGCACAGAGCCTGACGTGGGACTTGAGCTCATGGACTGTGAGATTGGGTTTCTGGAGACTTTTATCAGCTGTTAGGTTTTTCTTGAGAAGTGACCGTCAGAATTTCCTATATGATTATGGATCCAAATCCACTTTTTGTTCTTTTACATAGAAAAGATAATGGTTTTGTTTTGTCATTATTTTCAACACCCTTACTGATGCTGCCCACCATATTACTCACTTTGGGGACCACAATCACAACTGGGGCAACTTCTTCACAAAATGATCAATAATGATTTTTATTTTTATTTTTATTTTACTCTAACAATCATATTGTGTACTGTCTAACTCAGAAAATGAGATGTACCTAGATCTTCATATCATCTCCTGTGAGTAGCCAGATAAATCTACAGGTATTCCTTGACTACTCCAGCTAAAGGAGAGAGTTATGATTCTAAAAGGTCTGAAGCGACCCTCTCACTTTTTATCATTAGCAACGTCTCCACTGGGGAGGCTTTTCTAACAATTCCGTTGGAGAATTTTGCTGATCTCTCTGTTATGTATCCCAACTGCCCTAATTTCCTTCTGTATCTTGTTTTAAAAGTTTTTTTTAATGTTTATTTATTTATTTTTGAGAGAGAATGAGCAGGGGAGAGGAGCAGAGGGAAAGACAAAGAGAATCCCAAGCAGGCTCTGCACTGTCAGCACAGAGCGCAATGCCGGGCTCTATCCCACGAACCCGTGAGATCATGACCTGAGCCAAAATCAAGAGTCAGAGGCTTAACCGACTGAGCCACCCAGGTGCCCCTCTTGTTTTAAAAGTTTTTAAATTGAGGGATACAAGCAAACCTCCTCAGTGATCTCTAGATCCCTTTCTTGAGTCATAACTGAGCCTATCATCTCATAAAGATGAATAGGTGTGCATGACCTTATACAATGAAGTGCCTCTGTTTTGCCCACTTGGTCTTTCTGTAATTTATTCTCATCAGTTTGTCTTTACTCCTTGCAAATAAGCTGGTGAGAAACCTGAACGTTCTGCCCATTAAAGGGTGTATATTTTTATCTTTCTTCCTCTCCATGTAAGAGTTTCTGTAAGAGCAGCTGTTTGTGTTGAAAAACTAAAATATAAAAATATGACCTACGTGGCCAAATCCCACAAGGCTGTTTACTTCCTTGTTTATGAATCAGAATGTCAGCACAACTTAGAATCTTGACTGTCAGCAGATATTGCAATTAAATGTCCCTGCAAAGCCAGCAGAGGGTGCACCAGGGTACTAGCAATTTTACCCAAGATGTAGCAGTATCAGTTTAACTCTAATAGCCAATCAACTTTTTGCCTTTTTGGGGGGGAGAGGTGGGTATACTAAAACTAACATCCTCAAAAGAAACATAATTTGAATCTGGGCTAAAATTTCTTTAAATTATACTTCAATTCTCCTGAAAGTAAAGTTTAAGAAGAGTAAGGAATACATGTTAAATTTAGTTTGACCAAAATATAGGTGGAGTAAAAGAAAATGATATAAATCTGAGCTCTGTACATGGCAAGAATGGTACTATGGAGCTCCACCCCGCTTTCCTCAAAAAGGCTCCAGGAATTATATGCTACAGGGGAACAGGCACTGTACTGGGAGTCAAGAAACCAACCTCCCTTTTACCAGTGACCAGAGTTGTATGACCTTGGACAAATCACTGCCTCCCACCCCCTGCAGGGCGTATGTGCTATTCAAGGGGATCAAACAAAATGGACTTATATAGCCCCTCACAATTCTACAAATCTCTGACTCCAATTGATGCCAGCAAATGTAAAGAGCCAGTATGCTTGTTGCTACTGCTCAAAAAAGATTAAAACAGAAATAAAGGACAGAAAATAGGGATCTGTATTTAAACCTAGACAGAACTATTTGAAGTGCCATGTGAAGGACAAGGTGACTAAATGCCATTATAGATCTGTAAGAGTCCCACACTATCACAGAAGCCCTAGAGCACAGCTGTCCTGCTAATCCTCAATATATAAACATAGGTCTGTCCATCCTAAATACTAAAAGGCTTTGGCTACCATTTGACTAAGGAAAGGAAGTTCAATTCCTTTATCTTTTCACAGAATATCAATGTTCAGCTGCTAAGTATTTCCACTGGGCGCTGTGGGGGCGGGGGATGGATAAAGGAAGCCAGAATCCTAGTTAATTATCATTTAGCTACAGTGTTTAAAGTTTCAAGTATGAGAAACATGTCTATTGATTCTCTTCTTTGATAAACTGTTATATAAGTTGGAGTGTGCTAGCAAGACATTTTTAGGTTCAGGGTAACTTTATAATACACAATGTAGAATATATGGCCCATCCTAACATTACAGTTTTATCATGAATGTGATGCCAGCTTTGGATGCATGGTCAAAATACCACAAATAATAGCACAAATAATGTTTACAGAGTATGACAATGATGTGGTAGTAAATATAGAAACCCTGGGTCCCTCACTTCAAGAAACTCATTTGCACAACTTGCCCTCTGTCCCAAAATAAATTCACTGTTATTCTCTAACCACCTCAAAAGGATTCTTGGATCCTTACTTCTTTTAAATTTCACATGACAAAATATGGCAGTGAGGAGAAAACTTATTTTAAATGCACTACATTTACTTGCATTAAGAGCTGAAAATGTAGAAGACAAACACCAAAGCTAATAGTTAGCTAACAAGGGCGCAAACACCATAAAGATTGCAAAACAAACAAAACAGTAACTGGTCTTGAAAGATTACTCCTGAGTAATTATTCCAATCAATAGACTCCTGTTCTCAAACTAGCAGTGGTTAACAGCCTTCACACTCACCCTACCTAACCCCCCAAAAAGTCAGAACCGGCATGCAAAGGGTGAGTTTTATTTCCATAGATTTTTAAAATTGCTGTTCAGAAGTTGTCTAGCAAGATGGCATAGTTCTACCAGAATTCCACAGGGGCGCTGATCCTCACTAGAACACGGAGGACAATCAGTCTCAAATTGCAGGTAAGTGTGAACAAGCCCAAGTTCTGGTCAGCGCACAAGGACCCGCACTGAAAATGCGATTAAAAGTTATTTCAACTGTGGAGCAGTTATTACAGCTGTTTACAGCTCCAACTCCAAAGGAGAGCCTGCTAGTGCTGGCATCAGCTCTGGACACGAAAAAACAAGCACCGCGGGCAGAAAATCTCACCAGGAGCAGAGGGGCCGTTAGTCCGCCAGAGGGGCAGCGCCCGCACCTCCGCGGCCGGGAGAGCCGCCAACTTTCCCCGCGGCAGCCCATGGCTGGGGGCGGCGGGCGCCAGCCAGGGCTCCCAAGTCCAGGGGTCCTAAGAGTCTGGGTGAGCTAGACCCGGACCCAGGACAGCCTACCCCGGGGCGACCTCTCCCCTGCTCGCCTGCCCCCTCCCCAGTCCGGCCCTACAACTTGGCTGGAGGTGGCAGAGTCCTCCTCAGGGCCCTGTGGAGGAGGGCCCCCGCCCTGAGCACAAGGGGAGGGGGCCTCCGCCGCCGCCGCCCCTACTAGGTGACTCACCTGGTGCTCGTCCTGGGAGTGTGGGGGGAGTGTGGTTTCGCCCGGTTCCAGAGGCTGCTGTGGTGGTGGCTGCCTGAAGTGGCGGGTGATGGGACCATCAGGGTCGAGGCCACTGGGGCTGCTCAGGGTGCCAGAGGTACCAGGGGTGCCGGAGCCAAGGCGGGACTCGGCTCCCCGTTCCCGCCGCAACTCGGAGCGCAACTCCAGGTAGCAGCACAATGTCAGCAGGTGGAGGGCCAGCGAGAGGCCAAAGAAACCCAGGAAGAGCCGGCAGCTGTTCCCTTCGCCCGCCCGGGCAGGGGCCCCGCGACAGCCGCAGCCCTGGCTTCCCCGTTCCCGCGGCGCTGCCATGGGCAGAGGTTCCCTGCGCTCTACCTCGGGGTAGCCCATGGCCTCCGGAGACACCCACTCTCTGAGGCCCAGGAGCCGCGGCGTCTTCCTCAGCCGTTCAGGACCCCTGACAGGCGGCTACCGCCCTGCCATCGGCTGGAGGCTGTAGGGACCCGTTCCAGTGCAACGGAGGCTGGGCGGGACCGAGCTGGGAGCTGCCGCATGTGCAGCTCCACTCCGAGGGGTGGGAAAGGGAGGAGGAGGGGCGGGAGAGGGGCGGCTCGGCCCGCGGGGAGAATGAGGGAGGAGGCCGAGGCCAACCCCGCCCCATCTCCCAAGCGGCTGCCCACACGCCCAACCACCGACCCGCCAAGCCTTGGCGCCCCGCCCCCTGCCATTCCACCCAGGGCCTCCAGCCACGGGGCGGGGCCTGGGGGCGTGTGGGTTCGCCTCAGCCGGACGGCCCCACCCAGCTCTTCCCGCTTGCGCCTGTTTCAGTTGGTGACCAACGCTGTCGTTCATCCCTGGACTCCGCCCCAATTTAACCCTACAGCGCCTGTATGGGTGGGGGGAGGGTGGGCAGGAGAAAGGAAAGAGGGGGAGGCTGAGAAGAATTGGGGCACCTTGGAAAGAAAGTACAGCAAAGAAAAGGAGGCAGAAACTAGAATTAATAGAAATGTTTGCAATTAACTGCAGTTGTTAATAACATCATCCAGCACTTATCTGTTGCTTTCAATCTTCAAAGCGTTTAACAGACGTTTAACTAATTAAAACAGTTCTGGGTTTGGAATGAAACCATGCCTGCTGTGTTTGCAATCCGGTGGCGCGCCAAAAGAAAAGGAGACCCAGGAGCCTGGGAGCCAAAAGGAATGAGGTTGGGGTGGGACTAAGGCAGCCCCACTCCTAGAGTGAGCCTGGGGCCTCTTTCTAAGTGTCCAAGAAGTCTACCTGTGCCAGGTGGAACTGAAATGACTTTGTCCCACGCAGGTTCAAACAGTCCCCTAAGATTTCTTGACACATTAATTAATTCAACAAATATGTATTGGTCCCTTTACAATGTAGAAAGTACTGCATGAGATAATCCACAGCCAATGGAGTTTCTCTTCTGCCTCAGCAACAGGACTTTTGAGTGGAGAATATGTGCCTTCAATGAGCAAATGGGGAAATTGAGGGCCAGATGAGGTGGATTTTTACAACGGTGGTCCACAGAATGACCAGGCAATATTGGCATCTCTATTTGCAGACAACTGTTCTGGCCTCTCCATTCCTCCCCTCCTTTCCCTGGAGTAGTCCCTGGGGGAAGTTCAACAAGTCAGCCAAATGTTCCAGATGTACATGGCTGCAACTGCAGCATCTTCAACAGCTGAACCAATAAGAAAAGGGTTCAGAGCAACCCCCCCCCCAAAAAAAGGCAAATGTCAGAACAATAGACCCTGAAATGAAGGATGGAAAGGATTAGTTCAGTCAATATCTACAAGAGTTACTAGTCTATTATAGAGAGCTAAATGACCATAGCAGGGGAAATATGTATGCTTCTTGATCACTAGGTACTCCTATTCCCATGTTATGAACAATTAGCAGTTTATTGATTTGTCAAGGGTAGGCCTCAGATCTTGGCTGATGGGAAAGAAGAAAAATAAGGAGATATAGAAAAGAAGACAAGAGAAGAGAAACAATGAAACAAAAGCAAAACATATAATGGAAAGGTCTGTCCAGAAAGCACAGAGTTCATAAACCTTAAATATATTGGCCACAGCCAAGTTTTCTTCCAGACACTTTGTGAATGATCTCAGTGCTTCAGAAAGATCTATTTGCCCCCTCATTGGCCCTTATTCATGAAGTATAAAGTTTGCAAAGAATATCACCATGAGATGATAAGAAGAAAATTAAAAAGGGCACTTAATAACTAAGCTAATCTCAAGTCCTGCTTGTTCTGTCTAGGGATTCTAGATGCGAGGGGAACTACTGGGCTGATTTACCTTAATTATCATAGCCTAGGAGTATTAGAAAGAATGTTACACTAGGAGTCTGTAGACCTGACCCTGCCACTGGATTTCTGGGTCACTCTGAGCAAGTCACTGGGCTTTTTGGCCAGCGACTTTTTGGCCAGAAACATTAGTTTCTCCAATGGTAAATAGAGGAGTTTGGACTTTAACAACTATAACATTGCGTTTTATCTGTGTTATCACTGGCTATGTTAATTTGGTTGTATACACAGTTCAAAAAGGCTGCCCCTTGTTTCCCTAAAGTGAAAAGGAAACAAATAGCAGCCATCTCCTGGTAGTGGTGCTCAGGAGCCTTACTGGTCTCAGCTTACCCTCTTCTACCAGGCTTTTAACAGCCTGACCAAGACCCTGGGTTGCACCATTACCCTCAGAAGACCTGCAAGTTACATTTGACCTAGAACCTCACTTTGGTTCCCCAGAGTAAGAACATATGTTTTCATATGCAGTAGATATGTTGAAATAAAGCAATGTGGTGAAGAATGTACGTGGTTATTCTGTAAAAATGTTTTGAGGGGTGCCTGAGTGGCTCAGCTGGTTAAGCATCTGACTTTGGCTCAGGTCAGGATCTCCATAGCTCAGGTCATGATCTCACAGTTTGTGAGCTCAAGCCCCACATCAGGCTCTGCACTGACAGTGAGGAGCCTGCTTTGGATTCTCTGTCTCTGTCTGTCTCTCTCATTGCCCCTCCTGGGCTCATGCTCTCTCAAAAATAAATAAATAAACATTTTTTAAAAAGGTGTTTTGAAGTGTTACCTCAGTTAGCTTCTATGTTTCTGTAAATACCCTGTCCCCTATAGCACAGGTCTCAAAATGACAACCTACTGGCCACACCCAGCAAACAGATGTGTTGTGTTTGGTGCAGTGTTGGCTAAAACTTTGAATTAAAAAAATTAATTGCCACCATTTAGAAATCAGGAGATTTCACATGAAAAAAATCCAGATCTCCTGCTTTTCTTTCTCTAAAAAAACCCAAAAAACCTGCTAACACTGGATCCACATTCCAATATGGCTACAGTCAGTTAGAACTAACCCCTTGAAACAAGTGGGAACAGTCAAGTTCCACACAGTCATCCCTACCTCCTTCATCTAGTCTCCATTACTGCCCTTGTCACCCATTTGCCTTACCTGTCTGGGCTCATGTATTCCAGGAGACAAAGTATCAGCTCCTTATCATGACCCATAATCTGCCTTTCCAACCTCATCTCCCACCATCCTACAAGGAACCCGTATTCCCACAAAATTAAATTCATTGGCATTTCTCATACATCTGTGTCTTTGCACAAACTGATTTATTTTTAAATGTTATTTAATGTTTATTTCTGAAAGAGAGAGAGACAGAGAGACAGAGAGAAAGAGAGAGCATGATTGGGGGTAGGGCATAGAGAGAGAGGCAGACACAGAATCCAAAGCAGGCTCCAGGCTCTGAGCTGTCAGCACAGAGCCTGATGTGGGACTCAAACCCACGAACTGTGAAATCATGACCTGAACCGAAGTTGGATGCTTAACTGACTGAGCCACCCAGGCTCCCCTGCACAAGCTGACTTGCCTGGAATGCTCCCACCTTGGGCAGCTGATAACTTCCTCAAGAATGAAATCATGTGTTTCCTTTGGTACAGACCCACAACTCATTCCAAATAGATTTTTCATTATGCTTTCACTGTACCCTGAGCATATCTCAATGATATCACTTACCACATTGTGTTTTTCTTTTTTTCACATGTTTTCTCAGCACTGAACTATTAGCTCTCTGATGGTAAGAACCACATCCTTTCCATGTTGGTAGTCCCAGTAACTAGTGTGGCACCTACCACATAGTAGGCACCAGTATTGTTTGTCAAATTAATGGTGCATGAAGTCTCCTATGGTAACCTACATTGCCTAGAATTCCAAAAAGGGAAGTGGGCCAAGGGATGCCTGCCAGTACCACTTATGAAGCACCTACTGTGTGCAAAGCTGTATACCACATCATAAAAAGATATAAAGGAAATCAAACCAAATGACAACTGTGCAATTATCCTCTTGTTTGGACTGCTATTGTACTTGTGAATAATCTAGAAAAGTTAATGACCCATAAATCCAAATATAGTTGGTTTGTAGTACTTCACTGACTTTTTGTCCCATCAAGTTTACCTTCCTAATGTTGTTTAGGCCTAATATTAAAATAATATGAGTTCAGCTCAAGTCATGACCTCACAGTTTGTGGGTTCCAGCCCCATGTTGGGCTGTGTGCTGTCAGCTTAGAGCCCGGAGCCTGCTTCAGATTCTGTGTCTCCCTCTCTCTCTGCCCCTCCCCTGCTTGTGCTCAGTCTCTCTCTCTCTCTCTCAAATATAAATAAACATTAAAAAAATTTAATAATATTAGTTGACAATACCTGAATAATAAATTTTCAGAACAAGTTGACAACCTCTGGTGGAATATGATAAGGAGCTGGCCAAGGACTGGTTTTACTTTTTTTTTTTAATGTTTATTTATTTTTGAGAGAGAGAGAAAAAGTGTAACAGGGGAGGGGCAGAGAGGGGGGGGGACAGAGGATGCAAAGCAGGCTCCACGATGACAGTAGAGAGCCAGATGTGGGGCTCAAACTCCGAGAACCAAAGGTCATGACCCAAGCCAAAGTTGGCCACTTTTACTGAGTCACCCGGGCACCCTGCAGGGGCTGGTTTTAAATACCTCTTAGCTCTGGTTAATATACAGAACAAATCATTGACAAAGAAATCAGAGTTGACTCTCTGACCCACTTGGTGATAAGCAGATAGGTAGTTGTGGGGGAACATGAGCTTAGGATTTGATTCCTGGTTTAAATCTCAGCATATTCACTTACCAGCTGTGTGGATTAGGCAGATAATTTTTGCCTGTCTTGCAGATCCCCACTTTTCTCATCTGTAAAATGGAGATGACAACATATGTTTTGTGATATAACTGTGCTTGAATGGGATGCTATATATCAAAGTGTCTGGCACATAATAAAAGCACAGTAAATGTTAGTCCTTGCTATCTAAGAGACTTCCACCAAATGGAGATGAGAGGAAAACTATATAACAGTACTCAAGAACACATAAAAATGCATCTACATTCTTTGCCCTTTCCAAATGCCTGCCCCCTTCTTTTTGCATTCTTAAAGTTAAGATAGGACCCTTATGTTCCCATCACCCTCTCCTGGACTCTTGATTCATGTATCATATATCCAACTTCCTCCTCTCCATTTCCACTTGGATGTCTAATAGACATCTTAAACTCAACATAACCAAACCCAAAACTTTTCTCCCCCAAATTGTGCTTTTCCCTTGGTCTTTTAAATCTCAGCAAATGGCAAGTCCAACCTCCCATGTTTCAAGACAAACACTGAAGTTATCTTTGAATCCTCTATTTTTTGAACACGTCACATCCAATCTGTCAGCAAATGCTGTTAGTTCTGCCTTCAAAATATACCTAGGGGGTACCTGGCTGACTCAGTTGGTAGAGCATGTGACTCTTAATCTCGGGGTTGTGAGTTGAGCCCCACAGTGGAGGTAGAGGTTACTTAAACAACAACAAAAAGAAAATATACCTAGAACCTGACCATTTGTCACTATCTCCCCATCACCACCCTAATCCAAGATCTCTCACTGGATTACTACTTTAGCTGTCTTCTGGGTCTCTACGCTTTTTGCTTTTGTCCTTGCCACCCCATACTATATTCTCTACCCTGTAGTCACAGGATTTTTGTTAAAATTTTAAGTCAGAGCCTATTAATCCTCTGCTCCAAATCCTCCAATGGCTCCCCCATCTTCTTCAGAGTCCTTGCCATGGCCCTACATGATGTGATTTACAGCCACCTCCCGGGGTCCTCTCCTACTACTATTGTCCTTGCACTCTGCCCCAGACACCTCTTTGTTGTTCCTTGAACTTGCAAAGCATGCTCCCACTTACAGGTCTTTTTACTTGTCCTTCCCTCTGCCTGGAATGCTATTCTTTCTCCCAGATAGCTACATGGCTTCTCCCTTACTTCTTCCAGGTCTTTTCTTAGATGTCACCTTATCAGAGAACCTTTCCTTGACCAATTTCCCATCACTCTCTGCCCCCTTCCTTTGCTATGTTTTCCTTCTTAGCACTTATCACCACCTGACATATTATATATGCATTTGCTTATTGTGTGACTCCCCTGAAGCCACAGCTAGAATATCAGTTCCATGAGGGCAGACTCTATTTTTGTTTACTGCTTTATCTATCAGGCCAAGGGCAGTACCCAACGCATAACAGAATCTCAATAAATGTTTGTTGATAGATTAACTTTCTCCCCTACCAGAGTAAGGGAAAGGAGAAAAGAAGACTGGTCAGATGTGTTACTGCTTGGCAAGGACTTTTCTTTCAGCATAGTAAAGTAAGAAGAACATTTCTCTCATTGTACATGAGGCAACTTCCCCCAGAGAAAAACATGTCACAGGCCACACAACTAATTAGAGGAGGGGGTAAAGAAGGAAAGGAACATTGGTTGAATGTTTATCTCCTATGTGCTAGCCTTTCTCACTAACTTCTGTGGCACGTCAGTATTATGAACATTTCATAGATGAAGAAACTGAGGCATTTAACAGAAAGGTTAGATGACTGGCCCAAATTCATGTAGCAGCTAAGTGGTAGAGTCTCAATTCGAAATCCAGGTCTAATTGGCTCAGAAATGCCATACTCTTCTTCTCTAACTAATCTCCCAGCTACTGACAGATAGGTCTAGACACACAGAGACTGTGTGTGGCACAGTCTCCTGGAGTGGCAGCTGGAAGTCAGAGTTTCTTCTCCCACCAGCCTGGCTGCTGCTGACACCATCCTTTTGCCCCAACTCTAAGGCCACTGTGTATACTATGATTAGATGAATGTGCTTAAATCTGGGCCCATCAAATCATTCTTCTGTACAGTAACCCTTAATAACTTCTCATTGACTACTTGATAGTAACCTAACTTCTTATCCTGACATCCAAGGCTCTCCAATCTGTCCCTAAACTACCATTTCATCCACATTGTTGCTAGGCCTTGACAAAATTTGGCCTCTGCATAACTGTAGCTCCCATTGTCCAAGAACAAAAGTTTATATTCCTGTCTTTTTACCTTTTGCTGACATTATTCCCCTTCCTCCTTCCAATATCCTGCCACTTCCCCTTTGCCTATTTAAAATCACCAAGTTCTTCAAAGCCCAACTCAAATTTCCCCTCCTGATCCTACCTGCCCACAGTGCTGTCAACCAGGACACTTTGCCAATACAGCTCTGGCACTCAGAACATGCCACTCACAATTACTGATCCTTCTCCCATTCTGTCTGAATGTCTCATTTCTCACATTATAGCCAATGCTCTTCAAAGGGTGGGAACTTGTTGCCCCCACAGGGTGTACCTCAAGTAGGTGCTTACCAGATCTTTGTTACAGATAGAAACTCTGCAGAGATGAATTTTAAGCAGGGGTTTGAAGGCAGAAGGGTTTGATGGAGAGAAGATGACTGTTATAGATGGAAAGCAAAGTAAAACAGAACGCTGAGCACGTTTCATAATGAAAAAATTGTAAAATACACACAAAAGAAGGGGAAGAGCAGAAGACCTCTAATTTGCTGGAAGAAATGACTGCACCCATGGCAGACATAGAAATGTTTGCAGAAACCAATGAATCAATGATAAGGAGATGAAAAATCCTTGCAAGGGAGCAAGATGGTACAACATTAACATGGAATATTCATTTTTTGCAATAGAGTCTTTGGCTACTCATGGGTGGCTGAGCATATGGGGAGGCTCTCACTTCATGAGAGGAATTTTTCATTCAAAAATAGAAAACCTTGTTGCTGGCAGGAAGTCATTTGTATTCATCTCCTGCAATGTGTGTCAGTGTCACCATTCAGGCCACCAAGTAGCCTAGAAACAGGCTGCATATTCCACAGAGCTATTGCTACACGTTACATCAGGATTGCAGTAAGATCGCAGATTTAGTTTTTGGCAGAGTGAGGCTTTAAGAGAATCTTTGGCACTGAGTGTCTTTATAGGTTTTCACATCCTCCAAACAACTATGTGTGGTACATAGAGTGGCCATTTGCCTTCATTTAAAAGAGGGAGGAAACTGAGGCCCAGAGAGATAAGATGACTTGTCCAAGGTCACCTCATCAGGATACCTGACTCAGTCTAGAGTTCTTTTTCATACTAAACTGGCATATTTGTCCATCACACTTATGTTTGCTAGTTGATCTGGCCAAAGAGTTTATTGACTGTGCTCATAATATGCATTTCCTCTCCTTGAGAATTAGGGAGCAGATTAAGGGATCTGAGCCTGAGAGATCAGGCACCTTTAGGATACAATATTGGCTCTGCGATAAGCAACCTGAGACAGAACTTGGAATACTTTAGAGTTTATAATAAGTTTCCTAATCTTGCACCAGCTTCCTCCACCCACTAGGTTATATTGAAGGAGTACTGTTGAATTCGAGTGGTTCAAGTATTATATTCATTCAACAAATATTCATAGAGTGCCTGCTATATGCCAGATACCATTCCAAATGCTGGGGATACACCAATGGACAAAAAAGAATACAATTTATAATTAAGAAGTAAGAACTCTTGTTTTTCACAAGTATAATTTAATAGCAAAATGCCTTTAAATGGCCTTATCCCTCCTCCCACTATACCTCTGAGCTGGGCCAGACTCACAGGCACACTCCTAGGATTTGGGAAGTGCCATATCCCAACAGTTTCAGGATCTCTAAACACTGAACAAAAGGTACAAATTATCCCAATTCAAAAGCTTTTCTCTAAATAACTCAGGGAAACTAGCAAATGCAGTTCTGGTTTAAGAAATGCTAAGTAAACTGCCTATTAGAATTTAAACACCTGTCCTGGGGCACCTGGATGGCTCAGTTAGTTAAGCCTCTGACTCTTGATTTCAGCTCAGGTCATGATCTCACCATCCTGGGATCAAGCCCTGTGTTGGGCTTTGTGTTGACAGCATGGGGCCTCCTTGGGATTCTGTCTCTCCCTCTCTTTCTGGCCCCTTCCCTGCTTGCACATGCATGTGTGCACACACACGCACACTCTCTCTCAAAAAAAAATAAACTTAAAACAAACACCCCTCTTATCTGCTTAGCACTTGTTGAGTAAAAGCTCAGGAAAGGAATTTACAGAGTAGCTGTTTGGCTCCTGGAAGGATGGGAAACATGGAAGCCTAGGTCTAAGGTGAACAGTCAGTGCCTGAAGATAAATTCTGAGTTGAACTTGAGTCTTAGAGCATCAGTGTCTAATAAGAAATGTGTGTGTGTCTGTGTGTGTGTGTGTGTGTGTGTGTGAGTGAGAGAGAGAGAGAGAGAGAGAGAGATGAGTAAGAGAAGCTATGGGAGGATGGTTTGTAAATGGAAAGTGCTACACAGGTTAGGATTTTAAAACGACAGCTACGTTGTATGAGTCACTACTACGTGCCAGGTACTATGCTAGGTAAAGTTACATGTGTTTATTTCATTTCTTCAGGAACAACTTTTTGAGGTAAATTGCTTATTTCCCTACATGTTTAAAAAAAAAGTCCAAAGAAAAGTGAAGTAACAAGCCCAATATCCCCCAACTAGTAAATGGTAGTGTTAGGATTAAATCCATATCTGTCCTAATTGAAAAACCCATTCTCTCCATTATGCTATGATAGAGAACATATTTTGCATACTCAGAAACCCAAGAAATAAGGAGTTTTCAGAAAATTTCAAGCTGGAATCTGATAGGTAATAGATGATGGTACCATTTCTTCATTCCAATATAATCCTACAGTCTAATAGGAAGGTAACTATACTGTAGCCAAGCCAAATTGATATTGAAAATAACAAAACAAAATAAGAAAACTCTAGCAGCAGAAAATAGAGATCCAGGATATTAGATGAGCTAGCACCAAGGAGAAATGGTGGTGTGTCTGGTGGCAGAGGGGTCTGCAAAGTATTATTGCAAATAGTCTCAGTGAAAACTTCCCAGAAGGCCTCATATTGATTCTTTCTTTGTACATTTGTAACTTCATTCATTTATCTTCCCACCTTTCAAAGAATTACTGAGCACTAGCTGTAGGCACTCACAGCTCACAGAACTTCTGTGAACATGTGAACTAATGAATGAATACTCAGGAGACTGACACCAGCAGGCTATAGGTCTGGGACAGTCCTGAGCACCATCTACCCCTTCTTTTCATACAATTTCAGTTCAACTCAGTCAATTTATGTGTTTTGTCTTTTCCTGTGGAAACCTATCTTCATAACTCGAGGAATACAAGTTTTGTTTGACTGGAATGTGCTTTATAGCAATAGCCACCAAAGAATAAGCTTCTACAAAGGGAGTCCTTTGGGAGTAGTCTGGAATCTGAGCTTTACCTAGCAACAGAAAGTGGGATCCAAAGAAGCAGAAGTTGGGACACCAAGCCCATGCCTGAGGGAAAGAAGCTGCCCTTAGGAATGTGCCAAGTTGCTTGATAAAGCAGAACTTCACTTTGTTTAAGCCTAGAGTTCCAAAAATCATGACCATTTTCTTTTCTCAGCCTCTACAGCTGGCTTAAGAGGTCAGAACTAGAAGGCCCTTTGGAGACCAGCTAGTCCAACCCATTTATTTTTCAGAACAGGAAACTGAAGCCCAGGAAGATCAATGATCATGCCCATCGAGTTAATGAAATTAACTAAACTAGAGCCAATTGCTCCTCCCTCCTTTCTGCCTTAACCATTAGCTTATGTGTCTATACCTGACAATCTGAAAGCATTTTCAAAGCACATGAAATAGTTTTGTTTAACTTCTGCTGAACTCAAAGAATGAAACAAGAAATTGACAGAAATCACTGGCCTTGCTTCTGACTCCTAGTCCCATACCCTGCCAACTCCCAGTCATCTGCCTCCTTTGTCCTTTGCCTTGAGGGAGTCCTCCATTTACCCAGTCTGATTCCTGCATTCTACCAGTCGAATGCAAATTCAAATGTTACCTTAACTGTTTCAGAATCCCTCCACCAAAAAAGACTGTGCAACTGATCTTAATTCTTTAATTAGTAACATTTAATTGTGAAGAAGCAGTTGCTAACCTGTCCCTTAAATGTACACTTAACATTTTTAAATTTGAGGAGGAAATGAAAAGTTTCTACTACAAATGGTTTCTACATAAAACTGCACTTTTGGAAAGGTCAGAACCCACTGGAACACTACCACTTGACTTATCATGAGACGCTCCAACCTCCAAGGGGAAGATGAGACCTATTCTGCACAAGTCAGGGGACTTCCTTTTGCAGATTCTGATGAGGCCAAAAACTTGATGTGAAAGTAATTTGCTTCTTCCAAAAATGTCTTTTGGGAAAGCTGGAGAACAGAATTCTAAGAAGAGCTGGCTGGAGGAAGCATTGGTTGAAGTTATAGCTAATATAATTGTTGTTTTGAATTCTTCCCCTTTTCAGAAAAAAAAGTTAAATTGAAAATATCTTGGTGAATGGAGGTGAATACTCCCAGTTCAGACAAACAGGCAAAAACAGAAGCCCATTTGGCCTTGTAAAACCGCTATAGAAAGGCAAACTAGGGCAGACAGAGAAGATGGCGGCGTAGGAGGACACTGGGCTCACCGCGCGTCCTGCTGATCACTTAGATTCCACCTACACCTGCCTAAATAACCCAGAAAACCACCAGAAGACTAGCAGAACGGAGTCTCTGGAGGCAAGCGCAGAGGAGAGGCCCACGGAAGAGGGTAGGAAGGGTGGAGAGGCAGTGAGCGCTCCACGGACCGGCGGGAGGGAGCCGGGATGGAGGGCCAGCCTGCCGGCCAAGCAGAGCCCCCGAGTCTGGCTTGCAAAAGAGGAGGGGCCAGATGGAGTGTGTTCCAACAGCAAGCGCGACTTAGCATCTGGGAGGTCAGAAGTTAACAGCTCTGCTCAGAAAGCCTGAAGGCTGGAGGACAAAGGGAGGGAGAGTTGCTGAGCCCCGGGATGACAGAGCTCAGTTTGGCGGGGAACAAAGGCGTTCGCCAGCGTCATCTCCCCCGCCCATCCCCCAGCCAAAATCCCAAAGGGAACCAGTTCCTGCCAGGGAACTTGCTTGCTCTGCGCAAACACCCAACACTGTGCTTCTGCTGAGCCACCCCTCTGGCAGGGGGTCTGACTCCCTTCCACTGCCACAGGGCCCCTCCTGAAGTGGATCACCTAAGGAGAAGCGAGCTAAGCCTGCCCCTCCTGCCCCTGTGCACCCTGCCTACTCACCCCAGCTAATACACCAGATCCCCAGCACCACAAGCCTGGCAGTGTGCAAGTAGCCCAGATGGGCCATGCCACCCCACAGTGAATCCCGCCCCTAGGAGAGGGGAAGATAAGGCACACACCAGTCTGGCTGTGGCCCCAGTGGTTGGCTGGGGGCAGACATCAGGTCGGACTGCGGCCCCCGCCCACCAACTCCAGTTATACACCACAGCACAGGGGAAGTGCCCTGCAGGTCCGCACCACTCCAGAGACTATCCAAAATGACCAAACGGAAGAATTCCCCTCAAAAGAATCTCCAGGAAATAACAACAGCTAATGAACTGATCAAAAAGGATTTAAATAATATAACAGAAAGTGAATTTAGAATAATAGTCATAAAATTAATCGCTGGGCTTGAAAACAGTATAGAGGACAGCAGAGAATCTATTGCTACAGAGATCAAGGGACTAAGGAATAGTCAGGAGGAGCTGAAAAATGCTTTAAACGAGATGCAAAATAAAATGGAAAGGATCACGGCTAGGATTGAAGAGGCAGAGGAGAGAATAGGTGAACTAGAAGATAAAATTATGGAAAAAGAGGAAGCTGAGAAAAAGAGAGGTAAAAGAATCAAGGAGTATGAGGGGAAAATTAGAGAACTAAGTGATACACTAAAAAGAAATAATATACGCATAATTGGTATCCCCGAGGAGGAAGAGAGAGGGAAAGGTGCTGAGGTGTACTTGAAGAAATCATAGCTGAGAACTTCCCTGAACTGGGGAAGGAAAAAGGCATTGAAATCCAAGAGGCACAGAGACCTCCCTTCAGACGTAACTTGAATCGATCTTCTGCACAACATATCATAGTGAAACTGGCAAAATACAAGGATAAAGAGAAAATTCTGAAAGCAGCAAGGGATAAACGTGCCCTCACATATAAAGGGAGACCTATAAGACTCGTGACTTATCTCTCTTTTGAAACTTGGCAGGCCAGAAAGGATTGGCAGGAGATCTTCAATGTGTTGAACAGAAAAAAATATGCAGCCGAGAATCCTTTATCCAGCAAGTCTCTCATTTAGAATAGAAGGAGAGATAAAGGTCTTCTCTTCCCAAACAATCAAAAACTGAAGGAATTCATCACCACTAAACCAGCCCTACAAGAGATCCTAAGGGGGATCCTGTGAAACAAAGTACCAGAGACATCGCTACAAGCATAAAACACACAGACATCACAATGACTCTAAACCCATATCTTTCTATAATAACACTGAATGTAAATGGATTAAATGTGCCAACCAAAGACATAGGGTATCAAAATGGATAAAAAAAACAAGACCCATCTATTTGCTGTCTACAAGAGACTCATTTTAGACCTGAGGACACCTTTAGATTGAGAGTGGGGGATGGAGAACTATTTATCATGCTCCTGGAAGCCAAAAGAAAGCTGGAGTAGCCATACTTATACCAGACAAACTAGACTTTAAATTAAAGGCTGTAACAAGAGATGAAGAAGGGCATTATATAATAATCACAGGGTCTATCCATCAGGAAGAGCTAACAGTTATAAATGTCTATGTGCCAAATACAGGAGCCCCCAAATATATAAAACAATTACTCATAAACATAAGCAACCTTATTGATAAGAGTGTGGTAATTGCAGGGGACTTTAACACTCCACTTACAGAAATGGATAGATCATCTAGACACACAGTCAATAAAGAAACAAGGGCCCTGAATGATACATTCTATCAGATGTACTGGACAGATCTATTTAGAACTCTGCATCCCAAAGCAACAGAATATACTTTCTTCTCGAGTGCACATGGAACATTCTCCAAGATAGATCATATACTGGGTCACAAAACAGCCCTTCATAAGTTTACAAGAATTGAGATCATACCATACATACTTTCAGACCACAATGCTATGAAGCTTGAAATCAACCACAGGAAAAAGTCTGGAAAACCTCCAAAAGCATGGAGCTTAAAGAACACCCTACTAAAGAATGAATGGGTCAACCAGGCAATTAGAGAAGAAATTAAAAAATATATGGAAACAAATGAAAATGAAAATACAACAATCCAAACGCTTTGGGATGCAGCGAAGGCAGTCCTGAGAGGAAAATACATTGCAATCCAGGCCTATCTCAAGAAACAAGAAAAATCCCAAATACAAAATCTAACAGCACACCTAAAGGAAATAGAAGCAGAACAGCAAAGGCAGCCTACCTAAATCCAGCAGAAGAAGAGAAATAATAAAGATCAGAGCAGAAATAAACAATATAGAATCTAAAAAAACGGTAGAGCAGATCAACGAAACCAAGAGTTGGTTTTTTGAAAAAATAAACAAAATTGATAAACCTCTAGCCAGGCTTCTCAAAAAGAAAAGGGAGATGACCCAAATAGATAAAATCATGAATGAAAATGGAATTGTTACAACCAATCCCTCAGAGATACAAACAATTATCAGGGAATACTATGAAAAATTATATGCCATCAAAGTGGACAACCTGGAAGAAATGGACAAATTCCTAAACACCCACACTCTTCCAAAACTCAATCAGGAGGAAATAGAAAGCTTGAACAGACCCATAACCAGCAAAGAAATTGAATCGGTTATCAAAAATCTCCCAACAAATAAGAGTCCAGGACCAGATGGCTTCCCAGGGGAGTTCTACCAGACGTTTAAAGCAGAGATAATACCTATCCTTCTCAAGCTATTCCAAGAAATAGAAAGGGAAGGAAAACTTCCAGACTCATTCTATGAAGCCAGTATGACTTTGATTCCTAAACCAGACAGAGACCCAGTAAAAAAAGAGAACTACAGGCCAATATCCCTGATGAATATGGATGCAAAAATTCTCAATAAGATACTAGCAAATCGAATTCAACAGCATATAAAAAGAATGATTCACCATGATCAAGTGGGATTCATTCCTGGGATGCGGGGCTGGTTCAACATTTGCAAATCAATCAATGTGATACATCACATTAATAAAAGAAAAGAGAAGAACCATATGATCCTGTCAATCGATGCAGAAAAGGCCTTTGACAAAATCCAGCACCCTTTCTTAATAAAAACCCTTGAGAAACTCGGGATAGAAGGAACATACTTAAAGATCAAAAAAGCCATTTATGAAAAGCCCACAGCTAACATCATCCTCAATGGGGAAAAACTGAGAGCTTTTTCCCTGAGATCAGGAACACAACAGGGATGCCCACTCTCACTGCTGTTGTTAACCATAGTGTTGGAAGTCCTAGCATCAGCAATCAGACAACAAAAGGAAATCAAAGGCATCAAAATTGGCAAAGATGAAGTCAAGCTTTCATTTTTTGCAGATGACATGATACTATACATGGAAAATCCGATAGACTCCACCAAAAGTCTGCTAGAACGGATACATGAATTCAGCAAAGTTGCAGGATACAAAATCAATGTACAGAAATCAGTTGCATTCTTATACACTAACAATGAAGCAACAGAAAGACAAATAAAGAAACTGATCCCATTCACAATTGCACCAAGAAGCATAAAATACCTAGGAATAAATCTAACCAAAGATGTAAAAGATCTGTATGCTGAAAACTATAGAAAGCTTATGCAGGTAATTGAAGAAGATATAAAGAAATGGAAAGACATTCCCTGCTCATGGATTGGAAGAATAAATATTGTCAAAATGTCAATACTACCCAAAGCTATCTACACATTCAATGCAATCCCAATCAAAATTGCACCAGCATTCTTCTCGAAACTAGAACAAGCAATCCTAAAATTCATATGGAACCACAAAAGGCCCCAAATAGCCAAAGTAATTTTGAAGAAGAAGACCAAAGCAGGAGGCATCACAATCCCAGCCTTTAGCCTCTACTACAAAGCTGTAATCATCAAGACAGCATGGTATTGGCACAAAAACAGACACATAGACCAATGGAATAGAATAGAAACCCCAGAACTAGACCCACAAACGTATGGCCAACTCATCTTTGACAAAGCAGGAAAGAACATCCAATGGAAAAAAGACAGTCTCGTTAACAAATGGTGCTGGGAGAACTGGACAGCAACATGCAGAAGGTTGAAACTAGACCACTTTCTCACACCATTCACAAAAATAAACTCAAAATGGATAAAGGACCTGAATGTGAGACAGGAAACCATCAAAACCCTAGAGGAGAAAGCAGGAAAAGACCTCTCTGACCTCAGCTGTAGGGAATTAAAAGCAAAAATGAATTACTGGGACCTTATGAAGATAAAAAGCTTCTTCACAGCAAAGGAAACAACGAACAAAACTAAAAGGCAACCAACGGAATGGGAAAAGATATTTGCAAATGACATATCGGACAAAGGACTAGTATCCAAAATCTATAAAGAGCTCACCAAACTCCACACCCGGAAAACAAATAACCCAGTGAAGAAATGGGCAGAAAACATGAATAGACACTTCTCTAAAGAAGACATCCAGATGGCCAACAGGCACATGAAAAGATGCTCAACGTCGCTCCTCATCAGGGAAATACAAATCAAAACCACGCTCAGATATCACCTCATGCCAGTCAGAGTGGCCAAAATGAACAAATCAGGAGAGTATAGATGCTGGTGAGGATGTGGAGAAATGGGAACCCTCTTGCACTGTTGGTGGGAATGCAAACTGGTGCAGCCACTCTGGAAAACAGTGTGGAGGTTCCTCAGAAAATGAAAAATAGACCTACCCTATGACCCAGCAATAGCACTGCTAGGAATTTATCCAAGGGATACAGGAGTGCTGATGCATAGGGGCACTTGTACCCCAATGTTTATAGCAGCACTCTCAACAATAGCCAAATTATGGAAAGAGCCTAAATGTCCATCAACTGATGAATGGATAAAGAAATTGTGGTTTATATACACAATGGAGTACTACATGGCAATGAGAAAGAACAAAATATGGCCCTTTGTAGCAACGTGGATGGAAGTGGAGAGTGTGATGCTAAGTGAAATAAGTCATACAGAGAAAGACAGATACCATATGTTTTCACTCTTATGTGGATCCTGAGAACCTGAACAGAAACCCATGGGGGAGGGGAAGGAAAAAAAAAAGAGGTTAGAGTGGGAGAGAGCCAAAGCATAAGAAACTCTTAAAAACTGAGAACAAACTGAGGGTTGATGGGGGGTGGGAGGGAGGGGAGGGTGGGTGATGGGTATTGAGGAGGGCACCTTTTGGGATGAGCACTGGGTTTTGTATGGAAACCAATTTGACAATAAATTTCATATATTGAGAAAAAAAAAGAAAGGCAAACTAGTGTTAAAGGATAGTTTTTTTTAAGGTAAAATAATGATTCTCATGCAAATATAATAGGAACACATGTCAAACATTTTATTTAACTCATTAATTAATGAGGGAAGCAGTAAGATGTTACAACCAGTTCAAAGGACATAGATTCCAATAGGCAATTATGAATGCTGAAACGAATTTTCAAATAGATGCAAAACTGGTCAATATCCATCGGACAATAACCAATTACATTACACCACACAAAATTCATTTGCATTTCTATGGATAAGAATGTTTTGCAATACTATCGGTTTTTCACAATTTATACAGTTCTTGAAGAGCTCAAAGACAACAAAAAGTACAGAACACAGGAAAGTGCACAAGTCAGGAAATCCGGTAATCTTTTTTGTCCATTCAGTCTTTCACATATTTCCTGGACACTAGAAAGAACTGTTGCAATCAGACTGCTTTAAGGTCAGCAGGCCCCATAACCCTTGGGTCCCTGATCAAGAGGCAGCCAGGAGGGCGTTTTAAGAAAAATGTTGGGAGTGTACTTTGACACTTGTAAGAGAATTAGCAATGACTAAATGATTAAAAATACCAAGGGTGGCTTTTCCAAATCCTCAGGAGCTAGAAAATCTGACAAGTGGAGAGATCCACCCATGAGACTGAAAGCAGCTGGTGATGGCGAGAAGGTCTGTTTAAAGGAAAACACATGTCTCACTTGCTACTCTATCTTGCAGAGCCCAACTCAGAACATCTGGTTGAAATACAACACCTTGATTTTTGCCTAGCAACAAAGTACAAGTAAATACAATCCCCATGAGCAGGCCCATTGGGAAACCTCAGGAACACGTTAGGGAGGATTGTGAAGAATTCTGCCAATTTTTCTAGCACTTCACGTATTGTGTAACTGGTTTTCTATTAGATGCCTGTACATCTCTTGGTTTTATGTATGCCTGAAAACCAGTAGAGGTCCAGAAATCAAAAGCAAACTGGAGTCTTTTCATTGTCAGTTTTATCCATCCCTTGGCAGTACTCAACAACTTGCTTTTTTCTCGTTCCTTCCTTGAGCAGCCTGGAGACACCTGGCATCCTGGCATCTCTTAGATAGTGTAGAAGAACGACATATGGCGTGGGGTAACATGGATAATTTTGTAGTTGCCCTCTTCACTCTTCCCCTCTCCAGCAACAACCTACTCCATTAGGCAACTGTAAAAGGTATGAAACATACAATTTACACACACACACACACACACACACATACACACACACACACAGGGAAAAAACCCCCACTTAATTATAATTCTGGAACTACCCATATCAATCCCAGATCTCAGATTCCCGTGGTTCTTTGATGATGCGATTTAACACATTCAGCCACACTGGTAC
Organism: Panthera tigris; assembly: GCF_018350195.1. Taxonomy (NCBI): domain Eukaryota; kingdom Metazoa; phylum Chordata; class Mammalia; order Carnivora; family Felidae; genus Panthera; species Panthera tigris. The sequence goes on along the minus strand of NC_056677.1, from coordinate 56,385,655 downwards.
TAAAGAACATTAACCATTTTATACTTATTAAAATAGAAAATATTATCAAACACAATATTGGTTTGGTTTGCAGGGAGAGGATGGAAAGAGGGATCTCCCATATGCATTCCAACAGTAGGATAAATTAGGACAACTCTTTTGAAGGGCAATTTGACAATACATATCAAAAAAATCCATGCCCTTTGACATAGTAATCCCACTCTTGGAAATTTATCAGTAAGGTAATAATTCAAAAGAAAAAAGAAAACTATATCTACAAAGCACATTTTTTTTTATGAAACACATTTCATATGCCATTATGCATAATCTCAAAAAACTAGTATTAGCCAAATGTCCAACAAAATCAGAGTAATTAAGTGAATTAAGACACATAGATTGAATGGAATATTATGTAAGCAATATAAGTCATATTTCTGAGGACTGCAATAAACATATAAAAGCCTAAATACAACAACACTAAGAGGTTAAGAGGCAAAAATAGAACATACAACTATATAGACATTTTCACTGTAATTCTATAAAAGCTTATCTCCAGAAACAATTGTGTTTGGTGGTGGGGTTACAGATAAAAATGATTTCTTTCTTTTTCTCTTCATGGAGTACAATTTAAAAAATAAGTTTAATATAAATTTAAAGCAAATAAATAAATGGAACTATTGCTGGCCTAACACCTAGGATCCTAATACTGGAATCTCTCTCTGGGCTGCCCTTTCAGATCTACCAGCTTCTGCCATCTGCTTCTAATCCTGTAGGAAGGAAAGGGAGAAAAGAGGAGGGTTGCTACATTAGAGCAACCCAAGAAAGAATGTCTGTGACAGCCAGAAGACTTACTGCTGCTGAATGACTCAGTTTACTATGCTGAAGAAGTTGAACATTCCATCGGAGTAGGTTCTCCTCTGTGTCTCCACTTAAATTTATTTACCCATAAAAAAACATTTATTTTTAGCAACTGTAAAAATAAGTATTTCTTTTGGAGAAGACATAATAGTTACTTTTTATTTACTAAATGTTTATTTGAGTAGAAGTTATAACAATAAACAACATTTAGGGGTGCCTGGGTGGCTCAATTGATTAAGCATATGACAATTCCAGCTCAGATCATTATTTCATGGTTTGTGGGTTTGAGCCCCACATGGGCCTCTGTGCTGACAGCATGGAGCCTACTTGGAATTCTCTGTCTCCTCTCTCTCTGCTCCTCCCCAACTCATGTGCGCTCGTGCACTCTCTCTATCTCAAAATAAATAAACATAAAAAACAACAAAGAACATTTAAAAGTCATAACATTTATAATTCCATCACATAAACATTTTCCCTTTCTGAATGTTACCTACAATGAACATATGATTTTTATGTATTGCAATTATGGTACACATGCTATTTGGAAGCCTATGTTTTATCTTACCATTATATCATAAGCATGTTTTCATTTCTATAGTCTTCATAGTTATTATTTTAATGACTGCATTGTATTCCCTACTATTGTTGGATCATTTTTTATTAAACCACATCCCTAGTGTTGGTCATCCTGGGTTGTTTCCGATTTTTTGCTAGCCTCCATTTCATTATGATGAAGAGGAAAGAAGCTCTGTTGAGAAGCATTATCTAGCTTAAGGTAAAAGCTTTCCAACCCACCCCCCCTCCTTTTTTAATGAAAGCCTATACTTGGCTTTCCAATGTTCTAGATCAGGGATTGTCCACTAAGATGACTCTCAGAAAGAAGGCAACCGATATATAAATTTTGAAAAGTACTGACAGCTGGAGTAAAGCTGCTGCTGGGTTTTGCCCTATTCTGTCTGACTAGACAGGGGCATGTCCCTCCTATGGATAGATCAGAAAGAAAGCATTAAACTTGTTTTCCTCGGCTGGGCAGGGGTTTGGGTGGACCTAAGTCCACATCCCAGCTATAGCTCTGATTAGCTGTGTAATTAGCACACCTCTCTTAACCCAGGCCTCAACCCCTCATTTATACATGAGGAACTATAGTAGATGATGTTAGAGTCTCTTCTCTCCTATGTGAGAGAAAGAAATTTGCCTCACTCCCTGCTTTTATTCCCAGACCCTCCTACTTCTGTAGAGACTGTGACCATTAATTATATCCTGTCAACAACATTTTTAATTTCTCCCTGTCTTCTGCTTCCTTCCTCTGTCTATAAACATACTCAGATATTTCTCATTGTAAAAACCCTCCCTAGATCCAGCCACCACTTCAGGATTTTGTTCCTTCTTTTGCCACCAAGCTAAAAACTGGTCATCTATACACACATCTGTATTTCCTCTACAAGGTCACCAATAACAGTCTAATGCCACTTATTCCTTTAAGTTATTCTCCTTTGCTAATAACTACTTCTTCTATCGGTTTTGCTGGGTATCCTCCCACTTCCAATAGTAGGTTATTCTGAAACTGTTACGTGAGGAAATAGGATATAAGATTACATGCATACTAATTAAAAGATGTATATAAAAAGCCTAGGAGGGAGAAATACTTCCAAATGATAAAATGTTCACTTTAAGAGGTTTGATTTTGTAGATTTTTCTCTTTTTTCTACTTTCCAAATTCCTGTGATATGATTATATTACTTTTGTAATTAAAAGTAGTTTTTATCAGAAAAATAAAAAATGTATGGGTGCTATCCCCAATTCTATCCTTTGTCTTCTTTGTTCTCTCTTGCCTCTCTGCTCTCTTGGTGATGTCATTTATTTCCATGCATTCAATCATACCCTTAATGACAGTACTCTCATATCTATATCTTTAGTCCCTACTGATCTCTTGGATTTCCAGCCACCTGTTGGAAAGTACCATCTGGAGGTACTTGCTATTATTTCACATTCAAAACCACCTCTTCTGAGATGTTAGTAAGAAACCTTAACATATCCATAATATTGGCCATTTCCTCATTCCCCAAAGCTAACAGTTAAGTCCTTTTCACCCTAGGCTAAACCACCATCCATTAACTGCAGCAACCTTCTAGTTGGCTTTTCCTCCACTTTCTTCTTTATCCTGCTCATGTACCAGTGTGTATGATCTGCTTAAAATATGAAGCACAGTATGGTACTTCCCACCTTAAAACTCTCTGATGATTTCCATCTCAATCAGAGTCCTTACCATTGTCTATAGGCCACTACCTGATCTTGACCTTAACTACATCTCTGAGCTCATCTCCTCTCCTTGGTGATATCCTCTGCTTCAGCTGTGTTGAAGACAGAGAGAGACAGAGCACAAGCAAAGGTGGGGCAGAGAGAGGGGGGCGGACACAGAATCTGAAGCAGGCTCCAGGCTCTGAGCTGTCAACACAGAGCTAGATGTGGGCCTTGAACTCACAAACCGTGAGATCATGACCTGAGCTGAAGTCGGACACTTAACCAACTGATCCACCCAGGTGCCCAATCCATCCATATATATTCTTTGGTGAAATGTCTGTTAATATATTTTGCCCAGTTTTTTAATTGTGTTGCTTGTTTTCTTAGTGATAAATTTCAACAGTTATTCATATATTTTGGGTACAAGTCCTTTATCAGATACATTCTTTGCACATATATTCACTCATTCTGTGGACTGTCTATTTTCTTCACCCTGTCTTTTGAAGAACAGAAGTTCCTCAGGACACCTGGGTGGCTCAGTCAGTTAAGCAACTGACTTCAGCTCACGTCACGATGCCACGGTTCATGGGTTTGAACCTCACATCAGGCTCTGTGCTGATAGCTCAGAGTCTGGAGCCTACTTCAGATTCTGTGTCTCCCTCTCTCTGCCCCTCCCCTTCTCATGGTCTGTGTCTCTCTGTGTCTCAAAAATAAAAACATTAAAAAAAATGAAGAACATAAGTTCCTCATTTTTATGAAGTCCAATTTATCAGTTTTTTATGGATTACGTTCTGGTGTCATATCTAAGAAATATTGCCCATCCCAAGTTCAAAGAGGTTTTTCCTGTTTTCTTTTTTTTTTAAATTAATTTATTTATTTTGAGAGAGAGAGAAAGTGTGCACATGAGCAAGGGAAGGACAGAGAGAGAGGAAAGAGAGACAATCCCAAGCAGACGCCACACTTGTCAGCCCGGGGCCCAATGCAGGGCTCGAAATCACTAACGGCAAGATCATGACCAGAGCTGAAACCAAGAATCAGATGCTTAACTGACTGAGCCACCCAGGTGCCCCTTTCCTGTTTTCTTGTAGAAGTTTTATATTTAGGTTTATGATCTATCTAGAAACATTATATTTAGGTCTATAATCCATTTTGAGTTAATTTTTTCTTATGTTCAAGGTATGGATAGAAGTTCTTACTTTTTTCTCATATAGATATCCATCCAATTGTTCTAACATCATTTATTGAAAACATGATTCCCTCTCCACTGAATTGCCTACTCACCTTTGTAAAAAAATCAGTTGTCTATATATGTGTAAGTCTATAATCTAGACTTTTAATTTTGTTCCATTAATCTATTTATCTATTTTGCACCAATATCACACTGTCTATTTTACCAAAGCTTAAAAGAAGTCTTGAAATCAGGTAATATTAGTCCTCTAACTTTGTTCTTCTTCAAAATTGTTTTAGTTATTCTATGTCCTTTGCATTACCATATGAAATTTAGAATTAGTTTATTAATTTTTACAAGAGCCTGAAAGAATTTTGATTGGGATTGCAGTTGAATCTATAAATCACTCTAGGGAGAGTCGACACCGTAAGGATGCTGAGTGTTCTGTCCTATAAACATGATATATCTTTCCAATTATTTTGGTTTTCTTGTATTCTCCCAGCAATATTCTGTAGTTTTCAATGCTCAGATTTTTTATATCTTTTGTCAGGTTCATCCCTAAGTAATTTGGATTAGTTATTGGATTATTTATCACTAAGTATTTGGTGTCACTGTAAATACTATTCTTTTCTTAATTTTGATTATCAATTTTCCATTGATAGTATACAGAAACAATTTTATGTACTGATATTATATTCTGCAATATTATAAATGCACTTCATGGTTTAAAAATATTGTCTGAAAATTCCGTCAGATTTTCTACATAGACATTATATCTGTGAATAAAAGTAATTTTAGTTTTTCCTTTCCAATTTGATGTCTTTTATTTCTTTGTCCTGCCTGATTGTACTAGCTAGAATGCCTAATACAATGTTGAATAGAAGGGTAAAAGTGGACATTCCTTTTCCTATTCGTGATCTTTCACCAATAAATATGATACTAGCTGTAAGGCTTATTTATTTTTATAGATGCTTTTCATCAGAATGAGGAAAGTTCCCTTCTCTTTTTGCTTTGCTGAGAATTTATATCAGAAATGGATACTGAATTTTGTCAAGTGTTTTCTCTGTGCTTGTTAAGATGCTCATGTGGTTTATAGTTTTTAGTTTGGTAGTATAGTCAATTACATTCCCTGATTTTAAGGGTTAAACCATCTCTGCATTCCTGGGATAAACCCCACTTCATCATGATTTATTATTATCTTTTATATGTATTTTTTTATTCAATTTGATGAAATTTTATTTAGAAAACTTTTGTATCAAGATAGAGCTGGCCTTATAGGAAATATTTTATCAGTTGTTACGAGTTGGGGAATATTTCCTCCTCTTCAAATTTCTGGAACAGCTAATGTAGAATTGGTACTGTTTCTTCTTGAAATTTTTGGTAGAATTCAACAATGAAGTCATTTGGGTCCTGGCATTTTTGTGTGTGAGTTGGAAGGTTTTTTACTTTTTGCTTATTTTTTAGAAACTTTTCTTTTTTTCTAAATTAATTTTTTAAAAATTTTCTTTTGTGGGAAGTTTTAAACTACAAATTAAGTTTCACTAACATAGGGCTATTTAGGTTATGTAACTTTCCTTATGTGAGATTTAGTAGGTTGGTTTTTTTCAAAGAATTTGTCCATTTTATCTAAATTGTCAAATTTATGGGCATATAGTTGTTCATAATATTCTATTATCATTTTAATATTTTGTGGAAGTGTAATGATATCCATCTCTTGCTTTTGTTATTAGTAATGCATGTCTTCTCTCTGTTTTCTTGGTTATTCTGGCTAGAGCTGTATCAATTTTATTGATGATTATTTCTTTTTCTTTGGCTTATTTTGGTTTTAATTTGTTCTTCTTTTTCTAGTTTCTTAAGGTTAAACATGAAGTCATTGACTTTAGACCTTTTGTTCTTTTCTAATACAGTTACTTTAGTACCACAAATTTCTTCCTTTTCCCTACTTTAGCAGCATTCCACAAATTTTGGTATGTTCTGTTTTCATTTTCATTAAGATTAAAATATGTTCTATCCTTTATTTTTGGCTCCATCTCACAAACAGAACAGAACCATGAGATCATGGCCTGAGCTGAAATCAAGAGTCACTCTCTCAGCTGACTGAGCCACCCAGGGGCCCTCCCATCATCTATTTAACCTATACTCCCACCCACCTTCCCCCTGGTAACCATCAGATTTTTCTCTATAATTAAGAGTATGTTTCTTGGTTTATCTGTTTCTCTCTCTCTCTTTTTTCTCCTTTGCTCCTTTGTTTTGTTTCTTAAATTCCACATGACTCATGGGTTTTTTTTTATAAAGGTATTATTTTGTTTTCAAATATTTGGCAATTTTCCAGGCATCTTTTTGTTATTGATTTCTAATTTAACTCCACTGTAGTGAGACTACATACTTTGCATGAATTGAATCTTTTTAATTTTCTCAAGTTTTCCTTTATTGCCTTAAATGCGGTATGTTTGATGAATGTTCCATGTATACTTGAAAAGAATGAGTTTTTTCTGTCATCTGGTGGAGTGTTCCATAAATATAAATTAGGTAAAATTGGTTGACAGTGCTGTGCAAATCTTCTATATCCTCACTGATTTTCTAATGTCCAAGTATTGTGAGGGGGTATTGAAATCTCTAATCAAGATCATGGATTTGTCTATTTCTCCTTGTAGTGCTATCAGGTTTTGCTCCATGTATTTTGAAGCTCTTTTATTAGATACATAAGTGTTTAGGAATGTTATTTATTCCTGATGAGTTGAATCTTTTGTAATTATGAAATGACCTTCCTACTGCTAGTAATATCTTTTTCTCTGAAATCTGTATTCTCTTATATTAAGAGCCACACCAGATTCCTTTTGACAGGGTTACCATGATATTTTTTCCCATTCTTTTGCTTTTAACCTATTTGTAGCTTTATATTTAAAGTATGTTTCAGGGTGCCTCAGTTTCTCAGTCAGCTGAGCATCTGACTCTTGATTTCAGTTCTTGTCATGATCCCATGGTCATGAAATCAAGCCCTACATTGGGCCCCACACTGAGCATGGAGTCTGATTAAGATTCTCTCTTTCTCTTCCTCTGCCCTTCTCCCTGACCTCTGCATGCTCTCTATCTCTCTCTTAAATAAAAATAAAAATGGAAATAGAAATAAAAATAAAAATAAAAATAAAAAACAAAATATGTTTCTTATAGGCAGCAAATATAGCTGGGTATTGTTTTTTATGTAATTTAACAATTTCTACCTTTTCACTGAAATATTGAGGTCATTTTCATTTAATATAATTTTATATGTGTTTAGGTTTAAATCTATCATCTTGCTATTTGTTTTCTATTTGTTCTATCTGTATTTTGTTTCCCTTTTCTTCCTTTTCTGCCTTCTTTTGGATTATTTAAATAATTTTTATTATTACACTTTGTCTTCTTTTTTGGATTATTGGCTATAACTTTTTGTTTTGCTATTTTAATGGGTGCTGATTCTTCAGACATTATAAGCATAATAAAGAAATACTACAAACAACTTTATGTCCATAAATTTGACACCTTAGATGAAATGGATCAATTCCTTTACAGTACAAATGATCAAACCTCACTCAAAAAGAAATAGATAATCCAAATTATCTAATATCTGTTAAGGAAATTTAATTTGCAGTTTAAAAGCTTCCAGGTGCAGATGGTTTCTCTCACAAATTCTACTAAACCTTTGAGAAAGAAATAATATCATCATACAAAATGTCTTCCAAAAAATAAAAGAGGAAGGGGAATTTCCCAACTCATAATATCAGATATGAGACCAGTGTTACCCTAATACCAAAGCCAAGCAAAGACACTACATGGAAAGAAAACTACAGACCAGTGTTCTTCATGAACATAAAATGAGACCAGTCAGCATAGCTATCATTTTTCCAAATTCAATTATGTAAGTGCATAATAGGTGGAGAGTTGGATTTAACTAGACTTGAGGCTTGCTCATTTGAACAGAAGTGAGAGAGGGGCAAAGGAGTGCGAGTACATGTAGAGCCAGTAATGTAATGATTGACCACAGAATTTATGCTGGGTAACGCAGGCAATGAGGACATGAAGGGGAGTGAAAGTAGTAGATTCAATGAGTGGGGATGAATTTTTGTTAGAATGTGAGAATGATAAGGAATGTAGAAAGAAGAAGGTGATAGTTGAAGAATGAGGTGCTTGAAATTGAGACAAAAGAGGAATAGTTTTGTTTTGTCTTTAGTAATTGTTAGTCAACGGTTTGGCCACGTGGGTTAGTGGGTAAATAGATATAGTAGGGTGAAGATATTTAGGGGAGAAGAAGTCAAGGAACTGAGAGGCCAGATTATCAAAAAGATCATCTATTTGGATACTGAAATAACCAAGAATTAAGAATATTGTTGGGATGCCTGGGTGGCTCAGTCAGATGAGCATCCAATTTCTGCTCAGGTCATGATCTCGTGGTGCGTGAATTCGAGTCCCATGTCAGGCTCTGTGCTGACAGCTCAGAGACTGGAGCCTGCTTCAGATTCTGTGTCTCCTTCTCTCTCTCTGCCCCTCTCCTGCTCATGCTCTGTCTCTCTCTCAAAAATAAACATTAAAAAATGTTTTTTAAAAAAGACAGGAATAGTGTTACAGGGAGTAACAGTGAATCAGGTGTTAAAATCTTCAAGGAATAAGTGTGAACAACTCAGGGATCAGTGATTTTTGAGGACAGATAGTGAATGGCCTAATCTGGGGACATGAGGTTCAAAACTGGGGGCTGTTACTGAAGAGGAAAATGTCCTGGAAGTGACAATGAGGAGGATACCTTTTCCACCTTCAGGCCTTGTGGTACTAAATGCGTGGGAGAGAAGACAGCACCATATAAGAGGGTTTCAGGCACACTAAGCACCTTAGAGGAGAGTTTGATTTCAGTTAAACAAGATGAAGGGAATATACAAAGAAGCAGTTGCAGATATAGGGGGATTTAGTGATGATTGTCCACCAATTTCACAAAGCATAGTGGAAGATTTCAGAAGTTGGAGAGGAGGGAGATTGAGTTATAAATGATATGCAGAGCTGTCTGACTACACTCAAATTGAAGGATGGCTTGAGAGTCTTAGGGTGACTTAGGATGACTGACATCAAAAAGCCCCCCCCCCCAGCTTATATCTTGCTTGGCCTCTATCCCTAGGTTACAGGGAAACTGGATGATGTTATGATTCTCCAACAGTGAGTTTCTTCTTCATCCCAGATTAACCCCTGGAATTTAGAAAACTCCATCCAAATTTCTGTGATTATTACCACTATGCAAATACTCCTATTCTGGTCCCCAGACTCCAAATTGGCTCTCAAAACCAGTGCAAATAAAGCTTGAATTAGCCCCATTCCCTTGGACCCTGTGATTTGGACTTTTGGTCATGGCCTTATTCAGGTTGAGCTCTATACACCAGAGGTTTCCTTCTCCTCATCACTGTCTGCCAGTCTGTTTTATCCTCCTGCTAACCCACCATCAAGGTCCCTTTTGCTGTGCCTGTGCCCATGCCTGTTGCTGTGGTTATGACACTGACCTCCAGAACTTTTTCTAGCTAGCTTGCTCATTGCCTGATGATCAAAGCCAAATGAAAACAAAGATGATGGAGGCAGCAATGCCTGATTCAGCAGCTCCTCTCTAGTGAAATATTCCTTGCAATTAGGAAGAGGTTGCTCTGGCAACCAGACTTCTCATTTCTAACTTACTCTAATCCCTCTCTTACCAATTCTTATTACAATTGAATGAGTTTTCTTTCATGAGGCAACTTTCTCAACCATTTCTACAATTGACTTTTTGGCACCAATTAGCTTTTTCTTAAGGGAAACAAATTCTTTCTCTTTCTGAATGCTTTCTGGTAATTATTTCAGTACTTATTATATGTAAGGCAGTGTACTGGAACTTGGTGGTAGATATAAAAATAGAAATATATGATGTGTGAGAAAGAGCACTTATATTTGGAGTCAGAACAGATTGTCAAACAAGTTTTTTTTTAGTTTATTTATTTACTTTGAGTGAGAAGGTGCACAAGTGGGGAAGGGACAGAGAGAGAATCCCAAGCAGATGCCGCACCTACAGCACAGAGCCTGATGAGGGGCTGGAACTCATGAACCGTGAGATGATGAACTAAGCTTAAGTCAAATGCTCAAACGACTGAGCCACCCAGGTGCCCCATGTCAAATAACTTTTAAAGTTTATAGAAGTCATGGAGGGGCACCTGGATGGCTCAGTCAGTTAAGCATCCGACTTTGGCTCAGATCATGATCTCACGGTTTGTGAGTTCAAGCCCTGGGTCGGGCTCTGTGCTGACAGTTTAGAGCCTGGAGCCTGCTTCGGATTCTGTATCTCATTCTCTCTCTGCCCCTCCCCCACGTGTGCTCTGTCTCTCAAAAATAAATAAATGTAAAAAAATTAAAATTTATGGAAGTCATGGAAACACATGACCAAAAACTAAAAAGAACACAGAAGAATATAAGTGAAAAACAGAAGTGCTCATCTCTCAATTTCATTGCTCACATATAATATTTTTTGTGTGTTCCAGTGATTTTCAGTATATATATAAGCATATATGTTTTTTGTTTTATTTTTTGAATGGGATAATGACAATACCTGTCATCCTATTTGACTTTTTGCTTTCCATAGTGCTTTGATTACTACAGCTCTGTAATATAATTTGAAGTGCGGAATTGTGATGCCTCCAACTTTGCTTTTCTTTTTCAAGATTGCTTTGGCTAGTTGAGGTCTTTTGTGGTTCCATACAAATTTTAGGATTGTTCTAGTTCTGTGAAAAATACTGTTGGTATTTTGATAGGGATTCCATTAAAAGTGTAGATTGCTTTGTGTAGTATAGATATTTTAAAAATATTTGTTCTTCCAATCCATAAGCATGGAATGTCTTTCATTTCTTTGTGTTGTCTTAAATTTCTTTCATAGATTTTTTACACTTTTCAGAGTACAATTTTCTCACCCCTGGTTAAGTTTATTCCTATGTATCTTACTATTATTAAAATTGTAAATGTTTTCTTTAGTTTCTCTTTCTGCTGCTTCATCATTGGTATATAGAAGTGCAACAGATTTCTGTGCATTGATTTTGCATCCTGTGACTTTACTGAATTTGTTTATCAGTTCTGTCAGTTTATTGGTGGAGTCTTTCAGGTTTTCTATATATAGTATCATGTCATCTGCAAATAGTGAAAGCTTTAATTCTTCATTGCTGATTTGGATGCTTTTTATTTCTTTTTGTTGTCTGATTGCTGTGGCTAGGACTTTCAGTATTATATTAAATAAAAGTGGTGAGAGTGGACATCTCTGTCTTGTTCCTGACTGTACAGGAAAAGCTCTCAGTTGTTTCCCATTGAGGATAATATTAGGGATGGGTTTTTCATAGATGGCCTTTATTATGTTGAGGTATGTTCCCTCTAAGCCCACTTTTTTGCGGGTTTTTATCATGAATGGATGTTGTACTTTGTCAAGTGCTTTTTCTGTGTATGTTGAAATGAGCATATGGTTCTTTTCCTTTCTGTTATCGATGTGATGTGTCATGTTGATTGATTAGCAAATATTGAATCACCCTTGTAACACAGGAATAATTCCACTTGATCGTGGTGAATAATTTTTTGTAATGTATTGTTGGATGTTTTTTGCCAGGATTTTGTTGAGGATTTTTCATCTATGTTCATCAGAGATGTTGGCCTGGAGTTATCTTTTTTAATGGTGTTTTTATCTGATTTTGGTATCAATGTAATGATGGCCTCATAGAATGAATTTGTAAGTTGTCCTTCCTTTTCTGTGTTTTGGAATAGTTTGAGAAGAATAGGTATCAACTCTTCTTTAAGTGTTTGGTAGAATTCTCTCCTGGTCATAGACTTTTGTTTGATGGGAGTTTTTTTTTTTTTTTTATTATTATTATCACTGATTCAATTTTATTATTTTTTTTTGCTGATTATTGGTCTGTTCAAGTTTTCTTTTTCTTCCTGTTTGACTTTTGGTTGTTTATATGTTTCTAGAAATTTATCCATTTCTTTCAGGTTGTCCAATTTGTATGCATATAGTTTTTCATAATATTCTCTCATAATTGTTTGTATTTCTGTGGTGTTGGTTGTTATTTCTTTCTTCTCATTTGTAATTTTATTTATTTAGGTCCTTTCTCTTTTCTTTTTGGTGAGTCTAGCTAGAGGTTTATCAATATTATTAATTTTTTTCAGTGAACCAGCTCCTGGTCTCATTGATCTGTTCTACTTTTTGGTTGCTGTTATTTGTTTGTTTGTTTTTAGTTTCTATATCATTTATTTTTGCTCTAATCTGTATTATTTCCTTCCTTCTGCTGGCTTTAGGTTTCATCTGTCATTCTTTTTCTAGCTCTTTTAGGTGTAAGGTTAAGTTATTTGTTTGAGATTTTTCTTGCCTCTTGAAGTAAGCCTGTATTACTACATAGTTTCCTCTTAGGACCACTTTTGCTGTATCCCAAAGGTTTTGGACTATTGTGTTTTCATTTTCATTTGTTTCCATGTACTTTTAAATTCTTCTTTGATTTCCTGGTTGACCCATTCATTGTTTAGTAGCATGTCATTTAACCTGTGTGTATTTGTGGTCTTTCCAATTTTTTTCTTGTGGTTGGTGTCTAGTTTCTTAGTGTTGTGGTCAGAAAAAGTGTATGGTATGATTTCAATCTTTTTGTATTTGTTCAGGCCTGTTTTGTGACTTAATGTGTGATCTACCCTGGAGAATGTTCTGTGTGCCCCTGGAAAGAATGTGTATTCTTCTCTTTTAGGATTGAATGTTCTGAATATATGTTAAGTCTATCTGTTCCAGTGTGTCATTCAAAGCCATTGTTTCCTTATTTATTTTCTGTTTAGATGATACGTCCACTGTTATGAGTGTGGTGTTAAAGTCCCCTACTATTATTATATCATTATAGTATGATATAGTAATAGTTCCTTTATGTTTGCTATTAATTGTTTTACATACTTGGGTGTTTCATGTTGGGTGCATAAATATTTACAATTGTTATATGTTCTTGTTGGACTGTCCCTTTTATTATTATATAGTGTCCTTCTTTGTCTCTTGTTATAATCTTTGTTTTGAAGTCTATTTTGTCGGATATAAGTATGTCTAAACCAGGTTTCTTTTGAGATCTATTTGCATGATAAATGTTTCTCCGGCCCCTCACTTTCAATCTTCAGGTGTCTTTAGGTCTAAAGTGAATCTCTTGTAGGCAGCATATAGATAGGTATTGTGTTCTTTTTTTATCCATTCTGACACCCTATGCCTTTTGATTGGAGTATTTAAATTGTTTAAATTCAAAGTAATTATTGATAGATATGTACTTAGGGCCATCTCATTACTTGTTTTATTTCTGGAGATTTTCTCTGATCTGTTCTTGCCTTTGTTATTTTTGGTCTCTCCTTTGCACTCAAAGAGTCCCCTATAATGTTTCTTGCAGGGCTGGTTTACTGGTCATAAACTTCTTTTGATTTTGTTTGTCTGGGAAACTCTTTATCACTCCTTGTATTCTGAATGATAGACTTGCTGGATAGAATATTTTTGGATGCAGATTTTTCCCATTAAGCACTTTGAATATATCATGCCATTCCCTTCTGGCTTGGAAAGTTTCTGCTGAACAATCCCCTGCTAGTCTTATGGGGTTTCCCTTGTATGTTCTGTCTTCTTTTTCTTGCTCCTTTTAAATAGTTTTCCTTATCACTATATTTTGCTAATTTAATTACAATATGTCTTAGTGTGGATCTGCTTTTGATGATTTTGATGGGAATTCTCTGTGCTTCTTGTATCTGGATGTCTCTTTCCTTCCCCAAATTAGGGAAGTTTTCAGCTATTATATCTTTGAATAAATTTTGTGGCTCCTTTCACTCTCTTTTCTTCTTCTTCTTCTTCTTCTTCTTCTTCTTCGAGTCTTATAATACAAATGTTTGACGAAATCACTGATTTCCCAAAGTCTATTCTTGTGTTGCTTAAATCTTCTTTCTCTCTTTTGTTCACCTTGATTACTTTCCATTATTTTGTCTTCTAGGTCATTTATTCATTCCTCTGCTTCTTCCAGTTTGCTGTTAATTCCAGCAAGCCTGTTTCTCATTTCCTTTATTGAGCCCTATATATCTGCTGTGTTATTCCTCATCTCTGAATGAAGGGTCTCACTCATGTCTTCCATTCTTTTCAAGTCCAGTGAGTATTAATATGATCATTGCTTTAAATTCTCCCTCCAACATATTACTTATATCCTTCCACTTAGATCTCTGGCCGTGGCCTTGTCCTGTTCTTTCATTTGGGATCATTTTCTCTGTCTTCTCATTCTAAGTCTCTGTCCCTTTTTCTGTGTTTTAGGAACATCACCTATATCTCATGTACTTGAGTGTTAAGGCTTTATGAAGAACAGGTCCTGTTGTGCCCTGCCATGTAGTGTCTCCTTTTCTCCAGGGCCTGGTGCTTCTAAGAGTGTTCCAATGTGTGCTGCATGTGCTCTGGTATTTGGTTGTGGCTGCTTTAATCTTCAGGCCAGTTGTCTACAGAGGCTCTCTTTGCCTGTTGTGTGCAGTTTTTGGTCCCTGGACTGAATGTGGTGCATTTTAGCTAGGTTTTTTGTGGTCTGTTTGTGAAATGAGACCTGTTGTTATTGCCACCAGAACCAAGGCTCCGTAAAACTCCCATGTTAGGGGACCAGTGTGATCAGGACCTTGGGCCAGTCTTCTGGGAGAGGGAGCCTGTCATGCTGGGACTGAAGCAAGTGTGACTGGGAAGGGCAGTTCCACTGGAGTGTAAGAGTGAGTGTGTCTTCTTGTAAGCAAGTTAGGTAGCAGATGTCAGTGTTGTACTGGTTCCCGGAGGTGGCTCTGTGCTTATGTTGTGGGGTATGGGGTGGGGGGAATGGTGCCTGCCAGTTTCATTATTTCCAAAGGGGTCTCTCCCTGAACACTGTCTCTCTGGGATGCACTGTGAAATGAGCAAATAACCTCCCCATTGTGTGCCCCAAGCTCTCTTCAGATCTCTGTTTCCACACCATATGTCTGCAGTTGCTTATCTTTCTTCTTTCCAAGAGTAGGGCAATGCCCTACAGGCTCTTTCCCAGCCAAGCTCTCTGACCTTTAAAACTCTAGGCTTTAAGCCTCACTGGTTTCCAGAAGTCATGGAATTTGGCCCCCCTCACTTTCCAAGCAAATTGTTATGGAGATTAGTATTGCCCATGCACTCTCTTATGTGCCACTCTGTCTCTTGTCCTTCTGCACAACTGTGACTCCCTCCCCACCACAGTGGCCATACCTTTCTCTCTAAATGTGCATCTCCATATTCCTAACATCTTTGACGTGGCCCCTTCTCTGCCTTTCATTGTGGAGTTTTTTTTCCAGTCTTCAGGACAATTTCTGGGGTATTTATGATGGTTTGCTAATTATCTAGTTGTATTCATGGAATGAGGCAAGCCTAGGGTCCTCCTACTCTGCTGTCATCTTCAAACTCTCTGGCAGCAGGCTAATTCTGAACTTCAGCCACCAGCGAGAAGTTCCTTATATGTTTTCAGGCTTGGCAGGTGGTGGGTGAGGCTGACAATGAAGGCTAAAGAGCTTCAGTTCCTACAAATGGGCAATTCTCTAGCAGGCAGAGACCAACAGCTAGAGCTCCATATCTCCTTCAATCAGATCTTAGTTCAAATATTACCTCTTCAGAAAGACCTCCTTTGACCACTGTAGCTAAAATGTCCCTTAACACTCACCAGTGACTCACCAAGTCATTCTTTATTCCATTACTCTGTTTTATTCTTCATTTGAAAATATGTGAGGTATTTGTCTATGGGATCAGTTTCTATGTCCCTCCACTAGAATATAAGCTCCACAAAAGCAAGGACTTTGCCTCATTTATCACTGTATTTTTGACCCCTAGAACAGTGCTCAACACATAATAGGTGTTCCATAAATATATTTTGAAGCCCAAGCTGAAGTAACAAGTCCAGGAAAGAGTTAAGTGTAAAGAACCACTTCCCATTTTTCCTCAGAGGAAAAAGAAAAACCCAAGTTTAATTTAGACAGTGACTAAACAATTGAGTTTATTGACAAAGGTACAAATTTATTCTTGTATTTCTATTTCTTTCAATTTCACTCTAGCCAGTACATAATTTTCTCTTATGTATTGCTTATAGTGAACAGACATTTTCTATCTTAACAGGTTCTTTTGAACCAGAACAATTGCCAAAGGAGCTACAGTGTTAATCTATGATTACCTCTACCTGTTCAAGAAGAAAGTGTTGTCTTCTATCTATAGTCGAATCTGTAGACTATACATTAGCATAATCCTAAAGACAATGTTTCTGAAGGGATGTCTAAGGACCTCCAACATCTGAATCACTTATCAAAAATGCATATTTCTGGGTGTCATTCTGGAACCATCAAATCATACTTGGAGGGAGAATCAAAAATCTGCATTTTTTAAAAGTTCATTTATTTATTTTGGGAGAGAGAGAGAGAGTAGGAGTGGGGAAAAAGAGAATTACAAAAGGAGGAGTGGGGAAAAAGAGAGGGAAAAAGAATTACAAGCAGGCTCTGCGCTTTTAGTGTGAAGCCTGATGCAAGGCTTGAACTCAGGAACCATATCATGACCTGAGCTGAAATCAAGAGTTGGACACTTAACCTACTGACCTACCTAGAAGCCCCAAGAATATGTATTGTAAACAGGCTCTCCTGATGATTCTTGTCAAGAACTGTGAGATTTTACTCTACTTGTAAGTTAAGAAGTTAGCCTGTCATGGTTTCATGGATGCTGACAGAAGACATAAAATTCCTGGGTCAGAGACAGGAGATGATGATGATGTTATTATTATTACTCAGAATTATCAGTAGCCAGAGTATCAACATGTGTGTCAGTTTCCCATGCTTTAATTTTGCAGGATGACATGAGGAGGGCCAAGTGATGCAAGGACATGCAGTGGGTTGTATAACAAAAGAAGACCCAGCTTAGGGAACCTAATTTTTTTTTTTATAATGGGCAATAAGTATGCCTGATCTTTTCTGTAGAAGGAGAGATTATCTTTAGCATATGTGACAGAAATAAATTTGTCTTTTGTTCTGGAGGGGGATGCAATCTATATTCCCAGGCTGTTCACTGTAAGAATACCCTTGAAAAGATAGAGTACAGTCAATGCCTCTACTCACAAGACATGCAGAGATTTATGGAGAACTATTTCCTAAGAGTTCTAATGGCCACTCAAGTTTGGGAATCATTGCCCCAGAATGACTCAGCCATATCTACAGAGCTACCTTCATATGCCCAAGCCTGTTAGGTCTTGGCAAATATTCTACCCTTCTCTGCTCCTCTCAGCTTGACCCTGCCTCTCTCCTCTAGCCATGTTTCTGTAAGTCATGCTATTCTCTTCAAGGTAATCTTTTGCTCTGGAAAATAAACTCACAAGCTTGCTCTGAGGCAACAGGGGCTCCCACTAAAGGATTTGTTTGAAGAAGTAGGAAAGTACCTGGAAGGAAAACACATAACAGTGAAAAAAGAGTGCAAACATTTGTTAAGAAAACAGCTATTTATTGAGTACATATTGTGTCCTAGAACTGTGCTGGGCACTGGGGATATCAAGATTCATTCATGACTCTGCAGTGGCCACTGCGTAAACCAGGCTTCACTCGTAGCAAGCCTTGCTCTGCTTCTTCTGCAACCATATCTGACAAATCCGATATGGCTGAGATTGAGTAATTTGATAAGTCAAAATTGAAACATAGGAAAAAATTCATTGCCTTCAAAAGAAACGATTGAACGAGAGAAGCAAGCAGGCAAATCCTATTGAGATGTGTGCCACCAATATGCGCTGTACATTCCACAGGTATGGCCTTCTTTTTATTTATTTTATATTTTATTTTATTTTATTTTATTTTTTTAACTGTTTAACTTTGTAAGATCCAAAGAGGTTGGATTACGTTTAAATGACCGTGCTGCCCCTTTTCACACCAAAGAATCAAGAACTACTGACAATGAAGACTGCTCCTGCCTCTCCCATCTGCCTGTCTGGCTGGCAGGGAAAGAAAACTTGCATGTTGGTGAAGGAAGAAGCTGGGTGGGACAGCAGTAAATCTAGACTAGAAACCAAGCTGGTCCAAGGTATCCTGAAGCCTGCAAAATGCAGTTTAATTAGAGTGCCATTTTTTTTTGTTCGAATGATTTTAATTATTAGAATGCACAATTTTTAAAATATGCAAATAAAAAGTTTTAAAACCTGAAAAAAATATTCATTCATTCAACACATATTTTGGGAGTGCCTATTATGTGCCAGGTGCAAGTTAGAATAAACTTTACAGAAATAAAAATACTGTCATCCCCCTCAAGAAAGTTAATAAAGGAGACAGCTCTGTAAAAAATAATGGTGCAATGGTGTGATAAGTGCTACAATAGAAGTGATGTACAAGGTGCATGGGTGATACTGAGAAAAGAATAGCCAATTCTGCTTAAAGAAGGTAAAGGAGGGCATGGTAGGGCAAGGCGTGGCAGGGAAGGGAAGGCTTCATCACAGAGAGGATGATTATACTGAGTCTTGAAGCACATGTAAGAGTCTTTCAGGTGGACAGGAGATTCCAATTGGAAGGATGAACACGGACAAAAGCATAGAGGCAGAGATCAGAATGGTGTGGTTAGGAAAGTTCAAGTAGTTTGGTACAGATTGAGTTTGAGGTGTGAAAGGTGATAGTTGTGTGGTAGATGGGGCCTGGATTTTGCAGGGTCTTATTTACTATACTGAGAAAGCTGGGTGTATCCTCGAGGCAATAGGGCCTCACTGAAGGGCAAGCCAGGATGTGCAAAATTAGGTTTGTACTTTAGCAAAAACAGCAGAAGAAAAAATGATAAATGGGAGTTTACAAGGTAGATTTGGTAGGGTATACTGAGAGTGGCCCATTGAGAGAAGAGATGTGAAAAGGGACAGATGTGTGAAAGAATATGGTGTGTTTGTGGAACAGTAAGTAGCTTGATGTGGCCAGAATGTTCATGTATGGTTGGTAATGAGAGAGTGATAAGGTTGCAAAGGTCATTAGGATGGCAGACAATGAAGGGCATTATAGAGGGCAATGTCATGAGGTGGTTTAAGAGCATGGACTCTGGAGCCATGTTGCTAGCATTTGAATCCCATTTCTTCTGTGTGACCTTAGGAAAATTATGGAATCCCCCTCATATCAATTTTCTTATATGTAAAATGAGGATAATTACAATAACTACCTCAAGGATTTGAAGATGAAATCATTCAATATGTAAAAATCAATTTGCATGTTCTCAGCATTGAGGAAATACATAAATGTTAGTTGCTTTTAGACCATATTAAGAAGTTTGAACTTGTTTTAGGGAGCAATTGGGAAGTCTCTGATGGCCTTTGAATGGAGAGGGTATACACAAAATGGTTTAGGAACATTGACTAAATGGTAGTGTGGGCAGGATGGCCTGCATGAGAAAGAAACTAGAGGCACGAAGCCCTGTTAAGAAAATGTTGCAGAAATCCAGGACAAAGATGAGGTTTGACTATAGTCAATTACAATAAGGTGGGGAGGAAGGGACACACATGAGAAGTTTGAGGCAAACTGACTGAACTTGGAAAGAGTTGGGTAAAAGTAATGAAGAAAAGGAAAGTTCATATTCAGTTAGGGGTCCCAGGTTAGGTCCATGTTTGAGTGTGCCATGCCAACTTTTCCTAACTTAAGTTCTCCCTTTCTGGTCCCAGTTGCAGCGACTGCCCAACTCTGTTATACTTCCTTACCTTGTTAAAGTGCTGTTCTTCTCCAGACTCAGGCCCTCTAGTATGAAAGAGGAGTTAAAAAAAACAAAACACACACCATCTGAGATTTCCTGGGAAAACTGATAGAACAATGCTGACCTACAGACTCTTACTCAATCTCTTACCACTGCTGCCAAATACCTAAAAAAATGAACAAAGATAAATCATAATTATAAAAAAAACACTAACAATTTCAACAGCAATAAACAAACAAGGAAAGAGTAAAACTTTAAAATTTATATTTCCAAAAGTGGCAGCCAAGAAAGAAAACTGAAGACTTTGGGACAGTGCTAAAACGTCCCTAACTGTTCCAACCCCCAGAAACAGCGCTTAGGGAAAAAGGCAAGTCAACAAAATCCTATAAGTCATCACTAAACCCCACCAATTTGGAGAGTAGTCAATGGTAATTTGGAATGGGCAGGGGAAAGGGTTGAGGAAGCATTTGAGGAAGAGTCCAGAACATACCTTCAAGAGGAGAAGCCCAACATATTACTGTAGGATCTCAGCCAAGGTAGAGGGTGCTATCAGAATTTGTTATTTTCTAGAGTTTCCCTTCTTCCCTATTTCTTAGGAATATTGAGCCAAAGCTTTGGGATCGGAATATACCCCTGACGGGTTTAAATGGGCCATGTATAGACATTTAATAGAACATCAGAAGACAGAGGTCAGAGTCCAGGCCCCTCAGCAAAAGAGGCATAACTTTAGCTGAGTTTCCCCTTCCCATAATTTACCTGAAGTCTACAGAATAATGAACAGAACATTTTGCTTTCAAACAAGACCTTACAGGGGTGTATGAAAAGGTCCTAGATACACTGGGAAGGTTGTCATGGAGAATTCAACCAAACTATATCAAAACAAATAGAAGCCCTGGCAAGACCTGCCCATGTTAAGCACAAACAAGGGGGAAAGAAATGGCATGGCTACCATGCCAACATACTACTACAACCAAAGAAGAAAAGGGAAGAAACATAGCATGCAAACGAGAGATTAAATCCACATGGAGTAGCAATTATAGTCTTGGGCATTTATCCCAGAGAAATGAAAACATAGTCACACAAAGACCTGTGCAGAAATGTTCCATAGTAGCTTTCCTCATAATAGCTCCAAACTCGAAACAACCCAGATGTATTTCAATGAGCAAATGGTTAAACAAACTATGGTACACCCATACCATGGAATACTACTTAGCAATAGAAGGAATGAACTGTTGATGCACACAATAACTTGGATAGGTCTCCAGGTAATTATGTTGAATGAAAAAAGCCAATCCTTGGGGCACCTGGGTGGCTCAGTCACTTAAGTGTCTGACTTTGGCCCAGGTCATGATCTTGCAGTCTGTGAGTTCAAGCCCCCATTGGGCTCTGTGCTGACAGCTCAGAGCCTGGAGCCTGCTTCAGATTCTGTGTCTCTCTCTCTCTCTTCTCTCCCCCACTTGTGTTCTGTCTCTCTCTCTCAAAAACAAATAAACATTAAAAAAAAAAGCCAATCCTTAAAGGTCACACACTATATAATTCCATTTAAACATTTTTTAATGTTTACTTATTTAGACAGAAAGAGCATGCACAAGCACAAGCTGGGGAGGGGCAGAGGGAGAGAGGGAGACACAGAATCTGAAGCAGGCCCTGTGCTGTCAGTGCAGAGCCTGATGTGGGGCCAGATCTCATGAACCATCAGATCATGACTTGGGCCAAAATCAAGAGTCAGATGCTTAACCAACTGAGCCACGCAGGTGCCCCTGTGTAATTCCATTTATATAACATTTTCTAAATGACAAAGTTATAGAAATGGAGAGGTTAGGGATAGTAAAGATCAGGAGGGAGGGTGTGGTTATAAAAAGTCAACACAAAGGATCCTTGTGGCATTACAAATTGCATAAAGGTACACACACACACACACACACACGCAGGCACACACAAATGAATATAAGTAAAACTGGGGAAATCTGAATAAAATGGATAAATTTTATCAATGTCAATATTCTGGTTGTGATTTGTACTGTAAAAATGCAAAATGTGACCATTGGGAAAAACTGGTTAAAGAGTACACAGTATCTCCCTGTATTATTTCTTACAAGTGCACATGAAACTACAATGATCTTCATAAAAAGTTTAATTAAAATAAAAACACATGGAAGAAAACATAACACAAGAAACACCCAAAACATTCTGAGCGTTTTGCATGTTAGAACTCAATAAAACATGAATGCAATAAACAAAAACTCAAAGACAAGTTAATAGACAATAGGTTGAGGATATGGCAGAACTAAAGGAACATAGTAAGAGCCAAAACAATACTTTATTAGAACTAGTAAATTAATTAGAAACAGTGTGGCTCAAAATAGCCCTGACTAAAATAGAATCACTGATATGAAAGGAAGTATTGTGATAATCATAGTGAATCAAAACTAAAGGACAAAGGGATTAATTCAATCATAGGATAATAGTCATGGAAAATGAAGACAATGTAACAAGGCTGGCTAGGGTTCCTAAGGTCTATGATGAATTCAAAAAATTGTGCAGAAAAGGTATTTAGGAATATAATAGAAAAAATTTCACTGAAATAAAAGAAGAACCAAATCTGTAGACAGAAAAGACATACTGTGCTCCAGAAAAAAGAGGAAAGATGAAAGAAAGAAAAGAAAGAAAGAAAGAAAGAAAGAGAAAGAAGAAGCATGATTGAACATCAAGGATAAATAAATGATTTTTCAGATGTATAGACAGAAAAAAGTAAGATATTTATATGAAGGAAAAAATCAGCCTGGCTTCAGACTTCACAGTAATATTCAATACCAAAATACAATGGAGCAGGTCTATAAAATGTTGAAATAAAGTTTAAGTGAAACTCAAAGATGTCATACCCAGCCAACTACTTTTTCAAATAAAAAGGCAACATGTAGCATTTGGGGAATACAGCATTCATGTTTATATATTTTTGAGACAGAGAGACAGACAAACAGAATGTGTGTGGGGGAGGGGCAGAGAGAGAGGGAGACACAGTATTTGAAGCACGCTCCAGGCTCCAGGCTCTGAGCTGTCAGCACAGAGCCTGAGGTGGGGCTCAAACTCACTAAAGGTGAGATCATGACCTGAGCTGAAATAGGATGCTTAACCAACTGAGCCACCCAGGTGCCCCAAGGAATACAGCATTCATAAAACCTTCTACAAAATCCAGCCAATGAAGAGAAAAAAATCAAATTAAAAAATCTGGGAACAGGGGTGCCTGGGTGGCTCAGTCAGTTAAGTGTCCAAATCTTGGTTTTGGTTCAGGTCATGATTTCACAGTTTTGTGGGTTTGAGCCCCACATTGGGGTCTGTGCTGCCAGCAAGAAGACTGCTTGGGATTCTCTCTCTCTCTCCCTCTCTCTCTGCCCCTCCTCCACTCACTATGTCTCTCTCAAAATAAATAAATAAACTTTTTTAAAATATGAAATTTAATGGGGCGCCTGGGTGGCTCAGTTGGTTAAGCGGCCGACTTCTGCTCAGGTCATGATTTCGCGGTCCATGAGTTTGAGCCCCGCATCGGGCTCTGTGCTGACAGCTCAGAGCCTGGAGCCTGTTTCAGATTCTGTGTCTCCCTGTCTCTGACCCTCCCCCGTTCATGCTCTCTCTCTGTCTCAAAAATAAATAAACATTAAAAAAAATTTAAATATGAAATTTATTGTCAAATTTGTTTCCATACAACACCCAGTGCTCAACCCAACAGGTGCCCTCCTCAATGCCCACCGCCCACTTTCCCCTCCCTCACACTCCCCATCAACCCTCAGTTTATTCTGTCTTTAAGAGTCTCTTATGGTTTGGCTCCCTCCCTCTCTAACTTTTTTTTTCCCTTTCCCTCCCCCATGGTCTTCTGTTAAGTTTCTCAGGATCCGTATAAAAGTGAAAACATATGGTATCTGTTTTTCTCTGTATGACTTATTTCACTTAGCATAACACTCTCCAGTTCTATCCACGTTGCTATAAAAGGCCATATTTCATTCTTTCTTATTCTTTTTCATTGCCAAGTAGTATTCCATTGTATATATAAACCACAATTTCTTATCCATTCATCAGTTGATGGACATTTAGGCTCTTTCCATAATTTGGCTATTGTTGAAAGTGCTGCTATAAACAGTCAGAATGGCTAAAATGAACAAATTAGGAGACTATAGATGCTGGAGAGGATGTGGAGAAATGGGAACCCTCTTGCACTGTCGGTGGGACTGCAAACTGGTGCAGCCTCTCTGGAAAACAGTGTGGAGGTTCCTCAAAAAATTAAAAATAAATAAACAAACTTAAAGAAAATCTGGGAACAGATAAACCATGATAGAAGAATACAGATGGAGCAATTAATTCCTTTAATTAAATGTTTGTAGTACATATACGTCCCCTAAATAACAGACTTGATGCTGGTGACAAAGCAGCATGTAACAGTTAATAACACTGACAGAGCAATGATATAACTAATAAAAATCTGGAGGCTGGGGGAGAGGAGATGAGAGGAGGTATACCAGTGATAATCTTATCTTCCCTAGTGTGAAGTCAATATCTCTTGAGGTGAAATAATATTTATCCAAAGGTTAGCAATTTCTTTGGTTTCATTTTAGTCTTCTGTTGAATTCAAATAAAATTAGATTGAATATTTTTAATAAAACTGGTCTGCACACTATGATCCTATTTTCATAAAATCTTTTTTATCTAGTCATCCATCCATCTCTTCTGAATATGTGCATACATAGAGAGAGGTCTGAAATAATGCTCACTAAATATTAACGCTGATTATTTATGGATGGTAGAATTTGGGGCTATCTATTGCTTTTTTATTTTTATAAAAACAGTAAAATCATTTTCTTTTTCTTTTCTTGGAAGAAAGAAAACTGTATTTGTTCTTTGGTTGTACTAAAATCAAATTTTATCTGATATGGCGTGATATTAATGGACCATATCAGAACCTTGTATATCTTATGTTCATACAGAAATGTCCTTTATGATGTGGAATGACATCTCCCTATTTTGAGAGAATATGCATTGGTCAATTAAATATGCAATTAGCACCCACCATGGGTCTGACCCTGTGCTGGGCCTTATAGGGGAAACATGGCTTCCAACCTTGAATGAACTTTCAATTCAGTTGAAAAGATAAAATGCATATTAGGGAGAAGTTTCTCACCGAAGGTACCTATGTCAAGGTAAGGGAAACTAGCTCAACTGTTAAAAAAAAAAAAAAAAGAAAGCAAATGGGTGCTTATTTTAGGTACAGAAGATACAAAAATGTAATGCATAAGGCACAGTCTCTGAACTCAAGGAATTTATAATTCAGTTGGGAAGACAAAGTATAAATATATGATTTTATTATAATATGATAATTGCTAAGATGCAAGTATGCCAGTAGTACAATGTGAACAAAAAGTGAATAAAAGCCATAGTACTGAATCAGTAAAGACAGAAATTGACGAGTTGGATGCAGCTCACAGTT
Organism: Panthera tigris; assembly: GCF_018350195.1. Taxonomy (NCBI): domain Eukaryota; kingdom Metazoa; phylum Chordata; class Mammalia; order Carnivora; family Felidae; genus Panthera; species Panthera tigris. The sequence continues at coordinate 56,360,224 of NC_056677.1, read as the reverse complement.
AACTTTGTGAATGGTTTTGTGCTAGCCTCCACTTTCTGTTTACCATATTTTTACACCATGTCATTGTTATGCATCCTTTGTTTATTATCATCTTCCAATGAGACCATGATTCTTTGACAGTTCAACTTGGTAAACATTTGAGTCCCACTGTGTGCCAAGCCTTGTGTTAGAGACACAGAAATAAATATATAATACACAGTTCCTTTCTCAAAGAAGGGGGAAAAGGAGGCAACTATCATTTGTCAAAAACTATTTGTGCTAGGCAGTGTGAAGAATATTTCTTATGTTATCTTATTTAATCTTTGCAAAACCCTATGAGATAAATAATGTTATCTTTTTACAGAAGGAAACACTAAAGATATTTGCATTTATATCTGTACTAAAGGCAGTGCCCATCTAATGAGAAGAGCAGGCATTTATAACTCACAGTGCTATTCAAGGATACCTGCCATAAAAGGTATTAACAGAGTACTCTGAGTGTTAGGAGGGATCCAAAGGGACTTCTCCATAGTGACTCATTTTTGAGGAACAAGGGTGAAACTGGGGCTGAGGGGCATTCTAGCAGACAGAAGAGAATGGATTTCTAAGAATAGACAGCTACCATAATGTCCTTAAAATAATGATTTGAGGGGATCCTGGGTGGCTCAGTCTGACTTTGGCTCAGGTCATGATCTCACCATTCCTGGTTTGAGCCCCACGTTGGGCTCTGTGCTGAAAGCTCAGAGCCTGGAGCCTGCTTCAGATTCTGTGTCTCCCTCTCTGTCTCTGCCCATCCCCTGGCTTGTGCACTATCTCTCTCAAGAATAAACATTAAAAAAATTTTAAATAATGATTTGAAAAATTTGAACATCTCCACCAGGAATCTGAGCAGGAAAAAAGTAAATGTAATTGTTTAGCTGTATTAAATCCATGAAATTATTTTGAAAATATAATTAACTACAATTATAAAGTTTTAGCTATTTTCTTTCTTTTTTTAAAGTTTATTTATTTATTTTGAGATGGGGAGGAGGGGCAGAGAGAGAAGGAGAGAGAGAGAGAATCCCAGGCAGGCTCCACACTGTCAGTGCAAAGCCTGATGTGGGGCTTAAACCCAGGAACCATGAGATCATGGCCTGAGCCAAAGTTGGATGCTTAACCAAGTGAGCCACACAGGTGCCCCAAAAGTTCTAGTTATTTTCCTACCTCTCTACATCTCTTCTTTACACAATAGCCTCAAAGCTTGTTGGACTTTCCCCCCAAAGTAAGGTCTTGAAAATATTTATACCTTGACCTCCTCTGAGGATGTCACCAGGGGATATTAATCCCAGTGACTTGCAAAGCAGAATGAGGACTTCCTGTGCCAAATCACCTTAATACCCATCATCCTAGCTGGGAGTTTCCTTCAGAGGCCAATCTTTCCCCACCTCTGGGTCTTTAGAAAAATTCAGATAAGTCTCAGACAAGTGGCCAAAGAAGAGAAACTTCTGGAAGGCTGCCCCTGCCCTCCCAGCCCTCTGATGTAGACCTTTCTTGAGTATTCTGAGATCTCTAGGTGTCTCTTTTCTTTTCCTCCAGATTCTGAAAAGTTCCCAAAACAAGCATATTCATTCATCCAGGTCCACATCCATCCACTAACCTACCCACCTACACTCAATAAATATTCATTGAAAACTTACCATGTTCCAGATATAATGCTAGATATCTGGGATGGAGATAAGAGACACTACTGTAGAGTGATCAACTGTTCCAGATTGCTCAGGACTGGGAATTAGGGTGGGGGACCCCTGGGATATGTCACTTTTAGCACTAGAACTAGGAAACTCCTGGGCAAACCAGGATGAGTTGGCTGCCCTACCATTCTCTCAAAGGAATGGGGATACAGGCTACCATGATCAAACAAAAAGGATAGTATTTCATTCATCACTAACTCCAGTGTAGAAAAGAATATCTAGCACTTAATGAGGACTGATATCTGTTGACTGATCAACCACATAAATGACTGAGGGAAGTGTTATAAGAGATGCTTTTGGAAGGCAGATTCATTCATTCAACAAATACTTATCAAAGACCTGCTATGTGACAGATGTAGTGCTATTCACTAGAGATAACAATGGTGATTAAAACCAGACATAGTCCCTGTCCTTATGGTACTTATAGTATAAGAACAAAGATAGACATTTAAATAGTTACAACAAAAACAGCAGACACTATGGGACCACCTAGCAGGAGAACCTTCCCCAGTCTACTGATCAGATATGACTCTACCAGAAGAAGTGAAATTTAAATTGAGATTTTCAGGATGAGTAGGAAAGAAGAAGGTGGGTGGGTAGTAGGGGAGAGCTAAATGATTTAAGTCAAATGAGTTCTGGAAAGAGACTTTCCAGATGGGAAGATATGGCTATTATAGCAAACTCTAACTTCATCCTTTGGGGTTTTATTTTTCCCACAGCATTATTTCACTCTAATAGTTGGCACTCATTTCTCTTTAGATATTCCACCAAGGATAATCTCCTCCATAAAGGCTTTCTCACCCCTTCCAGGTAGAATGGACCATTCCATCTGAGGCAGGCTAACTACATAGTCACTGGACCCTGTTTTCAAATATCCTCCTCAGCATATCACTACATTGAATCTCTTGGCTTTCCTGCATATACGGGGCCACATGGCCACATGCTGTGTCACTTATGGGACAAAATGGTTATAAAAAGGTATGTCTTCTCCACTCTGGCTCTCACCATATGCCACCTAGGTGATGCTTAGTGATCTTCAGTGGAAGATGGAACAGGCCTGGATCTCTAAATGACTTTGAGGAGTAGAGATTTCCTTCCCAAGTTGGCCCACAAACTTTGATGTAGGCAAGAAATACATTTCTGTTATAAGTACCTTATATTTGGAAATTCATATGTTACAACAAGTAGCCTTACTTAACTGTTACACCATCCTCTACTCTGACTATATCTCTGTACTATTTTGATTTGATTTGATTTGATTAAAAAATTTTTTTTATTACATTTATTTATTTTTGATAGAGAGAGACAGAGCACAAGTTGGGGAGGGGCAGAGAGAGAAGGAGATGCAGAATCCAAAGCAGGCTCTATCAGCCCAGAGCCTGACGCGGGGCTTGAACTCACAAACTGAGATCATGACCTGAGCCGAAGTTGGACGCTCAACCAACTGAGCCACCCAGGCGCCCCGATTTGATTTTTTTAAACATTTATTTATTTTTGAGAGAGAGAGACAGAGCATGAGCGGGGGAGGGGTAGAGAGAGAGGGAGACACAGAATCTGAAGCAGGAACCAGGCTCTGAGCTGTCAGGACAGAGCCCGACGCGGGGCTCAAACTCACAAACCATGAGATCAGGACCTGATCCGAAGTCGGAGGCTTAACCAACTGAGCCACCCAGGCACCCCTCTCTGTACTATTTTTAATCGTTTAGTACACCTACTTGTTTATGTGAACATCTAATCTATTAGAATTGAAGTTTCTTGATGTGTCTTAGTCCTCTTTGAATCTTTAGCACCTAGCACAGTGCCTAGCACATGCAAGTACTTAATTGTTTCATAAATGAATGAATGAATGAGTAAAGGCATGATCCCCAACTCTCTGAAGTTTTCCATTCTTCCTTTAATAATCAAGCCCACACTGAAAAAATCCCTCATTTTCTGGTTTTCCTTAGCATAGCTTACATTACCTGATGGAATTTTACTAAAGCCTGAGAGAAAGCAGAAAATAATAAAAGAAAATAGAAAGCACAGTCAGGTTTCTACACTACGGGTTTTGAATTCCACAATCCCGGTAAAAGCAGTGAAAGCTTTATTTATGGAGTCCCCACACCCTCTCCCTTAAGATAGATTTACTGTTTAGGCCAGTGGTTCTCAAGACTTTTTCCCTGCCTCCACACGTTTCCCATGCACAACATCTTCCAATCAACAACAGCTCTCTGTACACCCAGGTAACCGAAATGCACTGATGAGCTGCTGTGGCTTGGCAGGGAGATTCACCTTTTCCTTTCCTTCCACCACACACACTACCTGTTTCTTGGTCATGAGGCCCTCTGAATTTCCCAGCCCTTAATCTCTCTCACTTCCATCCCCCCACCTGGAATTTCTAGCTATCAGCTGCCAAAAACTTCACTCTGTTGTTTCAAATTTCCCAGGCCTTGAAAGGGTTCACACTTTCAATTCAGCTGTTTGGCCTGCTGCAATTACCTATTTCATAGCCAGTTTTTGGGAGAGAAATGATTGCCATCCTTGAGTCCCCATAACTGGCCCTGGAGCCTTCTATAAGGATTCAGGTGAGCCCTTTTTATTACCCACTTCAGGTCCATAATATAACAAGACCTTTACCACACAATACCCAGAACAGTCCTGCCGTGAGTTTAAGAACCACTACAGAGGTTTATGCAAGAATAGAAAAGATGAGGGGTGCAGTGTAAAAAAAGATGCTCTGAGGAGTTTCTCTGTGAAAAAAAGTATGCTAGACTGTGCTGACTATGCTTATATGATTTACAAGTCTTTGTAAGAGCAAGCACCTCTTTTTTTCCCCGTGCTCACTGGACCAGTAACCACAGCATAAGCTAAGGTAAAACCTAGAACTAGATCACAATAAACAGACTCTTACTGCATGCTAGTACCTTAAAGTTAAATCTGGACATTGCTCATGATCTGGGAATAAAGATAGCCATTCTTTCTTCCAACACGGAGCCCCAAATCTAGGATTTACTCCATTGGTTCAACACAATGAAGCCGAGGCTAAGTGAGCAATTATGTATTCTATATGGAACCCCTAGGAGCCAGCTTTAGCTCCTGGCATATAGTACATACTCAGCCAATGTTTGATCACTGGGTATATTCTCAGCAATATTTATTCTCTCATGAAGACCATATTCTTTTGGAGTGGAGAGTTGCCAATTCATGATTCATGAGAACCTATCCTCTCACATAAGGGTTCAGATGGTTAAGTAGAGGTGAAAGCAAAAGGGAAAAGTCTAGGCCAGCATGACAAACACAGGGCACATGTACTACAACTCCTTTCTCTGTCATGCATGGCAAACATCACTAATCAATCATGGCACTCTACCGCTGAGTCCACGTGCAGCCTCAGACTCCTTTTCAGCATATCATTCTAAACAATCCCTACCATTCAGCTGGGGCACAGCCAGAAAGGTATTGACTGTCTTGAATCCAGGCCCCGTTGGTTACGGAAAGAGCCATGAATACAGGTCTAAAAGGAAACTGAGACACCTATACAGTAAATTAGAAAATCTTCACTAAGTACACCATGACTTTTTTTCCCACACTCGTGGCTAAGATTTATTACAGGGATTTATTAAGGATGTTAAGATTTATTAAAGATACACAGCCAGACCAGAAGGGGAAAAGATACAAGTGGAATCGGGAGGAATCCATTTGCAAAGGCCATGATTTTTTATGTTTTTGAACCTTTGAACATGCTCTTTATTCTTCTTGAAATGAATTTTTTCTCCCTTGTCTTCCTGGTGAACTCCTTGTCATTCTTCATGATTTAGCTCAGGTCTGACCTCCTTTCTGAAGTCTCATCTCTCTTTTTCCCCATCCCAAAAAGGGTTAGTTATCTCTAGCCTATTCTTCTCAGTCTCCTTTCATTCATACAGCAACATTTATTATGCATTTACTATGAGGCAGTTTCTATTTTCTTATTCCTTGCCTCATTTGTTAAAGGCTGGGGTTCCTGAAGGCTCTGTCCTCAGCCCCTTTCCTCATTTCTCTCTCTTTCTCTCCCTTTCCTCATTTCTCTCTCATTTTGCTCTTGGGCCATCCCATTCACCTGCATGGATTCAATGATCAGCCCTATTCGGTGGATGCGACAACAGTCTTGCCTGATGTTTAGTTCTGTACATTCACAAATTTGTTTGAATGATTGGCAGACACTTTAAAATCAACATGTCCAAAACTCAATTAACTATTTTTTCCACTTTGCACCTTCCCCTCCTCCAGTGCTCCCTATCCCAGTGCATGGCATTGCTGTGGACCCAGGTGACTAGCTTAAAAATCTGGGAACTCTGACTCCTTCCTCCCCCTTAGCTTCAATATCTAATCAATTACCAAGCAGATCCTGTTGATCCTACCACCTAAATCTCTCTTGCATTGCTCTAACTTGCTCTTTGCCCACTGCCATCACCCTATTTGGGTCATCATATTCTTTCATCTGGATCCCTGCATGGGCCTCCTAACTGGTCCACTTGCACCCAATTTTTGCTTCCCTTCAATCTGTTCCCTATAAAACTGTGAAAGGGATTTTTAAATGTAGATATGATATGTAACCTTGAAAATTCCTCAGTGGAATTTCCCTGGAAGCAAAGTCAAAATATGGCTTTGAATATGGACCAGTACAATGAGGCTGCTGCCGCTCTCTCCCCCCCATCCTCAGTTGGTCACCACCCACCAGCCCCCTCCTCACACTCCACACTCCTGCCACACTAAACTTCTTTCAGTTCCTCCAGAATAGACACCATTCCCTCTACTTAGAAAATGCTTTCTCCTTCTCCCCTCTCTTGCCCCTACTCATTGAGTCTGAGTTCTGCTGCCTTTTTATTTGCTCCCACAAAACTTGTGCTTTCTTCTAATGGTACCTTCACACTACACTTAAATCATTTGTTTTTGTGCCTGACTCCCTCACTAGCCTATAAGCTCTCTGAGGCCAGTGACCATGAGTGTCTTATTTATTCTCATCTGTACCCCTAGTGCTTAACACAGTACCTGGTACAGAGTAGGTGCTCAATAAGTATTGGTTGACTGCATGAGTGGCTGGAACTCAATAGTAAATTTTCACTTAGACTAGGCATAAACTTGGAAGGGTGATAACTCCCTTGGAAGTAGTGGGCTTCTCTATAGATGTAGTTGTTTACAAATGTTAATGTATGACTGGCAAGAGATTGATTGAAAGCAGAAAGATAGGTGAGAAACAAATTGTTCTCTGGTGTGTGTAGAGCCAGGAATGAGTCAGGAAACAATGAAAGAATCAGGATTGAATTAGCTAAAACAAAAGATTTGCATGAAATAGCTTGAAGGAAGCTGGAGAATGGGTAAGGAAGGTAAGTGGTGAACTAAGAATAACAACTAGAACAGGTTATGATTCTTTATATTTTATAAAGCCCTTCACATGTACTGTTCACTGAATCCTCACAGCAGCCTGCGAATATAGCCATTATGATTAAGCCCTCCCCTATCAATTTTAGTACAAGAGGAAACTGAGGCTCACAGTATAGAGTAACCTGGCAAAGTCATGCAACAATCTAATGAGAAAGCCAGTACTTCCCTTCAAGTATACTAACTACTATACCTCTACTACATCCTGGAGCATCTTGGGACGGGGAGAATCATGGTGAGATAGCCATTATAGTTGAGGCAGCTAAGGCATATTTGATCACCTGCCCCCACCTCCCATCTGGATCAGGGCCTCTCCTCTGTGGGGTTATAATACCTTAGGATTCCTGGTATCGCACTCAGCATGCTACATTGGAATCATGTTTACTCTCTCTCTGTCTCTCTCCCCCCGTTAATAGCTATCTCTATCTATCTATCATCTGTCTATCTATCTATCTATCTATCTATCATCTCCCCAGGACAGCAACCTTAGTTTATGGCACAGAGTGGGCTATGCCTCAAAGTGGTTATTAATAGGAAGGAGCTGAATCAAAAAGATATGGCATGGGCCTCAGGAAGGGACAGGAAGTGCCAGGCCAGCAATTTTCCAGTCCCTCCAGAGAAACAAACCATTCAACCCTTCAAGTTCTGCCCCCATGAGACACAGATCCATACAGCCAAAGAAAGGGAATTTCTCATAAAAATGCTTGAATTCCCAGACCACTGAGTGCTCAGGCCCTGCAATGGCCATTCAAACAAATAACAGACAGCAAATAGACCATAAACACATACAGAAAAGACACAGACAAAATCCATAAAGCTTGAATGGCTTCATTTCTCAGGTAGAAGGGAATGGCAGAGGACTTGAAGGGAATTAAAGGAGAAAACACCCTGGAGTGTGTAGTAGGTTGAATAATGGCCCCTAAAAGAGATCCACATCTGAATCCCCTGAAACTATGATTGCAATGTTAGTTTAGGCAGATGTGATTAAGTTAAGGATTTTGACATGGGGAGATTATCCTGGACTATCTGGGTGGGCTCTGAATGCAATCACATGTATCCTTATAAGTGGGAATCAGAGAAAATGTTGACAAGGCCATGTGACCAAGGAGGTAGAGATTGGGGTGATGCAATCATAATCCAAGAGGTGCTGGCAGCACCAGAACTGGAAAAGGAAAGAACTGTATTCTTCCCTAGAGCCTCCAGACAGAGCATGATTCTACTGACACCTGACTTTTGGCCCAGGGAGAATGAGTTTGGACTTCTGACCTATAGATATGTGAACAAAATAAATGTGTGTTGTTCTAAATAACTAAGTTTGTGGTAATTTGTTATAGCAACAACAGGAAATTAACAGAGAGTAAAAAACATGTTCAGGGATGTTTAGTTATTGCAGATACTCTGTCACCAAGAGAGATTATACACAGTGAAGACAGATGCCCAGCCTCTTTCTACTACCCTCTCACTTTCCCATTAGGTGAGAAATCTCGGTCAATTGTCTGAGCTCTGTCTTCTGTTGCAGAAAGAGAGTATACAAATCTGGCAGTTTTTCTTTTCAGAAATGCTTCAGAAGCAAGATTTGGGTTGCATGGGACGTGACACGGCAAGGCTTAGGTGAAAATGGGTAGGTGGGATCTGCCCTGACAGTCTTTGTTGCTTGTTATTCAATCAACCAAGACTAGTCCATAGTGCACCATAGGCCTGGATGCTGATAAAAAATGGGAATGTGAGATCTCCAGGGGAAGCCAATTTTCATTAAGGAGGGCCAGCTGTGAAAGTCATTTGCCAGGGACCCAAACCCCAGGTGTCAGAACATCTGAGCCAAGAGAGACTGGTGTTAGAAAGTCAGAGAGGGGGCACCTGGGTGCCTCAGTCAGTTGGGCGTCTGACTTCGGCTCAGGTCATGATCTCTCAGTTCGTGGGTTCAAGCCCCATGTTGGGCTCTGTGTTAACAGTGCAGACCCTGGAGCCTGCTTCAGATTCTCTGTCTCCCTCTCTCTCTGCCCCTCCCCTGCTCGTGTTCTGTCTCTCTCTCTCTCTCTCTCTCTCTCTCTCTCAAAAATAAATAAATATTTAAAAAAGAAAGTCAGACAAAGACTGAGGATAAAGCAGTCTCCATACTGCACCTTCTCTTCTCCCTGATAAAGGTCAAGAGTTGTTCTTCAGGATGAACTTGGAGCAGAGCCTACAAACCACAACAAAATTAGCTAACACTTCAAAGCACTTACTGTGTGCCAGGCATTGTGCTAACGTGGTTCACAGGTATTAACTCATTGAATCCTCAGAACAACCATAATGAGGTACAATTGTTGTTTAAAGATAAAGGAAGTAAGGTTTATAGAGATTATATAACTACTCCCAGGTCACACAGTAAGTGGAAGAGACAAGATTTAAACTGAAATCTGAAGTCAGGCTGTCTGGTCAGGGCCCATTTGCCAGTAGATCTCAATCCCAACTGCATATTAGGAGCTTTAAAAAGACACTCCTATCCGGGTTTTACCTCCAGAGACTCTGTTAGATGTGGGGCCTGGGAATCAATTAAAAAAAAAACCTGCCCCCATGGGATTCTAATAACAGCCAGAGTTGAGACCCACTGGACTAGTCTATATTGACTCTTGAATGAATGATACCCCCTCTTTCCAATTCTTCCAGAAGTGTTTGCTAGTTATAAATAAATAAATCTCTAATGGATGGAATTTCAGGCCAAGTTGGGAGACAATAATAACTAAATGACAGATAACAGTAATAACAACTCTTTATGGCTGTGTAGGCCTTGTCATTTACAAAGGACTTTCATATGCATTCTCTTCAACTTAATCCTCATGACAACCCTGTGAGTTAACAATTGTCAGGTCTGTTTTACAGTTTATCAAACTGAGGCTCAGAGAGATTAATAAACTTGCCCAAAAGATCATACAGTTAGAAAGCAGTAGAACTTTGGTTTTCTGATTTCAAATTCCCTGCTCTCTTGATTCCAGAACAGGTACAACCTGCGTAGGCCAGATTTGCAGACATTGGAGCAGGCAGACAATAACAATATACACCTCCCAAACTCATCCCTTCTGTTCTATGCCAGCAGCCTCAGCCTCAGCCTTCTTTCAACTCAGCAACATCATTTTGTGGGGATTCTCATTTCTGGTGTCTGCCCTCTCTGTCCAATTTGCAAGGTCATGGTTTAGTTTGTTTCCCAACTATCAACTTCATTTTATTCTTTGTAATGGCATAAATGACATTAACATAAATCAAAAGAAAAGAAAAAAATAATTCACTGATAATCCTGCCACCCAGTGAGTCATGTTTTTATTTTTTATGCTTTCCTCTCCAGAGCTTGGCCATATGCATACATCATTTTTACATACTTGTAATCATGGCATAGATGCAATTTCATACTCTGCTTGTGTCACTTAGCATTACTATATCATAATCATTTGCTGTGGTGCTATAGCGTCTTCATAATTATCATTTTAATGGCCACATAATATTCCATTGAGTGGATGCACCATCATTTAGTTAAGTATTTTCAATTTTTCACTATTATACACAATGCTGCAACAAATATCCTTACACAAAGAGCTTTTTCTTCTTCTGGATAGTTTCCCAAACTGTCTATCACATTAAATACACCATTTCTTCTCATCTAGTCATCCATTTATCCAATTGTTCTTTCAGTCTGCAAGCATTGTCAGAGCATCCAGGCACATGCTTGGAACAATCAGATGAAGGCCCTGTGCTAAGTCTCTGGTAAGACAAGCATCTCAGCAAATAATTGTGATATTATTCTATAAGTGCTATCAGAGTCCAGTGGAGGGAGTGATAAATTCTGCCTCTTTCTCCTGGGGTGGCTTCTCACTGTTCTTTTACTGGAACTTTGTCTCTTATCAGGTAGCTCCAGCTAACCTCATTTTTTTAATCTCTTCTTTCTCCCTTGGTTGGCCTCTCAGTGTCCCTAACTCAAATTCTCCTTCCTCTGAGCAATCTTCCCCAACTTAACCCTGGAATTCATACTCCCTGCAACTTATGAGCTTGCTGGTTTCCATCATTCAAACATTTCTGACTACCACCTCTTCTTAAGAATCCTCCCCAAAGGTTACAAAATATGGTCCTTAGGCCATATTATTTGTCAGGCATAATGCTTTCAAAAGTTGGAATTGGAGTGCCTGTGGACCGCACACGCCTCTCTGCTCCCCACCAGGTCCACCTCTCCCTGCTGTCTCAGATTAGGTCAGCTCCACTCAGGAATTTTACCTGCCTAATCTGATTGGCAAGGCAAACTAGGCTCTCCTCAACTACACCTGGGACTTTCATTATCTCCCCTCACTTCCTTACCCCTCTACCATAGGAATTTAATTTCTCCTATCTCCCAACTTTTAAACATGTTGCTATTTTGTCAATGTATATCCATTTGCTTCATTCATCTATGTTTCATTTACCTATTCAGTCAGTCAATTGGTCAGTTAAGATATCCTTGCTGAACATCTATATTGTGTCTGGTCCCCTGTGGGATGCTGGACATATGGAAATGAATGACAAGTGATCTTTTTATTGATGGAACACATGGTCCAGTGTACACATGTCCTTCATCAATTTGGATTATAAACTCTTTTCAAGGAAGAATTGAAGGCAAAAGATCCACTTCATGTAGAGTTGTGCATAGAAAATGACTTATTCAGTGCTCTTTGATGATGACTTTGCCAAAGTAAAAAATATTCAAGGGCCATTCTACCTCATCATACCATATCCCACTGACATTTAGCTTTGTGGGAACAGCATCTGACAAAATTCCTCTTTCTTCCAGGAAAAAACTGGTCACTTGGAAGAGACTGGATGATTATCCTAATTTTCTCATCAGTAGGGATCTTGTCCTTTCTTTTCATTTGATTGTGGCCTTTATCTAAACAAGCTTCTGTTTTGTTCATACATTCCTAGGCTTTTGCATAAGTACAGGTCCTCCCCTACAGTATGAGAGGGCCCCGATCCTCCTGCCTTATAGAGACCACAGTGAATATATCTCTTTATCCAGGCAGGAGAATAAAAGAGGGAAGAAAAAAGGTGGTTGTGATCTTACATGGCTTGTCCATGGCATTTGACCCCTGTTTTGGAACACTCTCTTGACCTGCTCTTATTTTCTTATTTTCCTGGCACTTGCTCTGGATTATCCTACCTCTTGGACATTTTTTTAAAAAATATTTTAAGTTTTTATTTATTTATTTTGACAGAGAGAGTGAAAGGGGGAGGGGCAGAGAGAGAGAGGGAGAGAGAGAATCCCAAGCAGGCTCCGCATGGTCAGCACAGAGCCTGATGCAGGGCTTGAACTCATGGACCATGAGATCATGACCTGAGCCAAAACCAAGAGTCGATGCTCAACTGACTGAGTCACCCAGGTGCCCCTTAGACATTTTTTTAAAAAACAATTTCCTCTGAGGGCCTTTCTTTCTGTGCCCATCTTTAAAAAAACATTAGCAACAGTTTTATTGAGATATAGTTCATATACCATACAAGTCACCCATGTGACTATACAATTCAGTGGGTTTTTGTTTTGTTTTGTTTTGTTTGTTTTTACAATCCATTGGTTTTTAGTGTATATGATAAGTTGTGCAATCTTCACCACTAATTCCAGGACATTTTCATTATTACAAAAAGAAACCCCATACCCCCTAGCCATCACCCCCCAATTTCTTAATCCTCACCAGCCCTAGGCAACCACTAATCTACTTTCTGTCTCACTGTATTTGCCTATTCCAGATATTTCATATAAATAGAATTATACAATATGTGGTTTTTTGTGTCTAGCATAATTGTGTCTAGCTTCTTAGCATCCCTATTGTAGCATGTGTCAGTACTTAGCTCCTTTTATTTTGGCCGATTAATATTCTATTGTATGAATATGCCACAATTATTTATCCATTCATTCAGTGAGGGACATTTAAATTGTTTCCAACTTTTGGCTATTGTGAATACTACTGCTATGAGCATTCATGTACAAGTTTTTGTGTGAACATGTGATATCATTTCTCTTGAGTATATAGCTAGGAGCAGAATTGCTGGGTCAAATGGTAACTCTACATTTAACCTTTTGAAGAACCATCAGTCTGTGTTTCAAAGGGCCTTGATCTACCTTTTTAATGTTGTTGTTTCTCTTCTCCTCTTAATTACTGCTGGCATTTTCTAAATTTCCATTTGCAGCTCGGATTTCTGTCCTGCCCATCTCTATCTGGACATCTCACAGGTTCTTCAGCCTAACATTTCAGAATGGAACTCATTATCTCTTTCCTGCCCCTTACTGCATTCCCACTTCCTCTTGTGTTGCCTATCCCGGTACATGTCACCCTAATCTATCCAGTTTCCCATATACCAAACACTAGATTCCTTTCCTCTTTCATTCTTCACATCTAATTCATCACCAAGTTCTAAAGGTACTGTCTTTTCACTAACTCTCCAATTCACCTCTCCTTCTTCATCTCCATTTGCCAATGCTCCAGTTAAGGTCCCATTTTGCCAAAACCAGTAATTTTTCACCTAACTTCTAATTTCACTATTCCTTGGAATCATCTTAAATATCACTGCTAATGTGATAAGCCACTTTCCTGCTCAAAATTCTTTAGTAAGATGCCCTGGGCTCTAGGATTAAATTTACCTTCTTTGAGAGACAAAACATGCAACAGACTCTTAACTATAGGGCACAAACTGATGGCTACTAGAGGGGAGATGGTGGGGGATGGGTGAAAAGATGATGCAGATTAAGGAGGGCACTTGTTGTGATGAGCACCAAGTGATGTATGGTATTGTTGAATCACTATATTGTACACCTGAAACTAATGTAACACTGTTAACTCTGCTGGAATTAAAATTAAAAACTTAATAGAGGGGCACCTGGGTGGCTCAGTCGGTTAAGCCTCCAACTGATTTCGGCTCAAGACATGATCTCACGGTTTGTGGGATCAAGTCCTGCATCAGACTCTGCACTGATGACACAGAGCCTGCTTGGGATTCTCTCTCCCTCTCTCTCTGCTCCTCTCTCTCTGTCTCTCTCTCAAAATGGATAAATAAACATTAAAAAATACTTAATGGAAAAATTTACCCTTTTTTTATCTATAGTAATAGGTAATGCTCCAGCAATACTAAATTAGGTATGCTCTCTCATACCTCTATCTTTTGTACATGCTGTTTTCTCTGCTTTGAAGACTATCCCCATGCTTGTACACTGAGTGAATTTCTACTCATTCTTCAGAGCCCAGATTAAATGCTACCTCCTCTGTGAATTCCTCAGGTAGACTTTGGTCTTACTTCCCCCATTTTCCCAGTGAGCCTATATGTGTATACCTTTTCTAGAGACTTTATTATAAATGATATTTCCTTAGTTATCCCCTAGACTGTAAGATACTTGAGGGAAGGAACTGTATAATTTCATGTCTGAATACCCAGCTTCTAGCAGAGTGTCCAGTATCTGGCACAAAGACACACAATCTGGATAGATTAGGGTGACATACACTGAAGGAGGAAAAAAGTATGTCTTATTGACTTTACTGAGTCTTTGATCACCTGCTCTGAGCCAAGAATGTTAAACCCTCCATATGTGATCTCATTTAATCCTCACAGCATCCATACCTGGTATTTCCATCTTGAAAATGAGGAAATTGGGACTCTCTGAGATTTGGTAACATGCACAATTTCACATATACAGTCACAGCAGAGGGAAAGGTGATAGACAGAAAAGAATTGAACCTCTCTGAGGGTAGTCTTTCCTCAAAAGGGCCCCAACCTGAATCCTCACCAGCTTCCTCCTGCATTCAGGCTCAAAACCCTCCAATAATGTCCTGTCTACAGACAATAGTCATCTGTATCCCCTTTCTATGAGGGAAAAGTCCAGGAAGGACCTTTAAACGTCATAGAAATGCCACCTCTCCATCTACCTCTAATTCATCCTCTCATCCCAAGATTTCAAGTGGCTCAGGAGTTTGACAATCTTCCTAGCTGTTATGATTTATCTGTGGCCAAATGCCTTTTTTGCTTGAACTGATCTGAGGAAAGATGGGGGTTTTCAAAAGATACTTTTCTCAGAAGCTGAGGGGAACACAACAATTTTTTAAAATTATAAAACCCCAGAAATAAATGAGTTAAAGAAAGATTGGTTACTTTTCCTAATGGAACTCAGATCTTTCCGCTGATGGGCTTGGCTGGCACAGTTTATAGGGCACTCAATCCCCATTCCTATTCTTGGCCTTAGTCCTGTCTCAGTTGGATGCTCAACCACACTACTCAGACTCATTGCCTGGAAAGTTTGGTTGGTGCCACCATTAGGGCTGGTGGGATTCTCTGCCTTTTCCAGAACCTGCTTTATTAATTTAGCTTTTGGGGATGATATGGGGAACATTTCCAGATTGCCTCCTGATTCTGGGAAAGTCTGTCCTTGTCCTGAGTAGTTTTCCCGGCCCCCTGAGAGAAATAACCTGGTTCCTGGTCCCATGAGTGATGAAGGCACTTCCTCATCTAGCCCGAGAGAGGTCTTTCTTGCACTTCAGGAGACCTCATGAGTGTTTCTGCAACTCCTTTTACATAGCCTCTGTGGCTCTGGTCTCTGAAAAGCCCCCTTTCACTTTCACCCTAGCCTGTTTCTCTTGGTCCCTTTTGGTTCACCTGAAGCATATCTGGGGTAGACACCCCTTGGAGTGGTGGTTTGGCTTACAACAACACCCCTGTGACAGACACTGCTTATTATTTATCCAATAGCTATTTCCCCACTCCTTTTGCTAACAGATGGAAATATGCTGTGTCCTTGATGATGAATTAACCAATCCCAGAACTCCATATCCCTGGACATTGTATTAACAATAAGTTTCCCTCATAGCTTAAGTCACTTTTTGATGTGTTTTCTATTAATTGCAGCTGAAAGCATCTCTGGGAATGCCCCAATTCCCAGGCCCAGTGGTCAAGTCAGCCCTATGTTATATGACCCCATCCTCTCTCCATCACTTATGGTTCCAAGGTTTAAAAATCTGTTCCAAGTTGTCCAATCAACTTCACTCTGGAATTTAAAACTGGCAATGGGAGACAAAGCATAGGAGCTAATCATTGGAGCTGAGTCCCATAAATGGCAATGCTCTAATGAGGAAGGGCCATAAATGTCTACAGAGCTGTCCTCATTCCTGCCCTTCCAGAGGGCAACTCTTTTGTTGCTTGCAACCAAAAAAGCATTAGATAATGATATTTACCTGACTAGACATTGGGACTACTCTACCCTTTTGTGACACACTGCTGTTGTTCCAGGATTGAGATTATAAACTGTTTTCATTTCTATGTCAATGTTGATCCATTGCCTGGAGTACTCAATTAAGAAAGGCTTTGAGGTAGGGGCGCCTGGGTGGCTCAGTCAGTTAAACATCCAAATCTTGATTTTGGCTCAGGTCATGATGTAACAGTTGTGAGATCTAGCCCCATGTAGGGCTCTGCACTGACATTGTGGAGGCTGCTTGGGATTCTCTCTCTCCCTCTCTCTCTGCTGCTTCCCTGCTCTCTCTCTCTCTCAAAATAAATAAGTAAAAATTTTAAAAATTCGTTAAAAAAAAGCACTTTGAGGTAGAGTCAGCACTGAAGTTGGGGTGCAATGACCAATTAGCAATGTTCACAATTGGCACAAGAGTGGTTAAATGGCACTATGTATTTGCAGTAGTTCAATGGCACCAAGTATTTACAGACCCTATCTAGGTTAATACCCGAAGATGTTCTCTCTGGTAGCCTATATGGCCTCTTTTTGAAGCTTATCTATCCACCTAGTTCACTAACACAACTTTGTGATGCTGGCCAAATCACTTTCCTTCTCCGAGCTCCAGTTCCTTAAGTGTAAAATAAAGAGGTTGGATCATATGATCCTGAGGTCCTTTCTAGTTCTACAACTCAGGTCAGACCCTTTCAAAGGTCACTAGCATACTCCCTGTCTCTTCCTGTTTCAAAACTCACTCCCCTTCCCCTATTACAGCACTCACAGAGATCCAGTGTCTTATCTGAGCAATGCCTCCAGTTCTCAGTCTGTTGGTAGAGGAGAAAGGATTGACAGATCTTGAGTTCAGTGAATCATCAGGTCTTTCCCAGTTCAGGTTATGAACTCCACCCACTTCCTCAGGGTTTCTCTGATGATTCATTCAGGTGCCCCTCTCCTATCCTTGGTAATGACCTTCCAGAATTTTATCTCTCCAGTTTTGCAATAGAAAAATACTTCACATGCTGAGTTATGGTAATAGACAATATTCATCAACAGTAAAAGGGTTGCTCTCTCATGCCCTCCCTTCTCTGCCTTGCCTCTATCATCTATATATACCATGTGCCATCCCAATAGGCCCTAACTCCACCCATTGGCTGCCACTGCACCTCCCCTTCCTCTCTTCCTTCAGACACAGTCCTGCATTCCTGATGATTTCCTCTCTTACACCTTAACTGCCTGTACCTCTCCTCTTCACCCTACACTAAGCTCTGGCCTTTGGTGGCAATCCAGTCTGTACCTTCTCCCCACCCTGTCACCCCACTCCAGTCTCATTGCCCCCTTCACAGGCCTCTCCCTCTGCAGCTGCTACAGTCTGAATATGCACACACAAAAAAATACCACATGTATTAAAGTGAAGCTCTTGTTGGACAACTGCAGATTTCCCTGGGCAGGATTTCAGTGTGATTTTCTCAGGGTTCTTATGGAGCCTGAGTTCCTGCCCAGACCCACTCCACCCCCACCCCAGATGTCTAGGCCTGTAGGGAACCAGAGGCCTAGCCAGTCCCAGAGGAGCAGCTCCCTAAAACTTCCTTGTCCACCAGTCAGGGGCCAAAGGAACAGAGAAGGCAGGGGAAAGTCAGCCAAATGGGACAGGGAGCAGGCAGCTTGCCCTGCAGGGGAGTTTAACTCAGAACTGGGGGCCTGAGAGCATAGAGCCAATCTCCCCCTCACTGAAGCAGAAACCAATCTTGTAAATAAACACATAAACAGATTACCAATGAGTCAGGAAGGGCTGCTAAAGGGCTGGAGAGCTGAGCTGTCCCCAGCCCCACCCCTGGCACTTCCCCCAAAGTTTAGGCCCCAGCTTTGCCTAGGAGGGCTTGGAAGAGGGATTGGGTGTCCAAAGCCCAGGCCCCACCCAGCCTCTTAGTTGCTGAGGGAAGCCCTGAGTTTGACCAGACCTGGGCATCTCTTCACTGTTGCCCCTTTCTCCTTGGCTTCTCCACCTAGAATCCCACTCCAAGTCTTTTTGCTTGTCAAGCCTGGGCTCTTGCCCATATCCCGAATGTACTTCTGCCATCTTTTTCCAATATTTCACTGCTCCCAGCCATTTCCCCAATACTCCAAGCATATTACTCCCATGTGGTTTCCTCTCTGGGCCTCCTTTCCGAATACCCACTATGAACCTTGAAAATGGCCCCAGATAACACTCACTTCATCTCCCCCCTTGCTACTCTTACTCTTTCAGAAGTCCAGGTAGAATCTTCAGTTTAAGTTGTTTGGGCCTCAGTTTCTCCCAAGATGCTGAGAGCCCTGCCCAATCCCCACAAACATCCCTGAGCAATGTCTACATGGTGTGGAGCAGAACTGCAGTGCGCAGTCTCTGGGCCTCAGAGAGATTTTCCCAGCCCCTACCTTTCTGTCAATGCCCTTTTCTGACACTCCCATCACAACTTTTCAGGAATGGCACCAAGCATTCAGGTGCTGGGAGGGCCCAAGGGGATTCTGATAACAGGGCAGAGTGTTTGCCTCCAGATTTGGCCAGAGGGAGAGAATACCGCCCCTGGGCTAGACTAGAAGTTCCATAGCTGTGCTTACTGCCATATCCTTAAGGCCTAGCAGTGTCAGGCACATAGGAAGCACTCAGCAAATATGTAGAATAGTACATGCATAAATATCTATATGGATAAAGCTTAGAGCAACAAACTCCTAGGGCCTGGGGTGGAGCCTCTTCATATGAGTAAAATCCCAAGTCCTCTGTATTAGTTTTCTATGGCTGCTATACACATTTATACAAGCTTAGCAGCCTGAAACAACACCCAGTTATTAGCCCACAGTTCTGTAGGTCTGGAAGCTTGGAAGAGCTGACTGGGTTTCTGCTCAGGGTCTCATAAGATCAAGATCAAGGTTTCAGCTGGTCTGGAGTCTTATCTGGAGGCTGGGAGTAAGAACCCACTTCCACATTGATTTATGTTGTTGGCAGAATCCACTTCCTTGTGGATGTAGGTCTAAGGTCCCATTCCTTTACAGGCTGTCACCTGGGGGCTGCTCACTGCTTTGAGAAAGGTCACCTGCAGTTCTTTCTGCCCCACTCCATCTTCAAACCAGACACAGTGTGTCAACTTTGATTTTCTGTTCTTCCTTCCTCTTCATCCATCAGATAAAGTTCTCTGCTTTTAAGGGTTCATGTAATTAGATTAGGCCCATTTAGAAAATCTCCTTTTTAAAAAAGTGTATTCATTTTGATAGAGAGAGAGAAAGCATGTGCATGCAAACGAGTGGGGGAGGGGCAGAGAGAGGAGAGAGAATCCCAAGTAGGGTCTGCACTGATGCAGGGCTCGAACTCTTGAATCATGAGATCATGACCTGAGCTGAAACCAAGAATTGGATGCTTAACTGACTGAGTCACCCAGGCACCCCATCTTTTTAAAAATTGTGGTGAAATAAATATGACATAAAATGTATTGCTGTAACCATTTTTAAGTGTACAATTCAGTGTACAGTTATATTGTGCAACCATCATCACTATTCATCTACAAAACTTATTTATCATTTCAAACTGAAACTGTATATCCATTAAACAATGATGCCCCATTTCTTCTTCCCTCAGCCCCTGGAAACCACTATCTTACTTTCTGTCTCTGTGAATTTGACTCCTTTAAGTACTTCATATAAATGAAATTACACAATATTTGTTTTTTTTTGTGACTGGCTTATTTCACTTAGCATAATGTCTTCAAGGTTATAGCATGTGTCAGAATTTCCTTCTTTTTAAGGCTGAATAATATTCTATTGACTCTCCTTTTTTAAAGATCAACTGGACCATATAATATAACACAACCATGGAAGCAATATCTCATCACACTTACAGGTTCTTGGAATGAGAATATGGAATCCTGGGGCCATTGTTAGAAATTCTACCTACACAGCCTCCAATTCAGGGATATTGAATATTGATGTCTTCTACCCAGAACAAGGAGATCAGTTTGTAGTAGCCAGAGCATGCATTGGACCTGGTGATGGTGGATGGTATGGGGAATGGGCTAAGAGAAGGGAAATAACATTAATGTTTATCGAATACCCACTATGTGCTAGGTGCTCATAGGTGCTATTACAGGCATTATTTCATTGAATTCTAACAACACCCATGAAAAATATATATTATAACCTTCATTGACAGATGATAAGCTCAGAGAGTTTAAATGACTCTCCCAAGGTCTCACAACCAATAAGAGGAAACAGGTGCCTAACACCAAAGTCCATGCTCTTGCCACTATACCATAGCACCTTCCAATATTGGAAGTAAGGATGGTGAAGCCTCTGAGGGCATGACTAAATGGATCTTGCCTCCACCTCTCCACCTCTCTGTAACCCTGTCCACCTATACTGGAACAGTATTTGTGAATGCTGGCAGCACAGCAGAAGGTGACTGTTGTGGACTAAATGTTTGTGTCTACCCAAAATTCATATGTTGAAGCCCTAACCACCTATGCAACTATATTTGGAGATAGGACCTGTGTAGAGGTAATAAACGTTAAATGAGGTCATAAGCATGGGGCCCTACTCCTATAGGCTGGTGTACTCATAAGATGAGGTGACCCCAGAGCTTTCTGTCTCTCTCTCTCTTTCTCTTTCTTTTTAACTTTCACACACTCTCTCTGCCATGTGAGGACAGTGGTGAGAAGGCAGCCATCTACAAGCTAGAAAGAGAGTCCTTTCTAGGAACCAAATTAGCTGGCACCTTGATCTTGGACTTTCTAGCCTCCAGAACTGTGCTGAAGTAAATTTCTATTGTTTAAACCATGCAGTCTGTGGTATTTTGTTATGGAAGCCTGAGTAGACTAACACAGTGACCATGAAATACAGCAGCAGAAAGCAAGATTGAAAGAAAACCCCCAGCCCACATGTGTAATTCTACCCTATGTTTTTTACTTTTCTGGCATTCACTAAGAGCTAGCCTGTGTGTCCTGCTGGCCCCAAGTCTGGGGACTAGAGGGATGGGGGAAAGGGCCAGTGTCTGAGACTCAGGCTGGCTTGATGTAGCTGCTTGTGAACTGGATAGGGCTGCCTGAGTACCTGGGGCCCTGGGTTCAAGTCCACCTCTCTAGAGAGGGCCAGGAAGGTTGCAAGAGGAATTAGCTACAGCTGAAAATCTGAAGCAGGAAGCAGGGCAAGTGCATAGTGCCATCAGTGTGCAATTCATTTGTGATTGTGAACAGCATACTTGGGATGTGACAGCCAACTGCAGGGTCAAGCAGCCAGCAGAGCTGGGTTGGTTTGGAGGCAGTTCAAGAGTCTGAACTGAAAAACCATATTTTTGGGGAAAGACCACGAGCATCTGTTTCAACTCGAAGCCTGCTCCTCCCCACTGATGTTGCTGGTTTCTTTTGTCATAATGTATTCGTCCCAACTGTGGCCCCTGGAAACAAAGCTCCCATTTTTTCAATGGCATCTCACTCTTGGGGCTGTGGCTTAGTTATGTATTGCTGTGTAACAAATTATCACAAGTACAGTGGCTTAAAACAACACAAATTTACTTTCTTATGGTTTTCCTGCATCAGAAGTCTGGGAACAGCTTAGCTGGATTCTCTGTTCAGGATTTCACTGGGTTGAAATCAAGATGTTTACAGGGCTGCCATCTCATCTGAAACTTGGACTTCTCTACCAAGCTCACTAGCTGTCGGCAGAATTTAGTTCCTTGCCATTGTAGAGCTTAAGTCCCCATTTTGTTTTGACTGGCTGTTGGCCAAGGATTACTCTCAGCTCCTAGAGGCCACCAACCATGAGGTCCTTGCCACACAACTCTTTCCATAGGCAGTTCACAACATGGTTGTTTGCTTCTGCAAGGCCAAAAAGAGAGCATCTGCTGAGGCTGCCTCTCTGTTTCTGTCTCTGTCTCTGGCTCTGGCTCTGTCTCTCTTCCTTCCTCCCTTCCTCCATCCCATCCTCCCTCACTTTTAGCTTTTTCTTTTGAAATAATTATAGAATAACAGGAAGTTGTAAAAATAGTACAGAGAAGTCCCATGTATCCTTTATGCAGTGTTCCCCAATGGTTACATCTTATATAATTATAGTACAATATTCAATCCAACCAATTGACACTGGCACAGTGTGTGCATGTAGTTCTATGCCATTGTATAACATATATATAGATAGATAGATTTGTGTAACAACCACTGAAATCAAGATTCAGAACTGTTTCATCATATCAAAGTTATCTCCCTTGTGCTATTTCTTTATAGTCACATCTACCTCTTCCCTCTCACCATCTCTAGCCCCTGGCTCCCCAACTCTATAATCTTGTCATTTGGCATTTGACAATGCTATATAACACACAGCATGTAACTTTTTTGAGACTGGCCCCCCAACTTTTTTTTTTTTTTTTTTTTTTTTGCTTAGCATAATGCCCTTGAGATCCATCCAAGCTGTTGGGTATATCAATAGTTTATTCCTTTTTTTTATTGCTGAGTAGTAGTCTATGGTACAAATGTACCACAGTGTGTTTAACCATTCAACTTATGAGGGACATTTTGATTGTTTTCAGTTCTGGCTATTACAAATAAAATTGATATGAACAATCATGTGCAGATTTTTGTGTCAACACAGGTTTCCATTTTTTCCTGGCATAAATGTATGAGAGTGCAATAGCTGAGTTATATGGTAAATATATGCATAGTTTTTATTTTCATTATTTTTTAATGTTTGTTTGTTTATTTAGAGAGCACGTGTGCATGCACAAGCTAGGGAAGGGCAAGGAGAGAGTCAGAGAGAATCCCAAGAAGGCTCTGTGCTGACAGCACAGAGCCCGATGTGGGGCTCAGACTCATTAACTGTGAGATCATGACCTGAGCTGAAATCAAGAGTTGAACGTTTAACCGAATGAGCCACCCAGGTACCCATGCATAGTTTTTAAAGAGACTGCCATAGTCTTTTCCAGGGTGACTGTAATATCTTACATTCTTACCAGCAATGTATGAGTGATTCAGTTTCTCAAATCTTCAACAGCATTTGGTGGTGTCACTATTTTTTGTTTGTTTTAGCATTTTGAATAGGTAGTTTTAATTAGCAATTCCCTAACAGCTAATGATGTGGAACATTTTATGTGCTTAATTACTGTCTGTATATTCTCTTCAGTGAAATATCTCTTCATATCTTTGGCTTCTTTTCTGATTGTTCCTTTTTTACTGTTGAGTTCTGAGAGTTCTTTATTATACATTCTAGATACCTCTGCTTTATCAGATACATGGTTGCAAATATTTTCTCCCAGTCCATAGCTTGTCTTTTCTTCCTGTTAAGAAGATCTTTCACAGAAAACATTTTTAATTTTAATGAAGTCAAATTTATTAATTTTTTTATGGATCATGCTTTTCATGTCAAATCTAAGATCTCTTCAGTAATTCCTAGGTCCTAAAGATTTTCTCCTATGTTTTCTTCTAAATCTTTATAATTTGACATTTTATATTTAAATATATGGTCCACTTTGAGTTAATTTTTATATAAATATACAAATTGTAGGTCAAGTTTAATATTTTTTTGGCCTACGAACACCCAAATGCAGCAACATCATTTTTTGAAGACATTTCTTGTGTCTTTTAAGGGCTCACCCAATTAAGTCAGGCCCACCCAGGATAGTCTTCCTTTTGATTTACCCAAAATCAACTGAATATGGACCTTTACTACATCTGAAACATCCCTTTTCCCATATGGTAGTGTAATTATGGGATTGATAGCCCATCATATTTAATGGCCCCACCCACACTTAGAGGGAGGGGATTATATAAGGATGTGTGGATCGTTGTGTAGGGGGGCCATACTAGAATTCTATTACATGCTGGTAAAATCTGTTAACACCCAGTTTTTCCTCCCCTGGGTTTGAGAAATTCTGCCTAGCCCTATTGTCTTGTCTAAGTGAGGACTGACTGCTTTGGAAAGTTCCATAGGGAGCTAAGGGTAGGTATGGGTGTATGTGTATATGCCAAGGGTAAGTACAAGTGCACTGTGTACACAAAGCCCCAAGCAAAATATGATTTGTTCATTCCTTCTCAGAGTTAGAGCTGGGTGCCCTCATCTGAACTAAACAACTCCGGTGGTGAGGTGAAGCATGGGGTGGAGGAAGGGAACTATTATAGGAGTCCTTATAAAAT
Organism: Panthera tigris; assembly: GCF_018350195.1. Taxonomy (NCBI): domain Eukaryota; kingdom Metazoa; phylum Chordata; class Mammalia; order Carnivora; family Felidae; genus Panthera; species Panthera tigris. The sequence continues at coordinate 56,335,781 of NC_056677.1, read as the reverse complement.
AGAGCTTGGATTAGCTAGCTCAGAGCAGAAGGTTGTTGTAGGCCCAATTAACGTGGGAAATGCCCATTCTCTTGCAGTCTATTTTCTAACCTTCATCAGAGTCTGTATTCTGTCACTGACATTCAGTGAATAAGTAGTGCAGAAGGCCAAAGGTAAAACTTCTTTTAACTGTGACATTTTTAGCCATGGGCTTCCTTTTGTCTTTTTACACTTCTCTCAGAGACTTCTACCCCATCTCTTCTGCCTAAAAAAAAAATCAAGTTTACAGAAAAGTATGCCCAACTGGAGCCTTGTGGTAAAAGATCCTAACAGTCTTTCTGAAACTGCATACAGGCCACTACCATAGAGGGACCAGGTTGACTCTCTGACTTCTGAATGGATGGTGACATGGTGAAATCAGGTCACAATGGTGTTCTTTCAAGCTGGGACCTCCAAGAAAATTGTAAGGAGTATGTGACCAAGAAGTGTGAGAAAAATTAAAGAGAAATGGTGAATTGATAAATGTGAGGGAAAAGCCATTAGAAGAGAGACCCACCTGAAATGAGTGAGATCCAAAACCTGTTTGTTAATTAGTTCTTCATGAAGCCAAAGGAAAACCTGAAGCAAGAAGAATGAGGAGGAGCACAGAAGTCTCATATGGTCACATTCCCTTATTCTTTCACTCCCATACTGCTTTTAACTTTCTTCACCAGGCCCAACATTCCTAATATGAATGGCACCCCTGGAGCTGAGCAGTGTGATAGCCTGGATTCTAATGTGTGGTCTGGAAATGCCACTCTAAGGTAAGCAAACTTCCCTATATTCTCAAACCTCTCCTTTATATGTTCTGGATCCTATATTCATGCCTTCTTCATAATTGAATTGTCAACCCGTGTTGGTTTCTTCATACACACACATGGGTGTGCACGTGCATGCACGCACACACACACACACACACACGCACACAATCAAGTCTCTCTCACCTGCAAACTTTCTGAGGCTTGTATTTTCCTTCAGCTACCATCTAAATTAGTTTGATCTCAGATAGGCTTCTTGAAAGAGTGGTCTAATTTATTGTCTCCATTTCCTTATCTGTCAGTTACTCCTCAAACCACAGTTACAGGTTCCTGCCACTCCACTAACTGCATGGAAAAGAGTCAGAATATAATCCATAGGAACATGTCCAGATCTTTCTTTTATTGGAACTCCTCTCCACACTATCTGTGCTAACCACTTCTACCTTTTGAAAACCTACCTTGGCTCTCATGATTCTCCCCTGTCTCACCTCCTACCTCTCTGACCGCTTCTTCTCAGTTCTCACTGCTTTTCAGATGTATTATAAAAGTTCGCAGATTTGAAAGTCCAGTCCTTAGCCCTCATCGTTTCTCTCTCTATACCTTCTCCATAGATAGCCTTATACCGAGGACTCCCAAAACTCTCAGTCCAATCAAGCCTCTTGGCTAAGCTCTAGACCTATATATCCAACCATCTATTGGGTCTCTCCTCCTCCTTTTCTTCCTCCCCCTCTTCAAATTTCACATGCCCCAAAACAAGCTCACTATCTTGCTGAATCCTTTTCTATCAAAGTATTAAACCAGAGCCTAGTGTTTCTCATCTTTATTAGTTACATCATTATCCACTCAGACTCTCACAACAGAAACTTGAGTGTGTTTATCTAGAGTGTCCTCTCTGCCTCAACCCTATCATCAAGTTCTATCAATTCTACTCCCTAAATAGCTCTCCAGTGCAGCTCCTTTTGTCCATTGCTACTGCCTTCATTCAGGTCTTTATCTCTTACCATGACTAGTGATGCTATAGCCTCCTAACTTGTCTCCCTGTCTGGAGTCTTGCTCCTCAATGATTACTTCATCCAGCAGCCGGAGTGATGAAAATCCTTTAGAATAGTACCTGGATTGGGCACCTAGGTGGCTCAGTTGGTTGAGCATCAAACACTGGGTTTTGGCTCAGGTCACAATCCCAGGGTTGTGGGATGAAGCTTAACGTCAGGCTCTGCACAGTGTGTGAAGCCAGCTTAAGATTCTCTCTCTCTCTCTCTCTCTCTCTCTCTCTCTCTCTTTCTCTCTCCTTGCCCCTCCCCTTCTCCCCTGTGTGCACATGCACTCTCTCTTTCTCTCTCAAAATAAATAAGTAAAAACTTAAAAAAAAAAGAATAGTACCTGGGACATAGTAGGTATAGTAAAGTTTTGTTGAATGAATGGACGTCCAAATGCTTTCTGGGGTGCCATACAAAGCCTTTTCTATTTTCCAGCCTTGTTTCCTGTCTTGCAATTTAGGTTCTAGCTAGTGAGTGCAATAGCAGATCTTGCAACAGATCTTCTGATTCCAAGTTTGAGTGCTCTTTCAACTACTGCCCAGCTGCTTCCCTTTCAGTCTCATTTCGTGGAAGTATTAAAAACCTTCTGTCTAGGAGCATTTGAATGCAGTCCCAACCAGAGGCAAGAGGACAGACAATATGACCTCCCTTTGTAACCTCCCATGAGGGAATGGTATGATATTACACCCACAAGGGAAGGAAAGGGGTAGATTCTGTAGAGGTCTAAAGCATGGAAGCATTCAGACCATAACTATTGCATTTGTTAATTAATTCATTTCTTCAACAAAATTTGCTTTGTGCCAGGCTCCATGCCAGGCTTCAAGGGTATGATGGCAGGCTCAACTGCCTTTAGGAGTATTGATGGGCAATGATGGGAGCTTTTGGTATAGTGGGAAGTGGATGGTATGGAGCCTGTGGAGCATGGCCCTGGTGGTAGTAGGGTGAGAGCATCTCCCATGCTCAGGAAGAATTATCAAAGAGGGACACCTGGGTGGCTCAGTGGCTTAAGTGTCCAACTCTTGATTTCAGCTCAGGTTCTCATGGTTCTTGAGTTCCAACCCCATGTCCAGCTCTGCATTGACAGCATGGAGCCTGCTTGGGATTCTCTGTCTCCCCACCCCCTTCTCTCTCTCAAAAATAAATAAATAAACCTTAAAAAAAGAATGGTCAAAGAGCTGCTCCAGGATGTGTCCTGCCCACTGCAGTCCTAGGGCAATGGGACATCATAAGATGGTAGGCAAAGAGGAAATCCTGAGTCTGCAGTGAAACATTATTGCTTTAGCCACTCACTCCTTACTCTAACCATTCCTTACAGCAGCAATTATATCCATCTATCTGGATACATAGGATATGGCTAAACTCAACCTTCCTAGCAGTACCCAAGATGGATGGCCGCATAAACTTCTTTGGGAAGATGTTATTGTGTTGGATGGAGCAGGTACACCAAGGGGCAAGTTACCCAGGATTCTCCTCAGTCTGAGTTTCTCCCCACAGGCCCCTACCTCTTTACTGGTGACTCACTGAGGTGCCCCCAAATAAGGGTCTTTTATGCAGAATCTTAGAACTTCTTCACTATTTGAAAAAATATACCACATAGTTGCTGCCCGCATTGTTGGTGGATAAAGAATGGCTCCTCACACAGTTGTTGACCTGTGAGGACTAGGCCAGGCAGAGGAGATCAAGGCTGCAAAACTTAGCCAGTGGAGGGATGTCTGTGCAGTGACCCTATGACTTCTCCCCAGGGGTCTGAGCCAGACTCCCAGGCTGGCCTCCTCTGTGCCCCTCTCCCTCCCGCCTCCACCCTTTCTGGGCAGGGTTGTACCAGACTAAGAAGACACTGCCCCAGGGGCTCATAAGCTGAGTGAGACAGTCCAATTATCTTCAATTTATGGAGCTTAATTGGAGTGAGTTCAGAAAAGAGCAACCTGAACAATTAAGGGACTGGAGGGCTCACTCAGCTTCTGGGGCAAGATAAAAGGCAAGAGGTCTGAGGCAGCAGTAGTGGTTTCAGGGGGAGTGGTGACTAAGGGGAAGGGCCCACAAGAAGGTCTGCCAGCAAGTGAGTGTTCAAGCAAGTGAACACCTGGAAAGGAGGGGGCAAAATGAGTGGGAACAAGGCAAGGGAGGTAAGTCCCCAGGAAGGGCAAGCAAGAGGCTCAGAGCTTAGATCCAGCTTTTGGGAGTCAAGCTGTGTTGAGCAAGTAATAAAGTCTGGCTTTCCTAGCCCAGGCCCTGGCTTCAGGAAATACCAGGATGCCCCAGAGAACAAAGAAGCGGAAGGGTGGTACCTCTGGCAGAAAAAAGGCCTAGACCTGAAGCCTATTGAAAGCTCAGGCCCCACAAGAAGGTCATATGATGGAGAAAATGATGGTTTGCTGGGCTGATTGAGCTCTGAAGTGTCCTGGGATGTCTATTCCAGCCCTGCTAAGATCCCACATGGAAGGATGCTCCTAACCCAACACAATTCTTCATTTAGATTTTGTATCACTACTTAAGAGGTATAGGGGGCATGGCCTAGTACTTGCTGGCAGTGGGCCCTGCTTCTGGACCAGGCTCTACTTCTGTCAGGCTGTATGACCTTGGATAAGTCCACTCCTTTCTCTGGGTCTGTTTCCTCCTTTGTCAAGTAAGGAGAACCTTCTGAAACAGCTGAACCCTCCACCTCTTAGTGAAATCTTAAACAGAACCCTATTACGTAAAACAGATAGAAGCAAGTGCTCTGTTAATAGAAATGTGTTTATTAAGTTCAAATTTATGTCATGAATTTTATTATAAAGTAAATCAGTGAGAATTATGGGACAATTTTGATCAAATCAATGGTTTGCAATGAAGGGTCATAGCTCTTGGTTGCTGTCTGAAATCTGCCAACACATCTGATGTTTGTAGAACTCCTAAAGTTCCTCTATAAAGTCCAAGGGCCCCCACAGGACTCTGGGTGAAAGCTATGACCTCCGTTATCTCCCCATATTCCTTCCAACTCAGATTTTTTCAGAATCTAGACTGTGTATCCCTAGAAGGTGGGCACTCTGTCTCCTTTATCTTGTGTCCCTGATACCTTGGGAACTTTACATCTGGCCCAGGGCTTTGCACAGGGTTAAAAAAAAATAAGTCTCTTGGATTGAATTGGGGACCTTACAGTCAGGTAAAGGAGGTAGGCCTTGGCTGGGAAGTTGCCCTACTCAGACACACAGGTACTGATCACTTCAGAGCTCCCTCCCAGATGACTGGGAGAAGCACTTTTGGAGAAGGATAGCTTACATCCTGGTTTTTTCGTGTATCACTCCTGCCAAGCTCCAGCTGCAATCTCCAGAAGGTTTCACTTCTGGGTGTCAAAGAGGCATCCCAAACCAGAATTTTTTTAGAGGTTGAGCAAAGCCAAGCTGACCAGAGTAGAGGAAGTGGCCTGGGCAAGAAGGACCAGAGTGAAACTGATTCGAGTACTCTTGGACATGGAATGGTGACTGTGGAGATAACTTTGAGAAGCAGCTTACTAAGCAAGGGTTTGGGAACTACAGGTGCCAGGTTGTTTCTGTGCAGCTGTCCTGGACTGACTGATGGTTCAGGTTGCCTTTTGAGAGACTCTGGAATTAGTTTTGTTTGTTGTTATTGTTTTCCTTTGGTATCCACTGCAGAATTTCTTAAAATGAAAATTTGTATGGGCAGAAAACGTGAATAGACACTTCTCTAAAGAAGACATCTGGATGGCCAACAGGCACATGAAAAGATGTTCAATGTCGCTCCTTATCAGGGAAATACAAATCAAAACCACACTCAGATATCACCTCACGCCAGTCAGAGTGGCCAAAATGAACAAATCAGGAGACTATAGATGCTGGAGAGGATGTGGAGAAACGGGAACCCTCTTGCACTCTTGGTGGGAATGCAAATTGGTGCAGCCGCTCTGGAAAGCAGTGTGGAGGTTCCTCAGAAAATTAAAAATAGACCTACCCTATGACCCAGCAATAGCACTGCTAGGAATTTATCCAAGGGATACAGGAGTACTGATGCATAGGGGCACTTGTACCCCAATGTTTATAGCAGCACTCTCAACAATAGCCAAATTATGGAAAGAGCCTAAATGTCCATCAACTGATGAATGGATAAAGAAATTGTGGTTTATATACACAATGGAATACTATGTGGCAATGAGAAAAAATGAAATATGGCCTTTTGTAGCAACGTGGATGGAACTGGAGAGTGTGATGCTAAGTGAAATAAGCCATACAGAGAAAGACAGATACCATATGGTTTCACTCTTATGTGGATCCTGAGAAATGTAACAGAAACCCATGGGGGAGGGGAAGGAAAAAAAAAAAGAGGTTAGAGTGGGAGAGAGCCAAAGCATAAGAGACTGTTAAAAACTGAGAACAAACTGAGGGTTGATGGGGGGTGGGAGGGAGGGTAGGGTGGGTGATGGGTATTGAGGAGGGCACCTTTTGGGATGAGCACTGGGTGTTGTATGGAAACCAATTTGACAGTAAATTTCATATATTAAAAAAATAAATAAATAAATAAAAACGAAAATTTGTAAATCAGTTTCGTGGTGCAAAATTTAAAAGGAATACAAAGGTATATAGTGAAAAAAAAAGTATATCTCCTTCCTTCCCTAGTCTCATAATATCTTTCCCCGAAGACAACCACGGTGGCCAGTTCTTGATGCATATGTCCTTCCACAGATATGTTATGCCTTTACTATATTTATATATCCTTCAAGAGGTATCTATACAAAGACAAACAGATACATGTTTATGTGTTTCTGTTTTCTGTTCACCTCCCACAGACATGAAAGTATCCTGCACACAATGCTCTTCATGTTCTTTTAATGGCTGCATAGTATCACACTGTATCAAAATTAATTTAACCAGTCTTTTATGGATGACATTTGGGTTCCTTCTAATCATTTCTATCATTCATAATGCTGCAATAACTACTCTTGAACATGTGTGATTTGGCAGAGGTGTGGGTATATCTTACTGCAGAGTTCTTGAGCCAGATTTTAAATCCAACCGTGAGGCTGCAGGAGGGAATGCTCTGGAATGCTTTAGAAGCCTAACTTTGCCTTCTTTTATCACTTTGCTGCTTTCCTTGAACTCAAGCTGGTGCAACAAAGTACCATTCTGGGATGTGAAGAAAGCAGGCAAAGGCCTGGTAGGCTTTTAACCTCCATTGGTTAACAATGTCCACTTGGCTAATGATTCCTATTTGGTGACATGTTTTGCCCCTTGAACCATTTAAGCAGTGGTCGAATGACAGACTGGTTTTAGAAACCAGGCAGATGGTGGAAATTCATGAAACAAGCAGCGTGTAAGATAATAAATGGCAATTGACACTTAGCTTCAGTCTTACAAACCAGATGGGGAATTGTGGGGGTGGGGCTGACCTGGAGAAAGCACATTCCATCTACAGGGGGCAGATTTCGTTCCAGCTGGCAATAGGGGCCTAGTACTATCAGATCTTCTGAATTTTTATTTATATTTTAAAGTAAGCCTTACACCCACCGTGGGGCTTGAACTCATGACTTCAAGATCAAGAGTCTCATGCTCTACTGACTGAGCCAGCCAGGGGCCCCCTAGATCTTATAAATTTTTAAGATGCTAGGGATATAGATTTTATGTGAACTTTTATATATACTCCCAATTTATATACAACACTAGTAATAATAATAGTAAACACCCACATAGCACTTATTGTGTGTCAGGCACTGTTCTAAATGCTTTAGATATCACAATGCAATATTCTTTGTATCTCTCTGATGTAGAGTACTATTGTTTATCTCTATTTTACAAATGGGCAAAGTGAGGCACAGAGAGTTTAAGTAACTTTCCCAGAGTCACACAGAACAAGTAGCAGGGTCAGGATGCAAACTCAGGCCATGTTCTTAACGACTATTCTATGAACTTTTAAAACACTCATATTAAATCTCTTATTGAGGAAACCTAAGAGAAATTTAAGTGCCGCACAGACCAACACTGCCAAGCCAAACAAAATGTCTCTGGAAGTCTCTGGTTGGAAACCTCAGCTTCAGAAGGTATCTGCATGAGGCTGCCTGTTGCTCAGCTGGTCCTTTAAACCTCAACATCGCCTGAGTCTCCCCCTGCCATCATTCAAACCCAGGTCAGGTGTCAGCACAGCACAGGAGCCAGGTGAAAGCCCTTTCTCCTCTGCTTCAGTCACACTGCCTGTGTTTTCAGTCCCTCCTGGGAACAGAGTGAGGGTAGGGGCCAGGGCCAGTTGGCCTAGCTTTGGGTCTTCAACAAGTCATGGAACTGTGGGTGAAAACGTGCTAGAACCGTTTTGGAGTTAGAATTCTTGGCTTCTAGTCTTGGCTTTTTGTTCTGCATTTTTTGTAATGGTTTTTATTTTTTTTGGGGGGGGGGTGCCTTTTGGCCTTTTTGATCCTCAGTTCCTTCATCTGTAAACCCAAGCTAATAATTCCTATAACACAGGATTATTGTGAGGAGCAGAAGACACTGTGTATACACGTGCAGTACAAATGGAAGAGGATATTCTTAGCAGTAAGGCTTGTTTGGGGGACAGGAAACTGTCATTTCCCAGAAGAAGCTACCCTGGGATGCAGTCGGGGAAGACGAGCTGTCTCCTCGTATCCCACCCTTCTCAGCGTTATGTTTTTGATTCCAAGCTCTTTCACCTACCAGTCGTCTTCTAAGACAATGAATGATACTTATCTAACCCTGGGCATGGCTTCCTGGAGTCCAAGGGCACAGAACAGCCTGAAATTAACCATGAGTGCTTTCTTTGCCAATAAATCTGCCTCTGCCAATTTTCCTGCTCCCTTGTATGCTTTTCCATGTTAATTTACATGTTTCTGTGTTGTGTTCAATAGGCTACATTTAATATAGTCTCAAATCTTTGCTCCTCAAGAGCTACCTATAGCTTAACGTCTGTGAATATTAGGCTACTCAAGGGAAAAAAAATGCATTGAAAGCAAGACTTAACATTACAGAGAAACCTAGTTTTCATGTCATCAACCACTTTGTGAAAGGATGCCATGTCCTGGTTGAGAATGAGCTTCATATACCAGCAGGAGGGTCATAGGGGAGTGGACAACATAAATGGAAAGGGGAACAGAGAGATGGGAGAACACAACAGATCTAGGGGACAGGGGAAACAAAGGGAGAGGGCAAAGGAATAGATACGGATGTGTTCCTGTGCTCTAGGGGAGGCAGACACTGTGTTCTCTGTATATCTCTAATGTTGTGACAGTGTGATGGTGAGTAACCACTATTCAGATAGATGCCTAGGCAGCCCTGTACAGAGTCCCAGAGAGCCTCCCACTGTGTTCAGTTCCTGTTTGTAGCTCCTTCTCTACTCAGGGCAGCCTACCAGGGATAGGCTTTTTACTCTGGATGTGAGTTGAGGCCAGGCCAAAAGAGTGAGGCAAGAGTGTGGAGGGTCTTGAACGCCAGCTTTCAACTTTTCCAAGCAACAGGAACCATGACAGGGGCAGGATGCCAGGCCACTGCTCCAAGAGGCTCCTGGCTGAGTGCGAGGAAGTCTGGGCTGCAAGGGCAGGAGGCTGGAGGCTGGAGGCTACTTGGTAGGTAATGAGACTGGGGGCAGACAATAGCAGTGAGGTTGGAGGGATGGGTTTAGGATGTAGAATATACACAGACATATAGGATATCTGGGTCATATAGTAGTGGGGTGGAGGAGTCCCAGAGAACTGCTTCTTGTGCCAGGGGCCGAGAGGAGAGGCAGGGCTATTAACATAAACAGTAAATTGGCTCAATGACTCTAGCCCCTTTTTATCAAAAGGCTGCCCAGACCTTTAGTGCAGGCCTGGCTGGGGCCGGCGGTGGGGCGGCCCAGGGTGGCAGCTGTGGAAGCTCTGTCTCATCCCAGGAACCAGGGAGGATCGAAACCTGAAGGGGCTGCAAAGGGAGGGCACCACCCAGCCCCAGCCGTTCCTGCACCCCGGCGGGTACCCGTCTTCGGCCCCACTTTGGCCTGGTGGGTCGAAAGCCAAAGACCGCCAGAGGCGGAGGAAAGCAGGCCAAAGGCGGGCTGGAGTCGGAGGTAAGGGCCGGGGAGCGGCGACGGGCCTGTACTCGGGAAGCGTGGAAGTGGGAGAAAGAGGTGGACTAGGGAGAGCCCACTCTGCAGGCGCCGACGGATCCCTGCGCCAGGCTCAGTTCGGCTGCTCCTCGGCCTCCCTCGCGCCTCCAGCTCGGGTAGGAGGAGCCACAGCGCCACCCAGCGGCATGTGGCGCGGAATGGCAGTCAGGGCTCTTGAGTGGCCCCAAAGGGAGGGGGAGCTGAGTGGAACCGGGCCCCAGAGTGGGGAAGGTGGGGTACACAGTAGTTGACGCGCTCTTAAACCAGACCCTCCATTCACTTCACCCACCATTCCATCTGGCACGTGGCACTAGATGAATCTTACTCCAGGTCAGCTGATGATATTCCTCTTAAAATAAAAACTCTTTCCTGGCTCCCAAGGGGTCTCAGTATAAAGCCCACATTCCCTGGCTTGACCTTCAAGGCCTTCCATGTTTTGATCTCAGGTTATCTTTCAAGCTTCATCTCCTGCTATCTATCCCACACACCCTACCAAGACTCACTCCTGCCCAACTGGATCACTCACTGGCCTCCACATCCATTTACTCAATGAACCTTTAACTAAGGCACTGGGGAAAGAGGGAACAGACAGAAGAGGTCCTTGTCTGCCCAGAGGTTGCATTCAAATGAGGAGCGAGGCAATGAACAAGAACGCCAATATATAAACAAGATCATTTCAAATATTTACCAGCTCTAGATCATATAAAAAGCAGGGTGGCATGATAGAGTGGGGTAAGAAGGGCACTATCATACCTAATCAGGAAAGGCCTTTCACAGAAAGTGACATGTGAGCTGAGATCTGATGATCTCTGAAGGAGAGTGAAGAGGAGTCAGCCTTGCAAAACTCTGGCAGAAGAACATCTCAAATTGAGGAAGGGTATGTACAAAGGTCTTGAGATAGGAGCAAGCTTAGTATAATATCACAAGAAAAGAAATAAGGCATAGTTGCCGGAGGATAGTGAAAGGAGTGTAGTGGGTGAGACTGACAGGTCATGAAAGGCCCTGTGGACCATGTTAAGGAGTTCGGATTTTATCCCTATGGTGATGGGAAGCTAATGGAGGGTTTTAGCAGGGGAGAAACATGATCTGATTTGCATTTTTAAAAGGTAGCTCGGGGCGGGAGGGGGGGGTGGTTGTTCCTGGGTGGCTCAGTCGGTTCAGCTTCTGACTGCAGCTTAGGTCATGATCTCACAGTTTGTGAGTTCGAGCCCCACATTGGGTTCTCTGCTGTCATCACAGAACCTGCTTCAGATCCTCTGTCCCCCTCTCTGCCCCTCCCCTGCTCGTTCTCTCTCTCTCTCTCTCTCTCTCTCTCTCAAAAATAAACTTGAAAAATAAAGACAGCTCTGGGCGGACTGTGGCAGGGGGACAAGATTGAGAAGCAGGGAGACCAGTTAGAAGGCCACTGAAGTGGTCCGAGAGAGAGAGAGAGAGAGAGAGAGAGAAGAGAGAGAGAGTTGGTGGCCTGGTGTAGGTGGTGACAATGGAGGTAGGAGAAATTGTCAGATTCTAGTAATTTAAGGGATTTCTATTCATGTTTCTTCTTACTAACCAACACAGGAGCTTCTTGGCAGATTCTCTGTGAGTGATCCTTGAATTCCTGCCCTACACCCCTAAGCAGGTAGTCTACTAGGTGCTCACTGTTTAGTGAGTAGATCTGTGACCCTCCACAGAGAAAGTGACCAGAGAATGGCAGTAAGACCGAAACTTGGGCCTGAGGCAGCAGTTCTGGGTCTTCTTTCTAGTTACTCTAATGCACTTCTCCCTTTTTCCTTGTTTGTCCCTCAGTGTCTTCTAAAAATGTTTTGAGAGGGAATGAAAGCAGGAATTATAACCTCCTCCTCTGTGCTAGGAACTGTACTCAATGCTTTCACATATATTACTTCACTGAGGTTAATTTATTTAATCTTTGTAATATCTAATCCTATTCCTTCATTTTAGAGATAAGCATATTAAAACTCCAAAAGGGAAAGGGGCTTTATGAAAGACAAAGTTGCCATAGCACAAAATATTCACAATTTTGAGCCCTGCATAGGGTCCTTTCCCCATTTCACACCCTCATACTGTTTATCTATACTCATTATGCTCAGGTCTTTTCAACCTCTTGTTAATGCTTAGTATTACACAAATGCAAATAAATTTCAGAGTGAAACTGCAGGTCTTGAAAAAGATTCAGGGTTTCATGAAGTCAATGAAAGTGATGTCGAAGATCCTCATTAAAGTCATATGAAGCCCTTGACAAATGGTGAGTTGCCAGAGATGGACCAGTTACCACTGGCAGAAGAGAAAATTGACCTGGGTAATGACAGGATCCAGGCTTCAAAGTAAACGATTCAACTCTCAGAGGATTATAAGAGGTCCTTGGGATAATTGAAGAAGCTCTCTAATTTTGGAAAAACAAAACTGTTTATGATGATGTGGTGAGAGGCACTATTGTGGTCCCATGCACTCTGGTCAGGAAATTATATTATGCCCCAGTGCTTGATTCATTCTTTGTTCATTTTAAGAATTAGTGCATATGTGCAATTATTTACACATTTCAAAACACAAAACTATTTGCCACATTTTCAATTTCATTTCTCAAGATAGAGTCCTGTTGAAACCTTTTCCCCCCTTTCCCCTACTCTACTGTGAAGTGTTGGTCCCTACTTCGAGTGGGTTCTTTGTAAATGTCCTTTTTCTAGCACCACTTGTCCTCGAATAACAAGGACTTCATGTAGGCCCAGCCTTCTATTCATCCTGTGATTGGTAAGCCTGGCTGCACATTAGAATCTTTTGTGGAGTCTGTTAAACAATACTGAGGCTGGGACCCCGACCCAGACTAATTAAATCTGAATCTCTGCTGGTGGGGCCACAGCAAAAGCTCTCCAGGTGATTCTGTTGAACTGCCTCCCCACCTCCTAGCATATGCTGAGGCGGGAAGAGACTGAAGCTGTCTGCAGTCAGCCTGAGGGAGAGTACCAGGACCTGGACCCAGGGCAAAGGGGGAGCTCAGAGCGGCATACCTTGTTTTTTTTTTTTTTTTTAATTTTTTTTTCAACGTTTTTTATTTATTTTTGGGACAGAGAGAGACAGAGCATGAACGGGGGAGGGGCAGAGAGAGAGGGAGACACAGAATCGGAAACAGGCTCCAGGCTCCGAGCCATCAGCCCAGAGCCTGACGCGGGGCTCGAACTCACGGACCGCGAGATTGTGACCTGGCTGAAGTCGGACGCTTAACCGACTGCGCCACCCAGGCGCCCCCATACCTTGTTTTATCATGCCTTGCTTTATTGCACTTTGCAGATACTGCGGGGTTTTTGGTTCTGTTTTGTTTTTTAACAGATGGTTTGTGGCAACCCTGTATGGTAGAAGTCTATCAGTGCCATTTTTTTTTTCAACCGGCATTCGCTCACTTCATGTCTCTATGTGACATTTTGGTAATTCTCACAATATTTAAAACTTTTTCATTATTATATTTGTTATGGTGATCTGTGGTCAGTAATTACAACTCCCTGAAAGCTTAGAGGATGGTTAGCAGTTTTTTTTTTTTTACCAATGAAGTATTTTTTCATTAAGGTATGTACATTTTTTTAGACATAATGCTACTGCACACTTAATAGACTACAGTGTGGTGTAAACATCACGTTTATACACACTGGGAAACCAAAAAATCCATTTGACTGGTTTTATTGTGCTGGTCTGGAACTGAAAAGCACAATATCTCTGAAGTATGCTTGTATTTCCTTGGCAGGGCCATTGTGCCCTTGACTCCCTTAGCACTGTGGGTTTGTAGCTCTCTCCAGTCTCTCACCTTTTTTTGTTTCCTATGCCCAAGGCCAAGATAAGTGGACTGTCCTCATTGACATGTGGTGAGAGAAAAACTCAAATGTTATGGTGAGCATATCATGGTTGCCGAACACATAGCATCATGTTATCCTGTGGATCTATAATGTGAGGTCCTTTACTGCTATATTCTCAGCATTGAGCACAGTGCCTGACATATAGTAATTGCTCACTAGGTATGTTTTCAATGAATGAAGGACCACGTTGAATAGAGGCAGGGTGTGATAAGTACCATGATTAAGGTGCAAAGTGTGCAAAGTGTTCTAGGAGTACAGATCATGCTCAGCTTGGGAGAGGGACAATGTGGATACCTTCATAGCAGAGGTGGCATTTGAGCTGGACTATGAAAACTAGATGAGGAAGTGACAGAGATGGAGAGAAGGCATTCAAGGCAGAAGAAACGGTGTGAGCAAAAGGTAGGAGATAAGAAGGCACAAGCTCATTCAGTGAACTGCCAGCAGGGAAATGTGGCTGGGGGCATGAGTGTGGGATAGTCTATAGGGCAAGATCAGAGTGGCGGGATCGGATCAGAATACAAAGATTCTTGAAAGTCCTGCTAAGAAGCTCACTTTTTTTTTGAAAAAAATTTTTTACTACATTTATTTATTTTTGAGAGACAGAGTGAGACAGAGTGCGAGCGGGGGAGAGGCAGAGAGAGGAGACACAGGGCAGGCCGGAGTAGGCTCCAGGCCCTGAGCAAGAGTTCAGTACAGAGCCCAACACGGGGCTCGAATCCACGAACTGTGAGATCATGACCTGAGCCGAAGTCAGACACTTAACCGACAGAGCCACCCAGGTGCCCCAGAAGCTCACTCTTGATTAGACAGGCAATGTGGAGCCATCTGATGTTTTGATCACAGGTGTGATCTGTTCACTTTAGGAAGATTAGATGTGTACTTTAAGGCAGCAGGTCTTTCACGAAATGTTTATGGAGTGCCTCCTGAGCACACTGTACTAGGGAGGGTGGGTTGGAGTTGGAGTGACTGGACAAGAGATTAGTTGGTAGGTCATTGCAGTGGTCCAGGCAAGAGCTACTGCAGGCCTGAAGTGGCTGAGTGGGAGGGGGGCGGAAAGGATGGGAAGGATCTGACACATGACAGAGGTAGAATTGACAAAACTCAGTGACCATTGTAAGTGAAGGTGAAGGAAAGAGAAAGAACACTGCGTAATGACAATAATAACGATCAATATTCTTGTGGCTCCTTCTATGCCGGCTGTTGTGCAAAGTGCTTTACGTATACCACGTAATTCTCACAATAAGCCTTTTGATAGAGGAGATCACCAAGGCTCGAAGAAGTCAAGGAACTTGTGCAAAGCTGTACAAGTAGGAGATGGTGGTGGTCAACTTTGCACTCACACACTCTTGGCTCCAGAGACCATATCCTAACCTCCATGCTATGCTGCTTTTGGGGGGATTGGGGGAACTTGCGTTTTCTTGGCAAAGGAATTCAGCAACTGGGTGAGGATGCCAGATTCCCTTCACACACATGCCCTTCCTTCCCCTGTTTATGTGAAAAGATGGTAGGGGTGGAGGGCTCTGTCTGCCCCTCCCCTAGGGTGCCTTTCACTTCTGCGCTGGGTACATGGGCCTAGTAAAGCAGCAGAGGAGAGATGAACTTGGTAGACTTAACAACCAAAGGCTGGAACCAATGTGGAAAACTGGTAATCCCCAGGCCAGGTGGGGCCTGCAGATGTGTTTAGCTCACACAGGAGTTTGCTTTCTTCAAACTTGAGCCAACATTTAGAAATTAGAGGGCTTCATGTAAAAAAAAAAAAGAATGAGATCAGGCATCATTGGGCCCACATTCCCACAAGACAACCCTGGGCTTGAGCTGCCCGGGCAGACTGTGTGTACCCTGCCTTTCTCACCACTCACAACCGCGGAGTCTGCACTTCACGACAACGTGGTCCACCTCACTCACTGATCTCTGCAGAAGTTTAAGTTTGTGATTCCTCACCTGAATGGCCTGTTACAGAGTTTCCTCTTTTTTTTTTTTCTGAGACTTGAACAAAGAGCAGTGCACAGGGTCAATGTCCTCTGGTCCTACCCCTTCTCCAACACAGGCTTTTTCCTCTCACAGTGCTTGACTCCACAGAACAAAACCATAAAGGGAGGGTTATCATCAAGTCTTACCATTTATTTCTTTATGGGGTTAAACAAGAGCAGAAAGGCCTCTGCTCTACAATGCAACAAAACAGAAAGCAATACACATACAGAGACTCTCACCGAAACACAGAGGCAGGGGAAGGGGAACAACTGAATCATAGCCAGGTGAGGGAGGAAGGGACGGTGGGGGTGGGGGGGGGGCTACTAGGAATCGAGCTTGGAGACTCAGTCATAAGAACTAGTGCAAGAGAGTTCTACTCATGAAGCACAGTGTAGAAAATGGCATAAGAAAGCTGCCCAGCTCTGCTGCCTGTGACGGAGGGCAGGGGCAGCTGGAGGGGTGGTGGAAGATCTGGGTGGTGAGGTGAACAGGGACAGTCAAATGACTTTGAGGTGGAGTGAGGTGCCCCTTTCCCCTGCCACTGGGCAAGGCCCTGGGCTGGTCTGAGCCAGGGGTCTCCTGGGCACTTGGTGAGGGGGAAGAGAGGATGGGAGTCTCCAAGGGTCCGTTCTTTGGGGCCCTAAGGTCCCCCTTTACTTCCCAGTCCCTTTTCCCCTCCTGAGGATGCAGGAGTTAGAAGGCTGTACCTAGGGTCTCTCACATCTACATAAGCGTCTCTGGAAAGGAGCCAGCACCTCTTCCCCTCCCCAGCTCAAAAGAGCACTCTAGGGATGGGGTATGTGGCTAGGCCCGAAGTGCTGAGGGCCAAACAGGGGAGTGTGTGGGTGGGGCACAGGGGTTGGGGGAGGGAAACAGGCTGTGAGAAATGAGAAAACCAGCAGGGAAGGACTCCCCGGTCTCACAAAGCCTCTCTGGGACCCAGCAGAGGTCCTTAAATGATTCCCTCTCTACTAGGAGGTCTCCCATCTATCCCCTGCCAACCACTTCTTGGTTTCACCTAATGCAGCTCTAGGCCCACTCGTCCCCTTAACTCATTGGCATCACAGCCTAGGACACAGGCCTTTCTGGTACCGAATGCCACTTGGCCCATTGCAGGAACACAGTTCTGGTGCCCTTTCTTGTCTGCTCCTTTTGGCTTTTAGAGGTCCCGGGCGATGTAGCCTCCGACTCTCTGGAGATCAGCACAAGGCTAACAGCCTCCAAGGGCCTCTCGATGCTTCTTTTCTTGTCTAGTCCTCTAGCCTGACTAAATACCTCAAGTGTCTCAGTCAAGAGACAATAGCACATTATCCTTATTCAGTGGGTTCCCTGGCCTGTCTCTGGACTTTCTTCAGGAAGGGGCAGGCAGGGGTGGCTGGATCAGAGGACCCTCTACAGGGTGAGGAAGAGTCTGGTTGTTCCACAGTTCAGATAGTAACCCATGGGGTCAGGGATGGGAAGGGATGAATACTCTTTGGTAGGCTGGGGATGGGGACAGGGTGGGGATGGGGGAGTCTCATCTCTGGAAAGCCCTGGGGCAATGCCACCAGGTTCTCCTTCATGGAGGCCTGGGCTAGGACAAAATGAGTGTGTATGGGGACCCAGGCCAGGCCTGACCCACTTGGACTTAAGTCCCTCCTCCCTATGGAGATCAGAAATGGAAACATCTTTGGCCTCAAGGCCAAGATCTCCAGGGCAAGAATGGCCCTTGGAAGTATGTGCACCTTCTGTAAGATAATGGCCCTTCAGACAGTGGCAGTCTGACCATGTGCTCTCAGGCTTCTGTTTTGAGGCCCAACAACCGGGTTCCTGTGCTCTTTCCCCACAGGACTCTATGCAACCCTTTCTGATTTGAGGAGGTGTCCTCGAGCCTGCCTCAACACTGATCGTCCTTCTTTCCAAAGCCAGGTGACTATAGACCATTCAGCCATCTCTCTAAGCCCTCTGCCCACATCTCATCTCTCCTCTCCCCTCCTGTCCTGTTCTCTCCTTTCCCTCTTCCCTATCTCTACTCTCTCTCACCACTCTGTACCCCATTACTACCCCTCACTACCTACAGTGGTGGGGCACAGCTTAACTGGGGCCCCGGCCTAGTCACGACTGTGTGCACCTCATCTCCCAGCCTGGCACTTCCCTGTGGTGGCCCCACGTGGGGCAAGGTGCACTGGAGTGGGAGGAGGGCCACTGCACCGTCTGCCATTGCCTGTAGGGGTATGGGCAGGAGGGAATTAAGGATCGTGGCAACAAAAGGAATGTGGAGGGGGGAAAGAGCTTCTCCCCTCTGTGCCCCCCAGCATTCCCTGCAGGGCCAAGGCTGGGTGAGTAGCCTCCTTCCCTGGGGTCAGGGTTCTCAGCAGGAGTGGGTACTTCTAGCCCCCACTCCCCCCTTTTTTTGCTAAGCCCCATAGATGGGGACCTGAGGGGGGGCATCTGCTGCTCCTGCCTTTTACTCCCGGATGAGTTTTGCAGCTCCCTGGGGCCCTCTGGCCGTTCTGTCGGAGCTGCTTTTGGGGTGGGGGTAGGCTGGGGGTGATGTGTGGCCCCCCATTTCCCCCCGCCCCCCACCTGGTCCTATACCTCCCATGGGAGGAGCCCCTCCCCCTCCCCCTGGGGGGCTGGAGCTGCTGTCAGTGTGTGGTGGAGGTCTGTCCTCCCTCCCTGCTGTCACTCTTCCCGAGTCAGGCCCTCATCTAGGGTAGGCAGTGCCTCCAGCCCCAGTCCTCCACCACCCTGGCTACTGGAGAAGGACACCATGGTATGGAGGAGCATGAGAACAAGGACATACAGCCGGATCCTGCTGGGGCTGAGGCGGGAGCCCCCAGAGACCGGCAGCATGGAGGGCCTGTGGCTGATGTGGCCTGGAGGGTCATGGCGGGGATGGTAGTGGTGGTACTGTTGGTGGTAGTGGTGGAAATAGGAGTGATGGAATTGCTGGTGGTGGGTTTTGGGGGCCTCAGTCTCCTTGAACTTCTTCTTCTCCGAGTCACAGGATACCCACTGCACGTCACAGCACTTGGTTTCCGGCCGCTTTGGCGAAGTATCCAGCAACCCTGCCAATGGATAAGGAAGGTGTGTGGTGGGGTGCTAAGGGGACAGATGGCTTTCCTAGAGAGGAGATTTTCAAAGCTGGGACTGCTCTGGTAGCCCTGCCCAAGACTCCTTTCCCCTGGCCCCTCAGCACCTACCCTTTCCAGATACTTCTCTCCCAGGGACCTGAGACAGTTTCTCTGGGATGACTCCTTGGCCAGGGCACGTTGTTGATAGAGATGGCCCCTGTGCTCTTTGTCTATTCCTCTTGACCCTATCCCAACCTGGGGACCTCACTGTCAAGTCTTCAAGGCACTAACCTTCTTCTAATCTGACTTCCCTGTTGTCCTCCCTGCTCCCACACCCCCAACCTGGTACCTGCCCTGGGCCCTTGGCCTTCTCCCTCCTTCCCAGTTTTCTGCCTTTACCTGTACAGATAAAGCCAGGAAGCCCTCCGTACACCATTTCCTCATTGTCAGGGAGTATAAAGGGGCACCGGGTCTGCACCTCCAGGCAGTATTGCTTGCAGGGCACCCAGCGCTGGCATTCCTGCTGGGTCACGCTGAAGTATTCTGAGCACAGCCAGGCCTTGTAGACAGCCTGTGGGGAGAGGAAAGAGTGTCAGCCCAGGCATCAGCCCCTTCCTACCTCAAAGGAAAGGGATGAAGGAGGAGTGTAATTGCCCACCCACCCATCCCCAGGATCCAGGGTGTGGAGAAGAAGGAGGGTTTGGGTCAAGACCACTACATGCTACCCTAAAATCTCTCATCTCATAGTCCAAACTCCCAAGTCCCCTAATCTGCAGGCCTCCAAGACTTACAACTTTCTCATTGGTAAAATCACAAAACTACTCCTGTGTCAGAGCTGGAAAGGGCGTTACCAATCATCCCATCCAACCCTGCTCTTGTACTCAAGCCAAGGAGCTATCCTGGCTTGTCTGAAGTCACTGACAGTGAGGTAAATTTTGGTTCTGTCCAATTCAGCCAACATTCCTTTGGCTGATGGTGTTAAGTTTCTAAATTCAAGAAAGAGATGGACAGAATAATCCTTGCTCTACCTCATTAGGGTGTTATGTGCATCAAATAATACGACACATATGAAAATGTTTTGTAAACTCTAAAGTGCGATACAAATGTGAGGGGTTATTTTAAATAAACAGGAATCTGCCTTACCAGGCACCACATGTGCTTTCAAGCCCTAGTTAATCCATGCTCTGTCCTGTTGGCTTCAGCCCTGGTGTGGAGCAGATGCCACCTTTCTTTTGGAAACCTTGCTTTGCAGTTTCATTCCACAGTATACTTCCTGTTCCTCATCTAGCCCATTCCTACCAGGCACTGGGTCCTAGCTAGGAAAGGTTCCCTGCTGTATACTGTTTGGCTATCAATAAGCCCAGAGTTTTTCAACAGTGACACTACTGACACTTTGGACTGGACAATTCTAAAATTTTTTTATAATTAATTAATTGATTAATTCAATTGAAGTATAGTTGGCATACCATGTTACATTAGTTTCAGGTGTACAACTTAGTGCCTCAACAACTCTATGCTCTATCACCACAACTGTAGTTCCCATCCATCACCATACAACACTAGTATAATACCATTGACTTTACTCCCTGTGCTGTGCCTTTCATTCCTGTGACTTATTCGTTCCACAACTGGAAGCCTGTATCTCCCACTCCCGTTCATTCATTTTACCTGTCTCTTCATTCCCTCTGCTGTGGCAACCATCAGTTTGTTCTCTGTATTTCTAGGTCTGATTCTGCTGTTCATTTGTTTATTCATTTGTTTTGTTTTTTATATTCTACATATAAGTGAAAATGAATGTGGTATTTGTCTGTCTCACTCTGATTTCACTTAGCATAGTACATTCTAGGTCCATCCATGTTGTCTCAAATGGCACAATCTCATTCTTTTAATATTTATTCATTTTTGAGAGAGACAGAGAGACAGAGCATGAGCAGGGGAAGGGCAGAGAGAAGGAGACACAGAATCCAAAGCAGGCTCCAGGCTCTGAGCTGTCAGCACAGAGCCCAACGCGGGGCTTGAATCCATGAACCGTGAGATCATGACCTGAGCTGAAGTCGGACGCTTAACCAACTGAGCCACCCAGGTGCCCCTTATGACTTTTATTTTCATTCTTTTATATTACACAGACACACACACACACACACACACACACACACACACACACACACACCTGTCTTCTTTATCCATTTATCTATCGATAGACACTTAAGCTGCTTCTATACCTTGGCTATTGTAAACAGTGCTGCAATAAACATACAGATGCATATACTTTTTCAAATTACTGTTTTCATTTTCTTTGGGTAAACACCCATGGACTGGATACTTTTTTGAGGGGGGCTATCCTGTGCATAATAGGATATTGAGCAGCATTCCTTGACGCTATCCAGTAGTTGTCAGTTAATCCCCCCCATTTTTGTGACAACCAAAAAATATATCTGGCCATTGTCAAATGTCCCCTGGGGATCACACAAAATCATCTCCCATTGAGAACCACTGATACAGCTTTTTGCTACTGGAAATGTGGACCTGGACCAGCAGCATCACCATCACCTAGGATCTTGTGAGAAGTGCAGAATCCCGGACCCCACCCCAAACCCACCACTTCAGCACTTGCATTTTAACAGGATGCCCAGGCAGCTCTCATGGATGGGGTTACCCTGCCCACATCCTCCTCATATCTTCAGGGGCACCTTCTCATGATTGCTTCTCATAGCAATGGTTCTTCGATTTCAATGGACCTCAGAAACTCCTGGGGCACTTGTTCAATATGCAGATGACTTCCTCCAATTCAGCTTCAAGAAGACTGAGGTGGGCTTAGGACTCTGCATTTTGAACAAGGGTCCTGGTCATTCTGCTGGCGGAAGCCTTTCAATCACACTATGAGCAACATGGTCAGTGCTTCTTACATGAGCTTTAAACATTTACAGGGAAATACAAATAACTTTACCATGGACATGGACTTTCACAATGTGTCCCCACAACAGCCTTTTCTAAAGCAGGGGGTGGTGAGGGGTGGTGATGGGTGGTGGTGGTAGGTAGTAGTGGGTTATAGTAGCAAATCAACCCCCTGAGAAACAAACTGTTGTTTGATACTTAAAAAAATTTTTTTTAACATTTATTCATTTTTGAGAGACAGAGAGACAAAGCATGGGTGGGGGAGGGGCAGAGAGAGAAGGAGACAGAATCTGAAGCAGGCTCCAGGCTCTGGGCTGTCAGCACAGAGCCAGACGTGGGGCTCCAATTCACAGACTGCAAAATCATGACCTGAGCCAAAGTTGGGTGCTTAACTGATTAAGCCACTCAGGCACCCCAAAGTGTTGTTTGATACTTTGATAACTTGCTGGCATCTCACATTTAACATGCTCTAAGTCTTAACATGAAGTTCTTACATTTTTTTTACCCCTCACTCCCAAGGTTTGACCATTTCAATGAAGTTCCATGGCCATCTACCCAGGTATTCAAGCCAGAAATCTAGGTGTCAGCCTTTATTCCTCTCTTTCTCTGCATCCCCACATGCAGACATGCCCATTCTTACTCCACATCCAAAACTTTGCGCAGGTCACTGTTGTCTGTCACCTGTACAACAGTCTCCTGTGTGGCCTCCCCACCTCTACTCTTTATTTTTCCAATCCACTGTTCACACAGGAGTAAGAGTGATCTCAAAATGTCACCAGATCATATTACTCCCTTGCTTCAAACCCTTCAATGCATTTAGAATAAAATCCAAACTTTTGACCACAGACTTCAAGCCCCTCCAAAACTTGGCTCCCATCTGGCTTTCCAACCTCATTTCCTATCTCTCCCTTCAAGCTCATCATGCTCCACACGCATAGGTTTTCTTTCTTTTCCTTGAACATGTCCTACTTCTTTCCACCTCGGGGCCTTGGCTCATACTGTTCTCTTGGCCTGGAATGTTCTTCCTCCCACTTTTGGCATGACTAGGTCCTTCTCATCTTTCAGGCCTCAGTTCAAATGTCACCTCCTCAAAGAGTGTCTCCCTAACCCCTCTAGCTAGAAGATGCCTTCTCATTATTCCCTCTTTTTCTTAACTGTTTCTTCACCACAAGTATGATTTTGTCTGCATCCTTGTTTTGTTTTTCTCAGCCAACTTCACTAAAATGTGAGATGCATGAGAGCAGACATGGGTTTGTCTTATTGACCATTGTGTACTTATTGACCACTGTGTCTGCAGCACAATATATGTAAAAAGGTCTGTTTATTGAATGAACGGGAGAAGTAAATGAGGACATGTCCCTACTCTCAGAGAAATTCCAGTTTCATCGATGGATGCATCTAATTTGAATCTATGGCATATGATCTATACTGTAGGAGAGGTAAACCACTGGTCATTGGAGGGAATCAAATAGAAAAGTTGGGAAAGAAATCAGTGAGAAGATAACAGTTGACCTAGAACTGAAAGTAGGATTAAAAAAAATTTTAATGTTTATTTATTTTTGAGAGATATACAAAGAACAAGCAGGACAGGGGCAGAGAGAGAGGGAGACACAGAATCTGAAGCAGCTGAGCTGTCAGCACAGAGCCTGATGCGGGGCTTGAACTCACAAACTCTGAGATCATGACCTGAGCCGAAGTCAGACACTTAACTGACTGAGCCACCCAGGTGCCCCTCAAAGTAGGATTTTAGATGGGATCGGTAGAGGTGAGACAAAAGGGCATTCCAGGCTGAGGCAACAGCTTAAGTGGAAATATGGAGGTAAGTAAATGCATGAGTGGGAAGGGTGCCAACCTCCTGTGGATGGACATTTATTTCCAAGTTTTTATTGTTATAAACAATGCTTTGTACACATGTCTCTTGCACACCTGTGCTAAATTTTATTTATATAAACCCCTAAAAGTGAAATTTGGGGGTGAAAGTTACATGCAAAGGAATGAGAAGGGAGTGAAATAAGGATGTAAAATATCAAGTACAGGTAAGAGGCAGGGTAAGAGAGAGGTGGAGGGGTAGAGTGGGGGTTAAGGGATAGAAGAGAGTGGCAGTGAGGTAAGGGGGTACAAGGCAGGAGTGTGTAAGAAAGAGAGGGTGAGAAAGAGTGGGTAGTTGGAGAGTAAGAAATGGTGGTGATGGGGGTATGCCTGGGGAGAAACAGCAGAGGAATAAGAGATGGAGGGTAAGAGAGGTAAAGGGATGCAGTGAGGGCGAGAGAAAATGAAACATAAGAAAGAGCATGGGGATAAGAGGGTGGGGACATAAGAGAGGGGGCTGTGAAGAGGAGGGGTAAGAAAGATGAAGTAACAAAGATGAGGGTAAGAGAGAGAAGGGGAATAAAGTTGGGTAAGGGAGGTGGGGATACAAGAAAGCAGAAGGAGGGTAAAAGAAACAAATGCAAGGCAAGAAAGAAAAGGAAATCCCCACAGCTAAGGGCCCTAGTGCCTCAGAGAACACCCTCCATCTTTTGGGACCAAGTGCAAAGGTGAGGCTCTGCCCATAGCCATTGCCCCAATCTCAGCAGCCTGGACCCAGGATCTTCCTCAATCCTCACCCCAAAGTATGTGCAATTGCCCCTTCTTCCACCGACTGAGTACAGAGGTCTCTGTCTCTGTAGGATTCTCCCTGGGCTCTTTCAGCTCAATATTTCTGCTCCTAACTGGAGGGTATTATGCTAAGTGAAATAAGCCAGGCAGAGAAAGACAGATACCATATGATTTCACTCATATGTGGATCTTGAGAAACTTAACAGAAGACCATGGAGGAGGGGAAGGGGAAAAAAGTTACAGAGAGGGAGGGAGGCAAACCATAAGAGACTCTTAAGGACTGAGAACAAACTGAGGGTAGATGGGGGTGGGGTGGGGGAGAGGGGAAAGTGGGTGATGGGCAGGGAGGAGGGCACTTGTTGGGATGAGCACTGGGTGTTGTATGGAAACCAATTTGACAATAAATTATATTTAAAAAAATATTTCTGTTCCTAGGTGAGGAGGCCCAATTGGAGTTGCAGCCCTCCTCCCAGGCAACTGTGATTTGCCTAATAACAGGCTATGGTGGCTGGGCACTCACCTGTATGCTCTGGGAGGGAGAGGGGGAGGCAGGGGTTGGGAGAGGGGTGGCCTGACAGTGGGAGTGTGGTCTTTCTAATTAATTAGAAGACCCTCCCTCAAGCCCCATACCCCAAGCCTGGGTCACCATGGCAACAAGTGGGTGAGCAGATTGCCTGAGGAGGACACCAGGTCTGTGGGTGGTTAGGCAGGAACAGGCAAGGAACTAATGAGGGGAATGGAGGAAGAGCAAACAGGAGCTGAGACGTAATCCAATTTCTTGGCCTCACAGAGGGCCAGCTGAGGCCACTGCTGACTCACCTGCTTCAGAGGTGGTCTGGGGTCCTTCTCCAGCGAAAAGTCTGGCTCTCAGGGCTACCACCTGTGCAGCAAGCCTGCCTCAGTTTCTGCAGCCCTTTCCCCTCACCGGGCCTAAGTAGCTTGCCCTGACTCATCAGTGTGAGGACTGAGCTAGAGGCCACCGGGTTGTTTGGGCAGTCACGGGAGCAGCCTCAATACTCATCCATAAGGATGGGGAAGAGCCAAGACATCCAGGGTTAGGGAAGCTGTGGGGCTTGCTGGAGGTGGGGCATGTAAGGAAAAGGAAGAAATGTCTCAGAACCAGACAACAGTCAGTTGGGAGACCCTTGGAGGTCTTTTGCTCTAGTCTCTCAACGCTGGCTGCATGTTAGAATCACTTGGAGAGTCTTTAAAAAATTCACTCCAGACCAACTAAGTCAGATTCCTTGTGGGTGGGACCCACACACATGTAGTTTTTCAAAATACCCTATGTAATATTAATATGCAGGGAACTATCAGTTTAGCCCCTCTACTTGCATTTCATAGATGAGGGAACTGAGGCCCAGGAAAAGGGGAATGACTTGTTTATAGCCACATAAAATACTGGCAGAGGGAGAAACTTTGAATCTGTTTTCTTGACTCCAACTCCAGGATTATCCTACCAATAGTCTACCAATGACTGGACAATCCTACCAATGACTGCAAATTCCATATGTAGGGGCAGGGCACACAAGGGCATGGGCAGGGGAAGAGAGCTGAGAACCAGCCTGGCTCTGGGCTTTCAGGCTCTTCAGACTCCAGCCCTGGCAGAAAAGCCTTTTTCATCATGTCCTGTCCTCTGAACTTAACCATCCTGGACCCTCTAGGTAGCAGCAGAGGATGGGTAGGGTTGGAAGACCTGACCTGAAAGTGCCCTCCTTTTCTTACAGAATCCCCCTTTCCCACCCTAGTCAGGCCACTGCTGGGCTCAATCAAGTTCTGGCTGCTGCAGCCAAGTTGCTATGGGAACTGGGAGGGGAAGGAAGCAGGGGGTAACTAGAGGGAACACCAATTAACCCAAAAAGGAAGCTGGGAAGGCTATCCCCCCCCTCCTCCCAGCTGGGCTGCCAAAGAACTCTTGAAATGGGAGTGGGAAAGATGAGGGGGATCCCAACCCCTTCTGGGCTCTGGAGCGGCCAGTTTAGGGAGGACCAGGAGAACCTGGAAAGCCTTACCTTCCTGCTTCCTGGCTTGCAGCTTTGGCCAGGGCTTTCTCATCCCTATGCTCCTTTGGAAAGACGTATCTGACTTCTCCTGGCCCCCAGGGTGCTGTGTGAATGCACACAAGTGAGTAGGTAGGCACACAGACCAAAGTCAATACTCAAGGCCAGAGGGTTTAAAGAGGAGGCATCCTGGACTCCTTGGTTTAAGAGCTGGAAAACCATCCAGAGAGGAGAGCTTCTGTTCTTGCCAACCAGAAAGTCGGCAGTTTCCTTCCTGGATTCCAACTTGCTAATGTCCCTAGGGCCTGTTTCCCCATCCAAATCCTCCCTACAGACCTTCTTTTTATGGTTGCTTGTTTTCTTAATGTACTTCTGGGACCCTTGGCCAGGAGCTGCCGCTGCAGAGCCCATGGAGACAGAGCAGCAATCTGGGCTGGACTTGGGGATGAAATCCACTGTCCACTGCAAACAAGTAACCACCCTGCCCCCAGATTTTACCTAAGGGGAAACTGAGGCCCAGTAAAAGGGATTGGCTTAGGAAGTCAGAGGCATGCAGGCAATCTACTACAAAGCCAAGATTAAAATAGGTACTCTGACAACTAACCCCTTGCCTCTTCGCACCACATCCATCAGCACACTTAGAATTGTGTGAGGTACCTCCTTGGGCAGAGTCTGAAAAGAGCCATGTGCTCCTATTCCTGATTCTGGGCTTTCAAAGAATTGGATCAGAAAAGGATAAGGTCAAAGTCAGTCTCCAGTTTGGGGGAAGGAGATCATGGACATAACTCTGGAGACAGCTGTAGTCACTGGGATTGGCAGAGTCAGACTGGGATTAGAGGCATGACAGGGCAAATCCAGGTGGATAATATGGCTTTACTTAAGTGGCTATAAAAATAAGCAACAGCTTTCCTGCTTCAGAGAATGAGCAGTCATGGGTCAAAGTGGCCTGACCTAGCCTGGAAGAAAGGCAGGTGAGATGGATGAGAGGTGGGTAAGAACTTAAAGCCACTGCAGTTCCAGAGGGACCTCACACACCCAAGCTTCCTAGGCCATCTGCTCAAAGGCCAATGGCTGGGTGGGCCTGGCTTGGCCAGGGGCAGTCTGGTTAGTGAAAAGTGGTGTTCCTAATGCAGGGGCAGCTCTTAAGGAGCCTAGGTGATCCATATCAATTACATGAGTAGAAGAGGCAGGTTTATTACCACTCCAGAATGGAAGTGACTGTGAGAGTCATCATGACACTTCCCTGTCTGCTATTGGAATTTCCATTCCAACATCACTGCCAAGCACTATTGTCACAGGGCTCTTACTCTCTCCCAGAGCAGCCCATATCTTCAGACAACTCTAGCAGTAAAAGAAGTTCTTCCTTCTTTTGAGCTAATGCCCTCTCTGTGGCTTTACTCATGGCTCCTACTAGCTCTATAATCGGCTTCCTGTCCCCTTTGATAGTCCTGAAGTTATTTGTAAACTTCCCTGAATCAGGTCTTCCCATTCATTTGTTCATGCAGTGATCACTTTCTGAACGTCTTCTGACTATCTGGCGCTGTGATAGGGAGGAGGGGCTACAGATGATGAAGATAAGATTGCTATCTTTAAGAAGAAGGAGAGACAACAATGTGAATCAATCATTATAAGTCACTGTGATAAGTAGTATGTGCTTGGTACAGTGTTAGCATAGAGGGAGGAGTGATCAACTGTTTTGAATGCTGGGGACGTGAAAACATCTCCATATGGGAGAGGCTTGAATTGGGGCTTGGAAAAAATTAGTAGAAGTTCACTAGGTGGAATAGGGCAGGGATAAGTGTATTTCAAGCAAAGGAATCAGTAGGTATAAAGGTCTGGAGGTGTGAAATAGTGCTGGGTTCAGACACTGTAGGTAGTTTAGCATAATTAGAGGCTGCAAAGGGAGATGTAATAGGAGGTGAGGCTGCAGAGGAAGGCCATGCCCATATTATGATATGTTCCGGATGCTGAGGAGGATGTGGACTTCATCTTATAGGGAACTGAAAGCTTTTAATGAGTTTTAAATAATTGCTTTTTAAAAGATCACTTATCATCACTTCTGTGGCTAACTTTACAGACTGTGTCTGAAAGTATGGATGATGGAGTGTAGGCATCAAGACTGAAGGTAGGGAGACCAGTTAGGAAACTATTGCAATAATCTTAGTGAGAGATGATGGGGACCTCAACTAAGGCAGTAGCAGCACAATTAAGAAATGGAGAGAAGGGGTGGATGAGAAGAGATGTCAAGGAGGTAGAACCAACAAGATAACTTATGGGGGTAGGGAATGAGGGAGAGGGAGGGGTCCAGGATGACTACCAGGTTTCTGGCTTGAGTGTCAGGATGAATAGTAGTTTCTTTCATTAAAGAAGGGAAATCAGCAGGAGAGGTAGATTTGGGGGTGCAAAAGATGAATTAAGTTTTTGGCCATAATGGGGCACCTGGGTGGCTTAGTTGGTTAAGCAACCAACTGTGGCTTAGGTCATGATCTCATGGTTCATGAGTTCAAGCCCTGCATTAGAGGGCTGTCATCTCTGTTGTCAGCACAGAGCCTGCTTCATATTCTCTGTCTCCCTCTCTCTCTGCCCCTCCCCTGATTGCACTCTCTCTCTCTCTCAAAAATAAATAAAACAATCATTTAAAAAAATAAATATAAAAAAAAAGTTTTTGGCCATATTGACTTTGAAGTATATGTGGGTCAGGTAGGTATAAATGTCCAGGAGGCAGTTGGATATAATGGTCTGAGCTCAGAAGGAAGATCTGGGCTAGAGACAAATCACCAAGGGATAGGGTTAGTCATTAGAAACATGGTAGGACTGTACTTCCCCCCACCCTTTGAAGATAAGCATGACCATATGACTTACTTTGACCAATGAAATGTGAGTTGAAGTCACATGGATCATTTTTGGGGAGAAGCTCTAAGAGTTGGTATATGATTTGCCATTCTCTTCCCTCTGCTGTTGACTATGGAAACAGTATTGAGAAGCTCCTGTCCTCCACTAGCCTGGGTCTCTTGGTGACTATCATGAGCAGATGATCCCTGCTGATCTGTTTCAGACATGTATGGTGAGCAAGAAATAACTGTTGTGCTAAACCTCAGATGTTTAGGAGTTGTGTGTTATCACAGCATAATGTAGCTCACCCTGACTGATAAAGCAATAGTGAAAGCCAAAGAAGTGGATGCTATTGCTTAGGGAGAGTGAGCACAGAGAGAAAAGAACCAACAGTGGATCCCTGGAAATCACTAACATTTAAGGGGAAGGTGGAGGAAGGGAATCTGATGAAGATAGGGGAGTAGCTTAAAAGATTAGAGGAGAAACAGAAGAGAGTGGCATTCTGAAAATTAGGGGAGGAGAGAGTTTCCAAGATGAAGGAGTGGTCAGCAGATAAGGATTTAGACAGAAACATGCTGGCAGTCCCATCATGGTGAGAGCAGTTTCAGGGGATCACTGGGGGCAGAAACCAGACTGAGGCCAATTTAAAAGGGAATGTGAAGGAAGAAAAATGGAGATAGCTATGTGTAGACTACTCTTCTAAGAAGCCAAATACTCCCAGTTTTTTCAATTATTTCATAGGATGTGGTTTCTAGTTCTCTGTTCTATCCTGGTTCTTCATATTCAGATGAGTTCCTATTTTCTGTGTCCCTTGCAACTGAACCCAATACCCAAATAGAGTTTATCAACACAATCAAGTAGAAGTATCAGCCCTCCTGACCTGGAAGCTCTGTTTCTGTTAATGCAGACTAAAACCACATTTGCTCTCCGGAGGACTGTGAATCCAAATTCACTGTGTGAATCCAAATTCAGCTGAGAGAGATGGAAAGAGATAGGCCTGCCTGGAGTGTGGGATCAAAGACATAGCCTAGATCAAAGTCCCTGAAAGGAGCCCAAGCCTTCTGGTAAGACATCTGTATAAATTAAATCCTTGAAACTGTAGGCTACCTGAGGACAGGGATTTTATCTTAATTATCTGTGCATTGCCCTTAGTGTTTACAGCTCTGATGGGGAAATTGGAGATGCATTAGCAAAAAGTCCTAGAAAACTAAGCAAATAGAAAAAAGAGGCAAATATTAACTCCAGGAAAACAAGTTGACCAAGGAAAAAAATGTAATCCAGTATTCTACATGATTCAGCTGTGAACAATATTTATAGTCCTAATGATGTAAAAATGGAATACTCTTAAAGTCAGAAGTTGTGATATGCCAATATTGGATGTATGAAGGGAGGGGAAGTATGTGTACACATACAGTGCTGCTGATAGTAAGAGAGCAAATATGCCTCTAATAAAGCCAATAGATATTTAAAACAGAAAAAAAATCAAGAAATAGCATTGGCATGCCATTTTGAACTGTGGGGGTAAATATCAGAAAAAACAGCTAAGAGATTTGAAAATATTTAAGTCTGAAGAGTGAGGCTCTAGGGTTGAGCAGAAGGCTTCTGTTTTAATTTTAAGCATTGAGATCTATATTTAGCATTTAAAAGACAAATTATACATATCTTTCATACACGTATGCACACACTGATATTTAAAACAGAAAAGTCAAGAAATAGCAGAACTGGCATATCACTAGAAATGTAGAGATAAATATCAGAAGCAAAAGGTAAGATAATTTCTGTAACACTCATCCTGAAGAATGAGTATACATATGTAGCTTATACAGGTTTCTTAACAATAAAACAAAATCTCCAAGACTTAATCTGTCCAACCTCGCCAGACTCAGGCCCAAAGCCCCAGGTCCTGTACTACCCAGTCCTGGATCATCTACTCCATTACCACTGCCTGGGCCATGAGGTTGGGCCACATAAGCTTAACAGGCCAACAGAATTAATGAGTGGTCCTATAGCCAAAGAGAGGAACTAATGTGAGAGGAAAGGAGCTTTGGGGGCTTCTGTGCCCAATGGCTATGCAGGCCACCACAGGAATGTTGCCAGTGTGACAGTGACAGCTGTCGCTTCCTTTGAGCTGCACACAGACATATGCAGCATAAAATCCCACTGCCCCCTCGCAGGCACAGGTGTTTGCCACACACTGCTAGTCCTGGGCCCAGGCCCAGAAAGCAATCTCTAGCCTTCTGCAGGGATCATTGTGAAACCAGCTTCCTGACCCTGCCTTCTTCATTCCCCAAATGCAGTACCTTGATAGACAGATGAGAGGCTGAGGAGAACAGAGACCTGATAAAAGGATCTGTCAGCTGTGTTTGGTCTCTAGGGATGAGGTGAATCAAGGCTTTGGAGTCCTTCCATCTCTGCCTCTTTCTTCCTCAACCTAAGCATGTCTTTGTGCCCTCACTTCTAGAATCTCTCCAGTTGCCTTCTGGCTCCTAACCTCCCACTCCCACGCCAGACACTTCACCTGCTCCCAAATTACCTTTCCCATCTCTTAAGCAGTCCATCTTGGTGTTGTCAATCTCAATTGGGTATTAAACAGTCATTTGGATTAAACACATCTAATTAAGGTAAGAATAATACTAGCTGCCATTTATTAAGTGCTTGCTATATGTCAGGCTCTGTTCTAAGCAAGTGACATTTATTAACTCCTTGAATCCTCACAACTACCCCCTGAGGTGGAGACATATTTACAGGTGAAATAGGAAGGGCCAGAGAGTATAAATAACTTGCCAAAGGTCACACAGTGAATAATAATAATGGTGGCTACCATTGCATGAGCACTTTCCATCTCATAGGCACTGTAGTCTTAAGAGGTTAGCATGTTGTAGGTCAGTTAAGCATCATAATGACCCTGTTTCCTAATTTCAAGTGTGAAGAAAGTGAGGTTCTAAGAGAGTGAAAGAAAATGTTCAAGATCAGCAATTATTTTATGGAGAAGACAGATTTCAAAGCCAGATTTACCTGGACTTTAGTGTCCAAGCTCTTATATCCCATATTGCCCCTTGGCTGGTACCTCTCCATTTCACTATTACTATTAAAATAATTAGCTGGTTACTTAAATCTTTTTGATAGAATTTCAGGTCAAGTTGGGGAAAGATCTCTAGGACTGGATGTGAGAGTGATTTTCCAAAGTCAGTGTATTTAGGGGCACCTGGGTGGCTAAGTCGGTTAAGCCGCTGACTTCAGCTCAGGTCATGATCTTGAAGTTCATGAGTTCGAGCCCCACATTGGGCTCTGTGCTGACAGCTCACAGCCTGGAGCCAGCTTTGGATTCTGTGTCTCCCTCTCTGTCTGTCCCTTCCCTGCTTGCACTGTCTCTCTCTCTCTCAAAAAATAAACATTAAAAACATTTTAAAAATTTGAAAAAAATTAAAGTCAGTGTATGCAGCCCATACATTGCAGCCCATACATTGCAGCCCATTCATTCATTTCTTCTATGAATAAGGTTTTCTTTGTAAGGGGATGTGAAGGGAAGAATGTTTGGGTACTAGGGGCTACAAATGACCATTTCCACTCTCCCATCAAAGCACTCCCTTCCCACTTTCCTCTAAACACACACACAAACACACACCTTAGGAGATGGAGATGTTGAGAAGAAGCAACTACTGCTTTGTTTCATCCAAACCCACCAGCTTCCTACCCACAGCTGAAGGCTCACTATTTCTGCTTTAATCTTTGGCAGCAGGTGAAGGGAAGGCTGTCTCCTTGTAGAAAGGTTTTCTTGGCTATGGACACTAGCTGTCCTGTCCCGGGTCCTATCATTTAGGGGCTTCTGGAACAGTTTTGCCTTGGAAGATTCCAATGCAAGAGTCCATTCCTTCAGAAAGGCCTCAGGGCACTCTACCTAATCTCTCCTACCCAGGTTGCCCCATAAATGTTCTTCACTGCAAAGCCTTTGCTTAAGTCAAATGGAGAGTTAGCTAAAGCTAAGTTCAGACACTGGCTCTGCCAGTACTAGCTTTGTGAACTTGGACAAGTCACCTGCAAGGAGGCAGGGACTCAGCCACTAATTTGCTATGTGGCTATGAGCAAACTACTTTCCCTCTCTGGGCCTTAGTTTGGATCCAACATGATGATCCCTAGGGAGGCAGCATGTATGAGGAGAAGACAGCGTCAAACATCTTTAAACTCAGTCCTGCAGTCAAATCCCAGGTCTGCTCTTACCAGTTATGAAACCTCAAGCAAGTGACTTAAATTCCCTGATCTACATTTTCCTCACCTGCAAAATGGAGGTAATAAAAGCACCTATCCTTACCTTTCTATAAATTATGTTGGCAAGGCAATTAGCACAAAGCTTTACCTATAGTTTAATTGTACTGGCACAGATTGGGCAGTACCATTGCCTTCTGGCAATCAAATCCCTGGATTTGACCTGGATTCAAATCCCAGCTCCAACTCTTACTAGCTGAATGACCTTGAGATAGTTTACTTAACCTCTCTGAACCTGTCTTCTCCTATGTAAAACAGGGATACATATTTTTGCACTTCCCAAGGTAGATGTAAGAATTAAGGGCCTGGGATAGTTCTTTTCTTTCCATTCCCTCCTTTCAGCTCTAAGATTGAAATAACAAATGAAAAAAACAACTGACACAAATGTGATCAGAAAAAGGTTAAAACCATTCATACATATAAAAGAGTACATATAAATCAATAAAAGAAACACACAAGATATAAACAGACAATTCACAAAATGGGCAATACAAATGGCCTACAAAGAAGAAAAACAAATTTTTGACCTAAGGAATGCAAATTAAAAGCCAACGCTCTGCCATTTTTTCAACCCCAACTTAGTAAAGTTTTAAAAATATGATACTCAATACTGGAAAAGGGTGGTAAATTAGTCCCACACTTGTGGCGAGGATATAAACTAGATATGGATATAACCCTTCTGGAAAGAAATTGGTAAGACAGAAACTTTGTATGTCAAGAGCCTTGAAAAGGGTAGGACTCTTTGATTGTGTTAGACTAGTCCCAAATGTTCATCCTGCAGAATTAATGTTTATGCTCCCATTTGTATGCAAAACAAAGGAAAGAAAAAGTCATTTTGTGTGCAAATGTTTATGTAAGCTCAGAGAAAGGGGCAGAAGGATACACACGGAATTGTTAACATCAATGACCTCAGGGCATAAACCTCTGTATGGTTAGATTTGGTCCATGAGTATGCATTATTTTGTGATTTAAGAAACTCAGCAAAGTAGAGAAATAAAGAAATGATTGAGATAGCATTTATTAAAAAAAGGAATCATAGATCTGACAGAGATTTATGAACAAAGATATTCATCGCAGCATTAATTGTAATAGTAAAAGTTGGAAGTAAAGTAAATATCTCACAATAGGAGCCTAGTTAAATAAGTTGCACTATATTCCTGTGATAGAATATTGTACACTCATCAAGAATGATGTTTTATAATATTTAATTACATGGAAAGATACTTGGCATAACTTTAACAGTAACTTTAAAAGAGCAGGGTGAACAACCTATGATTTCAACTATGTAAAAATAGATACTT
The DNA here is from genome assembly GCF_018350195.1 of Panthera tigris. Lineage (NCBI taxonomy): Eukaryota > Metazoa > Chordata > Mammalia > Carnivora > Felidae > Panthera > Panthera tigris. Next base: position 56,301,134 of record NC_056677.1, on the reverse strand, counting down.
CTATCTATTAGGATGGCTATTCTCAAAAAATGGAAAATAATAGGTGCTGGGAAGGATGTGGAGAAATTAGAACCTTTGTGGACGGCTGAGAAGAATGTAAAATGGTGCAGCTGCTGTGGAAAACAGCGTGGTGATTCCTCAAAAAGGTAAATATAGAATTATGTGATCCAACAGGTCCACATCTAGGTATATACCCCAAAGAATTGCAAGCAAGGATTCAAACAGATACTTGTACACCAATGTTCTTAACAACATTAGTCACAGTAGCCAAAAGATGAAAGGAAATGAAAACATATGTCCACACAAACACTTGTCCATGAATGTCCATGGCAGCTTTATTCATAATTACCCAAAGGTGGAAACAACCCAAGTACTCATAGAGATGAATGGATAAACAAAATATGGTATATCCAGAGAATAAAATATTATTTGACTATAAAAAGGAATGAAGTACTGACACATGCTACAACATGGATGAACCTCGAAAACATTATGTTAAATGAAATAAGCCAGACACAAAAGGACAAATAGTGTATGATTCCACGTAGATGAGGTACTGAGAATAGTCAAATTCACAGAGCCAGAACATAGGATAGAGGTTACTGGGGGCTGGGGAAGGGAGGTATGGAAAGTTATTGTTGTTTTTTTTTTTTCAATTTTTTTAACGTTTATTTATTTTTGAGACAGAAAGAGACAGTGCATGAACGGGGGAGGGTCAGAGAGAGAGGGAGACACAGAATCTGAAACAGGCTCCAGGCTCTGAGCCATCAGCACAGAGCCTGACGCGGGGCTTGAACTCACGAACCGTGAGATCATGACCTGAGCTGAAGTCAGACGCTTAACCAACTGAGCCACCCAGGCGCCCCAGGAAAGTTATTGTTTAATGGCTATAGAGTTTCTGCTTAGGAAAATAAAAATGTTTTAGAAATGGGTAGTGGTGATTATTGTACAACATTGCAAATGTAATTAATGTCACTGGATTGTACACTGAAAAGTGGTTAATATGGTAAATTTTATGTTATGTATATTTTACTATAATGGAAAAACTAAAAAAATATATATGCCAGAAAAAGACCTATTAGGAGGAGATACACTATAACATTAAGAGTGTCTCTGGGTCCTTTTACCTGTTGTACTTCTATTTTCAAAATTTCTCAAACAGCATGTCTTTGGTAATTGGAAAAAGGGGTATTTTTCCAAGACTCTGAGTCTGTAATTCTGGAAGCTTCACTTGGTGTTAGAAGTTCTAGTTGAGTTTAACCCTAAGCAGATACATTCACCTTTCACAGGTCTGCCAGGTGGCCATGCTATCTGCTGAAAACCAAATAAGAAGACAGGAAACAATGGTAACCCCCACCACCACTACATGTCTCTCTGCAGCAGCACTTGGTGAGTTGGCACTTCCTTCTACTCCCCCAGAGAAGCCTGGCCATTCCAGGCCAGGGCTCACCAAAACACTGGCAAGGGAACTAGGTGTCCAAAGCTCAGGACAGGCATCATCAGGCTCTGGGGTGACAAGGTCTCACTGTTTCCCCTACCAGCTCTCCCAGCAGGTGCTGGGTGGGGCTCAGGCCTGCACTAGGCCTGTTGAGGAGGACCTTCACCCCTCCTGCACTGGTTGGTCTTTCTAGTGGGTGAGGCTGAGAATGTGGGGGATACCTTCCCTCCAGGCAAGGGGAGCCCAGTGCTTCCCACCTCTTTTGTAGAGCCCACGGAAAAAGAAGGCAGCAAACACCTCCCTTCCTGGCACCCATCCTCTGTCACTATCCCAAGAGGGTACTGGTGATTGTTGCTGGGTCCCAAGGACAAGAGCCTGGGGTACCAAGCCAAGAGGATTTTGGTGGATCCCCACTTTGCATTTGAGCGGCTCCAGGGGACCCCAAGCTGCCAAGAGGCCTTGTTGGACTTCCTCTGAGGTCAGTGTGGCTTTGCAGCCCAGACTCTCAGTAGCCAGCTGGGCATTGTTTCTGACAGCTGAAGGACACCATTAACATTTTCTTTATACTTGTGTGCTCTGGGGAAAGAACAGACAGACCTGATTTTGTATTCCAGTCCCCCCCACCTTTGGGCTGTGTGGCATGGGTGGGTCACTTCCCTTCACTGAGCCTCAGTTGTCTCATTTGTAAAGTAGGGATAATGATAGGACCCACCTGCTAGGATGACTGTCAGGATTTAAATGTGTTTATGGACACCTATAAAGCCCCTGTAATCTCCCAGGCACTCAAAAGCCCCCTTTCCCTTTCTTATCCCTTTCTGCTTTGGCACCAGTCTGCCTAGCCTTCTAGCCCAGAGACTTGTGGCTCAGGTTCCAGCTCCCTTCTCCAGAATCCATTTGAGCAGGAGCTTTGGTCCTGGCAGCCCCTATTAGTCTGTAGTAACTCCTTCCCTCCCCAGGGCCAGCTGCAGCTTGCCTGTGCCCCTGCTCTCTCCTCTAAGCATCTACCTGGCTCAAGGTGTCAAAAATTCAGGCTGTTCTGAACCCCCTCTTATGCCTAGGGAGAAAAGTCTGATCCCACATCCCTGGCCACCTGCATAAGCTCTGGTGTACGTGCCTCTAATCACAGGAACACAACATACCCATTCTCCCGAGACCTCCCGGGTCAGCATTGGAGAATGGTGCTTCTGGAAGCCCATATTTGTCTAGACCCCATCAGAAGGTGCCCCTGGCTTTCTAGCAAACACCTGCAGCTGGAATGTGCATGAAACTGAGACAAGAGCTGAGGTGGGGGTGGAAGGCACGTTTGATACCCAGTCTGCCTGGGCAGACAGCAGGTAAACAGCCTCAGAGGGTGGGAACACAAAAGAACTGCCCTGAGGGAGAAGATTTTCTAGGGCAAACTCCCACCCTTGAGCCTGAGATGTCCTCCTACATACCCACCTACACACGGAGGGGTGGGTGTGTCCTTTCCCTGAGGTACCAATGCCTAGGGAGGAGACGACAGGCACCTGTATGACTTAGAAGCACCCTCTCAGGCTAGTGATGTGTTCCGAGGTCCTTGACCCTCCTTTATCCTATGTCCCGCCCACCGTCTTCCCTTTCCTCACCCCACCTCCACTGTGTTCAGCAGACTCTTCCAGCCAGACCATGAGACTAGGTGGGAGGCTGCTGGGCTCCCTTCCTCCACCTAGCTCCCCCCACCCCCACCTTCAGGAGATACCAGCGAATACTTCCTGGAGGTTCCCGTTGCTATGGTGACTATAGTAGTCAGGCACCAGCCTGTGGGAAGGATGGGAAGTATCCATGAAGAAGATTGTGTGTCCATGTGAGTGTGTGTCTAAGTGTGTGTGCATGTCACACATACACATGTCTACCCTGAGCAGGGAGCAGAGAAGGCAGGGAGGACATGAAAGCAGAAAGGGAGAGGAGGAGGGAGGGAGAGGACAGAAGAGGGGGCCAGAAGATGGAAGGGGGTGCAGGAGAGCGGATGGGGATAAGGGAGGTGAAGTGTGAATGGGGTGTGAGAGATGCAAGGGGTGAGGGGGCATGGAGGTTATCAAGGGAAAGAAGTACAGTGCAGGGTGGCAGGAGGGAGTGGTTAGGGCAAGAAGCCAGAGAGGGGAAGAACATGGGGTAAAAGTTGGGAGGGGTGTGTGGTAGAGGTGGGTGATGAGGGGAGTGGGGTGGGAGGGGAGATGGGGTGAGGGGATGGACGTAACTGCTGGGAGAAGTGGGGGTTGGATGAGTGTAGATGTAGGGGTAGGGATAAGAAAGTGAGGTGTGGGGTGCAGCTTGTGAATGCTCTGGCATGATCTTCTAAGAGATTGGAAAGGTTGTGTGGCCAATGGTATGTGGGTTGGGTGTGGGCTAAAATTTGAGAAGAATGTGGGGGTGGGGGTAGGTCAGGATGGGGGTGAAGGGGTCTGGAGAGGTGTGGGCAGCATGAGGTCACTTTCCCACTCCCACGTCGAATCCACTATATCCCTGTCTGAGGCAATCCCATTGCCTCTTCTCTGGCCCTTCTCTTCCCAGAAGCCCAATGCTCACATTCCTGGGCAATGAGCTTCTGTGGATTTAGAGACTCCTCCCCAGCGGAGGCTTTCCCATGGTTCCCAGGAGGCCCCTTCTTAACTGTCTCTCCCTCCCCCCACCCCCAGAACGGACCAGGGATCCCTCTGCCCGCAAGAACCCTGGGTCAGGGAGGCCGACTGTGGGGCACTCCTAGCATGTAAGCTCGAGTGACAACAGGGACCACTGGCCAACTTGGGGCATCTGCCCTTTGCCCAGTGACCTGAGCTCCCTGCTCTCAGCATCAGTGTCAGCTCAGGAGTCCTGCTTGGCAGGAAAGCTGTGGCAGGTGGGAGGAGAAAGGAAGGCAGTGAGGCAGAAACAGCTGCCAGCCAGAGTGGAGGAAGAGCAAGGCCCCAACGGGTATGGGCAGAAGGCAAGGTGCTGGCTCTGGCAGTCCCCTCCTCTGTGTGTCAGGCCCCTCTCTCTGGCCCTTCCCATCCAACGCTCCTGTTCAGGGAGCAGGCTCTGCTCATGGGCCTAAACTCTGGACTGAAACAGACCTCAGAGGTCACCTGTCCAACTCCCCCCATAATCTGGAGTTAGAGTCATCTCCACGGCATTTCCCCCAGGAGTCTGCCTGAATCAGGCCAGACATTTACTGGGAGCAGGAGCTCATTTCCTTCGAAGGCAGTCTGTTCCCTCTTTGGAAGGAAAAAAGCTGTTAACTGGGCAACTCTGATGTGCCAGGCCTAGGTACTGTGCAGACTTCTCATTAATGATGACCTCACAGGGCTGTTATGATGAATTCACTCCATTTTACAGATGAGATGAGTGAGGCTCAGAGAGTTGAAGTCCCTAGCTCAAGGTCACACAGGTAATAAATAAAAGAGCTGAGTTGGAACCCAGGACTTTCTCACTACAAAGTCCCTGGCGGGGGGGGGGGGGGGGGGGGCGGGGCGGGGTGCTAAGCAGGACATGCCTCCTTTGCACTGTGACAGCTCTTCTGAGGTTGGAAGTCAGAGCCCATATCCTCCCGAGTCTCCTTTTCGCCTGTTGAAACAGCTGCTTCAACTCTGTCCAGGAGAACTCAGGTTCCAGCCCCCTCCCCACCTGCTCAGTGTGAGATCCAGAATGAAACACACACAGTCTACCAGGTGGGTTCAAGCCTATCCAGAATAGAGTAGAACTATCACATCCTTCCTTGGCACCAACCTTTACTTATGTGGCCCTATGGCTTGTAAGAGAGCTAATTGTCCTCTTGGGATTCTTTCCTTTCTTGGATGAGAACTATGAAAGAAGAAGCCAGGGTTTTGTTTTCATTTCCACCACTCCCCGTAGTCGCAACATCCTGAATTTTGAGTAGGAAAGGGGCAGAGGTGGGGGAAAAGGCAATCAGCAGCAGGCAGCGGCCCGGCAGGGTTGGGACGGGGGAGAACTATGGGGGAGTGAGGTGGCTGTCCAGTAACCACGGGAAGGGCTGGGAGTGAGGGCCAAGGGGAGGGGGAGCTAAGAGCTTAGGGGGAGGGTGTGTGCACAAGGAAATGAGGGAGGGGTGGAGCACTGGCCTGGGGTTGGGAGAGGTCAGGGTGGGGGTGGGCAGCGGCCTGCCTAAGTTAACATCCCCTGCTGTGCGAGAGGAAGTCAGTCGCACCTTAAGGAAATGTTGCAGCTGGTACTAAATTGGGAGGTGTCACAGGCAGCAGTGAGGACAGGTATGATTCGTGGGGGCCTGTATGGCCCAAAACAGGGCAGAATGTTGCCAAAAAAGAGAACAGGGTTTCTGGGGCTGCCCCGGAAAGATCTGACTGAGACACTCAGGACAGGGCCCCAGGAATGGGGCGGTTACCTGGCCCTGGACCAGGGGTTCCAAGCTTGGTTTCCAGAAGTAGAGGAAGCCTCCTCACCCTGGCCTGGGCTACAGGCTCTCTACCCAGGAGAAGCTTTGAGGATGGGGCATCATCTCCAAAGGATCCCCTTTGGGGCAGGGGCTGGACAGGAGGGCTTAGAGCCTAGGGGCAGGCTTGGGAATTGGCAAAAAGGACTGGGATAGAGGTGGAATGGTGGGGTGAAGAGAGAGGGGCTGCAGGTAGGAGCAGAGCAGGTCTGCCTTCTCCCTCAGTGCCCATAATGCAGCTGCAACCCAGAGTCCTGGGGGCCTAGACCTCAGCTGAGGGAGACAGCGCTGAAGACGAGGGGGAAAGACTAGGAGAAAGCTGGCACTGCCCTTCTCCCAGCACAGCTGGCAGCAGGAGAGCAGGCAGAGTTCATTTGAGAGGGAGAGCAAGAGAGTGACAGTGACAAGGAGACAAAGGAGAGTAGGGAGGGCCCCAGCCAAGGGGAACCTGATGGGAGGCTAGGGCAAAAGCATGCCTGTGCTTCTCTGCAGAACATGCAGGTTGGAGGCCTGGCACTCCTACGCATCAGCTAAGTGACCTCACACAAACTGCTGGATTCCCCCTGCACCTCAGTTTCCTCATCTGTGAAATGGGGATAATGGTGCTGGTATTGCCATCCTCCCTGGGCAGTTGTGATCTCATAATATATGCGAGAGGGTAAAACCCTAAGCACAACATCAATGTCAGATGTTACATTATTATTACAAAACACTATCAGCTATCTCTTCCCACTTAAATCTCACAAAAGACTGAGGATGTAGGCAGAGGGAGGATTAGGGTCCCCGTTTTACACATGAGGAAATGGAAGCTTAGACAAGTGAAGTGACGTGCCCAAGGTCACACTGCTAACAAGTGGTGGAGGTGATAAGGCCTCCTGAATCCAAGACATCCTTTCTCCTACATCAAACTGCTTGGTAAAAATAAGTAATATGAGGGATCATTATTTAGTGTGGCATCAGACAGAGCTTGAAGGCAACTATAATATGGGAAAAATAAACCCATGGGAAAGTTGTGGTGTGGTCTCTCAGGCATCCTGGTGACAGAAGAGAAGAAAAATGATTGGGGCCATGGGATTGGAGGGAGGGCCACAAAGATAGACATCCTTTATTCTGTCTGCTAGTGGACCACATCCCTCTGCTCTCACCGAGTGTATATCTGTTACTGACATCGAGGGTGTGTGTCTGTCTACATGACAAAACGTGTCCTTCTTCATGTGACAGTTCTTCTGCCTGTGTGTCTCTGACATCGTGGGGAGACACGCTTGTGGGGGACACAGTGTCTGCTTCTATGGCACTGTTTGTGGGTGCGACAATCTCTCTATATCTCTGTATGACTTTGCCTGGTGTGGTGGTGGTGGTGGTGTATGGCAGTGTGTGTTTGTCTATCTGTCTGTACACCTTTAAGAAGTGGAATATCTCATTTGGTAGTGTGAGTGAGGCAGTGAGTCAGCTGAGGCAGAGGGAGGCGGGAGGGAGACTGCTAGGTTACGAGAACAGGAAAAAGGAGGAGAAAGTGAAGTCAGGAGCAAGGAGCTGCCCCTTTTCTCCCCAATCCCCTGCCCAATCCTTAAGAAGCTCACGAAGAGCATGGAACCCTGAAGAAGTCCACGGGGGTCACATTTCATGGAAAGGGGGCACTTTCTGCCCCTCCCCAAGGCCTCAGAGGGAGACAAGTGAGGATAGGAGTCACTGTCTCCCTCTCCAGCTCTCGGCCCCTAGCTCCAGGATGAGTGAGGCCACCACCCCACCTGGTCTCCTCCTCACTTGACCCTTTGACCTTGCTGCTCTCTTCTCTCCCCAAGGCAGGCCACCTGGCCAGGCTGAGCAAACAGGGCAGTAGCACCACATCCCAAATGCTTACAGCCGCCATGCACCTCTTGTCCAGAATGACCCTGCTGAGGGTCAAGAAGTTTCTCCATCCCCAGCTCTGCCCTAGGCAGGCCCATTCTGCTGCGGCCTCCCCTCTCCTCTGGATGCCTGTTCCTAGCAGCCAGACAGCCAGCTTCCCCTCCACTGCTACCCCAGTTTATTGGGAAGGCACTGGGAGTTTTGTAATGCACCAGCCTCCAGTGGCCTTCCCACAAGCTGCTGTGCCCTGTTCCCAACTCCTTTTATCAGGGACAAGGAGCTGGCAGGTTCCCTCCTTGGGACAAGACAGGCAACCCTGGGCTCCACCTCAGGTCATATAAGGTCAATAAGAGCCTGGTGCCCCACCAGCAGGAATGCCTCTCCTCTCACCCATTGGCAGGGGCCAGAGGGTGAGGTTTAGGTTGGCAAATATTTCTCCTTCCACCTTTGGCCTTCCCCCTGCACCAGTCAGTCCCAGGACATTCAATTCCAGCCAAGGAAAGGAAGGGGACACCACTGGCTGAGAATGGAGACTGGGGAGCCAGATCCCTCTTTCCACCCCTTTGTCCGTGACCCCTCCCTCCTCATTCGGGGGCGGGGCACCAGGAAGCCCCAGTCCGAAGGTGCCCAAACCCGGAATTAATAGAAGTTGGCCAGGTGGTTAACTGACCTGAATCCCTGAGGCCCCTTCTCTGGGGAGGGTCCCAAGGTACCATTCTTAGTGCTCTACTGTGAACGGTGGGGGTGATGGGAGGAGGTGAAGGCGGAGACCTCCTTTTTTCTCCGGGTCCCACCGCCACCGCTCCCGCCGCCGAGGTAGGTGGTGTGCCCGCGGACGCCAGTCCCTACCTTACAGCCTTTCGTGCAGGACCGGATTGAGTACTCTTCTGCCTGTAAGTATTTATGCAGCACGAGGTCGAACTCGTCATATTTTTCCTGAGCATGTCGGTCGAGCCGCTGGTACGCCTCTATACAGTTGCTACACACCTCCCAGGCCCCGGAGCCCGGGCTGGCCACCACGGCCAGAAGGTCCCCCAGCAGGGTGTCCAGGCTGCAGTCCAGGCTGTCGGGGCGGTCCATGCCCAGCAGCAAGTCCCAGACCGTGTAGGTGTCGCAAAAGGAGAGAGTGAAGTTCCGAAAGTGGCCTTTGAGCAAGTTTTTTTTGGCGGAGGGGAACTCGGCCGGGGCACGGGAAGGGGAGTCAGGGGGCCGCAGTGGGGGGGCTGGAGTAGTCGGTTCAAAAAGTCTCTGCAAAGATTGCAATTTGGTGCAAGCTGCGTCCAGCCCCGTGGGCTCTGGGACGCCACCGCAGTCCGGCCTGGGACCGGCAGCGGGGGCAGCTTTGGTCAGGTTGCTGTATTGGGGGCCGCAGGTGCCCGGGGATGCGCTGGGCTCGCCGGGCGGCGGCGGCCGCAGGGGCAGCACCGCGCGAGGAGGCATCGGCTGCCGCTCCCGGCCGGTCCCCCAGGGCGGCCGCATGGCGCTGCTCAGCTCCCTGGCCCGGGGCCGGGCCCCCGCGCACAGCCACAGATGGTCAGCGAGCAGCACGGTGAAGAAGAGCAGGGACGCCAGGGACAGTCGCCATCGCTGCGCCCGCTCAGAGTCAGCGCAAGGTTTGTCGCTTGGCCTGGGAGCCCAGCAGCAGCAGCAGCAGCAGATAGTCAGCGCGGCGGCGTCTTTCCCGGGCCACATCCAAGCGCCCCTGAACATATTTCAGGGGGGTCCGGGCTGGAGAGATCAGGTAGGCGCGAGGCCGGACGGCCGTCACTGGCGGGAGAGCGGGCTGCGCGCCGCTTCGCGCTCCTTGGCGCCGTCCAGGCTCTACCTCGGGGGTTGCATGGTGAAGCAGGCCAGCCGGCCCGGGGCCCCGCTCAAGGCCAGAGTCGCGGGGTGTTCTCGTGCCGTCCCCGCGCTCCTCCCGCGCTCCCTCGCTCGCAGTCTGGGCGCCGCCGCCCGGCCCGCTAGGCACTGCCCGGTGTCCCGGCGGGGGGCGGTGCGGGGCACTGGGGCGGTGGCGGCTGCGGCGGCGGCGCCGCACTCCTCATAGTGTCGGGCCCCTCAGCTGCCCTCGGCCCCGCGCCACTCCGCTCCGCGCCACTCCACTCCGCGCCGGCGGCCGCCCGGCTCGCACTCTGTTCTGGCCGTCTCGGCTCAGCGCAGCTCTGCGCCCCTCAGCGCCGCCGTGCGGGCCCGGCCACCGCGCTCCGCTCGCTCGCCCCGCGCCGCGTCGCCCCGCGCCGCGCCGCTCCCGCCCGCTCGTCCGCCCGCCCGCCTGCTGCCTGCTCCGCGCCGCTCCCTGCCTCGCTTGCGCCCTCCTAGGCCCGCCGGCCGGCCCACTGCCCGGCCCTTCGGGCTTCGCTCGCGCTCTGGCCGTTCGCCCAGGCCGGTCCCGGGCCGGCTCCGCTCCGGCTCCGCGCCTGCTGCTCCCAGAGTTCCGGCTCGGGCGGGCCACCTGGCTCCTGGCGGCGCCACAGGCGCCGGACGCCGACACGGGGCTTCACTTAGTGCGCCTCTCGCTTCCGTCTCCCGTTAGCACCTATGTGGCGGCCGCCAAGCGGCACGGCCCCGTGGCTCCCGCTGGCCATGCCCCCTCAGTCTGTCGCCATCTTCCGCTGTGCGGAGAACACCTTGAGAGCCCGAGTGCGAGTGTATTTGGGGGGGGAGCGGGGCGGAGAAAGAGGCACTGAGAGGAGGAGGGAGCGGGACTGGGGCCCCGACTGCGCCTGCGCCTCAGGACTCACCGCCCCCCCCCCCCCCAGCCCCCGCCGGCCGCAGCCGGTGCTGTTTGGGGATGTTTCCAGTCCACCCCCAACTCCATTCACTTCAGCGCCTCCGTTCATCCGCCCGCTCCCCGCGTGCACACGCCACACGCTGAGTCCCAGGCCCCGGCGCTCTCCCTCCCCCGCCCACCTGGGCGCCAGCCTCCCTCCCCAGGGCGGCTGCTCACTCTCCGCCACACACCCCCACACCCCCAACCCCCGAGGGCTAGGGGACTTCTGAGGGTGATTCTTGGTGGCAGGAGGCTAAAGGCTTCTCCTTTGCGTCTCGCTGCCTTCCTGGGTCGCCTCCCCCGTCCCCGTGACTAGGCGATGCTGGAGCCGGCTGCGGATAGAACCAGTCCCTTGTCCCTAACTCCCTGCCCGAGGCGGCCCCTGGTGCTGAAGGACAGCTCCCAGCTCTGCCGCCGCAGAGGACAGGTCTGGGAGAGCGCCCTGGAGGGGGCAAGACGGTGGGCTAAGATGGGTAGTAGAGATAGGGTGTCGTTTCTGCCCTTACTAAGATTTACAGCAGCCTCTCCCCCTTCCTAGCTTCCTGACTCCCCCTACAGGCTGCTGAGAAAAGCTGAGAGAGAGTTAGGGAAGCTGCGCCTCCCGGATGGAACCATGTGCTTGGGGCCCTCACAGAGTCACATGGCACTAGGAACTCAGACGTACAAACGTCCTGCTGCGCCACTAACCTTGTTTGGATTCCACCAAATCACAGACTGGTCCTATTGTCTACTTCCTTTTCTCACAACCTTCCACTCCCAGTAACTCCCCCATTCAAAATTTTAATCAGCCATTGCCAGTAAATTTGTGTTAATATAAAGAATAACAACAATAAAGAAAATTGTCTTTATTGAGCGTATACTAGGTGCTAGGTCACTGCTCAAGGTACCTTAGATGCATTATTTCATTTAATCTTCACAACAATCTTAATAAGATAGGCACTACTGTTATCTTCATTTACCTATGGGGGAAGCTGAAGTTTAGAGAGGGTAAGTTGCCTAAGGCCACATAGTTAGTAACTGATGAAGCCAAGACAGAAACCCAGGCAGTCTGGCTCGAGAGCTCTCTTAACACTCAAGTAAAGCCCTGGAAATATGAAGGAGTGGAAGACACAGTCCTACCTTAAAGGAAATTACAGTCTATATGAGGAAACAAAGAATATATGTTGGTTAGTGGAAGGATTCATGGACTGGAGACTTGGGTTCAAGTAATAGTTCTACCACTGAACATGAGGTGTGTCCTTGAGAGAATCTTTTCTTTCTCTGAGTCTTGGTTTTTCTCCTGAGTAACATGAGGAGATGCCAAGGGCTAAATGAGATAGGTGGGAATCATTAGCACTACTCAGGGTGGGCTGGGGTGGATGCATGAAAGGTTTCCAGAAGAGTGAAAATTTGAGCTTGTTCTAAAGAAGTAGCAGGATTTGGGTGGGTGGGAAGGGCATTCCATTTAAGAGGACTGTTTCAGGGATGAGAAGGGACCCTGTATGGTTGTGAAGCCATAGTGTGACAGTTTGGCTGTATTGGTGGTGAGAGCTTGTGAGGAAGGGAATAGAGACATATGAGACAAAGGACAAAACTGTCAGGCATTTGGGAAACCTATTCATTCATAATGTTCCAAGTACTATGTTGGGGACTAGGCAGGAGACTGAAGTGGATCAGACATGTCCCCATCCTTGAGATGCTCTCACAGTTGAATTAGAGATGCAGACATTTTATTTAGTTAGTTTTTTTTAAAGTTTATTTATTTTGAAAGAGAGAGAGAATATCCCAAGCAGGCTCTGCACTGCCAGCTCGGAGCCCAATGTGGGTCTCAAACACACCAACCATGAGATCATGACTTGAGCTGAAATTAAGAGTCAGACGCTTAACTGACTGAGCACTCAGGTGTCCTGGGCTACAGACATTTTAAAGAAGAAATTGCAACTGAGTGCAATAAAGATAAATATGAGTGGGAGGAAGGAGAAGTTTCCCTCCCATAAGGGAAAGGAATGATTCACTCTGTCAACTTCCCTCAGAGACAACTTTGCACATGGGCATATGAGTTGAGGCCATTCATTCATTCATTCATTTGGCAAACATCTTTTGAGGATCTGTTATGTTACAGATGCTGTACTAGGCATCAGAGATATGGGCATGAGTAAAATATGTGTCTTGGGCTGAAGGAGTTTAGTTGAAGTCTTAAGAGATGAGTAGGAATTGGCTGGACAGATAGGAGAGAAAGTGGTGTGTGAAGGATGTCCCAGGCAGAGGGAATGTCATGTGTAAAGGCCCAGGAGCAAAGCCAAGAATGGCATGTTCAGAAATCTGCAAAGTAGTTCATTGTGAATAGGTGTGAAATGGGAGCACTGCCAAAAACGAGGCGGAGGATTTGGCAGGAGACAAATCATGAAGAGCCCTGGGTGTCATGCTAAGTAGTTTGGACTTTATCCCAAGGGTACTAAGAGCCACAGAAGAGGCTGAAAGGTTTTCAGCAGGAGGTGACACAGTAAGATTTGTATTTTTAGAAGATTCATTTGGCTGTAGGATAGACATTGGGTTGGGGCAAGGGGAGACTTGAGACAGGTAAACTGGTTAGCAGACTGGTTAATGGTTCAGATGAGAGGTATTAAGGGCTAAACAAAGACACCAGCAGTAGGAGTAAAAAAGAAATACACATAGGAGGGAAATGACAGAAATTAAAGGACCTAGGACTGGCCTAGATATAAGGACGAAAGTAGGGCCTGCAGGAAGATGAAACCAAAGGGTTTGAGTTAGTGCCATGGGCACGACTACCCCTGCCTCCCTAAGAACTGTCTTTCCAGAGCCATTCTTTGTTTAGTCCTTGGAGGGTTCAGCGTTCTGTTTAACAAAGAAGGCTAATAGCTTACAGATGCCTGGTTCCGAGCTGATTGGCAGGGTCACAGTGATTGACACCCTTGAATGCCAATGAAAGAGCAGCTTGCCAGGCTTAGGCTATCAGCTCTGAGCACCTCTGGAGCTTTCTGTGAGAAGTCACTCAGGCAAGACTCCCACCCTCTCCCAGCGCACACAGGGCCAAAAGTGTCTCACAAAGGTCCATTATCGCAGGAGCACAATGTAACAATAACTTACCTACACAGTACCTGCTGCACACAAAGGAGAAGTAGTAGCATACCAGCGGTCAGAGGAAGCTCTCATTTTCTCCCTCTGGATGACACAAGAAATTGGGATTGTGGAAGGGAAGGCATTGGCTTCTAATCAGGCCCCTGGAGTAGAAAAGCCAGGTGTGGAGGGGGACTGCTGCTCCCCAGAACTGGTGAGCCCTGGCTAGCATTCCTCCCCCCAGTCCTTTTTCTCCACCTGCTCCAGGTTAGCAGAGCCAGAGGATAAGGGTGGGTCACTTCTGATGGGACCCAGACTGCCCAGGAAGAGTGATACAGTGTCCCCAAACCTGGTAGAGGGAAGACGACTTGGAGTAGAAGAAGGAAGGGAAGGTTTTCCACAGTGAAATTCTGACAATTAGAAAGAAGAAAAAGTGACAGCCACTTAAAGAGACAAATATGGTTACACAGAGAATTTTCTGTTAAGCTCAGATCTTAAAAGTTCATGGGAAAAAGATGCAAACAAGGACTCGTAATTAAAGCTAAATCTAATAACCTATAAGAAGAGTGCCAGGATGGCTAAAGTACAGCTTGAACTAAAACTTGTCAGGCTCTGCCTGGATCCCATCCTCTTTCCCCCTTCTCCCTTTATAGTTGGAGTACTTTTCCTCTGACCTGCAGGTTACACCTGTCTTAAGACAGGAAGGATTGAAGTAACCTCATCTTGTATCAAGTAGCCCCTTTGCCACCAATCTGAGTCTCAAGTTTCCACGGAGCCTCTGTCTCATTGTGCAGTTCTGATCCCTGGCCTTCTGTCTCATGTCCTGTGTCTGAGTACCCCAGTCAGAGACCCTGCCTGACCACCAGTTCCCTATCAAGTCCTAGGCCCAGTATGTTCTTTTAGTCCACCATCGAGGGAGAAAGTCCTGACCCCAAGCCCCCATTCAGTGGCTAAGACCTGATGGCCTACTGATGGACTCCTCTGGCCCCAACTGCCCACTTTTATTTCTAAATGTCTAAGTTCTTGTATTCATGTTAGCCCTCCATTTGGATCCCAAGCTTTCCAATATTGTAACACTATGTCAGTTAGGTGTGCTTTTCGCTGCAGATAATAGACAACTCTACATTAATGGCTATTTAAGATAGTTTATTTGTCTTATGCAACAAAAATTCCCTGAATACATGGTCTAGGCTGGTATGGCAGTTCAACAATGCCATCAAGGCCCTGGCTTCTCATCTCCACTGTCCTTAGGATAGGCTTGTTTTTTGTCTCATGGTCACAAGACACATGCTATAGCTCTGGGTCTCATGTCTGTATTATAGACAGGAAGAAGGGGAAAGAGCCACAGGGAAAGAAGGCTAAGGACAAAAAACATTCTAGAGAGGCTTTGGCTTTTTGTTCAGAATGAACACTCTCCCCAGTGACATCTACCTACATCTCTTTGACTAGAACTGTGTCATATAGACACTCCCAGCTGCAAAGGAAGCCAGAAAGTCCACTACTTTTAGATGGGCACACTAATGCTCTGAGCAAACTTGGGATTCTGTGAGTAAGGAAGAAGGAAATCCTTATAGGGCAAACAACTGGTAGCATCTACCATGAACCCCAACCACCAACTGCTTGCCTGGACTACTTTTCCTTTATACTAAACCACCAGTATACCGGGTGTTGACTGCTACACTTGACTTCCTCTCAGCAACTACAGCTGGTTTGTTCCTCTAGCACAGGATAGAAGAGAACTGCCTGGTTTAACAACAGCACATGTGAAAAAGACCTTGATTTGATTGCAAAGTCAATACAAGCCAACTGAGTGATGATGCTGCCAAAAGAGGTAATTAGATTTTAGGCTGCATTAACAGAAGTATAGAACTAGAACAAGAGAAAAGATGGTTCTTCCCTTCTCTATACTTGTCATATCCTACCTAGAGCTCTGTGCTCCATTCTGGACAACCCATTTAAACAGGGATACATTGGCTAAGTACAAAGTGTCCAAAGGTGGGTCACTAGGCTGGTGCACCTGAAGCCATATCATATGAGGAACAGCTGAAGGACCTAGGCTTAATTGGTCTAGAGGTAAAGAGACCCAGGAAAGAGCCCCCAGAGTGGAAGGATCAGAAGTAGTCATTCAAGTTAGGGTTTAGAGCCAAGAAGATTATAGCAAGCAGGGTGGTGTCAAGTGATTAAGTTGGGGGATGGGAGAGAGAATCAATAACAATAAAAATGCTTACATAGTGCTTAGTATGTACCAGGTACTGTTCTAAGCATTGACATATGTTAAGTCCATTAATTGTCTATGCAACAATTCTGAGGTACGAAATGTTATTTTCTCCATCTTCCAGATGAAGAAAGCGAGGGACAGACAGATTAAGGCACTTATCTAAAGCCACACAGCTAGCAAGTGGCTAAAGCAGAATTTGAATACAAGAGTTCATGCTCACCTTAGAACAGCGTTAGTGATTATGGGTAATTACTTAGATTTGAGCATCAGATAGCATTTGCAGCTTGCTTGATTATTTGTCAGTGGTGGATGAGTTGGCAAATAGGGCAGAGAGATAGAGGGCCCTATTTTATTTATTTTTTAATTTACATCGAAGTTAGTTAGCATATAGTGCAACAATGATTTCAGGAGTAGATTCCTTAACGCTCCTTACACATTTAGCCAATTCCCCCTCCCACAACCCCTCCAGTAACCCTCTGTTTGTTTCCCATATTTAAGAGTCTCTTATGTTTTTGTCCCCCTCCCTGTTTTTTATTATTTTTGCTTCCCTTCCCTTATGTTCATCTGTTTTGTATCTTAAAGTCCTCATATGAGTGATGTTATATGATATTTGTCCTTCTCTGACTAATTTTGCTTAACATAATGCCCTCTAGTTCCATCCATGTAGTTGTGAATGGCAAGACTTCATTCTTTCTGATTGCCGAGTAATACTCCATTATATATGTATACCACATCTTCTTTATCCATTCATCCATCGATGGACATTTGGGCTCTTTCCATACTTTGGCTATTGTTGATAGTGCTGCTATAAACATGGGGTGCATGTGTCCTTTTGAAACAGCACACCTGTATCCCTTGCATAAATGCCTAGTGGTGAATTGCTGGGTTGTAGGGTAGTTCTATTTTTAGTTTCTTGACGAACCTCCATACTGTTTTCCAGAGTGGCTGCACCAGCTTGCATCCCACCAACAATGCAAAAGAGATCCTCTTTCTCTGCATCCTTGCCAACATCTGTTGTTGCCTGAGTTGTTAATGTTAGCCATTCTAACAGGTGTGAGGTGGTATCTCATTGTGGTTTTGATTTGTATTTCCCTGATGATGAGTGAAGTTGAGCATTTTTTCATGTGTCGGTTGGCCATCTGGATGTCTTCTTTGGAGAAATGTCTATTCATGTCTTTTGCCCATTTCTTCACTGGGTTATTTGTTTTTTGGGTGTTGAATTTGCTAAGTTCTTTATAGATTTTGGATACTAACCCTTTATCTGATATGTCGTTTTCAAATATCTTCTCCCATTCTGTCTGTTGCCTTTTAGTGTTGCTGATTGTTTCCTTTGCTGTGCAGAAGCTTTTTATTTTGATGAGGTCCCAGTAGTTCATTTTTGCTTTTGTTGCCCTTGCCTCTGGAGATGTGTTGAGTGAGAAGTTGCTGCAGCCAAGAATCAAAGGGGTTTTTGCCTGCTTTCTCCTCGAGGATTTTGATGGCTGCTTGTCTCACATTTAGGTATTTCATCCATTTTGAGTTTATTTTTGTGTATGGTGTAAGAAAGTGGTCCAGGTTCATTCTTCTGCATGTTGCTGTCCAGTTTTCCCAGCACCACTTGCTGAAGAGACTGTCTTTATTCCCTTGGATATTCTTTCCTGCTTTGTGAATGATTAGTTGGCCATACGTTGGTGGGTCCATTTCTGGGTTCTCTATTCTGTTCCATTGATCTCAGTGTCTGCTCTTGTGCCAGTACCATACTGTCTTGATGATTACAGCTTTGTAGTATAGCTTGAAGTCCGGGATTGTGATGCTCCTGCTTTGGTTTTCTTTTTCAAGATTGCTTTGGCTATTCGGGGTCTTTTCTGTTTCCATACAAATTTTAGGATTATTTGTTCTAGCTCTGTGAAGAATGCTGGTGTTACTTTGATAGGGATTACGTTGAATATGTAGATTGCTTTGGGTACTATTGACATTTTAGCAATATTTGTTCTTCCTATACAGGAGCATGGACTTTTTTTTCCATTTTTATTGTGTCTTCTTCAATTTCTTTCATAAGCTTTCTATAGTTTTCAGTGCATACATTTTTCACCTCTTTGGCTAGATTTATTCCTAGGTATTTTATGGTTTTTGGTGCAACTGTAAATGGGATTGATTCCTTGATTTCTCTTTCTGTTGCTTCATTATTGGTGTATAGGAATGAAACCGATTTCTGTGCGTTGATTTTATATCCTGCAACTTTGCTGAATTTATGGGTCAGTTCTAGAAGTTTTTTGGTGGAATCTTTTGGGTTTTCCATACAGAGTATCACGTCATCTGTGAAGAGTGAAAGTTTGATCTGCTCCTGGCCGATTTGGATGCTTGTTATTTCTTTGTGTTGTCTGATTGCTGAGGCTAAGACCTCCAATACTATGTTGAATAACAGTGGCAAGAGTGGAAATCTCTGTCATGTTTCTGACCTTAGGGGCAAAGCTCTCAGATTTTCTCCATTGAGGATGGTATTAGCGTTGGGTCTTTCCTACATGGCTTTTATGATCTCAAGGTATGATCCTTCTATCCCTACTTTCTTAAAGATTTTTTTTTATCAAGAAATTATGTTGTATTTTGTCAAATGCTTTTTCTGCATCTATTGAGAGGATCATATGGTTCTTGTCCTTTCTTTTATTGATGTATCGAATCATGTTAATTGTTTTGAGGATATTGAACCAGGCCTGCCTCCCAGATATAAATCCTACTTGGTTGTGGTGAATAATTTTTTTAATGTATTGTTCTATCTGGTTGGCTAATATCTTGTTAAGGATTTTTGCATCCATGTTCATCAGGGAAATTGGTCTATAGTTCTCCTTTTTAGTGGGGTTTCCTTTTTAGTGGGGTCTCTGTCTGGTTTTGGAATCAAGGTAATGCTGGCTTCATAGAAAGAGTTTGGAAGTTTTCTTTCCATTTCTATGTTTTGGAACAGTTTCAAGAGAATAGGTGTGAACTCTTCCTTAAATATTTGGTAGAATTCCCCTGGAAAGCCGCCTGGCTCTGGAATCTTGTTTTTTGGGAGATTTTTGATTACTAGTTTGATTTCTTTACTGATTATGGGTCTGTTCAAATTTTCTATCTCTTCCTGTTCCAGTTTTGGTTGTGTATATGTTTCTAGGAATTTGTCCATTTCTTCCAGATTGCCCATTTTATTGGCATATAATTGCTCATAATATTCTCTTGTTATTGTTTTTATTTCTGCTGTGTTGGTTGTGATCTCTCCTCTTTCATTCTTGATTTTATTTATTTGGGTCCTTTCCTCTTTCTTTTTGATCAAACTGACTAGTGGTTTATCAATTTTGTTAATTCTTCAAAGAACCAGCTTCTGGTTTCATTGATCTGTTCTACTGTTTTCTTTTTTTTTTTTTTTTTTTGATAACATTGATTTCTGCTCTAATTTTTATTATTTCCTGTCTTCTGCTGGTTTGGGGTTTTATTTGCTGTTCTTTTTCCAGCACCTTAAGGTGTAAGAGTAGGTTGTCTATCTGAGATCTTTCTTCCTTCTTTGGAATGCCTGGATTGCTATATACTTTCCTCTTATGACCCCCTTTGCTGCATCTCAGAGGTTTTGGGTTGTGGTGTTGTCATTTTCATTGACTTCCATATACTTTTTAATTTCCTCTTTAACTGCTTGGTTAGCCCATTCATTCTTTAGTAGGATGTTCTTCAGTCTCCAGGTATTTGTTACCTTTCCAAATTTTTTCTTGTGGTTGATTTTGAGTTTCATAGAGTTGTGGTCTGAAAACAAGCACGGCATGATCTTGATCTTTTTGTGCTTGCTTATGGCTGATTTGTGTTCCAGTATATGGTCTATTCTGGAGAACGTTCCATGTGCACTGGAGAAGAATGTATATTCTGCTGCTTTAGGATGAAATGTTCTAAATATATCTAAGTCCATCTGGTCCAGTGTCTCACTCAAAGCCATTGTTTCCTTGTCGATTTTTTGATGAGATGATCTGTCCATTGCTGTGAGTGGGGTGTTGAAGTCTCCTACTATTATGGTATTACTATTCATGAGCTTCTTTATGTTTATGATTAATTGATTTATATATTTGGGTGCTCTCACATTTGGCGCATAAATGTTTACCATTGTTAGGTCTTCTTGGTGGATAGACCCTTGATTATGATATAATGCCCTTCTGCATCTCTTGATACAGTCTTTATTTTAAAGTCTAGATTGTCTGATATAAGTATGGCTACTCTGGCTTTCTTTTGTTGACCACTAGCATCTCCATCCCCTTATTTTCAATCTGAAGGTGTCTTTAGGTCTAAAGTGGGTCTCTTGTAAACAGCATATAGATGGATCTGGTTTTCTTATCCATTCTGTTAGCCTATGTCTTTTGATTGGAGCATTGAGTCCATTGACGTTTAGAGTGAGTACTGAAAGATATGAATTTATTGCCATTATGATGCTTGTAGAGTTGGAATTTCTGGTGGTGTTCTCTGGTCCCTTCTAATCTTTATTGCTTTTGGTATGTATGTATGTATGTGTGTATGTATGTATGTATGTATGTATTTATATTTTCATCTTTTCTCCCCTCAGAGAATCCCCCTTAAAATTTCTTGCAGTGCTGGTTTAGTGGACACAAACTCCTTTAATTTTTGTTTTTCTGGGAAACTTTTTTATTTCTCCTTCCATTTTGAATGATAGCCATGCTGGGTAAATAATTCTTAGCTGCATATTTTTCTGATTCAGCACATTGAATATATCCCACCACTCCTTTCTGGCCTGCCAAGTTTCTGTGGATAGGTCTGCTGAAAACCTGATCTGTCTTCCCTTGTGTGTTAGGGACTTTTTTTTCCCTTGCTGATTTCATGATTCTCTCCTTGCCTGAGTATTTTGTGAATTTGACTATGATATGCCTTGTTGATGGTCGGTTTTTGTAGAATCTAATGGGGGTCCTCTGTGCTTCCTGGATTTTGATGTCTATGTCTTTCCACTATGATTTTCTCACATAACCCTTCTACCCCTAATTCTCTCTCTTCCTCTTCTGGGACCCTTGTGATTCTGATATTGTTCCTTTTTAATGAGTCACTGATTTCTCTAATTCTTAAATTGTGCTCTTTTGCCTTAATCTCCCTCTTTTTTTCTGCTTCATTATTCTCCATAAGTTTGTCCTCTATATCACTGGTTCTCTGTTCTGCCTCATCCATCCTTGCCACCGCAGCATCCATCCATGATTGCAGCTCAGTTATAGCATTTTTATTTCATCCTGACTAGTTTTTACTTCTTTTATCTCCACAGAGAGGGATTCTAATCTATTTTCAACTCCAGTTAGTATTCTTATTATCATGACTCTAAATTCTGGTTCAGACATCTTGCTTGTATCTGTGTTGGTTAAATCCCTGGTTGTCGTTTCTTCATGCTCTTTCTTTTGGGGTTAATGCCTTCATTTAGTCATTTTCAATGGAGAAAATGGATTAATGAGGTGGAAAATTGAAATTAAAAAAATTAAGATTAAAAAATATTAAAAATTAAACACACACACACACACAAATAGAATAGGTGATGCTAGATTCTAGGTGTGTTTTTGTCTGGGTGTTGAAAGTGGTTTGATAGATTAGAGAAAAAAGGGAAAAAAAGAGGAAATCGTTTGAGAATTTGAAAAAATAAATACACTGAAGTAGACTAAAATGAAATGATGGGAGTAAAATAGAATTTGAAAAAATTTACACAAAAGTAAAGAGTATAGTAGAAAAAAATTAAAGAAAAATATTGTTAATAAAAATTAAAAGTAAAAATGAATTTTTCTCTTTCTGTATTCAACAAAAAGAAAAGAAGGAAAAAGGAGACAAAAGAAAAAAAAGGAAATCGTTTGAAAAATTGAAAAAGTCAATATACCATAGTGGACTAAAATAAAATGATGGAAGTAAAATAGAATTTGAAAAAAATTGCATAAAAGTAAAAAACGTAGTAAGAAAAATAACGAAAAATAATTTTAATAGAAATTGAAAATAAAAATGAAGTTTTTATCTTTCTCTATTCTAGAAAAAGAAAAGAAATGAAAAAGAGAAAAAAGAAAAAGAAAAAAGGAAATTGTTTGAAAATTTGAAAAAGTGTATACACTGAAGTAGACTAAAATAAAATGATGGAAGTAAAATAGAATTTGAAAAAATTTACACAAAAGTAAAAATATAATAAAAAAGTAAAGAAAGATATTTTTAAGAAAAATTGAAAATAAAATGAATATTTTCCTTTTGTATTCAAGAAAAAGAAAAGAAGTGAAAAAGAGAAAAAAAAAGAAAGAAAATTGAATAGATGGACCTGGTAACAGATTGAAATAGTACTGAAATTACTCCGTTTCCCCCTAGAAGTCAGACTGTGGAGCACTTTATAGTCCATGAACTAAGCAGGTGGTAAGACTTGTCTTCTTGAAGAGCGAGGTTGGTTCAGTTGGGTGGGGCTTAGTGTAATGGCTTCGTTCTCCACTAGATGGCGCTGCTTAGGCGCTTGTAGGCGTCTTCGCATGCGCGGGAGTGGTGAAAATGGCGACACCCAGCTACCCAGTCTCTAGTATAGGAACTCTGTTCTTCCTTGTCAGCAATCACACACCCGTCCTCTGTCTTCAGCTTTTGTCCACTCCCCGCGTTTTCCTGTCTGTGACCAAGCCCCAGGCAGTACCTCTCTCCTGAGTTTTGTCTCAGATGCGGCTGTTTTCCCCAGCCCCTTACTTCTGAAGGAGTGGCTTTGGCCTGTTCCAACCCCTCTGCAGGAGAGTCTCACCAAGCAATGACCAAATGTTGGCTGCACCCAGGAACACTTGCTGGATCCTGCCGCTGCCGGTGCCCCGAGACTGTGGCCAGGTGCCAGCCCACCCCAGAAAAAGTTCATGAGATAGTGTAGCAGCAGCATTTCAGGGATTATGGAAAATCACCACACACATCTGACACCAGTCAGACCTTGTTCCAGTACCAGCGAATGTGGCTGTTCTCTGGGGTCTGCTGGGACCAGGTGTCCTCAACAGTTTCTACCAAATGTCCTTCCAGCAACGGAACCACTTTTTCCCATGTGGCCCAAGAACCTCCCGGACCCTACTCTGCTTCTGGGGATTTGCCCTTCCTACCAGAGTGCCACCAGGTATTGAGCTGCGGAGTTGCAGACTCTGTGCTCTCCTTGTTTACAGTCTTAATGGAACTTAAACCCTCTCCTTTCTCCTTTCTTCCTTTTTAGTTTAGTCCCTGTGGCTGTTTCTAATTTTCCACTTTCTCTCCAGCTGCTTTTGGGGAGGGTTTTTTTTCCATATTCTCCCCCTGGTCTCTGTTCTCTGACCACCCGCAAAAGCGGCTCCCTGCCTGCTGCTGCTTCTCGCTCCCCAAGTTCACCTTTCTGTGCCACATACCTGCTGAATTCTGTGGTTCAGTTTGTGCAGATTGTTGTGTTAATCCTCAAATCAGTTTTCTAGGCATGCAGGATGGTTTAGTGTTGGTCTGCTGTATTTCATGGACATAAGACACACAAAAAGCTTCCTGCTGTCCTGCCATCTTGGCTCCTCCTCCATTAAAATTCATTTGTGTAAGAACTCTATTTTGTTAGTTTGAAGGCAAGACTTCAAACATGTAAGAATTGGGCATTCCAAAACTCAGAAGCTAACCCAGATGTTTTTTTCAAGTTCATGTGAATCTGGGATAATATTTGGTACTAAAGCTAATTTAAGGCTGTTGGTTTAATTAAAATAAATTGTCTTTAGAGTTAAAAAAAAGAAACAAAAAAACCCAAAAACAAGCCAAAATGAAACCAAAACCGATTTCCTCATGCTTCTCATAGCAAGGATAAAAATATGCTGCCTTAGCTCTATCCAAAGAGTTCTAAAGGTTATTATTTTGGGCTAAGTGCTAGTCCCCACATTTCACAATATAGAGAATTGAGGTGCCATCTGTTATACTGTATGTGGGCTACTCTTGGTATCTGGATATTAAGAGTCTGCTAAAACTGAAGCGTCAGACTGTGGAGGCTGTACATGTCAAAGCCATGCCTCTCAATGTATGGGGTTTGCTTTCACCTGAACTGTGTGATAGTAAATGATATCAATCACAATGGAGTTCTGAGAATCACCTGAGAAAGAAATTTATTTTTCTTAAGTTTATTTTATTTTAAGAGAGTGTGAGAGAGCATGAGTGGGGGGAGGAGAGAGGGAGAGGGAGAGAGGGAGAGAGAGAGAAAGACAGAGAGACAGAGAGAGACAGAGAGAGAGAATTCCAAGCGGGCTTCACACTGTCAGTGGGAAGCCTGACGCAGGGCTTGAATCCACAAACCATGAGATCATGACCTGAGGGAAAGCCAAGAGCCGGGCTTAACTGCCTGAGCCACCCAGGCTCCCCACAAGAAATATATTAATCAGAGAGGAAACCATGGCTGAAAAGGAGGCCTCTAACAAGTCTGGGATTCAGGTTTCTGCAGTATTGTCTGAGGAGGGAACCCAGCCCTCAAACACTTGCTCACTGAGGTTGGAGATACGAAGCGCCCTCTCTGTGAACACAGACCAGATCCAGAGAGGGAAGGAGCCAGGCCTATGCCATTTTGGAGCCCGGATGTAGTACAGACATGAGTGAGTCCCAGTGAAGAGTTAGCCATTATTGGCTCAGAGATGTGTGTTGTGGAATCTGGGCTATTTGGGTTTCTGGTGTTGCCTTATGCTTCCCCCAGAGTGTTTCAGGAAGTTCTTTGTGCAAATACTGTGACAACAGGTGATGAGAAAGAGGCAGAGCCCTACTCTGTGGCCCTCTGTGGAGGTCCTGAGAGTGAGATGCCCTCCTTCCCAAGGTCTTCTTTGCTCCAATCTGGCAGACTCTGTGTTCTGTTTTACCAAGGGAGTGACAGTGGTAAGGTTAGAGTGAGACTTAGGACCTTAAGGGGAAAGGAAGATTCAATGGGCCAGAGTTGGGAGTTGATCAGAGCTTCTCCCATGAAGACTCTCTTTTTAGTGCAATTGGTTTCTCCTAACAAGGGAAGTGGTTTCTTTATTCACTAGGTACTTTTCTTATGGGTCAACAAGAGACCTACCTATAGAGACAAAGGTAGATTTTCCATTTGCCAGTGGGCAGATGGGCCCCTTCAGCACTGCTCTTCAGATCCTCTCTGGAGCCACTCCCTAGGCTGGGAAACGCCTTGGCCAAAAGGCTACTGGTCTGGGATCTGGTGCAGATTGCTGGTTTCTCTGCAGCTTCCTGCCTCATCTGCCTCTCTGCAGCTTCCTGCCTCATCTGCCACAGGGAGTTGCCTAGTGAAAGGTAAAAGGTAGGACCAGGGGACAAGGAAGGGAGGGCCTCCACCCTCCACAGCTTAATATCAAGTCACTGTCTGCCTCATTCTCTGCCACTGCAGAGCTGGATATAGAAGGGAACCTAAGAAGTGGAGGTCTTAAAGCAGCAGAACCAACTGAGCAGTAGAGTCTCAGTCACTTTGAATGCTGGTCCATGCATGACCTGAGACTTTGACCCAAGGAAAGCCTGGGTTGCCTAGACTTGGGCTTCTTCCTCAGTCCCTCCCTCAACTTCTTCCTGCACTGCTTCTGGGTGGGGGCCCACACCCTGGCATATGCTGCACTTTGGCTCTGTAGCTGTCCTATACCCCGGAGAGACTATGGTTCATTTCCTGAGGTTTGGGACATGGTGCAATGATCTAGAAGTTGCCTCTTTTAGCTGACCTTATGGACTCTAGTCTATGGCTCCCACCCTCTTCAGGAAGCAGGACATTGGTAGTCATAACAGCACAGACTTTGGAGTCAGGCAGGCCTGGGTTTCCATCCTAGCCTAGTGAGCACAAGTGGTTAGAACCTCTCAGTTCTCCTATCAGTGAAATGGGAAAAGTAGCTACTTCATTGTCTGTTGTGTAGATAAAATGTCATGATGGCTCTTAAGTGCCTCATACCTGGTCCTCAGTACATTTTAGCCCACCCTGAACTATGCTTTGTAGGACAAGGTAAGCATTCTCCTTTTCTTCTTTCATGTTGTCTTTCTATTCTGTTCAGTTGTTTGAAACACATTTGTTAGCAGATTATTAAGTCTGGTTCTCTGCTCGTAAGAAATTCCCAGAGGGGACAATTTCTGTGTATAGCAGAGGCTTGTGGTCCAGGGGCAAATATCCTGAGATACAGATCACCCCTGCAGAGAAAGCGGGCGTCTTAGGCATGAGTTGGGATAAATGTATTTGTGAGTGGGTAGAGTGTTGGGAGGAAGTGATCTCCACCCTCTAGATAAGGAAGACAGAGGGAGGGGTGCCTGGGTGGCTCAGTCAGTTGACCATCTAACTCCTCATTTTGGCTCAGGTCATGATCTCATGGTTTGTGAGTTTGGGCTCTGTGCTGACAGTGTGGAGCCTGCTTGGGATTCTCTCTATGTCTCTCTCTGCCCCTCCCCCCTAATAAATAAACATTAAAAAAGGAATATAGAGGGAAAAAGCCTCACAGAGCTTCTAGTGGTCATCTCAGAAGGGAGTCAGGAGATAGAGCACAACCTCTCTAATCTCAGTCTTCTCTTCAATCTCAGTCTCCTCTACCTGGAGACTTTAGGAGATAGAGTCTGACATTTTATGTTCATTTCACTGTAACAATTCACCGAATCTAGTAAAAGCAATGTGTTGCTATTGTTACTTCTGTTTTGTTTTGCTTTGGTGGTCATCAATAGAGGATTGTCATTAGATTTATTTTTGGAGGAGTGCCATGATGACTTTATCTCAGTCTTTAGCCAGCCCGAAGAACAGCTGTGCCCCACCCAAAGGGATGAATGCCAAGGACAGCTTTAGAGAGGAAAGGAAAGGAGGCTGAATACCTAGGCCTTTAGTAAAGAAGCCAGTAGATCTCTTGAGGTTGGTCTGAGTCTGACTCATGGTCTGGCTGTTTAGGAGGAAAAGCACGAGGCTTGCCTAGGGTATACCTTAGGGAAGTTCAGCACCTTCACAGGTTGGTCTAGATTCATAAGTGGGTCTATTTATTTTATTATCTCGGTGTCCTCCTGAGTGGTTGCTATCTTGGGCTTTGAGATGTCAGTTAACAGATTATTCCTTTCTGTTCTGAAGTCTGAGCTTGCTTCTGGAATCCCCCAGTAATGACCTTTTAGGAGTGCTTCTGGCTTTCAGTTCATTTGTGGAATATAGATGGCCAACGTCTTCTGAGTTTAGTAACTAATCAAGCTAGCACTGGTTACCATACTTGCCCTCTTCCCCAAGAAATGACCAATGACTTATCCTTTTTGGTATACCCAGGAGAATGGTGAAACTCTCCCTAGAATCCCTGAATTTGGTACCCTCAATTTATGGACTATAAAAGTAAGAAGGTAGTTCTTCCAGGCCAGAGAGGCCAGTATGGTGGACATGGGGAAAAGCCATTGCCAGAATGATCTGCGAGATAATTTGAGGCAGTATTTCTGAGCAGGAGTTCTAGGTTACGAGAGCTGAGCCTAGAATATGAAAAGTGCGGGAAGACTGTTTCCATGTAAAAGTCAATTAGGGAAAGAGAGATATCTGTGCACATAGTAAAAACTGAGCTAAATTATGTACAAATATCTGTCCTCTTCCCTTACCATGTTTTGGACTTACTTATTTTGGCATTTTGGGTTTCCAAGGCTGTACCACTGCCCTGGAGCCTTTCCTCATCTTTGACTTTTGCTTTTTGGACTTCCTTTACTCCCTACATTGAGTCAGGTCTATACTGGCCTGCAGGGATGTGATGCTGCCTGGGATCGAGCTGACCCTGGATATGACTCCATGCACAAACACAAACAGATTCTAACCCAGGGATTCTGAGTGTAGGATAAGTGTTTTGTAAATTGGCCTCTGCTGCCCCCACCAAGATAACTGAGGTTATTTTTCCTCACCTGAGGTGACTTGTGAAAAAAAGGCTATCAGACCTCCAAATTACTGGCCACTTCCCATAGTATTTTAGAGCCACCCCTAGCCTTCTCTGCAGTGCTTCTGGGAACATGGATGTCTCTTTGGACAGGGGCAGGACACAACTTGGCCAAATCCTGGTACTGGAGTGGTTTAGGCCATGACTGGAAGGAGCTGCCACCCACTTTAGCTTGTATCCAGACTCCCCACCTCAGAGCTCTTCTAGGGAGGTGGAAACTTAACAGGAAAGAAACGTGTTTAAGACACTGGGAATGGAATGATTTCTCTCAGAGCATGCTCAGCCTTATAATCACCAGCCTGAAGGCCCCTAAGATCCCCAAGCACCCATCTCAAAGTCTCTGAATATGATCATTCCCAAGTGTGCTTTAAAGTTAACCCAGAAGCCATGACTCAACCTCTATTGTTTTTTGCTAGGTAGCTCTGGCCCAGAGGTGGCCTAGAGCTTCTCAGGCATGAGTTGAGAGCAATGTGTATTAGCTCATCTCCCACACTCTGGGCTCTACACACCTTTGGGCATTAGGGCGTGGATAGAAAAGGAAGCAGGCTCTTGATCTGATGTAAAAGATATAGGCTCCCCCGCAGACCTCAGGGAAATGTCACATTGCTGTCTGAGAGAGTACCACTTTACCTACAGAGCCATAAAACCAGTGCAAGGCCTAGCCTGACCATCTAGGCAGAAATAAGAAGACCGGTTTGGAGCGTTTATGCCTCTCTGAGTATGAGCTGGCAGAGTAAAGATACAACCAGCATCCCACCTCCCAGCTTGAGAATTGGGTGAGGAGAGGGTTCCTAGAAGTAAATCTAGCAATGTTTATCCTAGGCTCCAAGTTCATCCCTCATTATTCTGGAAAGATGCTGCTCATCCTCACTTTTTGGCTTCTTTCTTTGGGTATCCCTTGTACAACTCCTTCCTGTATCTGAGAACTTTACCTTATTTTAGAGGCAGAGCTTGACCAATCCAGGGGCAAAGTTAGAAATCTAGAGTCATAATAATCAAGCTCTCTAGGTATTTTACATGTATTATTTCATTAATCCTCATAAAAACCTTGTGAAAGAGGAATCACTATTATTGTTTTTTATAGATGAATAAACCAAGTCTCTGAGAGGTGAGATGATTGCTACAGGCTCCCACAGGTAGATCTTGGAGGAATCTTTTACACATATATCTGGCTTTAAAGTCAGTGATACTCTTGCAGAATATCACCTTTTGTTGTTTTGGATCTTTTCCTCTTCCTGATCTTTATATTCTACCATATGTCAAATCTATAGATACTAATTTATAAATAGCTCCTATATCTGCTCTCTCCACTCTCTCTGTCTGTCCCTCCTCTATTTCTTTCTCCTGTTTCCTATACTGTCTCTCTTTATTGAAATAAAATTTAGATACAGTGAAATGCACCTGTCCTAAATATCCAACTCAATGAATTTTCGTGAATGTATATACCATATTTTGACCACCACCACCATTGAGATAGAAAACATTTCCATCACTTTGAATGATTTTTCATTTCCACTTTCAATTAATCTTTGGCCCCTACAGGCAACCATGAATGTTTTCTGTTACTATACATTAGTTTTCTTGTTCTAGAATCTTATATAAATGGAGTAACACAGTATATACTCTTTGAGGTTCTACTTCTTTTGTTTATATAATGTACTCTATATTCTGTATGTTGCTATGTGTATCAGATATTTTATTCCCTTTTTTGGTAAGAGCTTAATGGAGATATAATTCACTTACCATACAATTTACTCATATAAGTGTATAATTCACTGGCTTTTAGTCTTCTCACAGAGTTGTACAACCATCACCACAATTGATGTTAGGGCATTTTCATTAGCCCAAAAAGAAACACTGCACCCCATAGCTGCCACACTTCAGCTCCCCACTGCCCCTGCCCCCAGCACTAAACCATTAATCTAGTTTATATGTTTATAGATTTGCCTATTGGGGATCTTTCATAAAAATGGAAATATAAAATATGTGTTTTTATTGTGACTGACTTTTTCCACTTAGTATAATGTTTTCAAGGTTCATCCATGTTGTAGGATGTATCAGTACTTCATTCCTTTTTATGGCTAAATAGTATTCCATTGTATGGATATAGAACATTTGTTTAACCTTTCATCTGTTGATGGAGGTTGGGGTTGTTTCCACCTTTTAGATAATATGAATAATGTTTCTATGAATATTCATGTATAAATCTTTGTGTAGACACATTTTAAAAAATTTCTCTTGGATATATACCTAACAGTGGAATTGCTCTCATACAATAACTTCAAGTTTACATTTAGAGTAACTGACAAACTGAGGATGTCCTATTTTTTTCTTCATTAAAAAATAGTTTTGCTGGATATAAATTTCTTGGTTGATATTTACTTTTTCTTTCAGTACTTTTAATATGTCATGTCACTGCCTTCTAGTCTTCGTTGTTATTTATTAGAAGTCAGCTACAAGGGGCCCCTTGCATGTGATGATTTGTTTTTCTCTTGCTGCTTTTAAGATTTTCTCCTAGACGTTGTCATTCAACATTTTAAGTCTGATGTGTGTGGTGTAGATCTCTTTGTCTTTATCCTACTTGAACTTTGTAGAGTTTCTTGAATGTGTAGATCAATGTTTTTAGTCAAATTTGGAAAGTTCTCAGTCATTGTCTCTGTCTGGGTATATTTCTGCTTCTTTCTTTGCTCTCCTTCTTGTACTCCCATTATATGTATGTTGGTGCACTTAATGGTATCTCACATTACCCTTGGGTTCTGTTAACTTTTATTCTTTCTTTTTTCTCTCTGTTTTACAGATTGTATAATCTCTAATGATTTATCTCCAGTTCATAAATTCATTTTACTACCAGCTCCAATTACTCTTGAACACCTATAGTGAATTTTTGTATTCCATTCATTATATTTTTAAACCCCAGAATGCCCATTGGTTCTTTAAAAAAAATTCCTATCTCTGTTGATATTTTCTATTTGATGGGACATTGTCATCATAGCTTACCTTACTTTTTAAATCATAGTTTCCTTTAGTTCTTTGAACATACCTATAATAGCTGTTTTGAAATGTCTACTAAATCTGAC
This sequence comes from Panthera tigris, assembly GCF_018350195.1. Classification (NCBI taxonomy): domain Eukaryota; kingdom Metazoa; phylum Chordata; class Mammalia; order Carnivora; family Felidae; genus Panthera; species Panthera tigris. The sequence goes on along the minus strand of NC_056677.1, from coordinate 56,270,472 downwards.
ATCTGGGCCTCCCTAAAGGCAATTTGTATAGCCTGCTTTTATTTCTCATTTATGGGTCATACTTTCTTGTTGTTTGAACATCTTATAATATTTTTGAAAAATGGATATTTTAGATAATATATGGTAGCAGTCCTGGATACTGATTGCCCTCTTCTCCTGGGGCTCACTATTTTATTATTTTTGCTTGTTTTATTGGTTATGGTTTAGTGACTTGACTGGACTGTTTCAGTAGCATCTATTTCCCTGACAGTATGCCACCTGTTATGTTACTCTTCAGAGGCATAGCCTTGGGCAAGTTCACAGTCTCCTCAAATGCCTGGGCTGGTCTGCCTCTTTTGGTATCCCAAAGAGTTGTTAGCCTCAACAAATTGCTATCTGATTGCTCTGCTATTTTGATGATGCCCTAGGGCATAAATTGATCCATGGTCTGGTCTAATAAATGTAGACTCCCTTTGCAGGAGCAAGGTGTTATCAATCTTTGTGGCTACCAATTGCCAGGTATACTCTTCTTAGCTATTTCTTTCCCTGTGTATCTCTGTTAAACTTCTAGATGGTATATCATTTGGCTTGTTGCTTTTAGTATTCCGCAGCTACTAGCCTTCTTTTAGTTGCTCACCATCAAGATTCCCATTGTTTTCAACAACACTGTCAGACATGAACTTCCCCACACTCTGTTCCAAATGTCAGTTTCCTTGGAGAGAGCTATGGACTTTTATGTTCTTGTGATATGTCTCTCCCCTGGGCAAAACCTCTGTACCATTATACAGGAATTGGGGGCGGGGGCAGTGGTCTGATTTTTCCAGAGTGGCACTACTGCTCTGTGAGTAGGGCTTACAGATGGGACAGTAGCTCATTCTAACTTGACCATTTACCCTATAAACAAGCTAAAACAGGGACATTTGAATTCCAGATTTCTCAGCATAGCATATCTGGAGTAAAGACTCTGCCTTATCAGTAGAGGCTGGGTTGGGGAAGGGAGACTCATCCTCTTGGCAGTGTTTGCACCAAATAGAGCTTCTGCAACATGAATCTTGGAGGGATGAGAGATGTTTGTGGTCTGTTCCTCCAAAGGTGAAACTACAGTGCCAGACTGGGAACCATATGGAGAGGAAGGCTTGTCTTGGCTGCACATGACTCGTATAGGAGCTGGGATGTTGATAAGGGAGTACTCAATGTGGCTGAAATGCCACAGACTTTCACTGTTACAACTTTTAAAAAATAGATATTTCTCCATTTGGTGTATACCCTTAGAACAATTTCCAGTGACTTAAATGATTGTTTTTAAAATACTTTTCAGCAGTGAAATTGTTTCCCTGAGAAGAGGGCTCATAACATTCCTCACACTGTCATTCTGGAAATTGATCTCCTCGTTCATTTTTATTGCTGAGTAATATTCCATTGTATGAATATACCACATTAATTATGGTTCTTTTAAAATTAAGCTTATTTTGAGATAATTGTAGGTTAACATACGATTGTAAGAAATACAGAAAGATTTCATGTACCTTCTACCCAGTTTCCCCCAAGGGTGTCAGCTTGATAAACTACAATACAACATCATAACCCAGATATTAGCATTGCTATAATCCACTAATTTATTCAGATCCCAAGTTTTACTTGTACTCATGTGTGTCTATCTGTTTGACTATCTGTATGTGTGTGTATGTATTTAATTCTAGGTAGTTTTAGTGCATATGTGAGTTCATGTATCCAGCACCATAGGTAAGACACAACAATTCCATCAACACAAGATCCCTCATTTTCCCTTTTAAAAAAATGTCTATTTATTTATTTTTGAGATAGAGAGAAAGGGCATCTGTGCACAAGGAGAGGTAGAGAGAAAGGCAGACAGAGAATCCCATGCAGGCTCCATACTTTCAGCATAGAGCCCAATATGGGGCTCAAACCCACAAACTGTGAGATCATGACCTGAGCCAAAACCAAGAGTGTGACACTTAAACCGACTGAGCCACCCAGGCACCCCTTATTTGCCCTTTTATAACCATACCCACCTCCCTCCTGCCTCCATACCTCTTCCTAATTCCTGGCAACTGCTAATCTGTTTTCTATCTCTATAATTGTGTCATTTCAAAAATGCTGTATAAATGAAATCATACGGTGTTTAAACTTGCAGGGTTAGCTGTTCTCACCCAACCTAATTCCCTGGAGTCATCGAAGTAGTTGTGTTTATCAATAGTTTGTTCCTTCTTATTGTTGAATAGTAATTCATGGTATAGATGTATCATAGTTTGTTTAACCATTACTTGATGAAGTATATCTGAATTGTTTCTAGTTTTTGGCTACTGTGAGTAAACATGCTGTGAACATATGTGTGTAAGTTTTTGTATAAATGTAATTTATTCGTCTTGGATAAATGCCCAAGAGGACAATTGCTGGGTCATATGGCCATTGTATGATTTTTTTTTAAAGAAATTGCTGATGTACTTTCCAGAGTGTTTTTTTATTATTTTACATTCCCACCAGCAATATATGAGTGATTCAGTTTCTCTGCATCCTTGCATTTGATTTGGTCACTATTTTTTGCCATTCTGATGGGTGTGTAGTGATATCGCATTTTACTTTTAATTAGTATTTCTTTAATGACTGATAAAGTTGAACATCTTGTGATGTGCTTATTTGCCACTTGTGTATACTCTTTCATAAAGGCCAAATGATTTTTTTTATTACATCGTGGACATTTTGGCTATTATGTTAAGAGACTCTGGGTCCTCTTTACATCTTCTATTTTAGCAGGCAGTCATCCTGTTTGGGTATAGCACACAGGTTCTGGCCTACTTTTGTAGGCTCTGGTTCCAACAGTAATTTAATTTTCATTGCCTTGTTATTCTCTTTTCATCTTCTTGGTTTACCTGGTGTTTCTTGGGTTCTCATGGACTCTGAGCAGGTAGAAGTATTTTCCCATGTCAGACTTCCTGGTTCATCTAGATGGGCAAAGGAATTCTCTACCCACAGGGATGAAGAAAGCTTCCTGGTCTAACCACTTGTTGTGGTGGGATCCCCTTGCCACTGGTGCTTCCTACTGCTTATTGTAGAGGGAAGTCTCTGGTTCTGTTGGGGAAGAAGATTGCTTTCTGACAAGATGCTACCTGTGGCAAGATATCCCTGCTTGTGGGAGATTAAGAGTGTTTTTAGGCCCAGACAGCTTGTTGCAATGGGATTTTCCTCCTTGTTGCCCCTGAACTGCCATGCCCCATGTCTCTGGTTGAGACAGAGGAGTCTCAGCACAAAGGAGGCAAAAGAGTTTCCAGGTCTAGGTCACTTGTTATGGTGGAATACCCCTTGCTGTTTCTTTCTGGCCACCTAGTATCTCTCTGTGTTAGGGGTGGGCAGAGAGTCTTGGACCTGGTATGAAAAGAGAAGGCTTGCTCTGGTCACTTATTTTCAGAAATGATCTTCATTGATCCCCCCCTTGCCATTGCTGCCAATGCTTGGCAGCAAGCTTACCTGGGGCTGTCATTGGGATTCTTGTTCCATCTGGGAGAGAAATGAACCTACCTGGACCACCTTGTGTTGCTAGGTTGGGGGTCAGTTGTTGATAGGCCTGAGTTAAGTGTTGGGTGGGGAATGTGTTGGTGATGTACCTTTCCTCAAGTCCTTGGGTCTTTAACCAGATTGCTCTCTTATTTCCACTTTTCAGAATTCACTTTTGGTTTCATTTTGTGCTGTTTCTAGGATTTATAATTACAGCAAGGAGAGCAGGGATAAATGAGTCAATACTGTCATGTCTGGTATGAAAGACTAGGTACCTTTTTTTTTACTTTTTATTATAGAGAATTTAAAACAAAATTGGAATATTAATTAAGCTTGGTGGTATATTCTTGGGGATTCAACAATGATTAACTTTGGACCAATCCCATTTCATCTATATTCTCTACCCATTGCCTCCAACATTACCAACACTGGATTACTTTGAAGCAAATCCTGGGCATCATATAATTTCGTTCATATGTATTTTAATATTAGCCCTAAAAGACATGGCTTTAAAAAAGCAAAAGAAATATACCATATGGCACCTAAAAATTAATTTCCAGTGTTCGAATTTCCTTGATTGTCTGGTAAAATTTAGTTTACCATTAGTGTATTCAAATCAAGATCCAAATAAGCCCCATGTATTTTCTCTCTCTCTCTTTCTCTTTAGTATAGTTCACACACAATGTTACATTAGTTTCAGGTGTACAACATAGTGAATCAAGTTTATACATTATTACCACAATTGTAGCTACCATGTATCCCAATATATCACTATTATAATATCATTGACTGTATTCCTTATACTGTGCCTTTTATTGCATGACTTATTCACTCAATAACTGGAAGCCTGTATCTCCCACTTTTCTTTGCTCATTTTGCCCAACCTTCTACCTCCTTCCCCTCTAGCAACCATCAGTTTGTTCCTGTATTTATAGGTTTGATTCTGCTTTTTGTTTATTCATTTGTTTTTTAGAGTCCACTTATGAGTGAAATCATATGGTATTTGTCTTTCTCAGTATGACTTATTTCATTTATCATACCTTCTAGGTCTATCCATTTTGTCTCAAATGGTATGATCTCGTCCTTTTTTTATGGCTATGTAAAATTCCAGTGTGTGTGTGTGTGTCTGTGTGTCTGTGTCTGTGTGTATACATACCACATTTTCCTTTTTCCTTATCCATTCATCTATCGATGGACACAGTTTGCAGGTTGCTTCCATATCTTGTCTATTGTAAGTAATGCGGCAATCAACATAGAGGTGCTTATATCTTTTCAAATTAGTGTTTTCACTTTCTTTGGGTAAACATCCAATAGTGGAATTATTGGATCATATAGTATAGCTATTTTTAACTTCTTGAGGAATCTCCATACTGTTTTCCACAGTGGCTGTACCAATTTATATTCCCGTCAACAGTGTAAAGAGTTCTTTTTTCTCCACATCCTTTCTAACACTTGTTCTTTCTTTTTGATTTTAATCATTCTAACAGTTGTAAGGTGATATGTCATTGTAGTTTTGATTTGTATTTCCCTGATAATGAGTGATGTTGAACATATTTTAATGTGTCTCTTTGTCATCTTATGTCTTCTTTGGAAAAATGTTTATTCAGGTTCTCTGACCACTTTTAATCAGATTATTTGGGTCTTTTTGGGGGATTGAATTGTATGAATTCTTTGTGTATTTTTGGATATTAACCCTTTATTCAATATATCATTTGCAAATATCTTCCCCCATTCAGTAGGGTGTCTTTTTGTTTTGTTGATGGTTTCCTTTGCTGGGCAAAAGCTTTTTATTTTTATGTAATTCCAATAGTTTATTTTTGCTTTTGTCTCCCTTGCCTTAGGAGACATATCTAGAGAAATATTGCTATGACTGGTGCCAGAGACATTATTACCTGTGTTCTAGGATTTTTGTTTGTTTGTTTGTTTCGGGTCTCACATTTAGGTCTTTAGTCCATTTTTAGTTTATTTTTTGGTATTGTGTTAAAAGGTGTTCCAGTTTCATTCTTTTACATGTAGCTGTCCAGTTTTCCCAGAACCAAAAGAGACTTTTTCCCATTGTATATTCTTGCTTCCTTTGTCATAGATTAATTGATCATGTAATCATGGTTTACTTCTGTGTTGTCTATTCATTCCACTGATCTATGTGTCTGTTTTTGTGTTAGCGTACTGTTCTGATTACTATAGCTTTGTAGTATATCTTGAAATCTGGAATTGTGATACCACCAGCTCTGTTCTTCTTTCTCAAGTTTGCTTTGGCTATTTGTGGTCTTCTGTGGTTCTATAGAAATTTTAATATTTGTTCTAGTTTTGTGGAAAAGTTATTGATATTTTGATAGGGATTGCATTGAATTTGTAGATTGCTTTGGGTAATATGGACATTTTAACAATATTAATTCTTCCAATCCATGAGCATGGAATATCTTTCCATTTGTCTGTGTCATCTTCAATTTATTTCATCAGTGTTTTATAGTTTTTGGAGCATAAGTCTTTCACATCTTTGATGAGGTTTATTCCTAAGTATTTTATTCTTTATTGTGCAATTGTAAATGCTGTTGTTTTCTTACTTACTAATTTTGCTACTTTGTTATTAGTGTGTAGAAAGGCTATTGATTTCTGAGTATTAATTATATATCCAATAATTTTACTGAATTCATTTATTACTTTTAGCAGTTGTTTGATGGAGTATTTAGAATTTTCCATGTATCATGTCAGCTGCAAATAGTGACAGTTTTTCTTTTTCCCATTATGGATGTCTCTTATATCTTTTTCTTGTCGATTGCTGTGGCTGAGGCTTTCAGTTGGAAATCTAGGTAAGTCTTTCAGAGAACAAAATAGGCTTTCTAGAATAAAAAAATGTAACTGTCAATTTTAAAAATTCAATGGACAGGTTAAATAGTAAATTAGAAATAGAGACTGTTGCTGATCTGGAAAGTAGATCTGAAGAAATTATTCATAATTCAGCAGAGAGCAAGAGAAAAGGGGTAGGAATTATAAATGATAAAGTTGAAAATATGAAAGATAGAATGAGAAATCTAACATAAATATAATTACATTTCTAGATGGAGAGAATGCAGAAAATGAGAGAGATGCAAAATTCAGAGTAGTGGCTGATAGTTTTCCTTATTGATGAAAAACATAAATCCTTAAATTCAAGAATTGCAACATCTCAAGCAGGACAAATACAAAGAAAGCTGTACATAGACACATTGTGGTAAAAAGATAGAGAACGTCTGAAAAAAAGCCAGACAGGAATGACAGGTTATTTCTAAAAGACTGATTATTAAACTGAGAGCAGACTTCTTAAAAGCAACAAAGTCAGAAGACAAAGGAATAAAACAGTTGACTCTTGAACAAAGTGGAGGTTAGGAATGCTGACCTCTGTGCAGTTGAAAATCTGTGAGTAAATTTTGGCTCCTCACAGCCAAACTTAACTACTAATAGCCTACTGTTGACTGGAAGCATTACTGATAGCATAGATCAATTAACACATATTTTGCATGTTATGTGTATTATATAATGTATTCTTATAATAAAGTAAGCTAGAGAAAAAATGTTATTAAGAAAGTCATAAGGAAGAGAAAATACATTTACAGTACTGTACTGTATTTATAAAAAACTCCATGTATAAATGGGCCTGCATAGTTCAAATGTGTGTTAAGGGTCAACTGCACTTTCAAAGTGCCAAAGGAAAATATCTGAAAAGCTAATGTTGAAAAATAAGAGCTAAATAAAGACAATTTCAGACATGTAAAATCAGATCTTCACTAATAGATTTTCTATAATGAATTTCCAGAAGAATGGAAGAAGAATGAGATCAAAGAAGGAATAATGAGCTAAGAAATTTAGATAAACATAAACAACCATTACGTATATTAAACAATATAGTGACCAAGTTGGGGAGTTTATTTTATTTTATTAAAAAAAATTTTTTTAATGTCTATTTATTTTTGAGACAGAGAGAGACAGAGCATGAATGGGGGAGGGTCAGAGAGAGAGGGAGACACAGAATTCAAAGCAGGCTCCAGGCTCTGAGCTGTCAGCCCAGAGCCCGACGCGGGGCTCGAACTCACAGACTGTGAGATCCTGACCTGAGCTGAAGTCGGACGCTTAACTGACTGAGCCACCCAGGCGCCCCAAGTTGGAGAGTTTAAAAAGGTGGAATTGAAATACTGGAAAACAGTAATAAATAAGCTGAGGAGGTGATCAACATTAAAATTTTAGAAGGTCCTTGTATCATTGGGGGGAAGGTATAGATACTAATTAATTTTAGACTTGGTTCATTTAAGTATGACTATTAAAATTTAAGGGTAACTATGAAAAGAATAGAAATAGAGTATACAACATACAACCCAGTAGAGGAAAAAATTGAATAACAAAAGTTCAGTTACTTGTAAAGAAGGCAGAAAAGGCAAAAATAGAAGCATTAAAAAAAATCAGAGTAGAAAACATTAAATTAGATGGTATGAATAAATAAAAAATATGTTAGTGATAAAAATAAATGTTGTGTGAAATAAACCGCTTAAAACGCTGAAATTTTAAATTGATAATTGATTTTTTTCAAAATCCGGTTATATCTTTTTACAAATGACACACTTAAAACATAAAGACCATATTATTTCATCACAGTGCAATTAAGTTAGGCATCAATAGCAAGAACAAAACACAACCTTAAAATATATATATAAAATTAAAAATACATATTTGATTAACTCATGGGACAAGGAAGAAGCCTTAATGTAAATTAGAAAATATTTATAACTGAATTTAATACAGTATCTCACATCAAAACCTGTAGGGTGAAGCAAAGGAAGATTGTGCTTAGAGACAAAGTTATAGCCTTTAAATATCTTTATTAGGAAATAAGAAAGAATGAGTATTTATACATTAAGTGTCCAACCTAAGAAGATAGAAACAATCATATGAACCCAAAAAAGTAGAAGGAAGAAAATAACAAAGTTAAGAGCAAGATTAATAAAAAGAAACTGAAGCTATGATAGAAAGAATTTAACTGCCATATTGATACTTAAAAAGATTGCCTTTTTTTTGGAAAATGGATAAACCTTTGTCCACACTAATCAACTAATAAAGGAATAAAGTAGAAGAAATAAAGGAAGTTTGTAACTAGAAATACAGAAGAGATAGAAGAGATTAAAAATAAGTTATTACTGTTAACTATTTTATGCTGATAAACCTGAAATCTTAAAATGGGCAATATTCTGGGCAAATATAACAACAAAAATGACTCTGGAAGAAATTGAAAATCTTAGTAGACTTATAAACTTTAAAGTAATGAATCAATAAGTAAAACTACCACACACCTCATTCTGAATACTATAATCCAGATGATTTCACAAATGAGTTCTATCAACATTCAAGAAATAAATAAATCCAATCTCACAAAACTCAGCTGAGGAATAAAAAAAAAGAACAATTCCCCTCAATTCATTTTATGAGGGTTTATAACCTTGATAATAAAATTGACAAGAACATAAAAAAAATACAGGCTTATGTTTCATATAAAAATAGAAAAATCTTATGCAAAATATTAGTATTTCTATGTAGAAAATGTTAAATTTTTGCTGACAGACATTAAAGAGATCTAAATGGGGAAAGAGGTACATCATGTACATAGATAGAAAGATTAATATTGTAAATATGTCAGTGATCCCCCAAATTAATCTAAAAATTCAATACAGTTTCAGCCAGAATTCAAACTATATTTTTTTGGTGGAACTTAAAAAGCTAATTATAAGAGGGGCATCAAAGAGCAAAGGGCCAAAATTGGCAGCTGATATTTATTGAACACTTACTATATTCCAGGCAGTGTTCTAATGCTTTACACGTAGGAACTAATTTAATCATCACAATAGTCCTATAAGGTAGGTACTGTTTTGTACCTATTTCATATATGAAAAAACTGGGGCACAGAAAGGTTATAATTAATTTGGCCAGGGTGTCACAGCCATTAAGCAGCAGAACTAGAACTCAAACCCAGGAAATTTGGTTCCAGATTCTTTACTCTTTTTTTCCCTATTTGCTTGTACATATACAGATTCCATACTCTTAAACTCCACAATAGATAATTTTGAAGAATGAGTTGGGGAGTTCACTCTGCCTCACATCAGGAATTACTATATAGCTATAATGATTAAGAGAGAGTGATATTGGCATGACAGTAGACAAATAGGCCAAGGGAACAGAATAGAGAATCCAGAAGTAGACTCAAGAGACCAACCCCAAGAAGGATGCTATAATTAGAACTTATTCATTCATTCAACAAATGTTTCTAAAGCATGAACTGTGTGGTTGGCATTAGAAATACAGTAGTGAATAAGAGATGAGCCCTTCACTCATGGAGTTTACATGCTAGTGGGGGAAGACAGAAAATACACAATAAAGCTATAATATAAGTTAAGTAGTTTGTAGTGGTAAAGTGGGTGTTATTGTGGCAGCAGAGAGCAGAGAGCCCAGCAGAAACCTGAAGAGCCCTGTGGAACATACTTCTATAGATAACGTTGAAGCTGTGGGGAGGAGTGGTTGATAATTTCAGAGACATGGAATGGACCCAGTAATGGCTTCTCTAGTTTACATTAGGGTTGGCTGGGCCAGTGGGGCAGGAGGAGAGACAGACCACGTTCCCTAAATATTCAGCAACCCCATCTTTTTTTTTATGTGTTTTATTTTTTTTATTTTTTTATTTTTTCAATATATGAAATTTATTGTCAAATTGGTTTCCATACAACACCCAGTGCTCATCCCAAAAGGTGCCCTCCTCAATACCCATCACCCACCCTACCCTCCCTCCCACCCCCCATCAACCCTCAGTTTGTTCTCAGTTTTTAAGAGTCTCTTATGCTTTGGCTCTCTCCCACTCTAACCTCTTTTTTTTTTTTCCTTCCCCTCCCTCATGGGTTTCTGTTCAGTTTCTCAGGATCCACATAAGAGTGAAACCATATGGTATCTGTCTTTCTCTGTATGGCTTATTTCACTTAGCATCACACTCTCCAGTTCCATCCACGTTGCTACAAAGGGCCATATTTTGTTCTTTCTCATTGCCACATAGTACTCCATTGTGTATATAAACCACAATTTCTTTATCCATTCATCAGTTGATGGACATTTAGGCTCTTTCCATAATTTGGCTATTGTTGAGAGTGCTTCAGCAACCCCATCTTGATGAGCAGTGGTTGTCAGCAGAGGTGATTTCTTCAAGGTATTGTTGAAGCTTGGAGCTTCCCAAGGCATTGACCAAGTTGTGATGGGTAGTGCAAGGAAGTGACAGCAGTGATATCTCTTGCTATTGAGGGCAGTGGGTTCTGGGTGAAGCATAGCAGCCACTCAAGACATTTGATCCAGCCTTTGAATCAAGGTACTAGGGTATCATGTGGGATACCCTATCATGTGGGAGTGTCATGTTAGATATGAAGCCACCAAATATCCCTATGCATTACATTTAGAATTTTTACTGAACACAAAAATTAACTTCTGGAATAGCACTGTGGCAGGAATCTCAGCCATACAGGAATTTCTCTTTCTTCAACATACTCTTCTCATTCCTACCTCAAAGCCTTTGTGCTTGCTGTGAAATAATCTTCCATATCTTTGCAATATTTCAACTCAAATATCACCCCTTTAAGATAGATCTTCTGTGTCCTATGTAAAGTAAACCCTTAACCACTCTCTATCATGTTCTTTTGCTTCATACTCTTCTTAGCACTTATCACTATATGAAGTTATCTTGTATATTTGCTTACTATCTTTTACTCAAATGCAATCTCTATGAAGACAGAAGCCATTTCTTTCTGGATCACTGCTTTATCCCTAGTGCTTGATAAAGCTGCTGACATATAGTAAGTGTTCAATAAATGTATGTTGTGGAAGGAGGGAATGAAGCAAGCAAGCAAGCAAGGAAATGTATCTGCTAGGGGCAAAAGATAACTTATCCTAGTGAAATGAGAATTTGAAGCCCTCTGAGTTAACCCCTTGACTCTGCCAAGCAAGATTGTATATACACTTCAGCCTAGTGTCTACAATTGATTGTTGTCATTAGCTGCAACCAGAATAACAAGGCCTCAAAGCTTTCTGGTCATAGAATTTACCAGGGTGGACCTGTAAGATTCCCTCCACAACTCTGGTTTCTGAAAGAGAGAGCATTTCTCTCTCTCCCTCAACCCTATCACCCCAACTCCCTGCTAGTGGTTCTGGTTGTTTGTCTGCCTAGGACGATATCATACTTCTGGTATGCACAGAATTTCTGTTTTTGCCTTGGGTGCTTTAGGTTGCCATTTTGTAAAAACTATGTTATATGATTAACATTTTTAAATAATTTGTATTAATGGGATAATTGCTTAGAATGTAAAAGTGAGGAAATGGATCACTTAATTCCATTACTCCTCTTTTTATATTGAATATTTTATTAAATACATTTTATATCTCCCCTCCCCCCACATTTTACTCACTATTGTGTTTGTAGTAATAAAATGGTGAGATTATATGTAAAATCTAAACTACATGCTCTGGAAACTTTTTTCAGATGCATTTGGTTTAAAACGGTAGGTTTATTAGCACTTTTAGAATACAAAATGGCCCAAAGTTATTGTAAATCCATTGTTTTCCATTTTCATATGATCAATAATGTTACACAACCAGGTAACATTTTAGATAAATTGACTGACTCAGTGTAAACTGTTACAGTGCACACTAATTGTATATAAAATCTTACATATGACAAACTAAAGAAAAAAGAAAAAAAACAATGATGTTATGTAGTATGAATGGTAGAGGATTGAGTAAGAGGATGCTCAAGGTAATTTCAGTAATAGGTAGTAGTATTTACTATTCCAAGTCACTGTTTTAAATACTTTGTTGATATTAATTTATATAATGTTAAATAATCCTGTGAAGAATGTGCTATTATTATCATTGTCATTTTACATGTGGGAGAACGGTAGCATAGAGATATCAAGTTACTTGTCCAATGTCACACAGTTAGGAAGTGATGGAGCTTAAATTTGATCACAGTCTGACCCCAGAGACCTTTCTTTTAACCACTGTTCTGGTACTTTTGATTGCTAGTAATTTTCTTTCCTGCTTAGCTTAATTGCCCTCAACTAGAGAAATATTGTCAGGGGAGAAAGTAACAGGATCTTGGATCCTCTAGGGACAAAGCAACCCCCAACTCTTGGAGATCTCTCTTACAATGAAGTGTGTGTGTGTGTGTGAGTGTGTGTGTGTGTGTGTGTGTGTGTATGTGTGTGAATGCATATATATATATATATATATATATATATATGTATATAGTTGAACTATATAGTTGAATATATATATATATTTATGCAAACTCATTTATCCTTGCCTCAATAACTTCATATATATCAACAATAAAGATTAGAAACTGTAATGGTGAAAAAATATTCAATTTCCAATCACAATAGCAAGCATAGAATACCTAGGAATATAAATTTTACAAAAGTTCAAGACTCATGTGTAGTATCAATACCTAGGAATATAGATTTAACAAAAAAGTGCAAAACTTACAGTAAGAAAGTGTAAAATTCTACTGAAGAATAAAGAATAGGAACATGTCTTATACTTAGATAGACTCAATTTTATGAAAGCTATTAATTAACCTATAAATTAACAACATGTCCAAAGAAAATTCCAAGACTTTAGGGGGTTGTTTTTATTTTTTGGAACTTTGCAATAGTATTCTTCATTTTATGTCAAAGGATACATATTAAGGAATAGCAAGGAAATTTTAGAGTAAAACTAATAAGAGAGGATTTGCCTTATCAAATATGAAAATTTATTACAAAGCTACAATAATTAAAATATTGTAGCATTATTTTGGGAATAGAAGTAGATGAGTACAATCAAAATATAAAGCCCAGAAGCGAACCCAAATGTGGAATTTATTATGAAAGAGTCATTGTAATTTACTAGGGAAAAGAAATATTCTTTAAGTTTATTGGGACAACCAACTAATTATTTAGAAAATAAATAGAGCTGGATTAGTGCTCTATTGTTTATACCGTAGAAATTTTTGTTATAACAATATAAAATGTAAAAGAATGAAACCATAAAACCAACAGAAGGAAATATGAGTGAACATTTTTATAATCTCAGGGTAGCAGAGGCCTTTTCAAGCAAGATGTGAAATGCACAAACCATAAAGGGAAGATTGACAGATTTGACTACATAAAAATATTTATATACAGCAGAAAATGTCATAAATAAAATTGAAAGACAAATGACAAATTGGGAAAGAGCATATATGACAAAGGTTAATTTCCTTTAACAACCTATTAACAAACGATAAATATTCAAGTAGAACAATGGGCAAAGGACATGAACAGGACAATCATGAAAGAAAAATATACATGGACAATAAACCTATGAAAAGCTGTTCAACTTTACCTTTAATCAAAGAAATGCAAATTAGAACCATGACAAGATAGACTTTGTCACCTTTTGGTTTATCAAATGTTTTTAACTGGACTTTATTCTGTAGAGTAGCTTTTTTAAAGTTTACTTATTTATTTTTTGGATGCTGTCAGTGTGGAGCCTGATTCCGGGCTCGATCCCATGAATGTGAGATCATGACCTGAGCTGAAACCAAGAGTCAGACATTTAACCAACTGAGCCACCCAGGTGCTCCTAGAGCAGTTTTGAATTTGCAGAAAAGTTGAGAAGGTGTTACAGAGATTTCCCATATGCCCTTCATCTAGTTTCCCTTATTATTAACATATTAGTATTATGCATTTTTTACAATTAACCAATGCTGTTATATTGTTATTAACTGAAGTCCATAATTTCTTCAGATTTTCTTAAGTTTTTACCTAATGCCCTTTTTCTGTTCCAGGATCCTATTCAGGATACCACATTACAAGTAGTTGTCATGTCTTCCTAGGTTTCTCTGGGCTATGGTAGTTTTTTAGACTTTTCTTGACAATTTTGGAGTACTTAGTCGGGTATTTTGGAGAATGCCCCACTATTGGAATTTGTCTGATGTCTTAGGCACAAAATAAGACAAGATTGGAGTTATGGATTATTGAGAGGAAGAGCACAGTTTAAGTGCCATTTTTATCACATTATATCCAGGATACATACTATCTGCATGATTTATATGTGTTGATGTTGACCTTGTTGAGGTGGAATTTATCAGGTTTTAACACTGAAAATTTACTTTTTGCTCCTCTCTTCATACTTTACTCTTTGGAAATATGTTACTATGTGTAGCCCATACCTAGGGAGTGGCGCATTATACTCTCCCCTCCTTGAGGGCAGATTAACTGCTTAAATTATTTGGATTTTTTTCTGCATAGCAAGTTTGTTTCTTCTCCCTAATCCAATTAATTTTAATAAATGACTGATTTTTATATCAGTATGGACTTATGTATATTTATTTTATATTTTGGTTTATAATCCAATACTACTTTTACTTATTCTGATGCTTAAATTGTTCTAATTTTAGCTATTAGGAACTTTTAGTTGGGTCCTGTGCTCCCTTGATATATCCCCATCAGTGTGTGATTTTTAAAGCATTTCCTTACTTTATGGCATAAAATATGCCAGGCTTATCTTGTATATTTCCTGCTTTAGTCCTAGAGTCAGCAATTTCTCTAAGTAGCCCTCATCCCTTTTATTATAGAATAGTATTAGAAATCAAGATCTGGATGCTAAATGTGTACTTTGCTTCTGTGGTCTCATTGCTTCTAGGCCCTATTAGATGACATAGCAAAGAAATATATGTGTGTGTATATTAATCTGTGTATATACACATATCTCTAAACATTTCTATATGTAACCATCTGTATCTATAATAACTTAAACATGATTTCATACTGATGTCTCCAATCCTAATATCTTACCACATGGGTCATTTTAGCTTTCTCCCCTTCTTTATCTATAAATTCCCATGCTAACAGTGAGAGACCTGGTTGCTACCATCTGTCATCTATCCATTTAATTTTTGATCTCATTATACATGTATAGCTCCATCAGAATTGTTAACCCATGCCCCCATGGAACCAAACTGTGTCAGCTAGATTATAATGCTTATGTGTAGTTCCTTGTGCCTTAGCTTTACAGACTCCACTCATTTCCAAACTTAACTTTCATCAGAACCAATTCCATCTACTCCCTTCAGTGAGGTTGTCTCATAGATTTGTAATACTGATTCTCTTGTCACAGTCTGTGTTCCTCCCTGGTATCCTTGATAAATTATTCTTTAAACTATATACATTAAGATTCACTCTTTGTGCTATAAGGTTCAGTGTGCTTTGACAAATATATAATGCCATATATACATTATGATATTATATAGTTATTTTCTGCCCTGAAAATCACCTGTGTTTCATTCTTCTACTCTCCCTGAGCCTCTGACAACCACTGATTATTGTATTTATGGTTTTGGCTATTCTGGAATGTCATACAGCTAGAATCATATAGTATGAAGCTATTTCAGACTGGTTTCTTTCACCAAGCAATATGTATTTAGAGTTCCCCAGATTGTTTTGTGGCTTGAGCCAAAAATTTTTTTAGCACTGAATGATATTCCATTGTATTAATATATCACAATTTATTTATCCATTTTCCTATTTAAAAAAAAATATTTAGTTATTTTTGAGAGAGAGAGAGCACAAACAGGAAAGGGGCAGAGAGAGAGAGGGAGAGAGAGAATCCTAAGCAGGCTCTAAGGTGTCAGCACAGAGCCTGATGTGGGGGCTTGAACTTACAAACTGTGAGATCATGACCTGAGCTGAAGTCAGATCCTTAACTGACTGAGCCACCCCGGTGCCCTGTATCCATTCACCTATTGAAGGACATCTTGGTTGCTTCCAGTTTTTGGCGATTATTAATAATGTTGCTATAAACATTTATTCAGGTTTTTGTGTGGGAATAGGTTTTTATTTTTTCTATACTTTCATTTTTTCCCCCAACATGCCAGAGACTGTTCACCTTGGAGAACTGCTTTGGATATGCATATGATCTGGTGTGAAATTTACATCTTCTCTCATGGATTTTCAAGGGCCACCTCACTGGATGCCACCAGAACCATGACATTTTCCAAGTGGGCATATATTTAAATCAATTGGGTAAGTTCTAACAGCACAACTGCTAGATCATATGATAAGACTATATTTAGCTTTGTGAGAAAGTGCCAAACTGACTTCTAAAGTGGTTGCACCATTTGCATTCTCACCATTGCATTCCCAATGAATGCATTCTTTCTGGCATTGGGTATTTTCAATTTTAAAAATTTTAACCATTCTGGGGCACCTGGGTGGCTTAGTTGGTTAAGCATCCGACATTGGCTCAGGTCATGATCTCACAGTCCGTGAGTTTGAGCCCCGCATCGGGCTCTGTGCTGACAGCTCAGAGCCTGGAGCCTGTTTCAGATTCTGTGTCTCCCTCTCTCTCTGACCCTCCCCTGTTCATGCTCTGTCTCTCTCTGTCTCAAAAATAAATAAATGTTAAAAAAATTTTAAAAATTTTAACCATTCTCTTAATCATTCTCAAGAGAGAGGAAGATGGCGATGGAGTAGGAAGACTCTAGTCCCTTCTGCTCCCATGAACACAACTAGATAACTATCAAATCATCCTAACTACCCCAGAAATTCAATATTAAGATGGAAAGAACAAACTCCACACCTAAATGGAGAGAAGAGGCCACATCTAAGACAGTAGGAAGTGCAGAGACATGGTTTAGGGGACAAACAGATCATGGATGCTGCAGAGAGCAGGGAGATATGGTTGTTGAGAAGGGAAAGAGAGAGGAGCACACAGGAGAATGCACAAATTAAATATTTTCTCAAAGCCATTGGCTTCAGAAAATGAGAGGGGCTGAATTTTGTGATTTCTTGCAATCAGTGGGGCTTAAAGCCTAGAGATTTATTTATTTATTTATTTATTTATTTATTTATATTTTTGAGAGAGAGAGTGAGCATGAGTGGGGGAAGGGCAGAGAGAGAAGGAGACACAGAACCTGAAGCAGGCTCCAGGCTCTGAGCTGTCAGCACAGAGCCCAATGTGGTGCTCAAACTCACCAACTATAACATCATGACCTGAGCTGAAGTTATATGCTTAACTGACTGAGTCACATAGGTGCCCCTTAAAGCCTAGCATTTTAAAGGTCAGCAGGCTTGGCTAGGATAGAGCCTGGAGGGCACTTCCTTGCTCCTAGAGAGAAGGTGGGCAAACAACCCAGGGACAGATGGTGTTGAAACAGCTATCTGAAGAATTCCTGAGTCATGCAGTGGGGAGATTATTCACTCTTCTGGGAGTACATCCTTGAGAGGCAGTGGTCATGGAGATGCCTCTGTGGGAACAAAGGAGATGGCTTATGCTATTTTCCTCCCCTACCACTCAGCATAAACATAGAGCCACCTGTAGGAATCAGCAAAGCACCAACACTGACTGCCTAAATTGCTTACACCATGCCCCAACCCCTGGCTTGGCAGAACAGCCCTTCTCAGTCAAGTTTGCCTCAGCCCAGGTATGGTGGGCCCCTCCCCAGAGGACCAGCACAAACCCCTGCCCTCACCACGTTTCTAGACCAGAGAGTTTGCAGGGCCTCATTTCTGGTGGAGTTGGTATCAGGTCTCATTTCACAAGCAGACCAGAGCACACCTAGTTAAAGCTTGCCATGTCCAGATCAAGGATCAAACATTGCCCATAGCAAGCAAGGAGAGCCTTTTCAGGCAAATGGCCTGAAGGATAGAGCAGCCAAAATGCAATAGCAGAGCACATGCAGCCCACACTGGAGACACTCCCTAAAGCACCAGGCCCTGGGCATGACATGACTTCTTCTTCATAAGTGATTACTTTCAGGAATAGGAGACATACCTGCCTTTACTAACACACAGAAGAAAGCAGAGACTTAAAATACCAAGACAGAGGAATTTATCCCAAATGAAAGAACAAGATAAGGCCATGGCCAGAGATCTAAGCAAAAACAGATACAACTAACATGTCTGACAGAGAATTTAAAGCAAGAATTATATGGATACACTGGAGTTGAGAAAGTAATAGAAGACATCAATAAGACCCTTGCCACAGAGATAAGAGTTAAAAAAGACTCAGAGATGAAGAATGCAGTAAATGAGATTGGAAACAGCCTTGATGCAATGAGCAGCAGGATGGAAGAAGTAACGAATTAGTGACCTAGAAGACAATGAAGCTGAACAAAAGGGAGAAAGAAGAATTATGAAACATAAGAATAGACTTAGGGAACTCAGTGATTTCATCAAATGTAATAATATTCATATTTAGTAATACCAAAAGAATAAGGGAAAGAATAGGGGGCAGAAAATCTATTTCAAGAAATAATAGAAAACTTCCCTAATCTAGGGAAGGAAACAGACATCCAGATCAAGGAGGTGCAGAGAACTCCCATCAAAATAAAAAAAAAATGCAGGCCAACACCAACACATACTGTAATTAAATTTGCAAAATATAGTGGTAAAGAACAAACATTAAAAATGGCCAATCAAAAGAAATCCTTAACTTATAAGGAAAACCCATAAGGCTACCAGGAAATTTTTCAACAGAAACTTTCCAAGCCAGAAGGGAGTGTGGCATGATATATTCAAAGTGCTGAATGGGAAAGATCTATAGCCAAAAATACTCTATTCAGCAAGGCTGTCATTCAGAATAGAAGGAGAAATAAAAAGTTTCCCAGACAAATGAAAACTAAAGGATTTCATAACCACTAAACCATCTCTGCCAGAAATATGAAAGGGGACTTTCTGAGTGCAAAGAAGAGATGAAAAGTGATAAAGACAAGAAAGAATCAGAGAAATCTCCAGAAATAATGACAAAAGAAGTAATAAAATGGCACTAAATACATATCTATCAATAATTACTTTGAATGTAAATGGACTAAATGCTCCAATCAAAAGACATAGGGTGTCAGAATGGATTAAAAAGCAAGACCCATCTATC
Source organism: Panthera tigris (assembly GCF_018350195.1). Lineage (NCBI taxonomy): Eukaryota > Metazoa > Chordata > Mammalia > Carnivora > Felidae > Panthera > Panthera tigris. The sequence continues at coordinate 56,251,035 of NC_056677.1, read as the reverse complement.
TGCTGCCTACAAAAGACTCATTTTAGACCTAAAGACACCTGAAGATTGAAAGTGAGGGGATGGAGAAACATCATGCAAAGGGATGTCGTAAGAAAGCTTGAGTAGCAATACTTATAACAGACAAACTAGACTTCTAACAGAGACTGTAACAAAAGATGAAAAAAGACACTATATCATAATAAAGGGGACAATCCAACAAGAAGATATGACAATTGTAAATATTTATGCACTCAATATGAAAGCATCCAAAAATATAAAGCAATTAATAACAAGCAAAAGGAACTAATTGATAATAATAGTAGGGGACTTTAACACCCACTTCAATAGACAGATCATTTAAACAGAAAGTGAACAAGGAAATGATGGCTTTGAATGACACACTGGACAAGATGGATTTAATATCCAGGACATTCCATCCTAAAGCAACAGCATACACATTCTTCTCAAGTGCACACAGAACATTCTCCAGAATAGATTACATATTAGGTCATAAATCAGGCCTGAACAAATACAAAAATATTGAAATTATACCATACACCTTCTCTGACCACAACACTATGAAACTAGACATCAACCATAGGAAAAAATTTGAAAAGACCACAAACATATGGAAGATAAACAACATGCTACTAAACAATGAATGTATGAACCAGGAAGTCAAAGAAGAAATAAAAAAATGCATGGAAACAAATGAACATGAAAACAGAATGGTCCAAAACCTTTCCAATGCAGCAAAAGTAGTACTCAGAGAGAATTATATAGCAATATAGGCCTACCTCAGTAAGCAAGGAAAACTCTCGAACAACCTAACATTACACCTAATGGACTGAGAAAGAGAACAAGAAGAGAAGCCTAGATCCTACAGAAGGAAGGAAATAATAAAGATTAGAGTAGAGGGTCACCTGGACAGCTCAGTCGGTTGAGTGCCTGACTCTTGATTTTGGCTCAGGTCATGATCTCGTGCTTTCTGGGATTCGATTGAGTCCCATGTTGGATTCTGTGCTAACAGCATGGAGTCTGCTTGGGATTCTGTCTCTCTGTCTTTCTCTACCCCTTCCCCATTTGTGGTTTTTTTTCTCTCTCAAAATAAATAAATAAATAAATAAATAAATAAATAAACAAACAAAAATAAAGGTTAGAAAAGAAATATATGACAGAGAAACTGAAAAAATAAAACCCAACAGATCAATGAGGCCAGGAACTTGTTCTTTGAAAAAGAAAATCATAAAATTGTTAAATCCTAGCAGGCAGGACTTATCAAAAAGAAGAGATAGGGCCCAAATAAATAAAATCACAAATGAAAGAGGAGAAATAATAAACACCACTACAGAAATGCAAACAATTATATGAGGATATTATGAAATACTATATTCCAACAAATTGGACAACCTAGAAGAAATGGATAAATTCCTAGAAACATATAAACTACCAAATCTGAAACAAGAAGAAACAGAAAGCTTGGACAAATTTATAACCAACCAGGAGGTTGAATCAGTAATCAAAAATTTCCCAAAGAACAAGAGTCAGGGCCAAATGGCTTAACAGGCAACTTCTACCACATATTTAAAGAACAGTTAATACTTATTCTTCTCAAACTATTCAAAAAAAATAGAAAATGAAGGAAAACTTCCAAATTCTTCCTATGAGGCTAGCATTACCTTGATACCAAAACCATATAAAAAGTCAACTAAAAAAGAGAACTACAGGCCAATATCCCTGATGAACATGGATGCAAAAATTCTCAATAAAATATCCAATAAAATTCTCAAAAAAAATATGGTCTGAATCCAAGAATACATTTAAAAAAGCCATTCACCATGTCTAGTGGGATTTATTCCTCGATTCAAAGGGTCATTCAATATTCACAAGTCAATCAATTTGATACACCACATTAATAAAAGAAAGAATGAGAATGATTTGATCATTTCGATAGATGCCAAAAAAGCATTTGACAAAATACAACATCCATTCATGATAAAAAACAAAACAAAACAAAACAAAAAGTAGGTTTAGAGGGAACATGTCTCAACACAATAAAGGCCATCTTTGAAAAATCCACAGCTAATATCATCCTCAGTGGGGAAGAACTGAGATATTTTACTTTATGGTCAGGAAGAAGACAAGGATGTTCACTCACACTAATGTTATTTAACATAGTACTGGAAGTCCTAGCTACAGCAATCAGACAACAAAAAGAAATAAAATACATCCAAATCAGTAAGGAAGAAATCAAACTTTCACTACTTGCAGATGACATGATATTCTTTATAGAAAATCAGAAAGAGTTCACCAAAAGCCTGTTAGAACTGACAAATGAATTCAGTAGAGTCAGAGGATACACATCAACATACAGAAATCTGTTGCATTTCTATACACCAATAATGAAGCAGTAGAAAGAGAAATTAAAGAGTCAATCCCATTTACAATTGCAACAGAAACCATAAGATACCTAGGAATAAACCTAACCAAAGAGGTGAAAGATCTGTACTCTGAAAACTATAAAATATTGATGAAAGAAGGCACAAAGAAACTGAAAGACATTCCATACTCCTTGATTGGAAAAAAAAATATTGTTAAAATGTCTATACTACCCAAAGCAGTCTACACATTTAATTCAATCCCTATCAAAAATCCACCAGAATTTTTCACAGAACTAGAACAAACAATCCTAAAATTTGTATGGGACTACAAAAGTCCCTGAATAGTCAAAGAAACCTTGAAAAAGAATAGCAAGGCTGGATGCATCACAATTCCAGATGTCAAGTTATATTACAAAGCTGTAGTGATCAAAACAGTATGGTACTTCCACAAAAATAGACACAAATCCATGGAACATAATAGAAAACCCAGAAATGAGCCTACAACTGTATGGCCAATTAATCTTTGACAAAGTAGGAAAGAATATCCAATGGCAGAAAGACAGTATCTTCAACAAATGGTGCTGGGAAAGCCATACTGTAACATGCAAAAGAATGAAGCTGGATTAATTTTTTACACCATACACAAAAATAAATTCAAAATGGACTAAGGACCTAAATGTGAGAGCGGAAACCATAAAAATCCTAGGGGAAAATACAGGCAGTAATCTCCTTGATGTTGGCTATAGCAACTTATTTGTAGATATGTCTCCTGAGGCAAGGGAAACAAAAGCAAAAATAAACTATTGGGACTTTTTCAAAATAAAAACCTTCTGCACAGTGACAGAAACAATCAACAAAACTAAAAGGCAACCTACAGAATGGGAGAAGGTATTTGCAAATGACATATCTGATAAAGAGTATCTAAAATAAAGAATAATGAAAAAATGAACACCCCCAATGAATGATCAATTAAAACATGGGCAGAAGACATGAATAGACATTTCTCCAAAGAAGACCTCCAGATAGCCAACAGACATGAAACAATGCTCAACATCACTCATCATCAGAGAAATACAAATCAAAACTACAATGAGATATCACCTCACACCTGTCAGAATGGTTAAAATCAACAACATGAGAAACATCTGGTGTTGGTGAGGATGTGGAGAAAGGGGGAACCCTCTTGCACTTTTGGTGGGAATGCAAACTCGTGCAGCCACTCTGGAAAACAGTATGGAGGTTCCTCTAAAAGTTAAAAATAGTACTAACCAGCAATTGCACTACTAGGTGTTTACCCAAAGAATACAAAAATGCTAATTCAAAGGGACACATTCATCTGATGTTTATAGCAGCATCACTTACTATTGCCAAATTATAGAAACAGCCCAAGTGCCCATTAATGGATAAAGAAGAAGTGGTATATATATACAATGGAATATTACTGAGCCATGAAAAAGAATGAAATCTTGCTATTTACAATGATGTGTATGGAGCTAGAGAGTATTATGCTAAGCAAAATAAGTCAGAGAAAGACAAATATCATGCGATTTCACTCATATGTGGAATTTAAGAAACAAAACAAATGAGCAAAAGGGAAAAGAAAGAGAGAGTGGGAAACCAAGAAAAGCTCTTAACTGTAGAGAACAAATTGATGGTTACCAGATGAGAGGTGGGGGGGGGATGAGTTAAATAGGTGATGAGAATTAAGGAGGGCACTTGCAGTGATGGGCACCAAGTGTGGTATGGAAGTGTTGAATCACTATGTTGTATACCTGACATTAATATTATACTGTATGTTAACTAACTGGAATATAAATAAAAAATGAAATAAAATAACATGAAATTTTAACCATTCTCATCAGTGGTATTTCATTGCTCTCCTTTTAAGTGCTGTTTTAATTTACAATTACCTAATTATGTATGATGTAGAACATCTTTTCATAAGCTTAGTTGTCATCGGTATATCTTATTTGGCATGATGTTTATTCAGATTTTTTTTGCCCATTTCTTAATTGTGTTATTTGTTTTCTTATTGTTGAGTTTCAAGTATTCTGTTTATATTTCAGATGCAAGTTCTTTATTTCGCATATGGTTTGGAAATATTTTCTCATAGTCTGTGGCTTATCTTTTAAGTCTCTAAACAGTGTCTTTTGCAAAGAAGTTTTTAGTTTTAATACATTTGTATTTTTCTTTCATGGATCACACATTGAATATTGTATCTAAAAACTTGGGGCACCTGGTGTCTCAGTTAAGTGTCCAGCTCTTGGATTCAGCTCAGGTCATGATCTCACGGTGCATGAGTTTGAGCCCCCCACTAGGCTCTGCGTTGACAGTGCAGAGCCTACTTGTAATTCTTTCTATCCCACTCTCTCTCTGTCCTTCCCTCTCTCTCAAAATAAATAAACTTTAAACAAACAAATAAAAACTTATTTGACAAATCCAACGTCATGTAGATTTTTTCCTATGTTTCCTTCTAGAGGTCTTACAGCATTGCAGTTTATAGTTAGGTCTATGATCCACTTTTAGTTAATTTTTGTAAAAGGTTTAAGGACTGTGTCTGGATTCTTTTTTTTTTTTTTCATCTGGATGTCCAATTGTTCTAGCAAAATTTGTAAAAACAAAATTTCTCCAATCAATTCCATTTGTTCCTTTGTCAAAGATCAGTTAACTGTATTTGTGTGAATCTATTTTCTTGGCCTTCTATTCTGTTCCATTTTTCTGATTGTCTATCCTATGACCAGAACTACACTGTCTTGGTTACTGTACCTTTATAGTCTTCCTTGAAGTTGAGTAGTGTCAGTTCTTCAACTTTGTCCTCATTCTCTGGTATTGTGCTGGGTATTCTGTTTGTTTGTTTTTGCTTATCCATATAATATTTAGAGTCACGTTGTCAGTATTCACAAAGTAGTTTGCTGTGATTGTAACTGAGATTACACTGAATCTATAGATCGAATTGGGAAGAAATGATATCTTAACAATATCAAGTCTTCCAATCTGTGAACACAGACTATTTCACCATTTATTTAGATCTTTTATTTCTTTCATCCAAATTTCATAATTTTCTGTATGTAGATCTTGTACATATCTTGTTAGATTTACACCTAAGTAGTTCTCTTTTTTTTGATGTCATTGCAAATGGTTATTGTGTTTTTAACTTCAAATTCTAATTGTCCTTTTCTAGCTTATAGGAAAGCAATCAAATTTTGTATATTTTAGTTCCAGGAGGGTTTTTTCTATTCTTTGGGAATTTCTTTATGGACAAAAATGTCATCTGTGAACAAAGAAAGTTTTATTTATTCCTTCCCAATTTGCATACTTTTATTTCCTTTTTTTCTCTTATTGCACTGGCTGGGACTCCCTGTACAATGTTGAGTATGAGTGATGAGAGGGTACGTCCTTACCTTATTCCTGATCTTAAGGAGAAAGCATTCAGTTTCTCACCATTAAGTATGATACTAGCTGTAGAATTTTTGTCTATTTTTAAAATCAAGTTGGAGAAATTCTCTATGTCTAGTTTACTGAGAGTTTTTATTATGAATAGGTTTTGAATTTTGTGAAATGCTTTTTCTACATTTATTTTTATAATCATATGATGTTTCTTCTTTAGCTTGTTGATGTGACTGATTACATTAATTAATTTTTCAAATGTTGAGCTAGCCTTGCATACCTGGAATAAACCCCACTTGGTTGTGGTGTATAATTCATTTTATATATTTTTGGATTTGATTTGCTAACATTTTATAAGGGATATTGCATCTGTATTCATGAAAGATATTGGTCTGTAGTTTTTTTCTTGTAATGTAATGCTGGCCTTATTGTATGAATTAGGAAGTGCTACCTTTGTTTTATTTTCTGAAAGAGTTTGCAGATACTTGATATCATTTCTTCCTTAAATATTTGGTAGAATTCACCAGTCCAACAGTCTGTGCCTGGTATTTCCTTTTTTGTAATGTTATTAATTATTGATTCAATTTCTCTAATAGATATTGGCTTATTCGGATAATTTACTTCTCATGTGATTTTTGTAATTTGTGTCTTTCAAGGAATTCATCTAAGTTATCAAGTTGTGAGCAGAGAACTGTTTATATTATTCTTTTATTATCCTTTTAACATCCATGAGATCAGTAGTGATGACCCATCTCTTGTGTCTCATATTGAGAATTTGTATCTTCTCTTTTTTTCTTGGTTGTTTTGGCTACAGCTTTATTGATCTTATTTATCTTTTAAAAAAAAGCTTGGTTTTGTTGATCTTCTGTATTATTTTCCTGTTCTCAATTTTATTTATTTATTCTTTAATTCTAGTATTTCATTTTTTCCGCTTGTTTTAGGCTTAAATTGCTCTACTTTCTTTAGTTTTGTAGGTAGAATCTTAGATTATTGGTTTTAGATTTTTCTAATATATGCATTTTTAAAAGTTTATTTATTTTGAGAGAAAGAGAGAGCATGAGTTGGGAAGGGACAGAGAGAGAGAGAGAGAGAGAGAGAGAGAGAATGCCAAGCAGGCTCCATGCTATCAGTGCAGAGCCTGATGTGGGGCTCAATCCCATGAACCATGAGATCATGACCTGAGCTGAGATCAAGAGTTGGATGCTTAGCCAACTGAGCCTCCCAAGCACTCCTCTAATACATGCATTTAATGCTATAAAGTTCCCTCTAAATTTTCCTGCATCCAACAATTCTGATAAGATGTATTATTATTTTCATTTAGTTCAAAATGTTTAAAAATTTCTCTTGAGATTTATTTGATCCATGTGTTATTTAGAAATGTGTTGTTTGATCTCCAGATATTTTGGGATTTTCCAGCTGTCTTTCTGTTACTGATTTCCAGTTTATTTCCACTAGGGACTGAGAATATACTTTGTATGATTTCTATTTTAAAAATTTGATCAAATATGTTTTATGGCCCATAACATAGTATGAATTGGTGACTGTTCCATGTGAACTTGATAAGAATGTGTATTCTGCTGTTGTTGGATTAAATATTCTATAAATGTCAGTTAGATTCACTTGATTGATGGTACTGTTCAGTTCAACTATATCCTCACTGATTTTCTGCCTGCTTGATCTATCAATTACTGAAAGAAGTCTGTTGAAGTCTGCATCTATAATAGTGGATTTGTCTATTTCTCCATGCAGTTCTATCAGTTTTTGCCTCATGCATTTGGTAGTGTTGTTAGACATATACACATTAAGGATTATTACATCTTCTTGGAGAATTGACTTTTTTATCATTATGTAATACCCTTCTTTATCCCTGATAATTTTACTTGAAGTCTTATTTGTCTGAAATTAATATAGTTACTCCATCTTTCTTTGATTAGTGTTAGCATGCTATATCTCTGTTTAATTTTTTTCAAGTTAGCAAACTTGGCTTTATCTTTTTTCATTTTCTTATTCTTATTATACATAATATAAAATTCATTATTTTAACCATTTTAAGTGTACAATGCAGTGGCATTAAGTATATTTTCAATATTGTGCAATCATCACCACTATTTCCAGAACATTTTTGTCCTCCCAAACAGAAACTTTGTAGCTGTTAAACAATAATTCCCTATTCCTCCCTCCTCTTAGCCTTTAATAACCTCTATTCTACTTTCCATCTCTATAAATCTGCCCATTCCAAGTACTTCATATAAATGGAATCATACAATATTTGTCTGTTTGTGTCTGGCTAGGTTCACTTAGTATAATGTTTTCAAGGTTCATACATATTGTAGCATATATCAGAACTTTGTTAGTTTTTAAGGGTGAATAATATTCCATTGTATGTATTTACCACATTTTGTTAATCCATTAATCTTTTATTGGACATTTGGGTTATTTGCACATTTTGGCTATTGTGAATAATGCTGCTATAAACATTGGTGTACAGGTATCTGTTTGAGTCCTTGCTTTGGGTATATCCAGGAACGGTACTGCTAGATCATATGGTAATTCTATGTTTAAGAACCACTGAACTACATTCCACAGCTGCCTCACCATTTTACTTTCCCATCAGTGACACATAAGGCTTCCAATTTCTCCATGTGCCTGCCAAAACTTGTTATATAATATTTTTATAATAGTCATCCTAATGGGTATGAAATAGTATTTCATTGTGGTTTTGATTTGATTTGTATTTTTCTAATGATTAGTGGAATGGAATATCTTTTTGTGTGCTTGTCACAGATTTATATATATTCTTTGAGACATGTCTACTCAAGTCCTTTGTCCATTTTCACACTGGGCTGTTAGTTTCTTTTGTTGTTGAGTTTTAGAAATTATTCATATATTGTGGATATTAATCCCTTATCAGATATACAATTTGTAAATATTTTCTCTCATTCTGTGTGTTGTCTTTTCACTTTCTTGATAGTGTCCTTTGACACACAAAGGTTTTTAAGTTTGATGAAGTCTGATTTATTTTTTCTTTTGTTGCCTGTGCTTTTAGTGTCATATCTAAGAAGCCATTATGAATTCCAAAGTCAAAAATTTTACCTGATGTCTTCTTCTAAGAATTTTATAGTTTTAGGACTCAGATTTAGGTCTGTTATCCATTTTGAGTTAATTTTTGTATATGGTATAAGGTAAGGGTCCAATTTCACTCTTTTGCCTCTGGATACCTACATTTTTCAATGCTATTTGTTGAAATGAGTATCCTTTATCCATTGAATGGTCTTGTTTCCTAAGTCAAAAATGAAATATTGACCATATATGCAAGGGTTTATTTCTGGGCTTTCTATTCTATCCCATTTGTTCATAGATCTGTCCTTATGCCAGTACCACACTATTTTGATTACTGTAGCTTTGTGGTAAGTTTTTATTCTTTTTCAAGAGTGTTTTGGTTATTCAGGGCTCCTTGAAATTTCATATAAATTTTAGGATGTGTTCTGTTTTTTCAAAATCTCTCTTGAGATTTTGACAGGGATTGTACTGAATGTGTAGATCACTTTGGATACTATTGTCATTGTAACACTTATAAGTCTTCCAATCCATCAACGCAGGATTTCTTTCTATTTGTTTACATCATCTTTAATTTCTTTCAGCAGTGTTTTGTAGTTTTCAATGTATAAGTCTTTTGTCTCCTTAGTTACATTTATCCCCAATATTTTTTATTTTTAATGATATTGTAAATTAAATTGTTTCTTAATTTCTTTTTTGGATTATTGCTAGTATATAAAATACAACTGATTTTTCTTTGTTGATTTTGTATCCCACATCTTTGTTGAATTCATTTATCAGCCCTAAAAGCAGTTTGTGTGTGTGTGTGTGTGTGTGTGTGGTGTTTGGGGGCAATTTTGGGGCTTTCTACATAAAATATTATGTCATCTGCAAACAAAGATAATTTTACAATTTTTTTTCAATTTTTAATTGGAAAGTAATATTTTTAAATTTATTTTTTCGTGTTTCATTGCTCTGGTTACAATTTTCAATACTACTTTGAATAGAACTGGGAAAGCAGGGATTTTAGTCTTGTTTCTGATCTTAGGGGTAAAACTTTCAGTTTTTCAGAATTGAATATGATGTTAGCTTTGAGTTTTTAATATATGGCCTTTATCACATTGGGGAAGATGACAATGGGGATGGCAGGGAAAACAAATATTTTACTGCATACATGTTATGTGCCAGGCATACTTCTAGGCATGTTAATGCATCATTGAATCATTAAATATTTGTTGGGTGCCTAATATGTCCTAGGCACTGCAGATACAATGGGGAGCAAAATATTTATGATTTCTGTGTTATGGAGACTACAGTAAACTGAATGAGACACCATGTAAGCAAATAAATGAGTGCTGTGAAAGAAATAAAGTATTGAGAAAAAAAGAGTAATTAGAGGAATTCATTTTTCATAGGTGGTCATGGAGATTTCTCTGAAAGAGTGTCATTTAAGCTGAAATCTGAAAGATAACAAGCCAGTGAGGTGATTGTATTTGAGGGAAGAGGATGTCAAATATAGGAAACAATAGCAAAGGCTTATCAGTGAGAAAGGGCTTGACAGTTTCCATGAACACAGAGGAGATCAGTGCGGCTGGAACATAGTGATGGGGGATAGAAAAGATAGCAAAAGTAATAAGACAAGGGGTCTTGAAAGGGGATGGTATAGAGAAGTAGCATGATCTGAGTTACATGTTTAAAAATTCACACTTGTTGTAGGGCTGGGAGTGAAGTGACAGATGGACCAATAAAGGGCATGAGGAATCTTTTGAGGATGATGATATTTTGTTGCCTTGATTGTGGTGGTGGTTTCATGGGTGCATATGTCTCTCAAAACTTACCAAGTCATGCCTTCAAATTGTACTATTGAACTGAATTACTTATTGCATGCATATTCTAATTCAATAAAGTTAAAATTTAACTTTCTTGTTACTGTGTGGGTAATGAACAGTAGAGAGCAAGAATAACAAGGATACTTGTTAGAAAGTCATTGCAATCACCTTTACCATAGGTGTTGACATTTTGTTTACTCCTCACAACCTTGTAGGATACATTCTTCATTTTGTAGTTGGAGAAACTGAGGCTCAGAGAAGTGAAGACTTTTTTTTTGTGCCATCCAACTAGGAAGTGGCAAAGATAGAAATAGAAAATAGGCCTCTATGATTCTAAATCCCATGACACTGGATGAGACAGGAGGGTGAGTGAAAGCTGGATCACTACCCTTAAAGAGACAACAGCCTGTGCAGAGATACAACATAACAATGGCAATTTTTACAACACTGGGAGCAAACTGGGGATAGATCTGCTCATACTGATTGCAGAGCATCTTGGGGCACTTCTCTGTAAATGAGGGAGCTGACAGGTGCCATTTTCCTCTCCTACCACCCAGCATAAACACAGAGCCATCTGTGAGAGGTGGGGCTGCATAGACACTTGCTACCTAACTTGTTAGCAGTGTACCATGGTAAGTTCTTCTGAGGAATCACCCACTCCAAGCCTGCTAGCCTTGGCCCTGGGATCAGGACAAATTTTGTCAAAGCCACACACATGCCTTAACCAGCTTCCAGGTGCGCAATTGCTGCCATGCCCAGCCATCACCTCGTGCTGCACCCAGTCTTGCACTCCTGGCCATCCTGGCATATATTCCCCAGTTATTGCAGTGCTCCAGGGGATCCAGCATAGGACTAGTGGCCCAGAGGAAATTTTGCTAACACCCATGACTCACTCCCAAGTTCCCTGGTGGGCACAACCCTTCAGAGCTGGCCTGCCTGTGTCCCACTGACACCACAGAGAGCAATCACAGACCACAACAGGCAAAGAAAGTACAAATCAATGCACTGAAAGGAAAAGTGACTCAGATACAACAGCAAGGCATAAGCAACATACATAGGATACTCTCATGAAATGCCAGGGTCTGGTGAACAGGGGACACTGCACTGCAGGGCATTCCAGGACCTCTTTTTTTATAAGGCCACTACTTTCAAGAGCAGAAGACATAGCTGACTTTCTTAACACAGAGAAACAGACAAGAGACACAGATAAAATGAGGAAACACAGGAATGTATCCCAAATGAAATAACAGGACAAAGCCACAGCCAGAGATCTAAGCAAAACAGATATAAGTACCAAGCCTGATAGAGAATTGAAAGCAATGATCATAAGGATACTCACCAGACTTAACAAAAATAGTGGAAGACATGAGTAAGACCCTTAATGCAGATATAAGGAATAACATAGCAGAGATAAAAGGTTCAATAAACAAAATGACAAAAATGCTTGATGGAATAAACAGCAGGATGGAAGGAGCAGAGGAATGAATTAGTAACCTAGAAGACAAAATAATGTAAAGTACTCAAGGTGAACAAAAGAGAGAAAGAAGAATTAAGCAAAATGAGAATAGACTTAGGGAACTCAGTGACACCATCAAACCTAATAACATAACCTAATATTCGTATTATAGGAGTCTCAGAAGAGAGAGAAAGGGGGGGGCAGAAAATTTATTTGAAGAAATAATAGATGAAAACTTCCTTAATCTGAGAAAGGAAACAGATATTCAGATCCAGGAGGCACAGAGAACTCCCATCAAAATCAACAAAAGCAGGTCAACACCAAGACATATTGTAATTAAATTGGAAAAAATAATGATAAAGCAAAAAATTTTAAAGCAGTAAGACAAAAGAAGTCAGTAACTTACAAGGGGAAACCCATAAGGCTATCAGGAGATTTTTTGAACAGAAACTTTCCAAGCCATAACGGAGTGGCATAATATATTCAAAGTGCTGAATGGGAAAAATCTACAGCCAAGAATACTCTATCCAGCAAGGCTATCATTAAGAATAAAAGAAGTAAAGGTTTTCCGGATAAACAAAAACTAAAGGAGTTCATGACCACTACATCATCCCTGCAAGAAATATTAAAGGGGATTCTTTGAGTATAAAGGAGAGACCAAAAGTGACAGTATATAGGTAGGAAACACAAAAGTAATAAAAATGAATATTTCTGTAGAAAATAAGTCAAGGAACTCATCAAAGAAATGATATAAAGAAAGGATAAAACATAATAACATATATCTAAAACATGGAGAGAAGAAGAGAAAGGAATGGGTTCAAACTTAAACTACCATCAACTTGATATAGACTGCTATATGCAGAAAAGGTTATATACAAACCTAAAGGGAACCATATAGCAAAAGCCATCAATAAATACACAAAGAATAAAGGAAAGAAATCCAAATATATCACTAAAGAAAATCAGCAAACTATGAAAAAGAGAAAGACAAGAAAGGATCAGAGAAATTCTTCAGAAACAACCACAGAACAAATAATAAAATGGTAATAAATACATATTTATCAACAATTACTTTGAATGTAAATGACCTACATGCTCCAATAAAAAGGCATAGGGTGACAGAATGGATTAAAAAATAAGACCCATCTATATGCTGCCTATAAGAGGTTCGTTTTAGACCTGAAGACACCTGCAGATTGAAAGTGAGGGAATAGAGAAACATCTATTATGCAAATGGATGGTAAAAGAAAGCCAGAATGGCAATACTTATATTGCACAAAAGACTTTATTTTTTTTAACTTTAAAATCTTTATTGAAGGAGGTAAAACAAAATCTGCTAAAAATATTTGATAGAAAAAAAAAAAGCAAAACCACCCAATAAAAATGAGAGCAAAGAATATAGTCATTTTACAGAGGAGCATACCTAAATACTCAATAAACATATTTAGAACAACTATTTTTTAGTGTTTATTCTGTGCCAGGAATTATTCTTTTTTAAAAATTTTATTTAAATTCAAGTTAGTTAACATACAGTGTAGTTTTGGTTTCAGGAATAGAACCCAGAGATATATCACTTACATATAACACCCAGTGCTCATCCCAAGTGCCCTCCTTAATGCCCATCACCCATTTAGCCCATGCCCCCCCCCACCTCCCCTCTAGCAACCTTTCGGTTTGTTCTCTATATTTCAGAGTATGTTTTGGTTTCCTCCCTCTATGTTTCTCTTATTTTTCCTTCCCTTCCCCTATGTTCATCTGTTTTGTTTCTTAAATTCCACATATGAGTGAAATCATATATTTGTCTTTCTCTGACTGACTCATTTCATTTAGCATGATACACTCTAGTTCCATCCATGTTGTTGCAAATGGCAAGATTTCATTCTTTTTGATTGCTGGGTAATGTTCCATTGTGCGTGCGCACACACACACACGCGCGCGCACACCACATCTTCTTTATTCATTCATCAGTCAATGGACATTTGGGCTCTTTCCATAGTTTGGCTATTGTTGATAGCACTGCTATAAACACTGGGGTACATGTGCCCCTTTGAATCAGCATTAAGAAAGAGACTTTAAAACAAAGACTGTAACAAGAAACAAAGATGGACAACATATAATAATAAAGAGGACAATCCAACAAAAATATATAACAATTGTAGATATTTATGCATTCAACATGAGAGCATTCAAATACATAAAATGGTTAATAAGCAACATAAAGGAACTAAATAATAATACAATAATAGTAGGAGACTTTAACACCCCACTTAAATCAATGGACAGATCATCAAGCAGAAAATCAACAAGGAAACAATGGTTTTGAATTATACACTGGGCCAGGTGAATGTAACAGATATATTCAGAACATTCCATCCTAACACAGGAGAGTACATATTCTTTTCAAGTGCAGATGGAACACTTTCCAGAATAGGTCACCCATTAGCCCATAAAAACAAGCCTCAACAAATTCAAGAGGATTGAAATCATAACATGTGTCTTCTCTGACCACAATGCTATAAACTAGAAGTCAACCTCCAGAAAAAATCTGGAAAGAGCACAAATATATCCAGGTTAAATAACATGCTACTAAACAATGGATGGGCCAACCAGGAACTAAAAAAAAAAGAGATAAAAAGTACATGGAAACAATTGTAAATGAAAACACAACAGCCCAAAACACTTGGAACACAGCAAAAGTGGTTCTAAGAGGGAAGCTTGCAGCAATATAGGCCTACCTCAAAAACAAGAAAAAATATCAAATAAACAACCTAACCTTACACCTAAAGGAGGTAGAAAAGAACAAAAAAACAAAATGCAAAACCAGCAGAAGGAAGGAATCATAAACATTAAAGCATAAATAAATGATATAGAAACTAAAAATAAAACAATAAAAACAATAGAACAGATTAATGAAACCAGGAGATGGTTTTTTGAAAAAGATCAATAAAATTGATAAACCTCTAGCCAGACTCATTGAGAAAAAAGAGAAGGAACTCAAATAAATAAAATCACAAATGAGAGTGGAGAAATAACAACCAACACCACAGAAATAGTTATAAGACAATATTGTGAAAAACTATAATACCAACAGTTCAAACAACCTAGAAGAAATGGATAAATTCCTACAAATATATAAATTACCAAAACTGAAACATGAAGAAATAGAAAGCCTTAACAGACTGATAACCAGCAAAGAAATTGAATAAGTAATAAAAAAATTCCCAACAAACATTAGTCCAGGACAAGATGGCTTCACAGGTGAATTCTACTAAACATTTAAAGAAGAGTTAGCACCTCTTCTTCTCAAACTATTCCAAAAAATAGAAGAACAAGCAAAACTTCTAAATTCATTCTATGAGGCCAGTATTACCCTGATACCAAAACTGGATAAAGACACCACAAAAAAAGAGAACTACAGGCCAATATTTCTGATGAAGATACATACAAAAATCCTCAACAAGATACTAGCAAACCGAATTTAACAATACATTAAAAAATTCATTCATTGTGATCAAGTGGGATTTATTTCTGGGTTGCAAGTGTGGTTCAATATTCCCAAATCAATCAATGTGATACATCACATCAGTAGGAGAAAAGATGATGAAAAGAAAAGAGAAAAGAATGACCATATGGTCATTTCAGTAGATGCAGAAATGGCATTTGATAATGTAAAACATCCATTCATGATAAAAACCCTCAACAAAGTTTGTTTTGAGGGAACATACCTCTACATAATAAAGGCCATATATGAAAAACCCACAGCTCACATCATCTTCAATGGGAAAAAACAGAGATTTTCCCGTAAGGTCTGGAACAAGAGAAGATGTCGACTCTCACTACTTTTCTTGAACTGGAAGTCAGCCACAGCAATCAAACAACAAAAAAGAAATAAAAGGCATCCAAATTGGTAAGGAAGAAGGAAATGTTTCACTATTTGCAGATGACATGATACCATATATAGAAAATCCAAAAGACTCCACCACAAAATTGCTAGAACTAAATGAATTCACCAAAGTTGCAGGATACAGAATCAATGTACAGAAATCTGTTGAATTTCTATATGCCAATAATGAGGAAGCAGAAAGAGAAATTAAGAAATCAATCCCATTTTTTACTGCACCAAAAACAATAGGATACCTAGGAATAAGCCTAATCAAAGAGGTGAAAGATCTGTACTCTGAAAACTCTAAAACACTGATGAAAGAAATTGAAGATGACACAAAGAAATGGAAAGATATTACATGCTCATGGATTGGAAGAACAAATATTATTAAAATGTCTATACTACCCAAAGCAATCGACACATTTAATACAATCCTTATCAAAATACCACTGACATTTTCCCACAGAACTACATAGAAAAAAAAATCCTAAAATTTGTATGGAACCACAAAAATCCTGAATAGCCAAAGCAACCTTGAAAAAGAAAGACAAGGTTGGAGGCATCATAATTCTGGACATCAAGTTATATTACAAAGCTATAGTAATCAAAAACAATATAGTACTGGCACAAAAATAGACATATAGATCAATGTAACAGAATAGAAAACCCACAATTATATGGTCAATTAATTTTAAACAAAGCAGGAAAGTGTATCCAATGGGAAAAAGATACTCTTTAACAAATGGTGTTGGGAAAACTGGACCACTTTCTCACACCATACAAAAAAAAAATTCAAAATGGATTAAAAACCTATATGTGAGACTTGAAACCATAAAAATCCTAGAGAAGAACACAGGCAGTAACCTCCTTGACATGGGATGTAGCAACTTTTTTTCTAGATATGTCCCCTGAAACAAGGGAGACAAAAGCAAAAATAAACTATTGGGACTACATCAAAATAAAAGGTTTCTTCACAGTGAGGGAAACAATCAACATATTAAAAGGCAACCTACAGAATGGGAGAAGATATTTGCAGATTACATATATGATAAAGTGTTAGTATCCAAAATATATAAAGAACATATAAAACTTAAGAACCCAAAAATGAGTAACCCAGTTAAAAGGTGGGCCAAAGAGAACAAACTATGGGCTGATGGAGGGAGGTGGGTGGGAGATGGGCTAGATAGGTGATGGGTACTAAGGAGGGCATTGTGATGAACACTGGGTGTTATATGTAAGTGATGTGTCACTGAATTCTCCTGAAACCAAGATTACACTATATGTTAATTATAATTTAAATTTTAAAAAGTGGGCCAAAGACATGAACAGACATTTCTCCAAAGAAGACATACAGATAGCCAACAGGCACATGAAAAGGTGTTCATCATCACTTATTATTAAGGAAATGGAAATCAATACTACAATGCAATATCACCTCACACAGGTCAGAATGCCTAAAATAAAAAGCAACAGCAGATGTTAATGAGGATGTGGAAATAATGGAACACTGTTGGTGGGAATGCAACCTGGTGCAGCCACTCTGGAAAACAGCGTGGAGTTTCCTCAAGAAGTTACAATAGAACTATCCTTTGATCCATCAATGGGTATTGCCCAATGCGTTATTTGCCCAAGGAATAAAAAAACAGTAATTCAAAGGGATACATGCACCACTATTTTTATAGCAGCATTATTTACCATAGTCAAGATATGGAAGAAGCCCAAGTATCCTATCAATTGATGAATGGATAAAGAAGAAATGGTATGTATTTCTACAATGGAATATTATTTAGCCATAAAAAGGATGAAATCTTGCCATTTGCAGCAACATGAATGGAGCTAGAGAGTATTATGCTAAGTCAAACAAGTCAGTCAGAGAAAGACAAATACCATATGATTTCACTCATATGTGGAATTTAAGAAACAAAACAAATGAACAAGGGGAAAAAGAGAGAGAGAGAGAGAAGCAAACTAAGAAGCAGATTCTTAACTACAGAGAAAAAACTGATGGTTACCAGAGGAGAGGGGGTTGGGGGATGGGTTAAATAGGTGATGGGGATTAAGGAGTGCACTTGTGATGAACACTGGGTAATGTATGGAATTGTTGAATCACTGTATTGTACACCTGAAACTAATATAACACGGTATATTAACTAACTTGAATTAAAATAAAAACTTAAAAAATAAAAACACTTATACCTTAAATAAAAAAAAGAAATGAACAGGATTTGGGGATGGGAAAAAGAAAAGAGGAAAGTGGAGAGGGCTGGGGAGAGCTGGGGAGGGCTGTGGAGGAGGTGTAAGAACTGGTGGGGCAACCAAAGGATTTCTAAGAAGAGCAACTCATATTGAAGTTCTTGGGACTACTGTGAAAAAGAATAAAACAGAGAATATTTAATATAGGTAATTGGTAACACAGATTATGAAAGAGCTGAGAAGCCAAATGGAAGATAGCAAGGCAATAAATATTAGTCATAGCAGGAAGCCTCTACCATCTCTTCTGATGGAGAAACACAAACGATTAAGTAAAGCCAAGGCCAGCTGGTGGAATCTGGGATTGTGATAGAGATATCCGTTGGGGAGCTGAAAGTATGAGGAAGATGCAGTCAGTGCCAAAAAAATGCCCCTTGAAGGAAAGAGGGAAAATACCCTAGTTTATATTTCCTTCTGTACTCGAATTTCCAATCAGTGTTTTCCATTAACCAAAGCCAGTTGGCAAAGACAATTGGATAATATCATTTACATAAGAAGAACATGGAATGAAACTGATAGGAAACAGGTAATGCCCAGCACGTCATTATCACCAGCAAGTTTGCCCTGTATTACTCCATACCTCCTCTTAACTAATCAAACCTTGAACTCATCCCCTCTTTTCATCTAGTCTAAACCCTTGTACTGTACCCCCTGGAACTCACACTTTTGATCAGCCAAATCCTCTCAGTTTCTTCTTGAAACATTCCACCAGTCTCTTGCCATAGCTACAGTCTAGATGGTCCCTTAGCATACCACTTTTCCTATAGGTGATTTTTCTTTTATATGACATACATCAGGAATGTGAATTATGTATCCTTGCTCTCTGTTTTCCCTTACAAGCCATTATTTCCAATTCTTGTGTAAAAATCCCTGTTAATGCCATCAATAATATTACCCTTCCTCCAACTTACTGCTATCATCTGCCAATATCCCAGTAATTCCCCCTGAGTCCACATTCATTAAGGACTTTGGCATTTGCCTCACTCCATAAGTTGGGTTGCTTTTGGCAGCATATAACAGAAAATGCCAAATCAACTGATGTAAACAACAAAGAACGTGTTCTTTCTCACTCACAATAAGAGCTCTAGTGATAGGGAAAGTTACAGGCTGCTTAATTCAGTGACTTTGTAATATCATGTAGGATTCAGGACATATCTCTTTTTCTCTGCCATCTTAAGCATACCATCCTCAGCATGTTCTGTTAGTCTGGTTCCTCTCATGGTTGCAAAACATATATGTACACCTTACTTGAGCATTTTCTTACCTGTAGGCAAGGACTAGTAGAAGTCAAAATTATAACAAGAAGCTTGTCTAATGAGCATGAAATAAAGGTGAAGAAAACTAGTTATATGTTTTAAATGCACTAAAATAATTGGCTGAGAAACCTGGATATTTCCCTGTCCACAAAAAGTATGGTGGTTATCAGGGTTAGGTCTTTAAGGTAAGATACTATATTCTTTGGAAATGTCTGGAGGGAGCTGCTCTTGCTTGTCTCTGTGGCTTTTTATGTGTAGGCATTCATAGTTGACCACCTGCCCTTCTGTTTGACACATTATTTCTTTATATATGTGAATGATTTCCATCAGGTTGCAATCAAGCCTTGCAGACAAGAGAGCCATTCTGTCTTATTAAGATGTCACTACATATCTCTGTTAATATTCATCTTATGTTAATTGAACAGTTTAACTCTCAAGGGCGATCTTAATTCTTTCATTTCTAAGTCCTGTAAGTATATGTTGCTTGAGTGGGAGACAGTACAGAATAGTCTGATTCTAGAATAATCCTGCTCTACCATTTACCACCTCTGAGCCAGTTTTACCATTTGCAAAATGAGGATTACAGTGGTATGTACTTCATAAGTTTGTTGCAAAAACTAAATAAAAAAATACTGCAAAAGCTGCTAGTGCAGCACCTGGCACATAGAATGTACTCAATAAATGTTGTCTGTTATTGTTATCAAAGTATAATATTTTTCAATTTTTTGTTTTAATATCAAGGAGAGGGCAGTGTTCAAAAGCCCCCAGGACAAGATAGCAGGGCATAATAGAGAAACTGCAAGTAATTCAGCATAGCTGTCAAGGGGGATGAGCAGCTATCCAAATATAAAGCTGAAGAGATAGGCATGAACCTGGTCACACTAAGGAATTTTGACTTTATTTTGTATATATTGAAGAGGGAAAGGCACTTAAGAATTGTAATCACAAGATACCAGGATCAGATTTTTATGTTTAAAAATCATTTTGACAATAATGCACAGCATGGATTACAAGAGCCACTGGAGGCATGGAGCCAGTATGGAGTCTATTACAGTAGCTTAGATATGAAATATGAGGCTCTGAGTTAAAAGAGAGGGTACAAGAGAGCTTGGGCTCCAGTAATAGTGGAGTAGGTTGTATCATATTAGCCTTCCCGCAGATAACAATAATAAACTCTAGACAAATCTCTTTAAAACTACTATTTGAAAAATGACCAACTAGTTGAATGCATTGGAAATTGATTGAACAAAATAAGGCAGAAACTGAAAGAGATCCGACCCTTAAAAAGAAGAGAATCTCACAGGTTGAGATCCAAAATTATATGTACTATCCCCTGAGAACAATCCTCAATTCTTGTGTCACAGAATGGCTTAAAGCAGAAAGTCATACCATTTTTGGTTGAAGTGTCAGAAAACAGAGTTTGGATTTGTGAGAGCAGCTGAGAATTGCAAAGAGAAGTCTGGTAAAAAGGGATTGTGGAGGGAACAACTAAAATCCTTGACTAATCCTGAACTTCACATGCTTGGGGGCATTCCAAGGACCTAGCAATAAACAACAGCTAGAAGGCTAAAAATCCTGAACAGAGATTTTATCTGCTGTCCGCTTCAGGGAAGACAGAGTTTGCAGTTTGAGTACTGCCAAGTGAGGGGTAAATATCCTAAAGTTTCCACTGAAATCCCAGAAGACACTTGACATTGGAGTGGAGACTATTTCCAAAAATGAAGGGACTTCCCTTAAGACTAAGGGCAAAATTGAAACAGATACACCCTTAAAAAACGTGAAACCATGCCCCCACATGTTCAAAATTACCAACCAGTGATTTATTTGTCCACTAGAACAAAAATCACTCCTTAGAGGAAAAAACAAAATCTACAGTGTCTACACTGTATAATACATAAGGTCAAACATAAAATAAAAATTAATAGACTTGTGAAAAAACAAGAAAATGTGAGCCAATGTCAAGAAAAACAGAAGTCAGTATAAACCAACTTGAGATAAGTCATATGTTGGAATTGGTAAACAAGGACTTTAAAGTTTTTTATAAATGGGAAAGGAAAAATATGGCTGTAATAATTGAACAATAGAGAATCTCGACAAAAAATAGTAAAAAAACTAAAAATAGAAATAATTAAAAGAAAATAAATGGGGAGGTCTGAGATGGCATAGACTCATTTCTCCTGAACAAGATGATATAGACTCAATGATAAGATAAACCCAGGAAATAATGCAAGGAGCAATCAAAAGAGAATTCTGAAAGATGGAGAGGATTGGAAGAAAAGTCAACAGGACAATTTATGATTGAACCCTAAAGAAGAAGGCTACTCATGCCTAATGTCTACTGATTCCCTACCTAGCAACAAAAAGAGGCTCAAGTATATTCACTCTTCCCCCAGATGGAAAGGAAATCCTGATGACAACCCGAGGTGAAACTGGCAGCATCAACAGGGAAGACCAATTGACAATAAGGGGCCAGAAGAAGTGTTCTTCCTTATCATCCCTGGTACTCCCATTATCCACCAAGAGAAAACAGGTAGCTGGGTTGCCTGGGCATGGGGGATTCCACCACAAGTGGCCTAGCACAGGAGGAACTCTTCATCCTTGTGGGATGGCCTGGGGTAAACTCTTTCTGTCTACTCAGCATCACCAACAGAAACCAGTGGAAGCCCCACAGCACCAAGTAAAGCAAGCAGATAAAAATACCATCTCACAAGAATATGCAATGGGAAAAAAAGTCTCTTTAACAAAAGGTGTTGGGAAAATGAGACAGCTATGTGAAAAAGAATGAATCTAGACCACTTTCTTACACCATACACAAAAATACACTCAAAATGTATTAAAGGCCAGGGCACCTGGGTGGCTCAATCGGTTGAGTGTCCAACTCTTGATTTTGGCTCAGGTCATGATCCCAGGGTTGTGGAATTGAGCCCTGCACTGGGCTCTTCATTGAACGTGGAGGCTGCTTGAGATTTTCTTTCTCTCTCCCTCTGCCCCTCTCCCTTGCTCATGCTCTCTCTCTCTCTCTTTCTCTCAAATAAAAAAAAATTGGGGGAGCCTGGGTGGCTCAGTCAGCTAAGCGCCCAACCTAGGCTCAGGTCATAGTCCCATGGTTAGTGAGATTGAACTCCACATTGGGCTCTCTGCTATCAGTGCAGAGTTGGCTTTGGATCCTCTGTCTCCTTCCCTCTCTGCTTCTCCCGCACTCTCAGCATCAGCCCAGGGCTCTTCATTTAAGTGTCGCTCCTGTTTTGGCTCTTGGGGATTTCACTTGGTTCCTTTTGAGCTCAGCAATGTATTTAAAGGGATATTTGTTATCTTTTATACAGTATTTCTAGGTGTGTTGTAGGAGAAAGTTATTGTCAGTATATCTCATATACAATGTTGCCAGAAGTGGAAGGTGTATTTCCATTTTTATATTCTTATAACTCCCAAATTTGTCTCCCCTGACCTCACTCCTCATATCTAAGAGATACCTCATATATCTTGTCTCACATCTTCACTTGGATATCTAATAGGCATCTCAAACATACTATGTTCAAAATAGAACTTTTGATTTTCCCCTCAAACCAGTTCCTCCTGGTTTTCCCAATCTCAGTGAGCTGTAGTACTATACACATATACACTAAAGCCAGAAATGTGGGTGTAATCCTAGTTGTCTCCTTTTCCTTATATCAGCACATTCTTTCAAATCCACTCCAAGTTATATATGTAATTCCTTCACTGATTTTCATCTCTACTGTAGCTCATGTCTAAGACCCCACTGTCTCTTCCCCAGGCTACCCACATAGACTCCTTACTTGTCTACCTGCTTCTATTCTTGACTCTTTCTGCACACAGAATGCACTGATTGCATCAGTCCTCAGCTTAAAACTTGCCCATACTCCTAGGATGAAACCCTAACTCCTTATCACATCCTACAATGCCTAGACACTGGTCCAAAACTCAGAGAGGACTGGTTATGTGGATAGCACAAGACCCTTCTGTAAATGGGTATCTGCTACTCAGTTCCAACAGATTGTCACCTTGCCAGTTGAGGATTCACTATTATCAGATCTCTACATTTTTTCCCAAGAGTACTGGAAATCTAGGTTTAGATGTGAGATCTTCTGATTTTAATTATTGGCAAAGCAAAATTAAAATAAACACAAACAAGAAAAAGCATTGTGCAGGCCAAATCACACTCCTTTGCCAGCCACTAATTTGCAGCTGGCCTTCATCCTAGGTGATCTGGTCCCTGGTTGACTCTCCAGCTGGCCCTTTTTCTGATTCTGCCCCCAGACTTACTAGGTATAGCAGACACTGTCAATGCCTTCTCATGTCCCTTAGATCTGTCATTTCAGTGCACTTTTACTTTCCATTGACCAATGTCTGCATCTTTGCGCCTGGCTGCTTTTTCTGGAGACTTGGAAGGTCACTCTGCTCATGGAGAACAGACATCAACCAATGACTCTGGGAGTTGGAGCATACATACTTGAACTCTCATTCCTTAAGTGGAGTTAATTCTGAGACATGTTTTGCCCATTTCCAAGTGTTTTGCTGAGGTATTAGGACTGTTACCCACTGTGTAGCAAGCTTATTAACATACCTTTTACCAGCCGACTTTCTTTCCCTATGTCATTTTCCCACTGATCTACTGGAATTCCCCACATCTCCCAATAAACTACCTGTACCTAAAGTCTTGTCTTTGTGTCTGCATCTGGGAGAACTAAAACTATGAGATAATAGCCATCTTCCGTTTTCTCAACAGGTCAAGCTTGTTCCTGCTGCAATCCTGCCTTTGCTGTTTCCTCTGCTTGCATGCTTTTCCCTCAGATGTTTGCATAGTTTATCTCCTTTTTTGATCTTAGTTCAAAAGTCACCTCTGCAGATAGGACATCCACGGCCACCCAAACTATAATAGTTCCTCTTTGTCTTTCACTATCAGTTTTATTTTCCTGTGAACTTTTCATTATCTGAAATTATCTTTTTAATTTACTGGTTCATGTGCTTATTGTCTATTTACCCTCAATACCAGTTCCATGAGAACAAGAATCTTGTCTGACTTGTTCACTGCCCTATCATGAGTACAGGGCACTAATTAAATGAGCAAATGGTGAATTTCCACAATTCTTGGGTTTCCCTTAGTACTCCCTCCCCTGATTCTCTGTTCTTAACTTGATCCTTAGGATGCCACAAAGCTGGAGCAGGTGGGCAAAGGGCCACCTTCCTACTGGTGGGTAACCTGAATCCTTCTACCAGGTTTATGCCTTTAGGAGTGCCCATGGGTATTTCAGTTGTGAATCCCTTTCTTCTAAGTCTTAGTTATGTCTTTGATATTTTTGTACTTCTTTGTATTAAAAATCCCAATTTTTGTTTGTTTTCTGCTCTCACTTTTCACACTGGCATATTGACAGTTGAAGCTAGAAGTGCCATTCCCAATTTCCTTCCCAGTAATTTTCTTCTACAAATCACTGGGTGTCTCTCACTATTATTTTTCTGTCACTGACATGCCTGCTGTCTATAGTATCTGGCCTTATGGTCTGATATGGGCATGTTTTGCACCCCACCCCCATTTCCAGTTAAAGTCATCTTGATCAGGTCAGCAAGTCTCCAGGCAACCACATTCTTCCCTAGTGAGATGCATGCGATCCTTAGCCAAAAGCCTATCATTTCAGTATCTTAAGCCATCATCCAAAAAAAACCCCACAAATCTGCACAGCTCCAACCCTCCCCTGCATCTCCAGCTGTGCAGGCTGCCAGCCACCCCCACACCTGGTTTCAAGGGACCTCTGGCCTCCCAGGCTAGCCTTGCAGCAGCTGAGATGTAGACAAATCTTATTTTCTTCAGTTCAGATGAGACAATATTGGAATTTCTCAAAGGGAAATTTGCTAGGAAACCAAGTGAAAAACAAACCAGAGAGAGGGAGGGAGAGAGGAAGAAAAAACACAAAAGCTGAGGAAAAGATACATTATAGAGTCTTAATTCCTTATCCTCAGACAACTATACTTTGACTACAGATTAGCTTGGCTGGCACAGCTAACAGGGCACACGGGATATGAGAATATAATCCTTCAACCTTTTCATAAAGGGGTGATGGAGATGGGGCAGTGGAGAAGCTTACAGGAAAGCAGAAAGAGTCTTTGTGTAGACTATTTCATTCCATGAAAATGGTACACAAGGAAGTGTGTGGGTTACTCCATCAGTTTTTGGAGGGGCAGGAAACCCCATTTACCAGCCCTTCTTGCTCTGGAAGCTGCCTACAAACTTGCTCAACTTGTTCATTTGTTTGACAGTTTTTTTTAGTGGATTCTTTAGGATTTTCTATATACAAGATCATGTCATCTACAATAGAGGTAGTTTTATTTTTTTTTCCAATCTGCATGTCTTTTATTCTGTTTTCTTGCCTAATTTCCCTAGAACTTACACTACAGTGTTGAAAACAATTGGCAAGAGTGGACATTTATGTCTTGTTCTTGGTTTTAGCCGGAGGCTTTCAGTCTTTCACCATTAAATATGATGCTACCTGTTGGTTTCAGGTAGATGCAGTCTGACTCTTTCAGTGACTCATGCTTAATTGTAAAGCTCTGCTATCCTTTTTGCATTTTTTTCTTTGTTTTATTTTTAGCCTCCTTTACTTTTTGTACATTTTTTTTCAAGAAGTCTAATTTATCCCTACAGTGGTAGAGAAATCAAGAGGAAAAAGGCTTGATTTTCTTACATTCCTCTGTTCAGCAAGCATTTATTAGTTGTTTACTATGTACCAATACTGTCCTAGGTTCTTGGGAATACAACACTGAATAAAATAAAATCTTTATCCTCCTGGAGCTTACATTCCAGTGATGAAATTAGACAGTAAGTAAATAGTCAATATAATTAAAAAGATAGATAAGTTCTGAGAAGGAAGAAAATTGGGTGCTGTGGTGCAGAATGTCCTGGGGGCTACTTTATAGTGAGAGGTCAGGGAAGACCTCTCTGGAAAGGTGACATTTTGGCTGAGATATGAATAATAATAAGAAGCAAGCCGTTGGAAGAGCTTAGAAAAGAGCATTCCAGCAGAAGGAATAAGTGCAATGGCCTTGAGGCAGGAATAAACATGATGAATATGGGAGAAGGGCAACTAGGAAGGCAGCCCAATATGGCTGGAGCAGAGAGAGGAAGGGGGACAGTAGGAGGTGAAGAGGACAAAAAAGTCATCAGGCAAGGACACTGGAATTCACTGAATACCATGGGAAGATACTGGAGCATGTTAAATAGGAAACACTGTAATTTAATTTAAGCTAGTAAAAACTCACAAAACTCTGGCTGATATATCTGTACATACCCTCTACATATCTTTGTAAAGCTTAGGGTTCCTTGAATTTGGTTCAGAAAGTCAGAGTAATTAAAGAGCCCCTGCTCACCCCTGCAGGCTCCCCTCTCACAGTAGCCAGAGGGATTCTTCTAAAAGATAAGTCAGATCATGTTCTTTCTCTCCTTAAATCTCTCCCATTGCTCCCTATTTCTCTGAAAGGAAATACCCTCTGAATGACCTTTAAGGCCCTACAATATCTGCCCCACCCCATGCTTCTCTCTGCTTTCCTCACCCATCATTCTCAACTTCATGCATACCCCAGTTTCCTTGGTTATTTCTTAAACAAACCAAACATGCTCCTACCACAGGGCCTTTGTACTGGCTGTTCCCTATGGCTGGAATGCTTTCTTCCAGATATCTGCTCAAATACTACCTTGCCAGAGAGGACTTCCTTGACTGATACCATTTCCTCTCTGACTTCATCTACTACTGTCATTTGTTTGCTTGTTCTGCTCCAGTCACATGGGCCTGCTTGCTGTGGTCCCTTGAGCTCAGCAAGCATACTTTCAAACCTGAGCGCTGTTGCCATCCCCTCTTTTGCTCCAGGCATAATGGCCTTCAGGTACAATACCAGTAGGGCACAAACTAGGGGTCAGACAAAAGGAAACGTGTGAAGAAGTTGGTAAGATGAGCTTGGAATGAATTTCAATTAGCATATGGTAGTTACAGAAACTTTTCTGGTTTCTTATTTCTACTGAGAATATTTTTCAATTTTTGTCATAAAAGCAGTAGATATTCATAATAAAAACTTTGAAAAATAAAAAAAATGTCTGGCAGTTTCTCAAAAAGTTAAATATAGAGTTACCATATAACTCAACAATTCCACTCCTAGGTATCTACCTAAGAGAAATAAAAACATATGTCCAAACAAAGATTGTACACTATTATTTATAGTAGCATTATTCATAATCAAATAGTATAAACAACCAAAAGTCCATCAACAGATGAATGGATGAACAAAAGTGGTATATCTTTAAAATGAAATATTACTTTGCCATAAAAAGGGATAGGAGCACCTGGCTACCTCAGTTGGTGGAGCATGCAACTCTTGACCTTGGGAGTTGTGAGTCGAGCACCATGTTGAATGTAGAGATTACTTAAAAATTAACTCTTAAAAAAAGGGATAAAGTAGTGACACATGGTACAACATGAATGAAACTTGACAACATAATGCTAAGTGAAAGAAAACCACAAGGCCCCATATTGTATGCCCATTTATATGAATTGTCCAGAAAAGGAAATCCCTAGAAACAAGACAGAAAGTTGATTAGCGGTAGCTTGGGAGTGATTGCTAATGACTTTGGCGTTTCTTTTGGAGGGGATGAAAATGTCTTAATATTGGTTGTTGTAATAGTTGCACAACTTTGTGAACATACTAAAAACCATTTAATTGTGCACTTTAAACTGGTGAATTCTATGATATATGAAGTATATATCAATAAAGCTATTATTTAAAATAAGAAATATATAAATATTTCAATAAAAATTACTCAGTATCCTACTACAAGTTTACATCTATTGCATTTTGGTATAGTTTATATCTCCCTATCTATCTATTGGTAATTAGTTGTAGATATAGATTAACTTCAAAATGGTATAGAATATAATACACCATTTTACATTTATTAAATTGTGTAGTTTATAGACCATTAAATATTTTCCCCAAAATATGATTATAATGGTTGCTTGGTTCTCAACTATCAAAGTTCTCTCAAGAATCATACCCTCTGGTATATTTTGAGGGGTAAAAGGAGGTTTGTCTCATGTCTACCACTGAGTTGTACCCTGAGTACTGCTTTTCTCTTCCACATGCTTATCCTTGCTCCTATTTCCCTCTCACCCTGTCACCACCTATAAGTCCTGAACTATAGTTCCCTCTGATTTGATGATACCCCTACACAGGCCTCAGTGAGTGGGAGAACAGGGCACAGGACACACCCTTCGAAGCCCTATTTATTCAACATGGTTCACCACAAAAGGCTGAATGTGCATTTCAGACTTTACTGAAGATTTGGAATGATGGAAGGAAGTTACATGCTCCTCAAGAGAAAGGCCAAGGTGGGTGCCTGGGTGGCTCAGTTGTTTGAGTGTCCGACTTCAGCTCAGGTCATGATCTTGTGGTCTGTGAGTTCTAGCTCCGCATCGGGCTCTGTGCTGACAGCTCAGAGCCTGGAGCCTGCTTCAGATTCTGTATCTCCCTCTCTCTGCCCCTCCCCCACTCATGCTCTGTCTCTCTCTCTGTGTGAAAAATAAACAAACTTTAAAAAAAAAAAAGAGGAGAGGCCAGGGTAGAGCTGCTCACCTTGTGTTCGCAGTCCTGATGATTCCTGGACTCAAGCTAATGACCTTGAGATTCCAACAACAGGCTTTGTCTGTGTTGCTGTAGACTTCTATGGACCTTCTGGGTTAGTGGCATTTTTCGCGGATCTACTAACCTCCTAAGGGAATATGGTTGGGAGGCAGATAGTTACAGTAGGCCTCTCTTATCCATGGTTTCACTTCTGCAGTTTCAGTTACCTGCAGTCAACAGTGGTCTGGAAGCAGATGATCCTCTTAATATATGGTCAGAAGGTTACTAGTAGGCTAATGCTACTAGTTACAATGCCTACGTCACTCACTTCACTTCATCTCATCATGTTGGCATTTTATCATCTCACATCATCACGAGAAAAGTGAGTATAGTACAATAAGATATTTTGAGAGACCACATTCACATAACTTTCATAACAGTATATTGTTATATTTTATTATTAATTATTGCTGTTAATCCCTTACTGTGCCTAATTTATAAATTAAACTTTATCATAGGTATGTATAGGAAAAAACATAGTATATATAGGGTCCAATACTATTCCATGATTTCAGGCATCCACTAGGAGTCTTGAACATATCTCCTGTGGATAAGGGAGGACTATTGTAATAGAAAAATATTTTGCTCCTTATGCATAGGCAGGTAGCCCCCTCAGAAAAGATTCCATGATATTTATAGCCACACTACATCCATGCCTTGACAAAACATGTCAACGCCACTCTTTTCTGCCTTTTACTATAGGTAAAGGTCAGGAAGCCATTATTCCCTCACATTCTACTGACCCATCTCCATATTTGAACAATCTTACCCTGAGGCTGTGCTTCCAAGAATGAGTCTTATCTGAGATAAACTAACCTAGACCATTGAACCAGCCATAGTCCTCTAGACACCCTAGAATTAAGAGTCTGCTGGTCACTTGACTTTATGTTAAGACAGTCATACTGATATAAGGACTAGTGTAGAATACATCTGAGGCAGATGAGGAGATAGTGCATAAGGGTATAGGTTGGAGAAAGAGATATTCTTAGTTGATAGTAGCTTAGTGAGCAGGCCACAAGAGGACACTGTGCTGCGTGGCTTGAACCCATATCCGGACAGCATTCTAACTTCCAGTGGCAGGAAAATAGGGTAGGCTCAAGCATAACCCTCAATTTATCTCTGGCTCACATTGAATCAGGAGGTGTCCTGGTTATCAGAGAGGGTAGTGGTACCCAGTTAAAAAAAAAATTATGTTTGATGGTTGGGAGTATTGGGGAATTGGGTTTAGTAGGCCTAACTACTGACCTGGCCCAGGCCTTCCCTAGTCCTGGCAGAATTTATGTGAAAAAAAATCCCAATCTGTCTCATGCCAAAGTGCACATAGAAAATGATAACATTTGTATAGTGCAATGGGTAAAGTGGAGACTACTCATAGAGTTGACTGCTCTAGTCTCCAGTTGGCTCAGGTTCTACCCAGTCACTTAAGGCTGTGGGGATTAATGTCTGTGTTGCAGCACACAAGTTGGGAAGCTCTGCTTTACTTGGAGGGCATTTGCTTCTGATGGCACCTATACCCTTGAAGCTCAGAGATAAGTAATAAAAACCATCACTCCCTGACCATGTTCCTATGTGGCCTTAGGCATAACTATCTTGAGACCTACAAACTTATCATTTCCTGGAGCAATTGAGACCCTGAACTTCATCTCTAAGCGCTGCCAGCACCATCTTTGGGCCAGGCTTGTGGCCAGATAACCCACTTTGCCAAGTAAATCGTCACCTACTTGAGAGGTGTTTTCAGAATAGGAGATAGAAATTCTAGTCCTGTATCAGACCTTCAGCTGACTTCTGGGTCTTATAATCAGGATGCCCATCCTTGAAAAGTGAATGTACTCACACTCTGAATCAGGATCCCAGACACAAGTATCCACGTATGAAATCTATGGTAGAGGTTTATTAAATCTTCAAATTCCTCCACAGGCATTGGCATTTTTTGTTGTTTGTTTTTTTGTAAAAGATTAAGAGAGAAGATTTCTGGTGATGCCAAGTCTCCAGTGGTTAAAGACAATGGTGTTATAAAAGGATCCCAAGTATTTATAAACCTTAGCCTGCTGGGTACCTACATATAGCCTCCTTTGAGTTAGAACTGTTAAAAATGTCATTTCAAAACCACTGGGGCGGGGGGGGGGGTAATATAAGGTATTATATTAATAATATAATTGGTATGAGTTAACCTTTATTGTTCTGTCACCTAAACAATAAGATCTTTTATTCCCATTGGATCTAAGGCCCTAAATATATGTTAATTTCCTCCATAAACCTGTTTTTCCTTTTAGTTCTTGGTCTGAGTAATATTGAGATACTACAGCAGCACCACCTGCAGGTCATACCGAAGAAATGTATATTGAAGGCTTGGAATTTGAATTTTAGATTTCTGAGAGATCTAGAGTAGCAGTTTTTAAATCTTGCTGTGCATTAGAATGGCTGGGAAGCAAAAAACAAACAGCCAAAAAAAAAAGAAATACAAAACAAACAAAGAAATCCTCCGGGCCTAACTCAGACCTCCAAAATCAGAAATTCTGGGGATGGGAGCCAGGATTAATTATCGCAAAATAATTCTGATGCCACTGACTTTTGGGAACCACTGGTTCAGTTAACAGTGGAAAAAGTACCTAAAGTACTGCAATAGCAAGTGATCAAGGACATGCGACAAATTTGGGGCTTACTGGCTATCACTACAAGTTTGTAACTCTTGTCTCAAGCCCAATCATGCCTCTCACCATTATTTGCAAAAGGCAATGAGGAATCATTGGACTATGAGTGCGGCTGAGAATTTTTTCTTTTTAAAATTTTATATTTTAAATTAACACCCTGGACTTCTGGTTTCCAGTCCAGTATATAAGGAGCTCAGAAATCACCACACCATCTTAGCAACTAAAAAGATGAAGAAACTGAAAAAAATCAACAACTCTTCTTAGATCTGTTAGAGAAGTGAGATCACTGGGAAGACTGCTGCCTCCAAAGTTGTACAGACAGATAGGTAGAAACAGAGAATCACAACCTACCAGAGTAGAAACTAATAAGCAGGAACTTTTGTGGAAGGCTGTGCCGGGGTAGGAAATCTGAACTGTAATTGATGAATTACTGGAGGCTTAGAGTGACAAGTCTGAGAGTTAAAAATCCTAAGGGAGCCAAGTCGTAGTAAGACCCTCGTGCTTTTGAAAATTTTAGTTCTAGGAGTTCTACCAGGTCCTCAGAGTAAATATCAGGGGAAAAAGTCCCCTTGTGTTTCTAGCAGGAGGAGAGGAAAAAGAAACATTTTGAAATATGCCAGAGCACTCTATTCTTCACAAAGACAAACCTGCTGGGATATTAGCAGAACCTAATTTACTAGAAGAGAAATATCCAACTCCAGCCAATGTTCATCTTCTATGTGGGAGAAGGGAAATAGCCAACTTCAGCACCCCCTAGGCCTCTTGTCCCATCTAAGTGGGAGGGGATGACAGAAACACTGGTGAAGTTCACAGTTTAGAAGTGTAGGTTGAGGTTGAGACCTAATCAAAGGACTATAGTACATTTTCCCTCCCCCCCCCCACACTTTACCACTACTTTACTAAAGACCTATTTACCTCAGTTCTTTTTACCCATACCTCACGTCTACCTTTCAACAAAAAATTACAAGACATACTATTTCGAGATATTTTTCCTCTAGATCTACTTTGTTGAGAGTTTTTATCATGAATGGATGTTGTACTTTGTCAAATGCTTTTTTACATCTATTGAGAAGATATTATGGTTTTTATCCTTTCTCTTGTTAATGTGATGTATCATGCTGATTGATTTGCAAATACTGAAGAGCCCTTGCATCACCGGAATAAATCCAACTTGATCATGTTAAACAATTTTTAAACATATTATTGGATTCAGTTTGCTAATATTTTGTTGAGAATGTTTACATCTATATTTATCAGAGATATTGGCTTGTAGTTTTATTTTTTATGGAAGAATTTTTATTTTTATTTTTATTTTTTTTAATATATGAAATTTATTGTCAAATTGGTTTCCATACAACACCCAGTGCTCATCCCAACAGGTGCCTTCCTCAATACCCATCACCCACCCTCCCCTCCCTCCCACCCCCCATCAACCCTCAGTTTGTTCCCAGTTTTTAAGAGTCTCTTATGCTTTGGCTCTCTCACACTCTAACCTCTTTTTTTTTTTCCTTCCCCTCCCCCATGGGTTTCTGTTAAGTTTCTCAGGATCCACATAAGAGTGAAAACATATGGTATCTGTCTTTCTCTGTATGGCTTATTTCACTTAGCATCACACTCTCCAGTTCCATCCACGTTGCTACAAAAGGCCATATTTCATTCTTTCTCATTGCCACGTAGTATTCCATTGTGTATATAAACCACAATTTCTTTATCCATTCATCAGTTGATGGACATTTAGGCTCTTTCCATAATTGGGCTATTGTTGAGAGTGCTGCTATAAACATTGGGGTACAAGTGCCCCTATGCATCAGTACTCCTGTATCCCTTGGATAAATTCCTAGCAGTGCTATTGCTGGGTCATAGTGTAGGTCTATTTTTAATTTTCTGAGGAACCTCCACACTGCTTTCCAGAGCGGCTGCACCAATTTGCATTCCCAACAGTGCAAGAGGGTTCCCATTTCTCCACATCCTCTCCAGCATCTATAGTCTCCTGATTTGTTCATTTTGGCCACTCTGACTGACGTGAGGTGATATCTGAGTGTGGTTTTAATTTGTATTTCCCTGATAAGGAGCGACGTTGAACATCTTTTCATGTGCCTCTTGGCCATCCAGATGTCTTCTTTAGAGAAGTGTCTATTCATGTTTTCTGCCCATTTTTTCACTGGGTTATTTGTTTTTCGGGTGTGGAGTTTGGTGAGCTCTGTATAGATTTTGGATACTAGTCCTTTGTCCGATATGTCATTTGCAAATATCTTTTCCCATTCCGTTGGTTGCCTTTTAGTTTTGTTGGTTGTTTCCTTTGCTGTGCAGAAGCTTTTAATCCTCATAAGGTCCCAGTAATTCACTTTTGCTTTTAATTCCCTTGCCTGTGGGGATGTGTCGAGTAAGAGATTGCTACGGCTGAGGTCAGAGAGGTCTTTTCCTGCTTTCTCCTCTAAGGTTTTGATGGTTTCCTGTCTCACATTCAGGTCCTTTATCCATTTTGAGTTTATTTTTGTGAATGGTGTGAGAAAGTGGTCTAGTTTCATCCTTCTGAATATTGCTGTCCAGTTCTCCCAGCACCATTTGTTAAAGAGACTGTCTTTTTTCCATTGGATGTTCTTTCCTGCTTTGTCAAAGATGAGTTGGCCATACGTTTGTGGGTCTAGTTCTGGGGTTTCTATTCTATTCCATTGGTCTATGTGTCTGTTTTTGTGCCAATACCATGCTGTCTTGATGATGACAGCTTTGTAGTAGAGGCTAAAGTCTGGGATTGTGATGCCTCCTGCTTTGGTCTTCTTCTTCAAAATTACTTTGGCTATTCGGGGCCTTTTGTGGTTCCATATGAATTTTAGGATTGCTTGTTCTAGTTTTGAGAAGAATGCTGGTGCAATTTTGATTGGGATTGCATTGAATGTGTAGATAGCTTTGGGTAGTATTGACATTTTGACAATATTTATTCTTCCAATCCATGAGCAGGGAATGTCTTTCCATTTCTTTATATCTTCTTCAATTACCTGCATAAGCTTTCTATAGTTTTCAGCATACAGATCTTTTACATCTTTGGTTAGATTTATTCCTAGGTATTTGATGCTTCTTGGTGCAATTGTGAATGGGATCAGTTTCTTTATTTGTCTTTCTGTTGCTTCATTGTTAGTGTATAAGAATGCAACTGATTTCTGTACATTGATTTTGTATCCTGCGACTTTGCTGAATTCATGTATCAGTTCTAGCAGACTTTTGGTGGAGTCTATCGGATTTTCCATGTATAATATCATGTCATCTGCAAAAAGTGAAAGCTTGACTTCATCTTTGCCAATTTTGATGCCTTTGACTTCCTTTTGTTGTCTGATTGCTGATGCTAGAACTTCCAGCACTATGTTAAACAACAGCGGTGAGAGTGGGGATCCCTGTCGTGTTCCTGATCTCAGGGAAAAAGCTCTCAGTTTTTCCCCGTTGAGGATGATGTTAGCTGTGGGCTTTTCATAAATGGCTTTTATGATCTTTAAGTATGTTCCTTCTATCCCGACTTTCTCAAGGGTTTTTCTTAAGAAAGGGTGCTGGATTTTGTCAAAGGCCTTTTCTGCATCGATTGACAGGATCATATGGTTCTTCTCTTTTTTTTTTTTTTGTTAATGTGATGTATCACGTTGATTGATTTGCGAATGTTGAACCAGCCCTGCATCCCAGGAATGAATCCCACTTGATCGTGGTGAATAATTCTTTTTATATGCTGTTGAATTCGATTTGCTAGTATCTTATTGAGAATTTTTGCATCCATATTCATCAGGGATATTGGCCTGTAGTTCTCTTTTTTTACTGGGTCTCTGTCTGGTTTAGGAATCAAAGGAATACTGGCTTCATAGAATGAGTCTGGAAGTTTTCCTTCCCTTTCTATTTCTTGGAATAGCTTGAGAAGGATAGGTATTATCTCTGCTTTAAACGTCTAGTAGAACTCCCCTGGGAAGCCATCTGGTCCTGGACTCTTATTTGTTGGGAGATTTTTGATAACCGATTCAATTTCTTCGCTGGTTATGGGTCTGTTCAAGCTTTCTATTTCCTCCTGATTGAGTTTTGGAAGCGTGTGGGTGTTTAGGAATTTGTCCATTTCTTCCAGGTTGTCCAATTTGTTGGCATATAATTTTTCATAGTATTCCCTGATAATTGTTTGTATCTCTGAGGGATTGGTTGTAATAAGCATTTTCATTCATGATTTTATGTATTTGGGTCATCTCCCTTTTCTTTTTGAGAAGCCTGGCTAGAGGTTTGT
Organism: Panthera tigris; assembly: GCF_018350195.1. Taxonomy (NCBI): domain Eukaryota; kingdom Metazoa; phylum Chordata; class Mammalia; order Carnivora; family Felidae; genus Panthera; species Panthera tigris. The sequence goes on along the minus strand of NC_056677.1, from coordinate 56,215,000 downwards.
CAATTTTGTTTATTTTTTCAAAAACCCAACTCTTGGTTTCGTTGATCTGCTCTACAGTTTTTTTAGATTCTATATTGTTTATTTCTGCTCTGATCTTTATTATTTCTCTTCTTCTGCTGGGTTTAGGCTGCCTTTGCTGTTCTGCTTCTATTTCCTTTAGGTGTGCTGTTAGATTTTGTATTTGGGATTTTTCTTGTTTCTTGAGATAGGCCTGGATTGCAATGTATTTTCCTCTCAGGACTGCCTTCACTGCGTCCCAAAGCGTTTGGATTGTTGTCTTTTCATTTTAGTTTGTTTCCATATATATTTTAATTTCTTCTCTAATTGCCTGGTTGACCCACTCATTCGTTAGTAGGGTGTTCTTTAACCTCCATGCTTTTGGAGGTTTTCCAGACTTTTTCTCGTGGTTGATTTCAAGCTTCATAGCATTGTGGTCTGAAAGTATGCATGGTATAATTTCAATTCTTGTAAACTTATGAAGGGCTGTTTTGTGACCCAGTATATGATCTATCTTGGAGAATGTTCCATGTGCACTCGAGAAGAAAGTATATTCTGTTGCTTTGGGATGCAGAGTTCTAAATATATCTGTCAAGTCCATCTGATCCAATGTATCATTCAGGGCCCTTGTTTCTTTATTGACCGTGTGTCTAGATGATCTATCCATTTCTGTAAGTAGGGTGTTAAAGTCCCCTGCAATTAACACATTCTTATCAATAAGGTTGCTTATGTTTATGAGTAATTGTTTTATATGTTTGGGGGCTCCCGTATTCGGCGCATAGACATTTATAATTGTTAGCTCTTCCTGATGGATAGACCCTGTAATTATTATATAATGCCCTTCTTCATCTCTTGTTACAGCCTTTAATTTAAAGTCTAGTTTGTCTGATATAAGTATGGCTACTCCAGCTTTCTTTTGGCTTCCAGTAGCATGATAAATAGTTCTCCATCCCCTCACTCTCAATCTAAAGGTGTCCTCAGATCTAAAATGAGTCTCTTGTAGACAGCAAATAGATGGGTCTTGTTTTTTTATCCAGTCTGATACCCTATGTCTTTTGGTTGGCGCATTTGATCCATTTACATTCAGTGTTATTATAGAAAGATTCGGGTTTAGAGTCATTGTGATGTCTGTATGTTTTATGCTTGTAGTGATGTCTCTGGTACTTTGTCTCACAGGATCCCCCTTAGGATCTCTTGTAGGGCTGGTTTAGTGGTGACAAATTCCTTCAGTTTTTGTTTGTTTGGGAAGACCTTTATCTCTTCTTCTATTCTAAATGACAGACTTGCTGGATAAAGGATTCTCGGCTGCACATTTTTTCTGTTTAGCACACTGAATATATCGTGCCAAGCCTTTCTGGCCTGCCAAGTTTCAAAAGAGAGATCAGTCACGAGTCTTATAGGTCTCCCTTTATATGTGAGGGCACGTTTATCCCTTGCTGTTTTCAGAATTTTCTCTTTATCCTTGTATTTTGCCAGTTTCACTATGATATGTCGTGCAGAAGATCGATTCAAGTTACGTCTGAAGGGAGTTCTCTGTGCCTCTTGGATTTCAATGCCTTTTTCCTTCCCCAGTTCAGGGAAGTTCTCAGCTATAATTTCTTCAAGTACCCCTTCAGCACCTTTCCCTCTCTCTTCCTCCTCTGGGATACCAATTATGCGTATATTATTTCTTTTCAGTGTATCACTTAGTTCTCTAATTTTCCCCTCATACTCCTGGATTTTTTTTATCTCTCTTTCTCTCAGCTTCCTCTTTTTCCATAACTTTATCTTCTAGTTCACCTATTCTCTCCTCTGCCTCTCCAATCCGAGCCATCGTCGTTTCCATTTTGTTTTGCATTTCGTTTAAAGCACTTTTCAGCTCCTTGTGACTGTTCCTTAGTCCCTTGATCTCTGTAGCAAGAGATTCTCTGCTGTCCTCTATACTGTTTTCAAGCCCAGTGATTAATTTTATGACTATTATTCTAAATTCACTTTCTGTTATATTATTTAAATCCTTTTTGATCAGTTCATTAGCTGTTGTTATTTCCTGGAGATTCTTCTGAGGGGAATTCTTCCGTTTGGTCATTTTGGATAGTCCCTGGAGTGGTGCGGACCTGCAGGGCACTTCCCCTGTGCTGTGGTGTATAACTGGAGCTGGTGGGCGGGGCCGCAGTCCGACCTGATGTCTGCCCCCAGCCCACCGCTGGGGCCACAGTCAGACTGGTGTGTGCCTTCTCTTCCCCTCTCCTAGGGGCAGGATTCACTGTGGGGTGGCGCGGCCCGTCTGGGCTACTTGCTCACTGCCAGGCTTGTGGTGCTGGGGATCTGGCGTATCAGCTGGGGTGAGTAGGCATGGTGCACGGGGGCAGGAGGGGCAGGCTTAGCTCGCTTCTCCTTCGGTGATCCACTTCAGGAGGGGCCCTGTGGCAGCGGGAGGGAGTCAGATCCGCTGCCGGAGGTTTGGCTCTGCAGAAGCACAGAGTTGGGTGTGTTTGCGGAGTGAGCAAGTTCCCTGGCAGGAACTGGTTCCCTTTGGGATTTTGGCTGGGGGATGGGCGAGGGAGATGGCGCTGGCAGCGCCTTTGTTCCCCACCAAACTGAGCTCTGTCATCCGGGGGCTCAGCAGCTCTCCCTCCCTTTGTCCTCCAGCCTTCCCACTTTCCAAGCAGAGCTGTTAACTTATGACCTCCCAGATGCTAAGTCGCGCTTGCTGTCGGAACACACTCCATCCGGCCCCTCCGCTTTTGCCAGCCAGACTCGGGGGCTCTGCTTGGCCGGCAGGCTGCCCCTCCGCCCCGGCTCCCTCCCGCCAGTCCATGGAGCGCGCACCACCTCGCCGCCCTTCCTACCCTCTTCCGTGGGCCTCTCGTCTGCACTTGGTTCCGGAGACTCCATTCTGCTAATCCTCTGGCAGTTTTCTGGGTTATTTAGGCAGGTATAGGTGTAATCTAAGTGATCAGCAGGATGCACGGTGAGCCCAGCGTCCTCCTAAGCCGCCATCTTCCTTCTCCTCTATGGAAGAATTTTTAAAATATTTTTAAGTTTATTTCTTTATTTTGAGACAAAGATAGAACTAGTGAGCACGAGTGGGGTAGAGGCAGAGAGAGAGGGAGATGGAATTCCAAGCAGGCTCCACACTGACATAGCATGGAGCCCGATGTGGAGCTCAAACCCATGAACTGTGAGATCATGACCTGAGCCAAAATCAAGAGTCGGATGCTTAACCATCTGAGCCACTCAGGTGCTCCAATTTTCCTTTTTTTTTTTTTTTTTTGGTAGTGTCTTTATCTGGTTTTGGTATCAGGGTAATGATGGCATCATAGAATGAATTTGGAAGCTTTCCTTCACCTTACACCTGTCAGAATGGCTAAAATAAAAAAACAATAAATAACAAGTGTTGGTGATGATGTGGAGAAAAAGGAACTGTCATGCGCTGTTTGTGGGAATGCAAATTGGTGCAGCCACTGTGGAAAACAGTATGGAGTTTCCTCAAAAAATTAAAACTAGAATTACCATATAATCCACTAATTCCACTACTGGGTATTTACCCCCCAAAAATGAAAACATCAATCAAAATGATATATGCACCACTATGTTTATTGCAGCATTATTTACAATAGCCAAGATATGAAAGCAACCCAAGTGTCCATCGTTAGATGAATGGATAAAGAAAAGATGATATATGGAGACAGGAGCTAAGATGGTAGTGTAGTAGGAAGACCCTAGGCTTGCCTCATCCTTCAAACACAGCTAGATAACTAGCAAATCATTCTGAATACCCAAGAAATTGACCTGAGGACTGACAGAACAAACTGAACTAGAGGGAGAGAAGAGGCCACATTGAAGAAGGTAGGAAGTGCAGAGATGTGGTTTGGGGGAGAATTGGATCATGGATGCTGTGGAGGGGAGTGAGTTCTGATCATGGAGAAAGGCAAGAGAGAGTGGAGTTCACAGGGATACACACAAGGGGAACACTCCCCCAAAGTCATTAACTGGAAAAACAAGAGGGGCTGATTTTTGTGAAATTTTGCAATCAGGGCTTAAGGAGTGGAGTTTTGGAGGTTCATGGGCTTGGCTGATATAGAGACCTGAGGGTGCTGCCCTACTCCTGGAGAGAAGACAGGCAAGTGACCCCGGAGCAGACAGCATGATCTGAGGATTGCCTAAGGTGCACAGGGCCAGACTGTTTCCTCTTCTTGGGGTGGATCTGTGAGAGGTAGCAATACTTCTCCTGGGACAAAGGAGCCTGCAGGTGCCATTTCCCTCCCCTGCTCCTCAGCATAGGTGCAGAGACACCTTCCGAAGGCAGCCAACCCAGGCATTGGCTGTTTAGCCTGCTTTGCTCCAAATCCCACACCCCTATGCTCTGGCCCAACAGTCCTTCTGGGTCAAACCATCATCACTCCCAGTGTGGCAAGACCTTTATCCAGAAGACCAACACAGGGATCCTCCACATCAGGCCCCTAAAGTTTGGAGTTTTAGAAGTCAGCAGGCTTGGCTGTGATAGAGCCCAAAGTGCACTGCACTGCTCCAGGCAGGCAAGCAATCCAGACACAGTGTGAAAACAGTGGTCTGGTGGTGTAGAAATGTAAAAACTGCCTAGTATGCAGGAAGGGAAATTATTCACTCTTCTTGGAAGGTTTCCCTGAGAGCAGCAAGCACGGTCTCCCTTCTCTGGGAACAAAGGATCTGGCTGGTGACATTTCCCTCTCCTGCCCTTATCAGAAACCAAATTTGGCAAACAGCACAGTACCAACATTGGCTGCCTAACCTGCTTATACCAGATCCCACCCCTCTGCACTCTGATGGTACTTCTTTTCTCAAGCAAGTGTGCCTAAGAACCAGTGCAGCAGGCTCCTTCCCCAGAAGATCAGCATAAACCCCTGCATGCACCAAGTCTACTGACCATAGAGTTCTGCAATGCTTCAGTTCTAGTGAAAATAGCATCAGGTTTCATTTAAGCTAACCAGAGCATACATACTTAAACACACCACACTCTAAGGTCCAAACTAAGGTCCATTAAAGGCAAGGAAAGCCTCTGCAGATGGTTGACCTGAGAGATAGAGCAGCCAAAACACAGCAGCAGAGTGCATGCAGCACATACTAGAGAAAGTTCCTGAAGCTCCAGGCTCTGGACATTTGATAATCTCTCCTTTTTAAAGAATTTTTATTATTATTTTTATTGTTTTTTTATTTTTGAAAGAGAGACAGAGTGTGAGTAGGGGAGGAGCAGAGAGAGAAGGAAACACAGAATCCAAATCAGACTTCAAGCTCTGAGCTGTCAGCACAGAGCCTGATGTGGGGCTCTAACTCACAAACTGCAAGATCATGACCTGAGCCAAAGTTGGACACTTAACCAACTGAGCCACCCAGACACCCCAATGATCTCTTCTTCATAAAGCAATTACTCACAGGAACAGAAAGCACAGAAAGATTTTCTAACACATAGAAGAAGACAGAGACCTAGACAAAATGCCAGAGGAATTCATCCTAAAAGAAAGAACAAGACAAAGTCATGGCCAGAGAACTAATTGAAATGGATATAAATAATATGCCTGATGCAGAATTTAAAGAACAATTATAAGGATACTCTCCGGGCTTGAGAAAAGCATGGAAGACATTAGGGAAACCCTTACTGCAGAGACAAAAGAGCTAAAAAACAATCAGGCAGAAATGAAAAATGCAATATCTGAGATTTGAAACCTACTGGATGTAATGACCACAAGGATGGAAGAAGCAGAGGAATGAATAAATGATATAGAAGATAGAATTATGGAAAATAATTAAGTTGAACAAAAGAGACAAAGAAGAATGATGGATCTTGACAGTAGGCTTAGGGAACTCAGTGACTACATCAAATGTAATAACATTTGTATCATAGGAATACCAGAAGAAGAAGAGATAAAAGGGGGCAGAATGTTTATTTGAAGAAATAATAGCTGAAAAGTTCCTTAATCTGGGGAAGGAAATAGACATCCAAATCCAGGAGGCACAGAGAACTCCCATCAAAATCAATAAAAACAGGTCAACACCAAGACATATTGCAGTTAAATTTGCAAAATGTTGTGATAAAGAAAAAAAGTCCTAAAAGCAGCAAGACAAAGGAGGTCCCTAATTTACCAGGGAAGACCCATAATGCTAACAGCAGGTCTGACCACGGAAACTTGGCAAGACAGAAGAGAGTGGGATGATATATTCAACGTGCTAAATAGGAGAAATCTGTAGCTAAGAATACTCTATCCAGCAAGGCTATCATTCAGAATAGGAAGAAAGATAAAGAATTTCCCAGGCAAACAAAAACTAAAGGAGTTCAGGACCACTAAACCAGCCCTGAAAGAAATATTAAAAGGGACTCTTTGAGTTAGAAGGAGACCAAAAGCAACAAAGGCTAGAAAGGAACAGAGAAAATTTCCAGAAACAATGACAAAACAAGAAATAAAATGGCACTAAATGCATATATAACAATAATTATTCTCAGTGTAAATGGACTAAATGCTTCAATCAAAAGACATAGGATGCGGGGGCCTGGGTGGCTCAGTCAGCTGTTTGACTCTTGATTTTGGCTAAGGTCATTATCTCACGGTTTGTGGGATCAAGGTCTGCACTGGGCTCTGTGTTGACAGCATGAAGCCTGCTTCGTGTTCTCTCTCTCTCCTCTCTCTCTGCCCCTCCCCCCATTCTCTCTCTCTCTCTCTCTCTCTCTGTCTGGAAGTAAATAAATAAACAAAAGATAGGGTGTCAAAAGGAATTAAAAAGCAAGATCCATCTATATGTTGCCTACAGGAGGCTCATTTTAGACCTAAAGACCCCTGTAGATTGAAAGTGAGGCAATGGAGAAACATTTATCATGCAAATGGATGTCAAGAGAAAGCTGGAATAAACTGTAACAAGAGAAGAATAAGGGCAGTATATCATAATAAAGGGGATTATCCAGCAAGAAGATTAAAAAAAATTGTAAATATTTACGCCCCCAACACTGGAGCACCCAAATCTATAAAACCATTAATAACAAATATGAAGGAACTCATTGATAATAATACAATAATAGCAGGGGACTTTAACACCCACCCTTACATTAATGGGCAGATAAATAAGTGGAAAATCAACAAGGAAACAATGGCTTTAAATGACACACTGGAATAGATGGACTTAACAGATATATTCAAAACATTTCATCCTAAAGCATCAGAATGAATACAAATTCTGCACATAGGACATTCTTCAGAATAGGTCATATACTAGATCACAGATCAGACCTCAACAAGCACAAAAAGATTGAGATCATAACATGCATCTTTTCTGACCACAATGCTATGAAACTTGAAGACAACCAGAAGAAAATATATGGAAAGACCACAAATCCATGGAAGTTAAAGAACATTCTCTTAAAGAATAAATGGAATTTTACAATAAATTTCATTAAAAAAAAGAATAAATGGATCAAACAGGAAATTAAATAAGAAACAAAAAAAAACATGGAAACAAATGAAAATGAAAACATTACAGTCCAAAACCTTTGGAATGTAGCAAAAACAGTTCCAAGAGGGAAGTATATAGCAATACAGGCCTACCTCAAGATGCAAGAAAAACCTCAAATAACCTAACCTTACACCTAAAAGAGCTGGAAAAAGAACAACAAAGCCTAAAGCAAACAGAAGAAGGGAAATAATAAAGTTTAGAGCAGAAATAAATGATATAGGAACTAAAAAACAGTAGAACAGATCAGAGAAACCAGGAACTGGTTCTTTGGAAAATCAATAAAATTGATAGCCACTTATCAAGAAGAAAAGAAAAACAAACCAAATAAATAAAATCACAAATGAGAGAGGAGAAATAACAATCAACACCACAGAAATGTAAACAATTATAAGAGAATATTATGAAAAATTATATGTCAACAAATCGGACAAACTGTAAGAAATGGATAAATTCCTAGAAACATATATATTACCAAAACTGAAACATGAAGAAACAGAAAACTTGTACAGACCTATAACTTGCAAAGAAATTGAATCAGTAATAAGAAATCTCCCAATAAAAAAAGTTCAGGGCCAGATGGCTTCACAGGAGAATTATACCAAACATTTAAAGAAGAGTTAATACCTATTCTTCTCAAACTATTAAAAAATAGAAATGGAAAGAAAATTTCCACACTCATTCTATGAGGCCAGCATTATCCTGTTTCCAAGATTAGACAAAGGCTCCATGAAAAAAGAGAACTACAGGCCAATATCCCTGATGAACACGGATGCAAAAATTCTTAACAAAATACTAGCAAATTGAATCTAACAGTGCATTAAAAGAATCATTCACTATAATCACATGGGATTTATTCCTGGGCTGCAAGTGTTCAATATTCACAAGTCAGGCAATGTGATACACTACATTAACAAAAGAAAGGATAAGAACTGTATGATTATCTCAATCTATGTAGAAAAAGCATTTGACAAAGTGAAACATCCATTCATGATAAAAACCCTCAACACAGTAAGTCTAGAGGGAACATACCTGAACATAATAAAGGTCATATACAAAAATACCTACAGCTAGGGGATTCAGGGGACGATGGCAGCACAAGAGGACACTGGGCTCACTGCATCCTGCTGATCGCTTAGATTCCACCCACATCTGCCTAATTTACCCAGAAAACTGCCAGAAGACTAGCAGAACGGACCTCCAGAGCCAAGAGTAGACGAGAGGCCCATGGAAGAGGGTAGGAAGGGCGGAGAGGTGGTGCGCGCTACACGGACTGGTGGGAGAGAGCCAGGGTGGTGGAGAGGCAGCCAGCCCACCCAGCAAGAGCCCCCGAGTTTGGCTTGCAAAAACAGAGGGGCCGGATGCAGTGTGTTCTGACAGCCAGCGGGACTTAACATCTGGAATGTTATAAGTCAACAGCTCTGCTCGGAGAGCAGGAGGGCTGAAGGACAACAGGAGGGAGAATTTTTGAGCCCCAGAAGACAGAGTCAGCTTGGCGTGAAACAAAGGCACTGGGAAGCGCCACCTCCCTTGCCCAACCCCCAGCCAAAATCCCAAAGGGAACCAGTTCCTGTCAGGAACTTGCTTGCACCACGCAAACACCCAACACTGTGCTTCTGCAGATCCATCCCTCCCATGGGTCTACCTCCCTCCCAGTGCCACAGAGCCCCTCCCAAAGCGGACCACCAAAGGCAAAGCGAGCTGAGCCTACCCCTCCCACCCCTGTGCACCTTGTGGATCTACCCCGGCTAATTAGCCAGATCCCATTGAAGCAGCACCACAAGACTGGCAGTGTGCAAGTAACCCAGACAGAGACAACACCACTCCACAGTGAGTCCTGCCCTTGGGAAAGAGGAAGATAAGGTACACACCAGTCTGACTGTGGCCCCAGTGGTGGGCTGGGGGCAGACATCAGGTCTGACTGTGGCCCCAGCCAACAACATAAGTTACTCCAGACAGCACAGGGGAAGTACCCTGCAGTTCTGTGCCACTCCAGGGACTATCCAAAATGACAAAATGGAAGAATTCTCCTTAAAAGAAACTCCAGGAAGTAGCGACAGCTAATGAACTGATCAAAAACGATTTAACCAATATAGTAGAAAATGAATTTAAAATAATAGTCATAAAATTAACCGCTGGGCTTGAAAAAAGTATAGAGGACAGCAGAGAATCTATTACTACAGAGATCAAGGGACTAGGAAACAGTCAGGAGGAGCTAAAAAATGCTATAAATGAGCTGCAAAATAAAATGGAGGCGACCACAGCTGGGAATGAAGAGGCAGAGAAGAGAATAGGTGAATTAGAAGATAAAATTATGGAAAAAGAAGAAGCTGAGAAAAAGAGAGATAAAAAAATCCAGGAGTATGAGGGGAGACTTAGAGAACTAAGTGACACAATTAAACGAAATAATATACGCATAATTGGGATTCCAGAGGAGGAAGAGAGAGAGAAAGGTCCGGAAGGTGTACTTGAAGAAATAATAGCTGAGAACTTCCCGGATCTGGGGAAGGAAAAAGGCATTGAAATCCAAGAGGCACAGAGAACTCCCTTCAGATGTAACTTGAATCGATCTTCTGCACGACATATCATAGTGAAACTGGCAAAATACAAGGATAAAGAGAAAATTCTGAAAGCAGCTAGAGATAAACATGCTCTAACATATAAAGGGAGACCTATAGGACTCATGACTGATCTCTCTTTTGAAACTTGGCAGGCCAGAAAGGAATGGCAGGAGATCTTCAATGTGATGAACAGAAAAAATATGCAGCCGAGAATCCTTTATCCAGCAAGTCTGTCATTTAGAATAGAAGGAGAGATAAAGGTCTTCCCAAACAAACAAAAACTGAAGGAATTCGTCACCACTAAACCAGCCCTACAAGAGATCCTAAGGGGGATCCTGTGAGACAAAGTACCAGAGACATCACTACAAACATAAAACATACAGACATCACAATGACTCTAAACCCATATCTTTCTATAATAACACTGAATGTAAATGGATTAAATGCACCAACCAAAAGACATAGGGTATCAGACTGGATAAAAAAACAAGACCCATCTATTTGCTGTCTACAAGAGACTCATTTTAGACCTGAGGACACCTTTAGATTGAGAGTGAGGGGATGGAGAACTATCTATCATGCTACTGGAAGTCAAAAGAAAGCTGGAGTAGCCATACTTATATCAGACTAACTAGACTTTAAATTAAAGGCTGAAACAAGAGATGAAGAAGGGCATTATATAATAAATACAGGGTCCATCCATCAGGAAGAGCTAACAATTATAAATATCTATGTGCCAAATATGGGAGCACCCAAATATATAAAATGATTCATCACAGACATAAGCAACCTTATTGATAAGAATGTGGTAATTGCAGGGGACTTTAATACTCCACTTACAACATTGGATAGATCATCTAGACACAGGATCAATAAAGAAACTAGGGCCCTGAATGATACACTGGATCAGATGGACTTGACAGATATATTTAGAACTCTGCATCCCAAAGCAACAGAATATACTTTCTTCTCGAGTGCACATGGCACATTCTCCAAGATCGATCACATACTGGGTCACAAAACAGCCCTTCATAAGTATACAAGAATTGAGATCATACCATGCATACTTTCAGACCACAATGATATTAAGCTTGAAATCAACCACGAGAAAAAGTCTGGAAAACCTCCAAAAGCATGGAGCTTAAAGAACACCCTACGGAGGAATGAATGGGTAAACCAGGCAATTAGAAAAGAAATTAAAAAATATATGGAAACAAATGAAAATGAAAATACAACAAACGCTTTGGGACACAGCGAAGGCAGTCCTGAGAGGAAAATACATTGCAATCCAGGCCTATCTCAAGAAACAAGAAAAATCCCAAATACAAAATCTAACAGCACACCTGAAGGAAATAGAAACAGAACAGCAAAGACACCACAAACCCAGCAGAAGAAGAGAAATAATAAAGATCAGAGCAGAAATAAACACTATAGAATCTAAAAAAAAAAAACTGTAGAGCAGATCAATGAAACCAAGAGTTGGTTTTTTGAAAAAATAAATAAAATTGACAAACCTCTAGCCAGGCTTCTCAAAAAGAAAAGGGAGATGACCCAAATACATAAAATCATGAAGAAAAATGGAATTATTACAGCCAATCCCTCAGAAATACAAGCAATTATCAGGGAATACTATGAAAAATTATATGCCAACAAACTGGACAACCTGGAAGAAATGGACAAATTCTTAAACACCCACACGCTTCCAAAACTCAAACAGGAAGAAATAGAAAGCTTGAACAGACCCATAACCAACAAAGAAATTGAATCGGTTATCAAAAATCTCCCAACAAATAAGAGTCCAGGACCAGATGGCTTCCCAGGGGAGTTCTACCAGATGTTTAAAGCAGAGATACTACCTATCCTTCTCAAGCTATTCCAAAAAATAGAAAGGGAAGGAAAACTTCCAGATTCATTCTATGAAGCCAGCATTCCTTTGATTCCTAAACCAGACAGAGACCCAGTAAAAAAAAGAGAACTACAGGCCAATATCCCTGATGAATATGGATGCAAAAGTTCTCAATAAGATACTAGCAAATCGAATTCAACAGCATATAAAAAGAATTATTCACCACAATCAAGTGGGATTCATTCCTGGGCTGCAGGGCTGGTTCAACATTTGCAAATCAATCAATGTGATACATCACATTAATAAAAGAAAAGATAAGAACCATATGATCCTGTCAATCGATGCAGAAAAAGCATTTGACAAAGTTCAGCATCCTTTCTTAATAAAAACCCTTGAGAAAGTCTGGACAGAAGGAACATACTTAAACATCATCAAAGCCATTTATGAAAAGCTCACAGTTAATATCATCCTCAATGGGGAAAAACTGAGAGCTTTCTTCCTGAGATCAGGAACACGACACGGATGTCCACTCTCACGGCTGTTGTTTAACATAGTGTTGGAAGTGCTAGCATCAGCAATCAGACAACAAAAGGAAATCAAAGGCATCAAAATTGGCAAAGATGAAGTCAAGCTTTCACTTTTTGCAGATGACATGATATTATACATGGAAAATCCAATAGATTCCACCAAAAGTCTGCTAGAACTGATACATGAATTCAGCAAAGTCGCAGGATAAAAAATCAATGTGCAGAAATCAGTTGCATTCTTATGCACTAATAATGAAGCAACAGAAAGACAAATAAAGAAACTGATCCCATTCACAATTGCACCAAGAAGCATAAAATACCTAGGAATAAACCTAACCAAAGATGTAAAAGATCTGTATGCTGAAAAGTATGAAGCTGATGACGGAAATTGAAGAAGGTATAAAGAAATGAAAAAAACATTCCATGCTCATGGATTGGAAGAATAAACATTGTTAAAATGGCAATACTACCCAAAGCTATCTACACATTCAATGCAATCCCAATCAAAATTGCACCAGCATTCTTCTCGAAGCTAGAACAAGCAATCCTAAAATTTGTATGGAACCACAAAAGGCCCTGAATAGCCAAAGTAATTTTGAAGAAGACCAAAGCAGGAGGCATCACAATCCCGGACTTTAGCCTCTACTACAAAGCTGTAATCATCAAGACAGCATGGTATTGGCACAAAAACAGGCACATATACCAATGGAATAGAATAGAAACCCCAGAACCAGACCCACAAACGTATGGCCAACTCATCTTTGACAAAGCAGGAAAGAATATCCAATGGAAAAAAGTCTCTTTAACAAATGTTGCTGGGAGAACTGGATAGCAACATGCAGAAGGATGAAACTAGACCACTTTCTTACACCATTCACAAAAACAAACTCAAAATGGATAAAGGACCTGAATGTGAGACAGGAAACCATCCAAACCCTAGAGGAGAAAGCAGGGAAAAACCTCTCTGACCTCAGCCGCAGCAATTTCTTACTTGACCCATCCCCAAAGGCAAGGGAATTAAAAGCAAAAATGAACTATTGGGATCTCATGAAGATAAAAAGCTTCTGCACAACAAAGGAAACAATCAACAAAACTAAAAGGCAACCACGGAATGGGAAAATATATTTGCAAGTGACATGTCGGACAAAGGGCTAGTATCCAAAATCTATAAAGAGCTCACCAAAGTCCACGCCCAAAAAAACAAATAATCCAGTGAAGAAATGGGCAGAAAACATAAATAGACACTTCTCTAAAGAAGACATCCAAATGGCCAAGAGGCACATGAAAAGATGCTCAACGTCGCTCCTCATCAGGGAACTACAAATCAAAACCACACTCAGATATCACCTCATGCCAGTCAGAGTGGCCAAAATGAAAGAAACAGGAGACTATAGATTCTGGAGAGGATGTGGAGAAACGGGAACCCGCTTGCACTCTTGGTGGGAATGCAAACTGGTGCAGCCGCTCTGGAAAACAGTGTGGAGGTTCCTCAAAAATTTAAAAATATACTTACCCTATGATCAAGCAGTAGCACTGCTAGGAATTTACCCAAGTTTACCAGAGTACTGATGCATAGGGGCACTTGTACCCCAATGTTTATAGCAGCAGTTTCAACAGTAGCCAGATGATGGAAAGAGCCTTAATGTCCATCAACTGATGAATGGATAAAGAAATTGTGGTTTATATACACAATGAAATACTACATGGCAATGAGAAAGAATGAAATATGGCCTTTTGTAGCAACGTGGATGGAACTGGAGAGTGTGATGCTAAGTGAAATAAGTCATACAGAGAAGGACAGATTCCATATGTTTTCACCCTTATGTGGATCCTGAGAAACTTAACAGAAGACCATGGGGGAGGAGAAGGAAAAAAAATGGTTATAGAGGGAGGGAGCCAAAACATAAGAGACTCATAAAAACTGAGAACAAACTGAGGGTTTATGGGGGGTGGGTGATGGGTATTGAGAAGGGCACCTGTTGGGATGAGCACTGGGTGTTGTATGGAAACCAATTTGACAATTAATTTCATAATAAAAAAAAACACGACAGCTGATATCATCCTCAATGGGGATGGTCAAGAGTAAGACATGGATGCCCACTCTCATTACTGTTATTTAACATAGTGCTGGAAGTCCTAGCCTCAACGATTAGACAACAAAAAGAAATAAAAGGCATCCAAATAAGCATGGAAGAAGTCACACTTCTGCTATTTGCAGATAATATGATACCTTATGTAGAAAGCCAGAAAGACTCCACCAAAAATTGCTAGAACTGATACATGGATTCAGTAAAGTCTCAGGATACAAAATCAACATACAGAAATCTGTTACCTTTCTATACACTAATAATGAAGCAGCAGAAAGAGAACACAAGTTCAGAATGGCTAAAATTAACAACACAGGGAACAACAGGTGTTGGTGAGGATGTGGAGAAAGGGAAACCCTCTTATGCTGTTGGTGGGAATGCAATTTGGTCCAGCCCGTCTGGAAAACATCATGGAGTTTTCTCAGAAAGTTAAAAATAGAACTACCCTACAATCCATTTACAATTACACCAAAAAGCATAAGATAAGGAATAAAACTAACCAAAGAGATAAAATATCTGTATTCAGAAAAGTATAAAACATTGATGAAAGAAATTGAAGATGACAGAAAGAAATGGAAAGACATTTCATGCTCATAGATTGGAAGAACAAATATGGTCAAAATGTCTATACTCCCCAAAGCAATCTAATGCCACCCCCATCAAAATACCACCATCATTTTTCACAGAGCTAGAACAAACAGTCCTAAAATTTGTATGGAACCACAGAAGACTCCAAATAACTAAAGCAATCTAGAAAGAGAAGAGGAAAGCTGGAGGCATCACAAGTCTGGACTTCAAGTTATATTACAAAGCTGTAGTGATCAGGATATGATGGTACTGGTACAAAACAGACACTTAGATCAATGGAACAGAATAGAAAACCCAGAAATGAACCTACAACTATATGGTCAACTAATCTTCAACAAAGCAGGAAAGAATATACAATGGGAAAAAGATAAGTCTCTTCAACAAATGGGAAAACTGGACAGCAACATGCAAAAGAGTGAACCTGGGCCACTTTCTTACACCATACAGAAAATAAATTCAAGATGGACTAAAGACCTAGTCGAGGGACCTAAAATCATAAAAATCCTAGAGGAGAACACAGGCAATAACCTCTTTAACATCTGCCACAGCAACTTCTTACTATATATGTCTCCTGAAACAAGGGAAAGAAAAACAAAAGTAAATGATAGGGACTTCATCAAGATAAAAAACTTTTGCACAGTAAAGGAAATAATCAACAAAATTAAGTCAACCTTTGGATTAGAAGATATTTGGAAGTGACATATTTGATAAAAGGTTAGTATCCAAAATATATGAAGAACTTAAAAAACTCAACACCCAAAAAACAAATAATCCAATTAATAAGTGTGCAGAAGACGGAAGACATGAATAGACATTTTTGTAAAGAAGACATACAGATGGCTAACAGACACATGAAAAGATGTTCAACATCACTCATCATCAGGGGAATACAAGTCAAAATTACAATTATATATCACCTCAGACAAGTCACAATGGCTAAAATTAACAACACAGGAAACAAAAGGTGTTGATGAGGATGTGGAGAAAGGGAAACCTTCTTAAACTATTGGTGGGAATGCAATCTGGTCCAGCCACTCTGGAAAATGGCATGGGGGGTTCCTCAGAAAGTTAAAAATAGAACCACGCTACATTTCATCAATTGCACTACTAGGTATTTTCCCAAAGGATACAAAAATACTGATTTAAGGTGATACATGCACCCTGATGTTTATAGCAGCATTAGCAACAGTAGCCAAATTATGAAAATTAAATAGCCAAATGCCCATCATCTGATGAATGGATAAAGAAGATGTGGTATATTTATACAATGGGATATTGTTCCACCATAAAAAAAAAGAATTAATTCTTGCCATTTGCAATGATGTGCATGGAATTAGAGTATTGTGCTAAGTAAAATAAGTGAAAGAAACATACCATATGATTTCACTCATATGTGGGACTTAAGAAACAAATGAGCAAAGGAGAAAAAAAGAGGGAGTGAGCTGCAAATCAAGAAACAGACTATTAACTATAGAGAACAAACTGATGGTAACCAGAGGGGAGGTGGGCAAGGGAATGGGTGAAATATGTGATGAGGTTTAAGGAGTGCGCTTATTGTGATGAACACTGGGTATTGTATGGAAATGTTGAATCATTATATTGTACACCTGAAATTGCACTGAATGAACTAACTGTAATTCAAATAAAAACTTTAAAACAAATAAATAAAATTAATTAGTATAACATAAGGTGAAATATTTAGTGTTGAGATGAAAAAGAACCCACTAACTTAGAATTCTGTACTCTGTGAAATTATTCTTCAAAAGTTAAGGACAAATACTTTCTCAGCAAGCACAAATTGAAGGGAATTTTTGCCAGTACACTTGCCTTGTAAGAAATGTTAAAA
Source organism: Panthera tigris (assembly GCF_018350195.1). Classification (NCBI taxonomy): domain Eukaryota; kingdom Metazoa; phylum Chordata; class Mammalia; order Carnivora; family Felidae; genus Panthera; species Panthera tigris. The sequence goes on along the minus strand of NC_056677.1, from coordinate 56,198,093 downwards.
GAGGTTCTTCAGAGAGAAGAAACATGATACAGGTCAGAAACTTGGATATATATAAAGAAAAGAGAAATGTTGGAGAAGAAACAGGTGAAGGTAAAATAAAACTTTTATTTTTCTTATTCTTTATTGATCTAACAAATACAAGTTTTTAAATAATAATAGCAACAATGTATTTGATTTTGTATGCTTATATATATCTTATATATATAAATATATGGTTATGCATACCTACATACATACAAATAAAATGAGTAACATCAATGATGTAAGAGGGAAGAATTAGGAATATTTTGTTATTATAAGGTACTTGCACTACTCATGAAGTGATATAGTGTGATTTGAAAGTGTATTTCTATTAGTTTTAAATGTATATTGCAAACTCAAAGCAGCCACTAAAAAAAGGTTAAAAAGAGAAGTACTGTATAATTGATATGCTAAGAAAGGAGAGTGAAGGATCATAGAAGTTGCTCAATTAAAACCACAAAAGGCAGAGTGATGTCAACAGGATGACAGAGTAGAAGGTTCCCTGCTCATATCTCTCCTCAGCAACAAAAATTTGGCAGCCACCATGGAAATAAAGCCTTCATGGGAGCTTTGGGATCCAAGTAGGAGATTATGAAACTCCCACTGGAGCCCACAACCAAGGAGGGCTGTTTTGAGAAGGTAAGACTGTGCCCAGATAGTAGGCTCACTGACCATGGTCCAGGTATGGATTCAGAAACAGCCCTACCGTCTGTGTGGAGTTGGTTATAGCCCCATTTGGCCTTGGTCTTGTTACCAGGACTACCTGTATGCTTGTGCCCTGGGTAACAGGCCCATCCACCTTGGTCCTGGCTATAGACTCTGAAAGTGGCCTGTGACACAGCCCCAGCTCCTATTAAATGCTAGTCCTGCCCACCCAGAGTTTGGGTGGGACATATCCATCGATGACCTCAGAGATAGGCCTCCTGACTTCAGTATGACTGAAAATCTTGAAGTGTCCCTGTAACCTAACTTTAGGGACTGCTACCATTTTGGAATGGACCTGCCTACGCAGAGACCTGGAAAGAGATGTGCTCCTTTGTGCCCCAGCAGGAGGGCCTGCTGATCTTGGGCTGACTGTTGATCCTGAAACAGTCCTGTGATCTGGCTCCATTCCTACTTATCTGCAGCTTGGGGGAAGTCCTGATTTCAGGAACCTTGGAGGAGGCATGCTAGGCCATTCCCCTGAAGGCAAGCCTGGTCCCAGCTGTGGATCCTGTAACTCAGCTCCATCTCCTCTCAGTATGAGCCCAGGGCCAATTCTTCCCACCCAGTGAAAGGCCCAGTGACCTGCCAGGAGCCCTCCTAGGGACTCAATGGGAACCACACTCATCTGCATACCTGGTAATGGACTAGCTATCTCTGGACCCAGGAGCAGACCCTTCTTCCAGTGCAAGCCCTACTGATCTAGGTCTCAGAGGCAGTCCTGTCCACACAAGAAGCAGACAGAATCCATGCCTTCCCAAGTCCCTGGTAATAGATCTTACAACCATGGACCCCAGTGAGGACCCAGCTCAGCCACATGACCCAGTTTCCACTTCAGTGTAATCCTAGAGACAATATCATCAACCCAGGTACCTGACAGGAGAAGATTTTACCTCCTTTACCTACTGAAACCAGTCTGTAAAATCTAGAATAAATGTTTCCTCTTTCAAATGCACATACACCAACACAAGGCTACATGGGTTATGAAGAATCAAGCAAACATGACACCACCAAAGGAAACTAATAAAGCTCCAGTAACCAACCCAAAGAAATGAAGATCTATGAATTGCCTGGCAAAGAATTCAAAATAATAATCTTAAAGAAGCTCAGTGAGATGCAACAGAACACAGACAACTAAACAAAATCAGGAAAACAATACATGAGCAAAATGAGAAGTTTAATAAAGAAACTGAAACCACAATCTCTTACTCGACACATCCCCAAAGGCAAGGGAATTAAAAGCAAAAATGAATTACTGGGACCTTATGAAGATAAAAAGCTTCTGCACAGCAAAGGAAACAACCAACAAAACTAAAAGGCAACCAACGGAATGGGAAAAGATATTTGCAAATGACATATCGGACAAAGGGCTAGTATCCAAAATCTATAAAGAGCTCACCAAACTCCACACCCGAAAAACAAATAACCCAGTGAAGAAATGGGCAGAAAACATGAATAGACACTTCTCTAAAGAAGACATCCGGATGGCCAACAGGCACATGAAAAGATGTTCAACGTCGCTCCTTATCAGGGAAATACAAATCAAAACCACACTCAGATATCACCTCACGCCAGTCAGAGTGGCCAAAATGAAGAAATCAGGAGACTATAGATGCTGGAGAGGATGTGGTGAAACGGGAACCCTCTTGCACTCTTGGTGGGAATGCAAATTGGTGCAGCCGCTCTGGAAAGCAGTGTGGAGGTTCCTCAGAAAATTAAAAATAGACCTACACTATGACCCAGCAATAGCACTGCTAGGAATTTACCCAAGGGATACAGGAGTACTGATGCATAGGGGCACTTGTACCCCAATGTTTATAGCAGCACTCTCAACAATAGCCCAATTATGGAAAGAGCCTAAATGTCCATCAACTGATGAATGGATAAAGAAATTGTGGTTTATATACACAATGGAATACTACGTGGCAATGAGAAAGAATGAAATATGGCCTTTTGTAGCAACGTGGATGGAACTGGAGAGTGTGATGCTAAGTGAAATAAGCCATACAGAGAAAGATAGATGCCATATGGTTTCACTCTTATGTGGATCCTGAGAAACTTAACAGAAACCCATGGGGGAGGGGCAGGAAAAAAAAAGAGGTTAGAGTGGGAGAGAGCCAAAGCATAAGAGACTGTTAAAAACTGAGAACAAACTGAGGGTTGATGGGGGTGGGAGGGAGGGGATGGTGGGTGATGGGTATTGAGGAGGGCACCTTTTGGGATGAGCACTGGGTGTTGTATGGAAACCAATTTGACAATAAATTTCATATATTGGAAAAAAAAAAAAGAAACTGAAACCAGAAAAAAGACCCAAACAGAAATCCTGGAGGTGAAAAACACAATGACAGAACTGAAAAATTTAATAAAGAGCTTCAACAGCAGACTTAATCACACAGAGAGATAACTGGTGTGCTCAAGAACAGGTTATTTGAAATTAGCCAATTAAGGGAACAACAAGAAAAGAATAAAGAAAGCATATGGGACCTATGGTGCACATTTGAGTAAACATAAATATGCATTATAGTGGTCCTAGAAGCAGAAGAAAGAGGGAGAAGGGGACAAAAAGCTTATTTAAAGAAACATTGACTGAAAATTTCCCAAGTCTTGAGAGAGATAAGGACATCCAGACATATGGAGCTCAAAGTCCCCAAGCAAAATCAGTCAACAAATTATTGTGACACATTATAATCAAATTGTGAAAAGTTAAAGACAAAGAGAAAATTTAGAAAGAAGCAAGAGAAAAGTGATTTGACTAAGTGAGATTCATCCCAAGTATGCAAGGTTCATGTAACACTCAAAAATCAATTAATGTAATCTATCAGATCAATAGGCAAAAAAAAAGGCAAATTGCATGATCATATCAGTAGATGCAGAAAAGCATTTGACAAAATTCAACACTTTTCATGATAAAAACTCAGCAAACTAGTATTAGAGGGAAACTTCTCCAACTTCATAAAGAACATCTACAGAAAACCTATAGCTAACATCATGCGTGATGGTGAGGAACTTGAAGATTTCCCACTAAGATCAGGAATGAAGCAAGGGTGTCTCTCTTACTACTGCTTTCCAACATTGTACTGGAAGTCCTACTTAATGCAATAAGACCAGAAAAGGAAATGAAAGGTATATAGATCAGGAAGGAAGACACAAAACTGTATTTGTTCACAAATGAAATTATTGTTTATGCTGAAAACCTGAAAGAATTGACAAAATAAAACCTCCAAGGACTAATAAGCAATTACGGCAAAGTTGCAGTATACAAGGTTAATATACAAAAGTCAATTATTTTTCTTTATACCAACAAAGAACAAGTGGAATTTAAAATTAAAAACATATTAACATTTACATTAGCACAAAAAATTAAATACTTCTTTATAAACCTACCAAATATGTACAAGATCAAGATGAGGAAAAATACAACACTGTAGGAAAGAAAATACAGAAAAACTAAATGAATGGAAAGGTATTCCATGTTTATGGATAAGAAGACAGAATATTGTCAAGATGTCAGTTTTTTCCAACTTGATCTGTAGATTGAATGGAATCCTAATCAAAATTCCAGCAAGATATTTTGTAGATACAGACAAACTGATTCCAAAATTTATATGGAGAGGCAGAAGAGCCACACTAAGCAACTCAATATTGAAGAAGAACAGAGTTGGAGGACTGACAGTACCAGACTCCAAGACTTACATAAAGCTATACTAATCAAGACAGTGTGGTATTGGTGAAAGAATAGACAAATAGATCAATGGAAGAGAATAGAGAGCTCAAGAATAGACTTACACAAATATAGTCAAATGATTTTTGTCAAAGATGTAAAGGAAATACAATGTAAAAAGATATAATTTTCAACAAACTGTGCTGGAACAACTGGACACCCATATAAAAAAAGAATCTGCACACAGATGTTACACCCTTCCCAATAATGAATTCAAAATGGATCATAGACCTAAGTGTAAAATGCAAAACTATAAAACTCTTAGAAAGAAACATTAGAGAAAACCTAAATGACATTTAGTATACCTATGACTTTTTAGCTACAACGCTAAAGGCACAATGCATGAAGGAAACAATTGATAAACTGAACTTCATTAAAATTTAAAAAATACGTTCTGTGTAAAACAGTGTTAAGAGAATGAGAAGACAAGCCACAGGCCTGCAGGACATATTGAAAATATTTATCAGACACATCTGATAAAGATCTGTTACCTAAAATACACAAAAACTTAGGGCACCTGCGTGGCTCAGTCGGTTGAGCATCTGACTTTGGCTCAGGTCATGATCTTGCAGCCTGTGAGTTTGAGCCCCGCGTTGGGCTCTGTGCTGACAGCTCAGAGCCTGGAGCCTGCTTCAGATTCTGAGTCTCTCCCCTCTCTGCCCCTCCCCCGCTCATGCTCTGTCTCTCTCTCTGTCAAAAATAAATAAAAATTTAAAAAAGTTTTAAAATACACAAAAACTCTTAGAACACCAAAATAAGAAAACAAACAATCCAATTAAAGAGTAGGCAAAAGATCTGAGCAGATGGATGTTGGAGTAGAAGGATTATAAGGTCACCTCATGCCACGTTTACAGCTAGATATCACTCACATCCAAATAAACCAGAAGGTGATCCGAAGAGTGGTAGAACAAACTCCACAACTAAATGTAGAGAAGAAACCACATCAGAGAGGTTAGGAAGGGCAGGAATGGGGGTCAGGAGCTTCCCACCGAGAGGAGGAAGATGTGGTCTTGAAGAAAGCACCAGGGAGCCCACACAGGGAAAACAAATCCCCATAATGTCTGGCCTTGAAAATCAGAGAGGCTGAATTCAGTGAGTTTGTAAAACCAGTGGGACTTAGAGCCTGGAACATTAAAAGTAAGCCAACTCAGCACTGGGTCAGCACCGGGTAAGTGATAGCCAAATCCCTGACCCTAAAGAGACAATCCCTAAAGAGACAACAGCCTGAGGAGAGGCAACATAGAAGCGACAGCTTGCACAATGGGAGGGAGATGTGTTTATACTGTTTTCAGAGCATCTTGGCAGACCTCTCTGGGAACAAAGGAGCAGGCAGGTGCCATTTTCCTCCCCTTCTCTCCAGCATGAACACACACCCACCTGTGGGAGGTGAGGCTGTACAGACCCTTGCTACCTAACCTGCTAGCAGTGTGCCCTACCCACCCATGACTTCTCCTGAGGACTCACACGCTATAAGCCTGTTGACATCAGTCCTTGGCACAGTGCAATTTTTGTTAAAGTCGTGCATGCCCAGCCTGACCACTGCCTCTGCATGCTGCACCCCTGTGGCCACCACCCTTCAGAGGATCTGGCCTAGGTCTAGTGGCTCAATACAAATTTTGCTAATGCTGCACACACCCCTCCCACCCACCGTGTGCACAGACATTGTATGCTTCAGCCACCATTCTCCACACCCAGCCTCCATGCTCACAGAAATCAGGTGCCAGGCCTCACTGCCAGCTGCACATATGTCGTGGGCTGCATCAGCCACCATGTGCACAGAGGCCTGCACACCTCTGGCCACGACTGCTGCTGCACACCATGCCCCTGGCTGTCACTGCACTTTAGGGAATCAGCTGATGACTAGGATTAGATCAGTGCAAATTTTGATAATGCCCTGTGTGCACCCTGCCCAGCTGCTGCCCACACAGATGTCATACACCCCTGGCCACTACCACCACTCCCATGTGCTGTGCCCCCAGTGGCCTCCTGGGTGTGGGGGATCTGGCCTAAGACTAGTAGCTCAGTGCAAATTTTGCTAATACCACCACCCTGCCCCTGAGACCTTTTGGGGTCATACCACCTCAGAACCAGCCTGCCTGGATCTCACTAACATCACAGAGAGCAAACACAGCCCACAACAGGAAAAGAGTCAGTGCATATGTCTGGACTGAAGGGAAAACTGACTCAGACACAAGAGCAAGATGCAAGCAACACACATAGGAGACCCCTGAAGTGCCAGGTTCTGGTGAACAGGAGACACTGCATTGCAGAACATTATAGGACCTCTTTTTCATAAAGGCACTACTTTCAAGAGCAGAAGACATAGCTAATACAGAGAAACAGACACAGAGATGTAGATAAAATGAGGAGAAAGAGAAATATGTCCCAAATAAAAGAAAGAATATGACAAAAATTACAGCAGGAGATCTAAGTGAAACAGAAATAAATTTTATGCCTGATACAGAATTTAAAGTAATGATTATAAAGATACTCAATAGACTTCAGAAGAGGGTGGAGGGCATCAGTGAGACCCTTGACAGAAAGATAAAAAATAACATCAGAGATGAAGAACTGAATAAATGAAATTAAAAATACAATAAGTGGAATAAATAGTAGGCTACAGGAAGGAGAGGAATGCACTGATGACCTGAAGGATGGAGTAATGGAAAGCAATTAAGCTTAACAGTCTTGAGAGACAAATGCTTCATAATGAGAGCAGACATAGAGAACTCAGTGATTCCATCAAGCATAGTAACTTTCGCATTATAGATATCCCAGAAGGAGAAGAGAGAGAAAAGGGTGCAAAAAATATATCTGAAGAAATAAGAGCTGAAAACTTCCCAAATCTGGGGAGGGAAACAGAGATCCAGATTCATGAGCCACAGAGATCCGCCAACAAAATCAACCCAAGGAGATCCACACCAAGACACATCATAAAATGGCAAAAAAAATATGACAAAGAATTTTAAAGGTTTCAAGAGAAAAGAAGACACGAAGGAAACCACAGAAGTCCATCAGCTGATTTTTCAGCAGAAATTTTGTGGGCCAGAAGGGAGTGGCATGAAATGCTGAAAGGGATAAATCTTCAACCAAGAATACTTTTTTCCAGCAAGACTACCATTCAGAATAGAAGAAGAGGTAAAGAGTTTCTCAGACAAACAAAAGCTAAAAGACTTCATGACCACTAAACCAGCCTACAAGAAATGTCAAGGGAGACTCTGTGAGTAGAAAAAAAAAAAACATAAGTAAGAGTAAAGAAAATAGGAATCACACACACAAAAATAAGGATATCTGTAAAAATCAGTTAAGAAAAGCAGAAAAGAAAAGGATGTGATATGATACCAAATAACTGAAACATGCAGGGTAGAGAAGTAAAGAATGAATTCAAAATTAAGTGACCGTCAGCCTAATATAGACTGCTATTTGCAGAAAATGTTATATATAAACTGAATGGAAACCACAAATCAAAAACCAGTAATAGATATACAAAAAATAAAGAGAAATCCAAGTATATAACTACAGAAAGCCAGCAAACCATGAGAGACAAATAGAAGAAAGGATCAGGGAAAAACTGTAAACCCCCCCCCCAAAAAAAAAACAAGTAACAAATGACAATAAATATATATCTATTAACAATTACTTTGAAGGTAAATGGACTAAATATTCCGATCAAAAGACATAGGATGACAGGATGGATTAAAAAAACAAGATCCATCTATGTGCTGCCTACAAAAGATTCATTTAAGACCTAAAGATGTCTGCAGATTGATGTGAGGTGATGAAGGAATATTTATCATGTAAATGGATGTCAAAAGAATGCCAAAGTAGCAATACGTACATCAGACAAAATAGACTTTAAAACAAAGTCTGTAAAAAAAAAGACAAAGAACGATACTATATAATAATAAAGACGACAATCCAACAAGAAGATATAACAATTGTAAATATATAAACACCCAACATGGACACACCCAAATACATAAAACAGTTAATAGCAAACATTAAGAAACTAATCAATAGTAATGTAATAATAATAATAGTAGGGGACTTTAACATACGACTTACATTGATGGACAGATCATCCAAACAGAAAATCACCAGGAAACGGTGGTTTTGAATGACACACTGGACCAGATAGATTTAACAGATACAGTTAGAACGTTCCACGGTAAAATAGCAGAATACACATTATTTTCAAGTGCATATGGAACATTCTTTAGAATAGATCACATATTAGCCTATAAAACAAGCCCCAACAAATTAAAAAAGATCAAAGTCATACCATGCATCTTTTCCGACCACAATGCTATGAAACTAGCAATGAACCACAAATAAATCTGGAAAGGGTACAGATATATCAAGGTTAAATGACATGCAATGAAACAATGAATGGGTCAACCAGGAAATAAAATAAGGAACAAAAAGTACATGGAAAAAATTGTAAATGAAAACACAACAGTACAGTACTTTTTGGATGCAGCAAAACCAGTTTAAGAAGGAAGTTTATAGCAATACAGACCTAACTCAAAAGTGAGAAAAAGCTGAAATAAACAACCTAAACTTACACCTAAGGGAGCTATAAAAAGAACAATAAACTGAACCCAAAACCAGCAGAAGGAAGGAAATAATAAAGATTAGAGCAGAAATAATACAGAAATATGGATATAAAAACCAAATAAAACAATAGAATGGATTGATGAAACCAGGACCTGGTTGTTTTAAAAAATTAATGAAATTGATAAACTTCTACCCAGACCTAAGAAAAAAAGAGAAAGAAATCAAATAAATAAAATCACAAATAAGATAGGAGAAATAACAACCAACACCACATAAATACAAATAGTTATAAAAGTTCAAATAGTTCCAGAAATTATTCTGGAAAACTATATGCCAACAAATTAGACAACCTAGAACAAATGGATAAATTCCTAAAAACATATAACCTACCAAAGTTGAAACATGAAGAAATAGAAAATTTGAACAGATTACCATCAAGGAGATTGAATCAGTAATCAAAAAGCTCCCAACAAACATAAGTCCAGGACAAGATGGCTTCACAGGCAAATTCTAGCAAACATTTATTTTTATTTTTTAAGTGTCTTTTAAAATTCATTTTTGATAGAGAGACAGAGCACAAGAGGGGGGAGAGGGGCAGAGAGAGAGGGAAACACAGAATCTGAAGCAAGCTCCAGGCTCCAAACTGTCAGCACAGAGCCCAACGCGGGGCTCGAACACAAACAGCGAGATCATGACCTGAGCCAAAGTCAGACACCCAACCAACAATCATCCAGGCGCCCCTCTAGCAAACATTTAGAGAAGAGTTAATACTTATTCTTCTCAAACTACTCCAAAAAATAGAAAAACAAAGAAAACTTCCAAATTCAATGAGGTATTACCCTGATACCAAAACCAGATAAAGACACAACAAGAAAAAACTATAGGGTAATATCTCTGATGAGCATAGATGCAAAAATCCTCAACAAAATATTACCAAACCAAATTCAACAAATACATTAAAAAAATCATTCAAGTGGGATTTATTCCCAGCATGCGAGGATAGTTCAATATTTGCAAATCAATGAAGTTATATATATCAATAACAGAAAGGATAAAAGCTGTATGGTCATCTCAACACATGTACAAAAAGCATTCAAGAAAGTGCAACATCCATTCGTGATAAAAAACCCTCAACAAAGTAGGTTAAAGGGAACATATCTCAACTTAATAAAGGCCATATATGAAAACCCACAGCCAACATTATCCTCAATGGGGAAAAACTGAGAGCTTTCCCCCCTAAGTTCAGCAACAAGAAAAGGATGTCCGCTTTCACCACTTTCATTCAACATTGTACTGGAAGTCCTAGTCATAGCAATCATACAACAAAAAGGAACAAAAGGCATCCAAATTGGCAAGGAAGAAGTAAAACTCTATTTGCAGGTATATAAAACCCAAAAGACTCCATCAAAAAACTACAACTGATAAATGAATTCAGTAAATTCACATGATACAAAATCAATGTACAGGAATCTGTTGCATTTCTATACACCAATAATGAAGCAGCAGAAAGAGAAATTAAGAAAACAATCCCATCTACAACTGCACCAAACATAATAAGATACCTAGGAATAAACCTAACCAATGAGGTGAAAGACCTATACTCTGAAAACTATAAGACATTGATGAGAGAAATTGAAGATGACACAAAGAAATGGAAAGACTTTCCATGCTCATGGATTGGAAGAACAAATATTGTTAAAATGTCTATACTTCCCAAAGCAGTCTACACATTTAATGCAATAACTATCAAAATACCAACAGCATTTTTCACAGAACTAGAACAAACAGTCCTAAAATTTATATGACACTGCAAGGACCACAAATAGACAAATCAATTTTGAAAAGGAAAACTAAAGTTGAAGGTATCACAATTCCAGACTTCAAGTTATATTACAAAGTTGTAGTAATCAAAACATTATGGTACTGGCCCAAAAATAGACATATAGATCAAAAAAACAGGATATAAAACTCAGAAATGAACCCACAGTTATGTGGTCAGTTAATCTTTGACAAAGGAGGAAAGAATATTCAATGGGAAAAAGACAATCTCTTCAACAAATGGTGTTGGGGAAACTGGGCAGTTATGTGCAAAAGAATGAAACTGGACCACTTTCCTACACCATGAACAAAAATAAATTCAAAATGGTTAAAGACTTAAATATGAGACATGAAACCATAAAAACCTTAAAAGAGAGCACAGTTAGTAATGTCTCTGAGATCAGCCACAGCCACATCTTTCAAGATATGTCTCCTGAGGGAAGGGAAACAAAAACAAAAATAAACTATTGGGGTTACATCAAAATAAAAAGCTTCTGCACAGAGAAGGAAAAAAAATCAACAAAACTAAAAGGCAACCTACTGAAAGAGAGAAGATTTTCGCAAATGACATATCTGATAAATGGTTAGTATCCAAAATATATAAAGAACTTATACAGCCAGCACCCAAAAACCAAATAATCCAATTTAAAAAATGGGCATAAGACACGAACATTGTTCCAAAGACGACTTACAGATGCCAAAAGACACATGAAAGGATGTTCATCATCACATACATCAGGGAAATGCAAATCAAAACTATAATGAGATATCACCTCACGCCTGTCAGAATGGTTAAAATCAAAAACACAAGAAACAACAAGTGTTGGCAAGGATGTAGAGAAAAAGGAACTCTCTTGCATTGTTGGTGGGAATGCAAACTGGTGTGGCCACTCTAGAAAACAGTATGGAAGTTCCATAGTTAAAAATAGAGCTACCCTAAGATCCAGTAATGACGGTACTGGATATTTATGCAAAAAAAATACAAAAACGCTAATTCAAAATGATACATACACCCCTATGTTTATTGCAGCATTATTTACAGTAGTCAAATTTCAGAAGCAGCCTAAATATCCATCAATAGATGAATAAAGAAGTAGTATATACACACATGTATGTATGTATATATATATATATATATATATATATATATATAACACGCACACACAAAATGGAATATTATTTCACTTAAAAAAGAATGAAAGAATGAAATCTTGTCATATGCAATGACATGGATGGAGCTAGATAGTATAATGCTAAGTGAAATAAGTCAGAGAAAGATAAATACCATATGATGTCACTGATAAGTGGAATTTAAGAAACAAAAGAAAATAAACAAAGGAGGGGAAAAAAAGAGAGTGGGAAACTAGCCAAGAAACAGACTCTTAACTATAGAGAACAATCTGATTTTTACCAGAGGGGAAGTTGGTTTGGGGATGGGTGAAATAGGTGATAGGGATTAAGGAATGCACTTGTCGTGACGAGCACTGGGTGATGTATGGAATTGTTGAATCACTATTTTGTACACCTGAAACTAACATAAGACTGTATGTTAACTATACGGACTTTTTAGAAAAGGTCTGAGCAGACACCCCACTGAAGAAGATACACAGATGGCATGTAGGCCTGTGAGATGTTCAATATCATATGTCATTAGGGGATTGCCAATTATAACAATAATGAGATATTACCACTCACCTATTAGAATGGTCAAAATCCAAAATACTGACAACACTAAATTCTGGTAATAATATGGAGCAACAAGAAGTCTACTTCATTGTTGTTGTGAATGCAAAATGGTATAGTTCTTTGGAAGACAAAGTTTGGCAGTTTCTTACAAAACTAAACATACATTTACCATATGACTTAGCAATTGCATATTTATCCAAAGTAATTGAAAATTTAAGCCCATACAAAACCCTGCACAGATGTTTATAGCAGTTTTATTTATAATTTCCAATACTTGGAAACAACCAAGATGTCTTTTAGTAGGTAAATGAATAAATAAGCTATGGTATAGACAGGTAATGGAATATTATATAGCATGAAAAGGAAATAAGATATTAATTCATGAAAAGACCTGGAGGAAATACAAATACATATTAATGAATGAGGAAGCCACTTGGAAAAGGCTATTACTGTATAATTACTGTATAATTCCATCAAATTCTAGAAAAAGTAAACTTATGAAGACAGTAAAAAGATTAGTGGTTGCCAGGAGTTAGAGGAAGTGAGAGATAAATAGGCAGAGAACAGAGGATTTTTAGGTCAGTGAAACTATTCTGAATGCTACTACAATGGTGAATATATGTTATTATATATTTGTCCTCTACAACACTAAGAATGAACCCCAATACATATTAGGGACTTTGTTGATAATGTGTTAATGTAGATTTATTGATTGGAACAAATGTACTACTGTGATGTGGAATGTTGACAGTGAGGGTGGTTGTGCATATGTTGGGACAGTGTATATGGTAACTCTGTACTTTCTAGTCAATTTTGCTGTAAGCCTAATGCTCTAAATATAAAGTCTACTAATTTTAAAAAGGAACATACAGTAAAATCAACTGTTTTGGTGTACAGTTCTATGAATTTTAACACACATATTGGTTTGTATGACTACTTCCCCAATCAAGAACCAGGTAAGTTCCATTTCCCCCCAAAAAACTGCCTCATGTTGTCTTTTTGTACTGGCAAGTACTAATCTGTTCTCTATCACTATAGTTTTGTCTTTTCAATACTGTTGTATAAATGGATCATGCAGAATATAACCTTTTGAGTTTTTTTTTCATTCAGCATAATTACATCCAATGTATCAGTAGTACACTCATAGTTTTTTCCATCTTATTGCTGAGTAGTATTTCTTTCTTTTTAAAAAATATTTATTAATTTTTGAGAGACAGTGCAAGCCGGGGAGAGGCAGAGAGACACACACACACAGAATTTGAAGCAGGTTCCAGGCTCCAAGCTGTCAGCACAGAGCTTGATGCAGGGCTAGAACTCACAAACCCCAAGATCATGACCCGAATTGAAGTCAGACGCTTAACCAACTGAGCCACCCAGGCGTCCCTTGCTGAGTAGTATTTCATGGCATAGATGTACCAAAGTTTGTTTAACCATTCATCTATTGAAGGACATTGGGTTATTTCCACTTTCTTGCTATGATGAATAATGTTGCTATGAACATTCCTGTACAGATTTTTGTGTGGATGTATGTTTCAGTTTTCTAGAGGAAATATTCAGGGCTGGAGCTACTGGGTGTTATAGATTAAATTTTTGTGTTCCTCAAAATGTATTTGTTAAAATCTAATCCCCATTGTGATGCTTTTTGGAAGTGGAGCCTTTGGGAGATGATCAGGTAATGAGGATTGAACTCTTATAAGTGAGACTAGTGTGCTTTTATAAAAAAGCAACCCCAGAAAGCTCCCTTACTTCTATGTGAAGATACCATGAGAAGACAGCTTTCTATGAATCAGGAAGCAAGCTCTCACTAGACACCAAATCTGCCAGCACATTGTTTTTGTACCTTCCAGTCTCCAGAATTGTGAGCAATACATATTTGCTATTTAAATTATCTAGTCTATGGTATTTTTGTTAAAACAGCCCAAACAGACTACAACACTGTTGTATGGTAAGTGTATGTTTAACTTTTCTGGAAACTGCCACACTGTTTTACAGAGTAACTGTACCATTTTGCAATTCCATAAACAATGTATGTTCAAGTGTCTCCACATCCTTGCCAGTACTTGGTATTGTCAGTGTGTATATTTTTACTTTTAGCCATTGCAATAGGTACATAATGGTATCTCATCATGTTTTTAATTTACTTTTCTCTAAGGATATCAAATATCTTTATAAAGCTTATTTGCTCTTTATATATCCTCTTTGGTGAAGTCTTTTAAAGTTTTTTTTGAGGGGGGTTGTTTTCTTGCTGTTGAGTTTTGAGAGTTTGTTACATATTTTAGATTATGAGGGCTTTGTTGGATATTCAGTTTGCAAATTTTTTCACCTCTGTAGCTTGTATTTTCATTCTTTTAACAGTTTCTTTTGCAGAGCACAAACTTTTAGTTTTGATGAAATTAACTTGCCAGCTTTATCCTTTATGGATCATAGTTTGATGTTATATCTACGAACCCTACATACCCTGGGTTACAAAGATTTTATCCTATGATTTTTTTCTAAGTTTTATAGTTTAAAATTTTGTATTAGGCTTATTTTCCATCTTGAATTAATTTTTCTATAAGATATGAGGTTTAGGTGGAAGTTTTTGTTTTATTTTTTTAATATAAACTATTGTCAAATTGGTTTCCATACAACACCCAGTACTCATTCCAACAAGTGCCCTCCTCAATGGCCATCACCCACTTTCCCCTCTCCCCCACACCCCATCAACCCTCAGTTTGTTCTATTTAAGAGTCTCTTATGGTTTGCCTCCCTCCCTCTCTGTTTGTAACTTTTTTCCCCTTCTCCTCCCCCATGGTCTTCCATTAAGTTTCTCAAGATCCACATATGATTGAAAACATATGGTATCTGTCTTTCTCTGACTTCTTTCTTTTAGCATAATACCCTCCATTTCCATCCATGTTGTTGCAAATGGCAAGATTTCATTTTTTTCATTGCTTAGTAGTATTCCATTGTATATATGTACCACATCTTCTTTATCCATTTGTCAGTTGATGGACATTTGAGCTCTTTCCATAATTTGGCTGTTGTTGATAGCTATGCTATAAACACTGGGGTGCATATGTCCCTTTAAATCAGCATTTTTATACCCTTTGGATAAATTTGTAGTAGTGCAATTCCTCAGTCAAAGGGTAGTTCTATTTTTAATTTTTTGAAGAACCTCCATACAGTTTTCCAGAGTGACTGCACCAGTTTCCATTCCTACCAACAGTGCAAGAGGGTCTGCCTTTCTCCATATGCTCTCCAACATCTGTTGTTTCCTGAGTTGTTAATTTTAGCCATTCTGACTGGTGTGAGGTGGTATCTCATTGTGATTTTTATTTGTATTTCCCTGATGATGAGTGATGTTGAGCATCTTTTCATGTGTCTGTTTGCCATCTGGAAGTCTTCTTTAGAAAAGTGTCTTTTCATGTCTTCTGCCCATTTTTTCACTGGATGATTTGTTTTTTGGGTGTTGAGTTTGGTGAGTTCTTTATAGACTTTGGATACTAACCCTTTATCTGATATGTCATTTGCAAATATCTTCTCCCATTCTGTCGGTTGCTTTTTAGTTTTGTTGATTGTTTCCTTTGCTGTGCAGAAGCTTTTTATCTTGATGAGGTCCCAATAGTTCATTTTGTTTTTGTGTCCCTTGCCTTTGGAAAGATGCCAAGTAAGAAGTTGCTGTGACCTAGGTCAAAGAGGTTGCTGCCTGTTTTCTCCTCCAGGATTTTGATGGTTTCATGTCTCACATTTAGGTCTTTCATCCATTTTGAGTTTATTTTTGTGTATGGTGTAAGAAAGTGGTCCAGTTTCATTTTTCTGCATGCTGCTGTCCATTTCTCCCAGCACCATTCGCTAAAGAAACTGTCTTTTTTTGACTGTGTACTCTTTCCTGCTTTGTCAAAGACTAGTTGGCCATATATTTATTTGTGGGTCCATTTCTGGGTTCTCTATTCTATTCCATTGATCTATGTGTCTGTTTTTGTGCCAATACCATACTGACTTGGTGATTACAGCTTTGAAACACAGGTTAAAGTTTGGGATTGTGATGCCTCCAGCTTTGGTTTTCTTTTTCAACGTTACTTTGGCTATTCAGGTGTGTGTGTGTGTGTGTGTGTGTGTGTGTGTGTGTGTGTGGTTCCATACAAACTTTAGGATTGTTTGTTCTAGCTCTGTGAAGAATGCTGGTGGTATTTCAATAGGGGTTGCCTTGAATGTGTAGATTGATTTGGGTAGTATCGACATTTTAACAATATTTGTTCTTCCAATCCATGAGCATGGAATGTTTTTCCATTCCTTTGTGTCTTCAATTTCTTTCATAAGCTTTGTATAGTTTTCAGTGTATAGATTTTTTTACCTCTTTGGTTAGGTTTATTCCTAGGTATTGTATGTTTTTGGTGCAATTGTAAATGGGATCGATTCCTTGATATCTCTTTCTGTTGCTCCATTATTGGTGTATAGGAATGCAACTGATTTCTGTGCATTGATTTTATATCCTGAGACTTTGCTGAATTCATGAATCAATTCTAGAAGTTTTTTGGTGTAATCTTTTGGGTTTTCCATATAGAATATCATGTCAACTGATGGAATGGTAGAAGATATTTGCACATGACACATCAGGTAGAGGGTTAGTATCCAAAATCTACAAAGAACTTATCAAACTCAACACCCAAAAAACAAATAATCCAGTGAAGAAATGGGCAAAAGACATGAATAGACACTTCTCCAAAGACGACATCCAGATGGCCAATGGACACATGAAATGCAACCAATTTCTGTACGTTGATTTTATACCTGAGATTTTGCTGAATTCATGTATCAGCTCTCCCAGTGTTCTGGTGGAATCTTTCAGGTTTTCCATGTAGAGTATCATGTCATCTGCGAAGAATGAAAGTTTGACTTCTTTACCAATTTGGATGTCTTTTATTTCTTTTTTTTTTTGTCTGATTGCTGTTCAACATTATGTTGAACAACAGTGGTGAGAGTGGATGTTCTTGTTGTGTTCCTGATATTAGGGGGGAAGCTCAGTTTTTCCCCATGAAGAATGATATTAGCTATAGGCCTTTCATATATGGCTTTTATGATGTTAAGGCATGTTCCTTCTATCCTGACTTTCTTGAGGGTTTTTTTTTATCAAGAAAGGATGCTGTATTTTGACAAATGCTTTTTCTGCATCTATTGGCAGGACCATATGGTTCTTGGCAGGATCATATGGTTCTTATCCTTTCTTCTATTAATGTGGTGTATCACATTGATTTCTGAATATTGAACAAGCCCTGCAGCCCAGGAATGAATCCCTCTTCATCATGGTTAATAATTCTTTTAAAGTACTGTTGAATTCAATTTGCTAGTGTCTTGGTGAGGATTTTTGCATCAGGTTCATCAGGGATATTGGCCTGTTATTGTCCTTTTTAGTTGGTTCTTTGGTGGAATCAAGGTGGAATCAAGGTGATGCTGTCTTCAATAGAATAAGTTTGGAAGCTTTCCTTCCATTTCTATTTTTTGGAGCAGTTTGAGAAGAATGGGTATTAACTGTGCTTTAAATGTCTGGTAGAATTCCCCTGGGAAGCCATCTGGCCCAGGACTCTTGTTTCTTGGGAGATTTTTGATAATCTATTAAACTCTTCATTGGTTATGGGTCTGTTCAAATTTTCTGTTTCTTCCCATCTGAGTTTTAGTAGTGTTTGAGTGTCTAGGAATCTGTCCATTTCTTCCAGATAGTTCAGTTTGATGGCATATAATTTTTCATAGTATTCTCTTATAATTGTTTGTATTTCTGTGGTGTTGGTTTCCTCTTTCATTCGTGATTTTATCTGTTTGGGTCCTCTCTCTTTTCTTTTTGAGATGTCTGGCTAGGGGGTTATTAATTTTGTTTATTCTTTCAAAAAACTTCTTCCTAGTTTCATTGATCTGTTCTTTTTATTATTATTATTCTATATCGTTTCTTTCTGCTCTAATCTTTATTATTTCCCTTATGCTGGCTTTGGGCTTTATTTGCGGCTGCTTTTCTAGCTGATTTAGGTGTAAAACTAGGTTGTGTATTTGGGACCTTTCTTGATTCTTGAGTTAGGCCTGAATTGCAATGTATTTTCCTCTTAGGCCTGCCTTTGCTGCATCCCTAAGGGTTTGCACTATCGTGTTTTCATTGGATTCTATGTATTTTTAAATTTATTCTTTAATTTCTTGGTTAACCCATTCATTCTTTAGTAGTATGTTATTTAACCTCCATGTATTTGGGGGCTTTCCAAATTTTTTCTTGTGGTTGATTTCAAGTTTCATAGCATTGTGATCTGAAAATATGCATGGTATGATCTCAATCTTTTTGTACCTATTGAGGGCTGTTTTGTGACCCAGTATGTGATCTATTTTGAAGATTGTTCCATGTGTACTCGAGAAAAATGTGTATTCTGCTTTAGGATGAAATGTTGTGAATATATCTGTTAAGTCCATCTGGTCCAATGTGTCATTGAGAGCTGTTGTTTCCTTATTGATTTTTTGCCTAGATGTTCTTTCCATTTCTGTAAGTGGAGTATTAAAGCCTCCTACAACTATGGTATTATTATCAATAAGTTTGCTTATATTTGTGACTGATTTATATATTTAGGTGTCTCATGTTGGGGGCATAAATATTTATAATTGTTAGCTCTTTTTGATTCAGAGACCCCTTAATTATGATATAATGCCCTTCCTTCTTCATCTCTTGTTACAGTCTTTGTTTTAAAATCTAGTTTGTCTTATATAAGTATGTCTATTATGGCTTTCTTTTGACATCCTTTAGCATAATAGATGGCTCTGCATCCCCTCACTTTCAATCTCTAAGTGTCCTCAGGTCTAAAATTAGTGTCTTGTAGGCAGTATATAGATGGATCTTGTTTTTTATCCATTCTAATACCCTATGCCCTTTGATTGGTGATTTAGTCCGTTTACATTCAGTAATTATTGAAAGATATGAATTTAGTCCCATAGTGTTATCTGTATATTTCATGTTTGTGGTGATGTCCTTTAGTCCTTTGTCATCTTTGCTGTTTTCCACTTACAGAGTCCCCCTTAGAATCACTTGCAGGGCTGGTTTAGTGTCACAAACTCCTTTAATTTTTGTTTGTCTGTCAAAGTCTTTATCTCTCTTTGTATTCTGAATGACAGACTTGCTGGATGGATTATTAGCTGCATATTTTTCCTATTCAGCACATTGAATATTTCCTGCCACTCCCTTCTGGTTTGCCAAGTTTCAATAGACAGGTCTGCTAGTAACCTTATGTATCTACCCTTGTAAGCTAAAGCCAATTTGTCCCTAGCTGATTTCAGAATGCTTTCTTTATCTTTGTATTTTTCCAGTTTCCCTATGATATGTTGTGGTGTTTACCTGTTTTTTTGTTTTGTGTGTGTGTGTGTGTGTGTGTGTGTGTGTGTGTGTGTGTGTTTTGCTTTTGAAGGGAGTTCTCTGTGTCTCTTGGACTTGGATGTCTGTTTCCTTCCCCAGATTAGGGAAATACTCAGCTATAATTTGTTTGAATAAACCTTCTGCCACTTTTTCGCACTCTTCTTTTTCTGGAACTCCTATGATACAGATATTGTTTTGTTTCATGGAATCACATAGTTCTCTAATTCTCCCTTCATGATCTAGTAATTTCCTTTCCCTCTTTTTTTCAGCTACATCATTTTCCATAATTTTATCTTATATTTCACCCATTATCTCCTCTGCTTCTTCCATCCTCACTGTCACTGTATCTAGTTTATTTTGCATCTCAGTTTTAACTTTTTAAATTCATTCTGATTAGTTCTTAGGTCTTTGATCTTTGCAGCAAGAGCTTCTCTGATGTCTTCTATGCCTTTTTCAAGCCCAGCTATTAGTCTTATGACTGTTATTCTAAATTTTTGTCCATGTATGTTATTTATATTTGTTTTGAGCAATTCTCTGGCTGTGGTTTCTTCTTGAACTTTTTTTTGTGGAGAATTCCTCTACTTTGTCATTTTGGCTACATTTCTTTCTTTTGCGTGTTTTAAAAGTTTGTTATGTGTCTTGTACCTGAGAGTACTACTATGTTAAAAAGGGGTCATACACTGTCCAGCACCTGGTACTCCAGGAAATGCTTTTGGTGTATTTTTTGTGCGCTCTGTTGTTGTGTCTTGGCTTCTTTATCCCATTGGTCAGTCTTCTGCAGACCTCCTACTTGCTTGTAGTGGTGGAGTGTTTGGACCTTCAACCAGATGTATTTTAATTTGTTTGCTGAAGTAACCCTAGGGGAAAAAAAGGAAATGAGGGGGAAGCCTGATCCCATAAAAAGAGAAAAATGAAAGGGGAGAAAAGAAATCAAAACAGAATAAAAAACTATAACGCTAAATCCAGAGAAAGAGAGAGGAAAATAAAGGAGAAGAAAGAGTGAAGGTGGAAAGATAATAGAATTAAAATGCTTGATCAAAAACATAATACACATAATAAGAATTGACCAAAAACAAGTCAGAAACTCTGAGCCTGATTCCAAAAGAGAAAAAAGAAGAGGGAAGAAAGAAATATAAAAGAAAAAAATAAAAAAAATAAAGGATAAACAAACAAACAAAACAAAACAGTTATCTGTTGGTACCTGGGACTAGTGGCTTTGCTGGTCTGTTGGAGAAGCCGGCTGCATTGGGTCATTTAGTCTTGCCCCAGTAAATAACCAGTTCCCAGGCATGGAGGGGCAGAGTTTGGTGTAAGTTGGTCCCTCCTCTACTGGAGGTCACTGTGCTGTTCTTTGAAGTCCCACCATGTTGGTGTTGGGAAGAAAAATGGTGATATCCCAATCTCTCCTCTCTGGATGGGATATCTCAACCCACACTGTTCAGGAAGCCCTCGGTGCCTTGCTACAGTGAATGACGAATGTGGTCAGCTTGCCATGCTCCACAGTTCTCCTGCACCTTCTAGGCGCCTGGCTGGGATTCAAAACCCGAAGTCTTAAAGGACCCAGCTCAGTGCAGCAGCTCCTTTCCCCTTTTCCAGAGTAGAGCCTCCTTACCCAGCTGATAAAAGATGTTTCTCTGGCACCTGCAGGGTCTTTTGTCCTTGGTAAGGCAATAAACCCTCTTCCCAAAGTACTCCAGGAAGAGGACTGTTCTTTCCCAGTGCACCCCTGAAATCACTACATCATGCTATGCACTGTGGGGCCAGCTCCCTCCTACCCAGGAGCACACACCATGGCTTCCTGATCTGTTCTGGAGGAAGTTGTGTACTTTTGAAACCTCTAAGTTTCAGCTTCTAAGGCTGTTTGCAAAATAGAAACTGGCACTCTCCATATTTCTCGTTCCCCAATCTGTGGTCCAGAAAGGTTTTCCTCTTGTGCTAACTCAATACCAAAGCCCTCTCTCTTTCTCTCCCTTTTGTCTCTCCACAGAAGGGGTTGCCTCTCTTCCATGCCTATGCTTTTTTATCTCCCTCAATTCACATGCATGCACTTCAATCCTGCCAAACTGTTTCCCTCCATCTGTGGGGATTTTCTGTCACTCTGAAGATTGATTTCCTGGGTGTTCCAAGTGATCTGACCTCAATACAGCTGTGTTTGAGGGATGAGGAAAATCCTAGTCCCCCTACTTCTCTGCCATCTTAACTCCCAACATTGGGATACCTTGTATTTTCATATGTTAAAATTTATCTTAAGACTTCTTTTTTAGAAGTATGTTGTTTAATCTCTCAATATTTTGGGATTTTCCAGCTGTGTTTCTGTTATTGATTACTAGTTTAATTCCTTTGTGATTTGAGAGCATACTTTGTATAAGTTCTATTAGTTTAAATATGTTAAGGTGTGTTTTATGGCACATAATGTGGTCTATCTTGGTGAATGTTCCATGTGAACCTGAGAAAAATGTGTATTATGCTTTTGTATAAAATATTCCATAGATGTCAGATAGATCCTGTTTTGGTAGATTTTGCCTAACATATTTTGACACTCTGTTGCTAAGTGCATATACAGATTTGAGCCAGAAAAAGAAAGAATCAGTGAGCTTGAGCTAAGTTAATTAAGATTATCTACTCTGAGAGGCAGAAAAAGAATTAATGAGGAAATGTGAACAAGGCACTTGGTGGACACCACCAAATATGCCAATATATGTATAATGAGAATCCTTGAAGGAAAGGAAAAAGAGAAAAGGTCAGAGAAATATTTGAATAAGCATTAGCTGAAAATTTCCCAAATTTGATGATAAATACTAATCTGTGTATCCAAGAAAATCAATGACCTCCAAATATAAGAAGCACAAAGAGATCCACACCTAGGCACATCACAATCACGTTGATAAAATCCAAAGCCAAAGAGGAAAAACTTGAAAGCAGAAAGAGAAAAAAGACTTATCACATACAAATGATCTCTGGCTTTTCATCAAAAACAAAGAAAACCAGAAGACAGTGTGATGACATATTAAATATGTTGAAAGAAAAAGACTTAATTCATAATTCTATATCCAGTAGAATTATCTTTTAAAAATAAAAGATACATCTATTCCTGGATAAGCAAATACTGAGAGAATCTGTCACCAGTAGCTATTCACTACAAGAAATACCAAGGGGTGTCTGGGTGGCTCAGTTGGTTGAGTGTAAGATTCTTGGTTTTTGCTCGGGTCATGATCTTGCAACTCATAGAATTGAGCCCCATGTCAGGCTCTGTGCTGACAGCGTGGAGCCTGCTTGGGATTCTTTGTCTCTCTCTCTTTTTCTCTCTCTCTCCACCTCTCTCTCTCTATCTCTCAAAATAAATAAATAAACTTAAAAAAATAAATACCAAAAGGAATTATTTCTTCAAGCTGAAAAGAAAGGGCACTAGATGGTAACTGGAATCCATATGAAGAAATAAAAAACACTGGTAAAGGTAATTGCACAGATAAATATAAAGACAGTATAAAATAATATGATTTTACTTTTTTCTTTTCCAAATGTAAAAGGTGAATACGTAAAACAATAATTACAAAATTGTGTTAATGGAATTGTAGTGTATAAAAAGCAATGACAATAATAACACAAAAGAAGGTACTAGAAGGGAGCTATATTGGAATATACAGTTTCTGTATACTACTGGAATTAAGTTACTATTAATCTGAACTAGATTGTTTAGATTAAGATGCATATTGTAATCTCCAGAGGAAATATTAAGAAAATGACTCAAAAATATAATAAAACAATAACAAAGGAAATTAAATGATAGACTAGAAAATATATATTTAATACAAAAGAAGGTAGTAATAAAAGAGAAGTGTATCAAAAAGGCATAAGACATATAGAAAACAAATAGCAAAAATACATTAATCCTACCATATCAATTATAACATTAAACATGATTGGATTAAAGCTTCAATTACCAAGCAGAATATATCTCCAATGTCCTCCCAGACCAAATGTGATGGACCACCTTCATGATAATATTAATGCACTCCCAGACTTGCCTCTCATGAGTACTCTGAACTATTATTTTGTGGATAAGGGGACTGTAGATGGATAGGTTCCTACTTTGAATGGTCTGTGTGGTCTTTAGACCACCATCTCTAGACCAGTCTAGAGAAAGACTTTCAGGATGGGGGAAGGAAAATAAGAAAATGCCAACAACCTCAATTCTTAATTTCCAGAAGGCTAAACCAGTACAACCATGGGGATTGCAGGGCACACTTACAATTTATAGCTACTGTTTTCCAGCCAAACTGCCCTTCTTTGTTGGGGTTTCTTAAGAATGGTTAAGGCCACTCTCAGGACCTTCATAGAAACATAAGCCTTTCAGGAGGGTTAGGGAAGGTTTTCTTTTGCCCCAATTTTAGACTACCACAGCATTACTCCTCACCAAAAATGAAGTAGGCATAGCCTAATGCAAGAAGATATGCCCAGTTGAGGTACTTGCACAATGCATGCTTTAGAAAAAGTCATATGTGGTTCAGTGCTATAGAGGACCATCTATAGTCTTTTGAATGGATCTGCTGCCTCCTATAATCTGAGCCTTGGCTGATGTTCAATACCTAATATCGTTTATTGCTGTATCGCACAGAATTTCTGTTAGGTTTTCCTGGGTGGTCTGTAGTTATGATGGTACGCTGTGGTTTTAGGAAGCAGAGAAGAAAGCTTATAATTAGAAGGCCAGTGCATGCTCTGAATGAAGAGGGACAAGGAGTTCTTAGAGATTGCCTTTGTGGTTGGGAGGTAGGTGGAGCCTCCATGGTAGTTATAATGTCTAGACTAGTAGGTACCCTTTTATGATTCTGCTGCTGGACTCAGTATATACTCTGGTTTGTGGGTGGTGGGAGATAAATAACCTAATGTGGACAGAGAGGGCTTTTTAAAAATATATACATACTTTATTGTCAAATTGGCTTCCATACAACACCCAGTGCTCATCCCAACAAGTGCCCTCCTCAGTGCCCATCACCCACTTTCCCCTCTCCCCCACACCCCATCAACCCTCAGTTTTTAACTCTCAGTATTTAAGAGTCTTTTATGGTTTGCCCCCCTCCCTCTCTGTTTGTAACTTTTTTCCCCTTCCCTTCTCCCATGGTCTTCTGTTAAGTTTCTCACAATCCACATATGATTGAAAACATATAGTATCTTTCTCTGACTGACTTATTTCACTTAGCATAATACCCTCAAGTTTCATCCACTTTGCTGCAAGTGGCAAGATTCCATTCTCATTGCCAAGTAGTATTCCAGTGTACATATAAACCACATTTTCTTTATCCATTCATCAATATACAGATAAAGAATGGTATACTTTATCTTGCTTCAAATTTTCATCTATCCCAGCCACTGTTGCCTTGTTAAGCAAGAACTTCAATTTTGTCTCACAAATTTGTAGGTTTGACAGTTTTCAAAGCCCTCTTGTAGAGACTGTCAAACCTACAAACTTGTGAGACAAAATCAAAGTTCTTGTTTAACAAGGCAGCAGTGGCTTTGATAGATGAAAATTTGGAGCAAGATAAAGTATACCACCATGGTGAGAGCACCTACCACCACCATAAGTCCCTGTGGCCCTGGGAGGGAGATTAGGCTCAACACAGATAATGAGGTAAGCATCTTCTGTTAGAAAGAGTTGCAATGATCTCAATGGGACTTCAACAGCCCCAGTAGCTTCCTGGATTTGTAAAGTCCCATGGATGCCAATGTCCTGTAAGATTCAAGCCTGATTTTTGGCCACCAGAAGTCCGTGGAGGCATAGCTAGGGTTGTATAATGGCTGAGATGTCTGAAGTCTTCCCTTGATAGGATGGGCTGTGATCTTCTGGTAGAGTGACCCCTTTCACTTCCCATTCTTCTAGTCTTTTTGAGAAGCTATGTACCTTATCCTGTAATGATCTATTTAGTAATGATCCTTTATCTCCTCACATAACTTCTCTTGTGTCTTTGGAGCCACAGTATCTCAGGAAAGAGGAGCTCACAATTAAGTGGTGATCTGCAACTGAAATCTCTAGGGAAGAGGACGAATTGAATTGATGTGGGCTGAGGGGAAACTGTTCCAGGATGTGATGTTTTGACCTTGTGATTAGGGATTGCCCAGAGCCTCCGTGAGGTAAAGCTTATAGACATCTGAAGCAGCTTTGAAGTTGAGAAGCTCTTTTTCCTATCTTATAAAGCTTACCTGGACTGTAGTAAGCTTCCTAGAAAAACAAGAACAAGAGTCAAAGTACCCTATACCAGTGTTCAGAGGCCTCTTGTGATAGGATGGTTCTCCTGTCACTACTGGGAAGCCTATCTCAGTGGTGTGGATCATAAAAACAGCCTGGAAAAAAAGAAAGATGGGTTGTGAGTCTTTATAATCTCATCAAGCCCAAAGGCCCTTAAATGTTCCCTAGATGGCTTGGAAGCTGCTTGGCAAGCCCAAACGCATGAATAGAATTTTCAGCCTTTCAGGCATATAATTTTGTGTTGGCTCAGTGGTGATCCTGCAGAGATGACTTGAGATTTCCCAGATTGGGGGACTCTGGAGATAAGGGTTAGAGAGTAAATGGTAGTATGATCCAACTTTACTATTGTTCAGAAAGGGTGGGGAAGACTATCTAGAAGTTGTTGTAAAGGGCAACATTGATTATTCAAACTGTCCAAAGTGTCTGTAGTGTCTGATTTTTAAAAAATGTTTATTTATTTTTGAGAGAGAGAAAGAGAGAGCACACAAGAGCTGAGGGGGTGGGCAGAGAGAGAGGGAGACAGATAATCCCAAGTAGGCTCCGTGCTGTCAGCACAGAGCCAAACATGGGGCTCGATCTCATGAGCCATGAGATCATGACTTGAGCCAAAATCAAGAGCTGGATGCATAACCAACGGAGACAAACAGGCACCCTATGTAGTGTCTGATTCTTTAGTGAGGACTGAGATGGGCTCCTCTGTAAAGCCAGGCAGTGGTTGGGTAGCTACTATAGTTTCAGTTCCAAGGGCCAGAGCTGAATAGTTGTAGAGCAGGTAAAACACGGATTTTAGGTAGACATATGATACAATTAATTAGAATTCTGGAATTGTCATTCACTAGTTGACTTACTCTCTCTGAGCCTCACTTTTTTCTCATTTATAGAATGGAAACTCTGACAATACCTTCTTTTAGGAGTAGCTATTTTAAAAATTAAATGAGGCAATTTTTAGCACAGTGTCTGGAACATAGTAGGTGTTCAGTAATGGAAGATATTGTGGCTGTTGTTATTTTGTGATATTCAGGGGTGGCAAGAACCAATGAGTAAATACCAATGGTTAAAAACTCAGGGAAGTCAAGTCCAAAATGTAAGAGTAAGACTGGAAAGGGAAGGCAAAGTCAGAATAGAAAATTGGGAAGAGCTGAGAGGGAGAAAATAAGAGCTAAAGTGCTAAGGACCACCATTTTGGCTGCTGGCCACATGTTCCATAGGTGATTCAGGCTGGTTTGAAGAGACAAGGCCCTCAAAGATAACTGGAAGGCTATTTTCCATTCACCACCATCCTATATTCACAAACATCTCATAGGTCCAGCTTTGTGAATAACACTTTGAGCTGGCCCAATAAGCTGAGGTTATTCAAAATAGGAAGTGGTTACTTATATTCACCATGTTGAGGCTAAGTAATTCTGCCAAAGTCATATTTTTCCATTCTTGTCTTTTACCCAAAGATCTGAGGTCTTAGTGAAGAATGGGGCCAGAGAAGCTGAAATACTAATATCTTATCTGTATCCTTAAATTCCTGAACATCTCATTTCTGGGAGAGAAAATACTTGTCTGTATTAGCCAACATAGGTTAAGGTATGCTGCAATGATAATCCCCAAAACTGGTGCTTAAAACAATAAAGGTTTAGGGGGGAGGAGCCAAGATGGTGGAACACCATGGAAGCTTTTTGTGTGTCTCACATCCATGAAATACAGCCAGACCAACACTAAACCATCCTACTCACCTAGAAAACTGATTGGAGGGTTAACACAACAATCTGCACAAACTGAACCACAGAATTCAGCAGGTACGTGGTGCGGAGAGCTGAACTTGGGGAGCAAAAAGCCGTGAAAGGTAGGGAACCGCTTTTGTGGGCGGAGAGAGGACGGAGACTGGGGGGGGGGGAGAATACGGGAAAAGAACCCCTCCCCAAAAGAAGCTGGAGAGAAAGTGGAAAATTGGAAACAGCCACAGGGACTAAACTAAAAAGGGAGAAGAGAAAGGAGAAAGGAGAAAGAAGAAAGGAAGGAGAAAGGAGAAAGGAGAGGGTTTAAATTCCATTAAGACTGTAAACAAGGGAAGTGCAAAGTCTGTCACTCTGCAGCTTCATACCTGGCAGTGCTCTGGTGGAAAGGGAGAATCCCCAAGAAGAGAGTGGGGTCTGGGAGGTTCTCAGGCCACACAGGGAAAAGCGGTTCCACTGCTGGAAGGACATTTGGTAGAGACTGTTGAAGCCACCTGGCCCCAGCAGACTGCCCAGAAGGCGGCCACATTCGCTGGTGCTGGGGCAAGGTCATTAAGGGTGAAGCCTGGTGTCAGATGTGTGTTGTGATTTTCCATAATTCCTGAAACGCTGCTGCTACACTGTCTAGCAAGCATTTTCTGGGACAGGCTGGCACCTGGCCACAGTCTTGGGGCAGCGGCAACAGCAGGGTCCAGCGGGCGTTCCTGGGTGCAGCCGATATTCAGCCAATGCTCATTCAGCCATTGCTCGGTGAGACCCTCCCTCAGAGGGGCGGAACAGGTCAAAGCCCCAGTGTTTTGAAAGTAAGGGGCTGGGGAAAACAGCTGCATCTGAGACAAAACTTGGAAGAGAGGTACTGCCTGGGGCCTGGTCATGGAGAGTGAAAAAGTGGGCAGTGGACGAGAGCTGAAGACAGAGGATAGGTGTGTGATTGCTGATCTGGGAGAACAGACTGGGTAGCTGGGTGGTGCCATTTTTTCCGCTCCCACGCATGAGCATATGCACCTATGAGTCCCACAACGATCCACCCCAGTAGGCTAACAGTGCCATCTAGTGGAGAGCGGAGCTGTTACACTGAGCCCTGCCAACTGGGACAACTTTGCTCTTCAAGAACATAAGTCTCACCGACAGCTTAATTTATGGACTATAAAGAGCTACATAGACTGACTTCTAGGGCAAAATGAAGCAATTTCAGTCCTACTTCAATCTGTTAGCAGATTCATCTATTCAATTTTCTTTCTTTTTTTTCTTTTTCCTTTTTCTCTTATATAATTCTTTTCTTTTTCTTGAATACAGAGGAAAAAATCATTTCTATTTTCAATTTTTATTAAAAATATCTTTCTTTAATTTTTATTACTATATTTTTTACTTTTGTGTAAATTTTTTTCAAATTCTACTCCCATCATTTTATTTTAGTCTACTTCAGTGTACTCACCTTTTCAAATGTTCAAACAATTTTTTTTCTTTTTTTATATTTTTTTCTCTTTTCTTTTCTTTTCTTTTTTCTTAAATACAGAAAATGAAAAAATTCATATTTTTTAGAATTTTTATTAAAAATATTTTTCTTCGATTTTTTCTACTATATTCTTTACTTTTGTGTATATTTTTTCAAATTCTATTTTACTCCCATCATCTCACTTTAGTCTACTTCAGTGTATTCATTTTTTCAAATTCTCAATTTCCTTTTTTTTCTCCTCCCCCCTTTTTTTCTCTAATCTGTCAAACCACTTCCAACACCCAGACCATAACACACCTAGGATCTAGCATCATCTATTCCATTTTTGTGTGTGTGTGTTAATTTTTAATTTTAACATTTTTCTAATTTTAATTATTTTAATTTCAATTTTTCTACCTCATTAATTCATTTTCTCCCTTCAAAATGACAAAACAAAGGAATTCACCCCAAAAGAAAGAGCATGAAGAAACGACAACCAGGGATTTAACCAACACAGATACAAGCAAGATGTCTGAACCAGAATTTAGAATCACAATAAGAAGAATACTAGCTAGAGGCAAAAATAGATTAGAATCCCTTTCTGTGGAGATAAAAGAAGTAAAAACTAGTCAGGATGAAATAAAAATGCCATAACTGAGCTGCAATCACGGATGGACGCTGTGGTGGCAAGGATGGATGAGGCAGAACAGAGAATCAGTGATATAGAGGACAAACTTATGGAGAATAATGAAGCAGAAAAAAACAGGGAGATTAGGCAAAAGAGCATGACTTTAGAATTAGAGAAATCAGTGACTCATTAAAAAGGAACAACATCAGAATCACAAGGGTCCCAAAAGTGGAAGAGAGAGAAATAGGCGAAGTGTTATGTGAGAAAATCATAGTGGAAAGACACAGACATCAAAATCCAGGAAGCACAGAGGACCCCCATTAGATTCAACAAAAGCCGACCATCAACAAGGCATATCATAGTGAAATTCACAAAATACTCAGGCAAGGAGAGAATCATGAAAGCAGCAAGGGAAAAAAAGTCCCTAACACACAAGGGAAGACAGATCAGGTTTACAGCAGACCTATCCACAGAAACTTGGCAGGCCAGAAAGGAGTGGTGGGATATATTCAGTGTGCTGATTCAGAAAATATGCAGCCAAGA
Source organism: Panthera tigris (assembly GCF_018350195.1). Lineage (NCBI taxonomy): Eukaryota > Metazoa > Chordata > Mammalia > Carnivora > Felidae > Panthera > Panthera tigris. Next base: position 56,167,657 of record NC_056677.1, on the reverse strand, counting down.
ATTCTTTATCCAGCAAGGCTGTCATTCAAAATAGGAGAGATAAAAAGTTTCCCAGAAAAACAAAAATTAAAGGAGTTTGTGACCACTAAACCAGCGCTGCAAGAAATTTTAAGGGGGACTTTCTGAGGGAGGAAAAGATGGAAAAAAATATATATATATAAATACCAAAAGCAACAAAAGTTTAGAAAGGACCAGAGAACACCACCAGACACTCCAACTCTACAAGCATCATAATGGCAATAAATTCATATCTTTCAGTACTCATTCTAAACATCAATGGACTCAATGCTCCAATCAAAAGACATAAGCTAACAGAATAGATAAGAAAATAAGATCCAACTATATGCTGTTTACAAGAGACCCACTTTAGACCTAAAGACACCATCAGATTGAGAATAAGGGGATGGAGAACCATCTATCACGCTAATGGCCAACAAAAGAAAGCCAGAGTAGCCATACTTATATCAGACCATCTAGACTTTAAAATAAAGACTGTACAAAGAGATGCAGAAGGGCCTTATATCATAATCAAGAGGTCTATCCACCAAGAAGACCTAACAATTGTAAACATTTATGTGTCAAATATGGGAGCACCCAAATATATAAATCAATTAATCACAAACATAAAGAAACTCATCGATAGTAATAGCATAATAGTAGGAGACTTCAACACCCCACTCCCAGCAATAGACAGATCATCTCATCAAAAAATCAACAGGGAAACAATGGCTTTGAATGACACACTGGACAAGATGGACTTAATGGATATATCCAGAACATTTCGTCCTAAAGCAGCAGAATATACATTCTTCTCCAGTGCATGTGAAATGTTCTCCAGAATAGACCATACACTGGGACACAAATCATCCCTAAGTAAGTACAAAAAGATCGAGATCATACCGTGCATATTTTCAGATCACAACGCTATGAAACTTGAAATCAACCACAAGAAAAAATTTGGAAAGGTAACAAATACCTGTAGACTGAAGAACATGCTACTAACGAATGAATGGGCTAACCAAGCAGTTAAAGAGGAAATTAAAAAGTATATGGAAGTCAATGAAAATGATAGCACCACAACCCAAAACCCCTGGGACCCAGCAAAGGTGATCATAAGAGGAAAGTATACAGCAATCCAGGCCTTCCTAAAGAAGGAAGAAAGATCTCAGATATACAACCTAACCTCATGCTTTAAGGAGCTGGAAAAAGAACAGCAAATAAAACCCAAAACCAGGGGAAGACAGGAAATAATAAAGATTAGAGCAGAAAATAATGCTATTGAAGCCAAAAAAAAAAAAAAACCCAGTAGAACAGATCAATGAAACCAGAAGCTGGTTCTTTGAAAGAATGAACAAAATTGATAAATCACTAGTCAGTTTGATCAAAAAGAAAAAGGAAAGGACCCAAGTAAATAAAATCAAGAATGAAAGAGGAGAGATCACAACCAACACAGCAGAAATAAAAGCAATAATAAGAGAATATTATGATCAATTATATGCCAATAAAATGGGTACTCTAGAAGAAATGGACAAATTCCTAGAAACATATACACTACCAAAACTGGAACAGGAAGAAATAGAAAATTTGAACGGACCCATAACCAGAAAGGAAATCAAATTAGTAATCAAAAATCTGCCAAAAAACCAGAGTCCAGGGCCAGATGGCTTTCCAGGGGAATTCTACCAAACATTTAAGGAAGGGTTCACACCTATTCTCTTGAAAATATTCCAAAAACATAGAAATGGAAGGAAAACTTCCAAACTCTTTCTATGAAGCCAGCATTACCTTGATTCCAAACCAGACAGAGACCCCACTAAAAAGGAGAACTATAGACCAATTTCCCTGATGAACATGGATGTAAAAATCCTCAACAAGACATTAGCCAACCACATACAACAATACATCAAAAAAAGTATTCACCACGACCAAGTGGGATTTATACCTGGGATGCAGGGCTGGTTCAATACCCACAAAACAATTAACATGATTCATCATGTCAATAAAAGAAAGGACAAGAACCATATGATCCTCTCAATAGATGCAGAGAAAGCATTTGACAAAATACAGCATCATTTCTTGATAAAAACCCTCAAGAAAGTAGGGATAGACGGAGCATAACTCGAGATCATCAAAGCCATATATAAATGACCCAACGCTAATATCATCCTCAATGGGGAAAAACTGAGAGCTTTTCCCCTAAGGTCAGGAACAAGACAGGAATGTCCACTCTCACCACTGTTATTTAAAATAGTATTGGAAGTCTTAGCCTCTGCAATCAGACAACACAAAGAAATAAAAGGCATCCAAATGGGCCAGGAGGAGGTCAAACTTTCACTCTTTGCAGAAGACATAATACTCTATATGGAAAACCCAAAAGATTCCACCAAAAACCTGATAGAATTGATTTATGAATTCGTTAAAGTTGCAGGATATAAAATCAATGCATAGAAATCGGTTGCATTCCTATACACCAACAATGAAGTGACAGAAAGAGAAATCAAGGAATCGATCCCATTTACAGTTGCACCAAAAACCATAAAATACCAGGAATAAATTTAACCAAAGAGGTGAAAAATCTATACACTGAAAACTATAGAAAGCTTATGAAAGAAATTGAAGAAGACACAAAGAAATGGAAAAAGATTTCATGCTCCTGGATAGGAAGAACAAATATTGCTAAAACGTCGATACTACCCAATCTACATATTCAATGCAATCTCTATCAAAGTAACACCAGCATTTTTCACAGAGCTAGAATAATCCTAAAATTTGTATGGAACCAGAAAAGACCCTGAATAGCCAGAGCAATCTTGACAAAGAAAACCAAAGCAGGAAGCAGCACAATCCCAGACTTCAAGCTATACTACAAAGCTGTAATCATCAAGACAGTATGGTACTGGCACAAGAACAGACAGATCAATGGAACAGAATAGAGAACCCAGAAATGGACCCACCAACGTATGGCCAACTAATATTTGACAAAGCAGGAAAGAATATCCAATGGAATAAGGACAGTCTCTTTAGCAAGTGGTGCTGGGAAAACTGGACAGCGACATGCAGAAGAATGAACCTGGACCACTTTCTTACACCATACCCAAAAATAAACTCAAAATGGATGAAAGACCTCAATGTAAAACGGAAGTCATCAAAATCCTCGAGGAGAAAGCAGGCAAAAACCTCTTTGATCTTGGCTGCAGCAACTTCTTACTCAACACGTCTTCAGAGGCAAGAGCAACAAAAACAAAAATGAAGTACTGGGACCTCGTCAAAATAAAAAGCTTCTGCACAGCTAAGGAAACAATCAGCAAAACTAAAAGGCAACTGACAGAATGGGAGAAGATATTTGCAAATGACAAATATTACAAATCAGATAAAGGGTTATTATCCAAAATCTATAAAGAACTTATCAAACTCAATACCCAAAAAACAAATAACCCAGTGAAGAAATGGGCAAAAGACATGAATAGACACTTCTCCAAGGATGACACCCAGATGGCCAAGGGACACATGAAAAAATGCTCAACATCACTCATCATCAGGGAAATACAAATCAAAACCACAATGAGATACCACCTTACACCTATCCAAATGGCTAACATTAACAACTCAGGCAACAGCAGGTGTTGGCGAAGATGCAGAGAAAGAAGATCTCTTTTGCATTTTTGGTGGCAATGCAAGCTCGTGCAGCCACTCTGGAAAACAGTATGGAGGTTCCTCAAAAAACTAAAAATAGAACTACCCTACGACCCAGCAATTGCACTACTAGGCATTTATCCATGGGATACAGGTGTGATGATTCGAAGGGACACATGCACCCCCATGTTTATAGCAGCACTATCAACAATAGCCAAAGTATGGAAAGAGCCCAAATGTCCATCAATGGATGAATGGATAAAGAAAAAGTGGTATATATATATAATGGAGTATTACTTGGCAATCAAAAAGAACGAAATCTTGCCATTTGCAACTACGTGGATGGAACTGGAGGGTATTATGCTAAGTGAAATTAGAGAAAGACAAAAATCATATGACTTCACTCCTATGAGGAGTTTAAGCGACAAAACATGAACATAACGGAACGAAACAAAAATAATATAAAAACAGGGAGGGGGACAAAACAGAAGAGACTCATAAATATGGAGAACAAACTGAGGGTTATGGGAGGGGTTGTGGAAAGGAGGATGGGCTAAATGGGTAAGGGGCATTAAGGAATCTATTCCTGAAATCATTGTTTCACTATATGCTAACTAATTTGGATGTGAATTAAAAAAAATAAAAAATTAAGTTAAAAAAATAAATATACAATAAAGGTTTATTTCTTGCTTATGCTACATGCCCATTGCAGGTCAGCTGAGGGCTCTGTTCTTCATAGTCATCAGAGACCCAAACTGACAGAGCTTTGTTCCTAAATCATTTCCATGATTGTTGTATCAAGGGAGAGGGACAAACTGAATTATTCACTGATCCTTTAAATTTCTACCCAAAAGTGACCCATGTCACTTCTTCTCATTTTTCATTGGCCAAAGCAAGTAATATGGCCATGCCTGACTTCAAAAGGGTGAGGGAAGTGCAATTCTACCATGTGCCTGAAGGAGGAAAGCCAGAAATTACTGGTGAACAGCATTTATGACTACTATGTTGTCTTATTGAAATATGCATTCTGGTCCATCAACATGTGGTATACTCAAAATCTCAGTGCAGAAACAGTTCTCCTGTCTCTTGTGTTTTTCTGAAAAGTTCTATTGTTCTGGATGGCTGTGTCCTTAGTATCCCAAGGTAACTTAGAGGCATATAAATTGGATTAAATGGCTGACAAGCTCACTGAAAGGGCATTCGACAACATTCTGGGGTTAACTAGTAAGGTGGACTGTGGATTTCTAACCAGGTTAGTTTGAGAATCTACAGAAGATGTCAGGGTGGACATGAGGAATGACGACTATCAATCACATAGCATGGCTTTTTCTATCTACAGCCACACTAACCACTATGAAAACAGTTGCATGGGTGATAAGCCCTCCTGGATTTGTGATGCAGCTTTATAATGTCTTGACTTTACAGTTTGGAAGCAAAGCTGAAGGAATTCTACCCTGATGAGAAGGGACAAAACACTGGCTTTTCTAAGTGAATGGTCAAGGAAACTTTCCCTACATAGTGGTTATGCTGGGTTCATGGAAAAATGAAAAGTGATGTACCAATTCCTACCAATCTACCTACCAAAGTTGATCTGCCACTAAGAACCAAGGTGTGATGACTTGGCTTCTATGCCTTGGAATTCCACAGTCTTTTGCAAGCCCTTTCTAGAATGATGCCATTTATTTGGTGACTACTTTCAGAAGGTTTTGCCAGGGCAATGGGTTGTCTCAGGTATTTGAAGTAGAAAATCTCATTAAGTGGGTGCCCAGTGGAAATGGCTAAGAATGTGTACTTGAGGCCACAACTATTTTCTAGCATGACTAGGACTATTATTTGGGCTCTTCCTGGGGCTAAAAAAATGCATGTATTTGGATGACTCTACCATCTACTACTCATAGCCAGGCATATATGTTTTGAGAGGCATCATTGAATCTATGTCATTGGGGAGTTGAATCCTTGGGACTGCTCCTTCCCCCCATCCTGCTTGCCACATTTTCATATTTAAGGCTTGTTTATCAACCCAGGCCATAGTATATTCCAGAATAGCATACGATTGTATCCATGGGGATCTGGTCTATCAGACCTTCTCTGCCCAAAACTTGTTATATTATGAATGGATATATTCAATGGGAAACATAGCAAAAATGTTAAGAGCTCAGGCTCTGTGGTCAGATTGCATGTATATGAATTTGGACTCAGCCAATTACTAGCTAGAAAGTAACCTTGGACAAATTACTGAGCACTTCTAAGTTTTGGTTTCTTTAGTTGTAAAAATGAGGATAATAAGAGCCCTCAAGATTATTGTGTTGATTAAATGAGATAATAAATATAAAACATTTTAGTATAGTGTTTGACATACAATGCATGCTCAATAAATGGTAAGCATCACATCATCAGAATTACCATCATCACTATTATAAGTCCTGCTAAGAGGCCTGTTACATCTGAACTTCTTTCCCAGAGTCCCTGAATAAGGCCAGGATAAGTTGCTGACTTTTGTGGTCACTCATTCCCTGTCTTCCACTGTAGGGCAGTGGCTTTCACCTTGATCTACTGTTGTCAGCACTTAATGTGGGCCCCTCAGGCAGCTGTACAACCCACCCTGTCAGTAGCTGAAATTCTGGCCAACTATTTGGCTTCTGGGATGATTTTCTTGAAGGGTAAGCTTATGAAGCTTCTTCCTTCTGGAACTTTGAGGGACAGGGTCATTTCCTCATTTCCAAGGTCCAGGTCATTAACAAATGGGGATATTTGTGCCAGGGCCAGAAGTATGCATGCTCTGAATTGTTACTGACAAATCTCTAGGGAAATAGGAAGTATTTCCTACTCTTCTAGAACAATCAAGTACTAGAAATCACGACCGCACAAGACTGACCCCACAACTGGTCATCCTTTTTCTGCTGGTTAAACTCAGAGGGGCCTGGGTATTCAGGAAACTTCAAGTGTCAAGAGACATAATACCTTCATATGTAACCCCAAAGACAAGTGGAAGAACAGCTACCAGTGTCTCATCCTGCCCGATTGGATTTTTAGTATCAGCCACCCCCACTTCCACCCAGACCTCAAACCACATAGTTGGATCAGACCTCTGAAATGAGTTGCAGCCTACACCCTGAACCACTTTCATTGACCAGCTGTCCACTGCTTCCTAATCTGTTGTTGATTTTCTTGGCATTAAACTTATGATTTGTTTTATATATTCCTCCTATGTCCTATGTTATCTTATAGCCTAGTCCAATCCCCAGATAAAATCTTACATTCAACCCCACCTCTCTGGATTCTACTTCTCTCTTTCTTTTTTAACCATAGCTAGGACTTTCTGTGGCAACAGTGCTAATAGCTGGTATGGCAAACACTGATCCTGGGAGTTCCATCCTACTTCAGGCCTTCAGAAACAGTGATCTTAGCAAGTTTTCAAGGGCCTCACAAGTAGATAGGACCCCAGACCACCAGGTCAAGTATTTTATTTTGACCATTCTAGGAGTTAAGGAACATTCTACCATGCCATTACCACCATCTCACATGCATTCCGAAGCTATGACGTTGAGATATATTAGGTCACCATACTTATGTACCTCAGCCCAGATGGTTTGGGTAACCTGCAGAGCAACCATCCTTGGCCACCCTGGGATAGAATTCCTTGGGACCATACTTTCCTGAAAGCATTTAGATAATGCTGACAAAGGTGACTGTGGTCTTAGAGCAGGAGCTCTCTTAGAAACTTGTAATTAAGTTTCTTAGCTTCGTGAGCTAGTATTACCTTCTATCTACCATAGCCTGACTTGTCTCCATCTTCAGTGTTACTCCTGATCAAAACCATCACCTTCTGTCTCCCGGACCACTGAAGTGGCCTAACCAATCTCTTCACTGCCATCATTGAGCACTTATAATCTGTTCTCCATAAGTAGCCATAGTGATCTTTTAAATACAAATCATGCCACAGCATTCCCACGTATGAATCTCTCCAGTGTTTGTGGTTATACTAAAAGACAAAGCCATCTTTTTTGAGCTATATATAATTATTTATGGATGAAAGGATATAATGTCTAGATTATGTTCAGTAATTCAGTGTGTCACAAGATACAAAATCAATGCACAGAAATCTGTTGCATTTCTATACACCAATAATGAAACATCAGAAAGAGAAGTCAAGGAATCAATCCCATTTACAATTTCACCAAAACAATAAGATACCTAGGAATAAACCTAACCAAAGAAGTGAAAGACTTTTACTCTGAAAACTATAAAACACTGATGAAAAAAATTGAAGTCAACTAAAAGAAATGGAAAGACATTCCATGCTCGATTGAAAGAACAAAAATTAAAATGTCTATACTCCTCAAAGCAATCTACACATTTAATGCAATCCCTATCAAAATACCACCAACATTTTTCACAGAGCTAGAACAATCACAAAATTTTTGTGGAACCACAAAAGACCCCAAATAGCCAAAGCAACCTTGAAAAAGAAAAGCAAAGCTGGAGGCATCACAATTCCATATAAAGCTATTACAAAGTTATATTAAAAAGCTGTAGTGATCAAAATAGTATGCTACTAGCACAAAAATAGACACATAGATCAATGGAACAGAATAGAAAACCAAGAAATGAACCCACAACTCTATGGTCAACTGATCTTTGACAAAGCAGAAAAGAATATCCAATGGGGAAAAGACACTCTATTTAACAAATGGTGTTGGGAAAACCTGGCACCTACATGCAAAACAATGAAACTGGGCCACTTTCTTACACTATACACAAAAGTAAACTCAAAATGGCTTAAAGACTTAAATGTGAGACCAAACCATCAAAACTCTAGAGGAGAACACAGGCAGTAACCTCTTTGACATTGGCTGTAGCAACTTCTTTCTAGACGTGTCTCCTGAGGAAAGGAAAATTAAAGCAAAAATAAACTATTGGGACTTCATCAAATAAAAAGCTTCTGCACAGAGAGAGAAACAATCAACAAAGCTAAAAGGCAACCTAAGCAATGGGTTGTGCTACATGCAAAAGCTGCTATACTGCTGGACAACAATCCTGTATCTGGTAATGAAGTGGTTAGAATGCTTGCCACTTTACAAAGTACAGCTGGAAGAAGGAACAGAAGCAAACTCAAGCAGCATCAGCACTGCCTATAGGAATTGTTAAAGCACAGATGACTGAGGCCCACTCTAGAATTTCTGATTGACTGGGTCTGGAGTGAGGCCAAAGATTTGCATTTCTAGCAAGTTCCTGGGTGAATGCTGATGCTGCTGGCCTTGGAACCACACTTTGAGAATCACTGGCATAATGCATCATATCAATTTTTACCCACAAGGGAAGTAATTAGGATAGGGGACAGTTCAAACTCAGAGCAATAATGATGATGATTAGATTAGTTGTTTATTCTTAAAACTGCTGAAGAAAGGAGAGCATGGGGACAGGTAGTAGGGTGTGTGTGTGTGTGTGTGTGTGACAAAATTTGATGGGGATTCCATGACTACCTCAATCTTTGATAAGAGTGGGAAGGTCTTTCCAAAGCACCAGGAATTAGCAAGCCTCCACCCACAAAACATTGTCCAGATACTGCAGAGTCTTTGGAACTGGGAGTTGTTTCTGTGACAGGAATACTGCTAGTGATTTTGAGAAGAGGAGACCCGCATTGTCTAATTGGAGGACCCAGAGACTTTCCCTCCAGAACATGTGAAATTCTAACTCACTGAAGGAAGTGGCAGTACTCTTCTTTGCAAGGATGCAAAGGGTACCACTACATTGCTTATTCCTCATCACTCTTACTCCTGGTGAGAAGGGAGGGGTTCTTTTCATATCAAAAGTCATCCAACTCCTCCTCCCCATATTCCTTCAGGTGAAGAAGATGTCATTTATCACAATAATGCATTGACTATTTTTTCAGGAGAGGAAACAGATGGAAGCAATAGAAAGGCTTGTTGGTCTGGAAGGCAGTTTGTCTGAAGAATGGGAAGTTCTCCTCCTAGAGCCAAGAGCCTTTCATGCTGGCCTTGACCACAAGAAGCCAATGGATCCTCCCATCCTTGACCACAAAGGCAAGTAGAATAGGGCCATAACCCTAAGAATTGAAGCAGGGAGAAAAAGTAATGGAGAAAAGAATGAGGGGGACCTAGAGATGGAAGCCTTTTAGGCACCTGAGACACAGACTCTGTGGACTAAAGCATTAGTCGGCAATAGGGGAGAAATGGTTTAAACCATTTTCTAAGTTTCAAATGTATTTCGGTTGGCCATAAAAACAATACATTAAGAAAAATTTATAACTGATCCTACTCTTACAAGACATTGTGGAGCATAATTGCAGTGTTATATAGATAAAGTGCCAAGTACAGGACCTGACACAAAAAATAACAGAAGCTACCATTTGTTAAGCACTGACTCTGCACCAGAATCAGTACTAAGCACATCATCTACATTGTCTCATTTCATTCTCCCAACAATCCTCTGAGGTAGACCCTAGCATTTTACAAATGAGGAATTAAAGCTCTGAGAGATGAAGTGACTTACCTGGAGAATACAGCAGAATATTGGCAGTATTTGGCTACAAAAAGAAGAGCACACTAAACCTAAAGCAAGGAGAAGGAAGTAAGTAATAAAGATTATAATGGAAATAAATGAAATAGAAAGTAGAAAAACCATAGAGAAAAGCAATGAGACCAAGTATTTGTTCTTTGAAAAGAACAACAAAATTGACAAAACTTTGGCTAGATTGACTAAGAAATAAACAGAAATTATTCAAATTAGTAAAATCAGGAATCAAAGAGGGGCATCACTACTGGCCTTATAATATGAAAAGGATTATAAGGAAAAAGTACAGACAACTATATGCTGAGAAATAAGATAACTTATATGAAATGGAAAAATTTCTAGAAAGACACAAACTACCAAAATAGACCTAGGAAGAAGTTGATAATCTGAACAGACCCATAACAAGTAAAGAGAATGAACTAACAATAACAACTGCAACCACAACCACCACAACAACAAAAAAAACCCCAAATTACCCACAAGGAAAAGCCAAGGCCCAGATGGCTTAGAGGCCCAGAAGGAATAGCACAAATCCTTTGCAACCTCTTCCAGAAAATGGAAGAATAGGGAACACTTCCCAACTCATCCTATGAGGGCATAATTGCCCTGATGATAAAATCAGACAAAGACATCACAGCAAAACAAAACTAGAGACCAATATCTGTTAATGAATATAGTGGCAAAAACCCACAACGAAATACTAACAGATCAAATCCAGCAGCATTTAAAAAGGATTATCCACAATGTCCCAGTGGGACTTATCCCAGGAGTTCAAGATTGGTTCATCATATGAAAACCAATCAACACAATATACCATATTAATAGAATAAAGGGGAAAATCTACATGTTTATCTCAATAGATGCAGAAATAGCATTTAACAAAACCCCAACACCCTTTCATGATAAAAACATGAAACAAACTAGGAATAAAAGAGAACTTCCTCAACCTGATAAAGTGTATATATGCAAAATGCACAGCTAACATCATACTTAATGGTGAAAGACCAAAAGTTCCTCTGCTAAGATCAGCAACAAAACAAAGAAATCTACTCTCACCACTTCTATTCAACATTGTACTGGAAGTTTAAGCTAGAAAAATTATATAAGAAAATGAAATAAAAAGGTATCCAAATTAGGGGGAAAAAGAAGTAAAACTGTCTTTATTTATAGTTGACATGAACTTGTATGTAGAAAATCCTATGAAATACATACACATACAGCAACTATTAGATTTAAAAATAAGTTAGCAAGGTTGGAGGATACATGGTTAATGTACAAAAAATTAGGTATATTTCTATACATTTGTAATGAATAATCTGAAATAAAACTAATAAAACAATCCTTTTTACAATAGTATAATACTTAGATATAAATTTAACTAAGGAAGTATAAGACTTGTACACTGAAAACTATAAAACAAAGCTGAAAGAAACTGTAGAAGACCTAAGTAAATGGAATGACATCTCATGTTCAAGAATTAGAAATCTTGATATGAAGATGACAATACTCCCAAAGTTAATCTACAGATTCTACCTACTCTCTGTCAAAGTCCCAACTGGCTTTTTTATTTTCAGAATTAGACAAGCAGATCCTTAAATTCATATGAAATGCAAAGGGACTTAGAACAATGAAAACAATCTTGAATGGGAAGAAAAAGAGTTAGAGGAGTCATACTTTCTGATTTCAAAACTTGCTCTAAAGCTACAATAATCATGGTAGTGTACTACTGGCATAAGGATAGATATTGGGATCAATGGGAAAGAATTGAGTGTCCAGAAATAAATTCTTGCATTTATGGTCAATTGATTTTCAACAAGAGTGCCAAGACTATTACGTGAAGGAAAATTAGTGTTTCAACAAATAATGCTGGAATAACTGACAATCCACATGCGAAAGAACGAAGTTGGACTCCTACCACACAACATACACACAAATTAACTCCAAATGGATCATAAATCTAAATCTAAGACTGAAAACTATAAAACTCTCAGAAGAAAACCTAAGACTTACTCTCTGTAGCATCAGATTAGGCAAAGCCTCCTCAGATATGACATCAAAAGCACAAGTATCAAAATAATACAGAGATTAGTGGTACTTCACCAAAATTACACTGCTTTACTTCAAAGTATACTATCAAGAAAGTGAAGAGATACATAGAATAAGAAAGAGATAATTGCATATTGGATAAGGGACTTGCATCTAGAAGATATAAAGAAATCTTACAAATCAATAATTAAAAGACAATTTAAAATTTGGGAAAGGATTGGGGCACCTGGGTGGCTGACTCTTGATTTCAGCTCAGGTCATGATCTCATGGTTCATGAGTTCAAGCCCCATGTTGGACTCTGCACTGACAGTGTGGAGCCTGCGTGAGATTCTCTCTCTCTCTCTCTCTCTCTCTGCTCCTCTCCCCTCTCTATCCCTGTCTCAAAATAAATAAACTTTAAAAAATTTGGAAAGAGTTTGACTAAACATTTGTCCAAAGATGATTCACAAATTGTCATTAAGCACATGAAAAGATGCTCAACATGTTAGCCATCATGGAGATGCAAACCAAAACCACAATGAGATACCACTTCATACCCACTACGTTGGCTATAATAAAAAAGGCAGATAATAACAAGTGTTGTAGAAAATGTGGAGAGATTGGAATCATCATCCACTGCTGGTTAGAATTTAAAGTAGTGCTGTGGAAGACAGTGTGGTAGTTTTTCAGAGTTTAACAAAGAGTTACCATATAATCCAGCAATTCCATTCCTGGGTAATACACAAGAGAAATAAAAGCATATGTCCGCAGAAAACCTGCACACAAATGTTCATACAGCAGTATTCATAATAGCCCAAAATGGAAACAATCAAAATGCCCAATAACTGATGAATGAATACATAAAATATGGAATATTATTTTGCAATAAAAAGAAATGAAGTACTGACAGATGCTACAACATGGCAGAGACTTGAAAACATTATGCTGGGGCGCCTGGGTGGCTCAGTCGGTTGAGCGTCCAACTTCGGCTCAGGTCATGATTTCACAGCTTGTGAGTTTGAGCCCCGCGTCAGGCTCTGTGCTGACAGCTCAGAGCCTGGAGCCTGCTTCTGTTTCTGTGTCTCCCTCTCTCTCTGCCCCTAACCCACTCACATTCTGTCTCTGTCTCTCTCAAAAATAAATAAACATTAAAAAAAAAAATTTTTTTTTTAAAAATAAAAAAAATAAAACATTATGCTAAGTGAAAGAAGCCAGACAGAAAAGGCCACATATTATGATTCCAATTATATGAAATTTCCAGAGTAGGCAAATCCATAAAGATAGAACAGAGACTGGTGATTGTCAGGTACTGCAGGTCAAGGACTCTTTCCTTGACCAAACTTTAGCCAGCATCCTCTAAGCCTTTTACTCAGCTAGGACTTGTCCTTGGGCCTTATTCTCAGGCCTGCATGGCCCAGTTTTAGTAAGAATCTGTTAAGTGAGTTTAGTGAGAACCTCCTACTCTACATATCTGACCATCTTTGATAGCAAATTCCCAATTGCCTACTCTCCCCCAGGTGATTTCTGATTACCTTAACCTGCCTTTAGCAAGAATACAATTTGCCAAGAGTCTCCCTACCCCTATTGTCTCTTCTTAGTAATTCTCCATCCCCCCGCCCCCACCCCCCACCCCCCACCCCCGCCAACTTGCTCCTTGGCTATAAATCTCCACTTGTCTTTGCTGTATTTGGAATTAAGTCCAGTTCTATACTGAGATCTTTTCTCCCCCTATTGCAATAGTTCTGAATAAAATCTGTTTTTACTATTTTAACTACTGTCCGACTCTGTTTTCTTTCTTTCTTTCTTTCTTTCTTTCTTTCTTTCTTTCTTTCTTTCTTTCTTAACAGGGGTTGGGGTGAGAATGGGGAGAGACTGCTAATGGGCATGGGGTTTCTTTTTTTTTTTTTTTAGTTTTGCATCCTGTCTTTTAGGCAGACTGGCATTATTTTTATTTTTTATTTTGTTTTACTTTTTTAAATATATGAAATTTATTGTCAAATTGGTTTCCATACAACACCCAGTGCTCATCCCAACAGGTGCCTTCCTCAATACCCATCACCCACCCTCCCCTCCCTCCCACCCCCCATCAACCCTCAGTTTGTTCCCAGTTTTTAAGAGTCTCTTATGCTTTGGCTCTCTCCCACTCTAACCTCTTTTTTTTCCTTCCCCTCCCCCATGGGTTCCTGTTAAGTTTCTCAGGATGCACATAACAGCGAACACATATAGTATCTGTCTTTCTCTGTATGGTTTATTTCACTTAACATCACACTCTCCAGTTCTATCCACGTTGCTACAAAGGGCCATATTTCATTCTTTCCCATTACCACGTAGTACTCCATTGTGTATATAAACCACAATTTCTTTATCCATTCATCAGTTGATGGACATTTAGGCTCTTTCCATAATTTGGTTATTGTTGAGAGTGCTGCTATAAACATTAGGGTACAAGTGCCCCTATGCATCAGCACTCCTGTATCCCTTGGGTAAATTCCTAGCGGTGCTACTGCTGGGTAATAGGGTATGTTTCTTATGTCTCTTATGTTCAAGTAAGAAATTGCTACGGCTGAAGTCAGAGAGGTCTTTTCCTGTTTTCTCCTCTAGGGTTTTGATGGTTTCCTATCTCACATTCAGGTCCTTCATCCATTTTGAGTTTATTTTTGTGAATGGTATGAGAAAGTGGTCTAGTTTCAACCTTCTGCATGTTGCTTCCAGTTCTCCCAGCATCATTTGTTAAAGAGACTGTCTTTTTTCCATTGGATATTCTTTCCTGCTTTGTCAAAGATGAGTTGGCCATACATTTGTGGGTCTAGTTCTGGGGTTTCTATTCTATTCCATTGGTCTATGTGTCTGTTTTTGTGCCAATACCATGCTGTCTTGATGATTACAGCTTTGTAGTAGAGGCTAAAGTCTGGGATTGTGATGCCTCCTGCTTTGGTCTTCTTCTTCAAAATTACTTTGGCTATTTAGGGCCTTTTGTGGTTCCATATGAATTTTAGGATTGCTTGTTCTAGCTTCGAGAAGAATGCTGGTGCAATTTTGATTGGGATTGCATTGAATGTGTAGATAGCTTTGGGTAGTATTGACATTTTGACAATATTTATCCTTTGGGTATGGGGTTTCTTTTTGAGGTGATGAAAATATTACAAAGTTGATGGTAGTGATTGTTGCACAGCTCTGTATACACAATAAAAACCATTCAATTGTATACTTTAAATGGGTGAATTTTATGGTATGTGAATTTTATCTCAATAAAGATGTCAAAAAATTGGAAGTGTCTGGATTTGAACCCAGGTCTAGCTAACTCTAAAGCTCACACACTTAGCAAGACAGTTCTCCCCGCACCCTCCCCTGCCAGATATGCTTGATAAATGCACTGCTGTCATTAGGGATACTGTTCTTTTTTTTTTTTTTAATTTTTTTTTCAACGTTTTTTTTTTTTTATTTTTGGGACAGAGAGAGACAGAGCATGAACGGGGGAGGGGCAGAGAGAGAGGGAGACACAGAATCGGAAACAGGCTCCAGGCTCCGAGCCATCAGCCCAGAGCCTGACGCAGGGCTCGAACTCACAGACTGCGAGATCATGACCTGGCTGAAGTCGGACGCTTAACCGACTGCGCCACCCAGGCGCCCCAGGGATACTGTTCTGACTACTCAGGGGAGGGAAGAGTTCATGACTGAGAAGATCACCTTGGAAGGGCTTTGGAAGTTCATGGATTTGTGGAGCAACCATTACAAGCCACAGCACTTGCAGACTGCCCCAAAGCAAGCCTGTATTCCCAGGAATTCTAATATCAGATTTTAACTATGAGAGGAAGCCAGAACTGCTGACTGATACTTGTCAGCCTAGGGACACAGAGCTCTTCAGTGACTTCCCATTTCAGGACACAGGAAATATCACTGGACTGGGTCTTGCTTGTAGTTTACAAGCCTCTCAGCACCAGATGTATGACATCCCTTATGCTTACTGGGTTCTAGAAGAGTTCCAGGACCAGCTACCACAGACCTAGAAGTGACTGAAGGCAGAAAGGATCTTAGGTATCACCCCAGCTCCACCACATGGCTTCTGACAAGACTGAAGCCACCACCTCCACCTGTGTCACCACACCAGCCTCATGGATGCCTGAAGCCTGTTCAACCTGGATAGTTACGATATCAGGCAAGATGCCAATGGCATGGCAATATCTTATCAGAGACATGAGGCCAAGAGAAAGAAAAAAGCTTTGCTTAAGCAACTACAAGGACCACTGCACTTATCCCTCAGCCCTTAATTCCCATAGGCACAGAGGCCATACAAAGAATCTTGACTGCTTCCCCTCAAGTCATTATGTCACACTTGTCAGACAATCTCTGCAAAAAATGACCTTTTCCTTTCCCAGCACAAACCCCCTCCCCCTTGTCCTTGGGCCACTTGTAACAACAGTAACTATTGATTAGGTACTTACTATGTGCCAGGTACTCTGCTAAGTCCTTATGTCTCTTATCTCATCTAATCCACTACAACATTACCAGAAATAGGTGGTCCCATTTTTCAGAAAAGTAATCTGAGACACAGAGAGGCTAAGTACCTTGGCCAAGTTTGCACAGCTAAGTGGTATAACTGAGCTTTGAATTCTGGCAATCTGGCTTCAAACCCATGTTCTGTGTCACTTCTCTAGCATATGTATCTCTGACCAGATACCTACATGGTGGCACCATTTGGGAAGGAGCTTCAAGAAAGCTGCAAATGCCTTTTGTACTGTTAACAAAGCCCAAGTGTGAAGACAGCCAAGGTGTAACAAGACATTGGAGACAATCTCAGGGATTCCACCACTACAAGGAGGACCACTAACCTCCCCACCTCCCCACAGCTTACTGACTCAGAGCAGCCCATTCCACAGCCCATATCTATGGTAATTATGATCCTCTGACCCTGCCCATCCCACCTGGCTCTGTTATGCAGCCAGGTGCAGCAGCCCAGAACTCGGAGTGGTATCATATGCCAATACTCTAATCTAGAGCATTACCAGCGGCAGGCACACCAATCTGTCAGTTTTAGGTTTCCTCAGCCCCTGGGCTCCTGAAGCCCACCAGAGGGCACTGTGATTAATTAAGTGACATAATACCAATCTGGGAGAAGGTGAGATCCCCAGAAGTTTTAGCCCATTTTAAGTTAGGTTCACCAGGCAAACATAGACAAACTCTGCTTTTTCTTCCCTCTGTCCCTCACTCACACCCAGGCCCAGGATAACTCTTTTTAGCAGCTGCCTTACTCTGTTTTCAAACAGGGGTGTGCAAGAAATAGCCTATTTCCTTTTTTCATTAAATCAACCAAAATCTGATTTTTATTCTCACCTCCTGGACTCTTGGGAAATTCATTTCAGTTATTAACAGATTTTCCCCTACCACAGAGTTAGGCAAATCCTAGGGTCAAACATGGAACAAAAGCTTGGTGAGACCCCTTTTCTCACCAGTCATTGGTTCATGCACAGCCAGCCTGTGTTCTGACTGGACATTGCCTCATTTTTGACTAGTTGGGACAGTGTGCCCTTTCAGTCATTAAATATTTGAACTTTGAGCTATAGAAGCCAGGTGAAATCCCAGCTTGTTTAGTTTGGTTCCAAGGTTTTCCTGGGCCTACTTCCTGCCACTTTTCCAAACCTCATCTTTTGTCACCCCCTCCTTTGCACCTTATGTTCAAGCAACACTAAACTTACACAGAATTGCCTGACTGTAGCATGCTACTTTCACCCTTGCCTTTACTCTAGGTGTTACCTCTGCCTAGGTTGCTTCCTACACTATCTCAGCTCAAGTGCCCCCTTCTCTGGAAGGCCTTCTCTAACTATGCTAATCTGCACAAGTTGATCCTTCCCCATGTTCCCACACTCTTCTTTCCTTCCTCTTGTCATAACGCTGAGTGCAGCATATTGCACTTGTCTGTTTTCATTGTGTGTCTCTTTCACAGGTCTGGAAGCAACCAAAGAGTGGAGGCTACATTTGTCTTCGTACTTATTTGTACCCCCTGCACCTTATGTAGGCCTGGCACAGTGAGTTTTGACAAATAAATGAATGAATGATTAAATGGAATAAATGAGACAGATGTGGCAGAGTTTAAATCTAGAGAAATTGAGAAAAATCCTATAGTAATATCCCATGAATGGAGTTGTCTGATATGGCTAGAAGGGTTTTTCCCCCTGCACCTTTCATGGGCCCCAAACATACCAAGCTGGGATAACAGAAGGGGACATTTTGTGATGCAACCGAAAGAGAAGATCGATACAAGATTCTTTTAGCAGCATTACACATAGGGGGCATTTGAAAAGGCAGTCTTGTCAGTGTGAAAGGCCTGATTGTCTTGTAATTGCTTGACCCGGAAGCTGAACCAGTGAAGAATGCTTTCCTTCATCTCCCTTTCTACCTGCAAGATTCCAAAACCCTTTCTAGCTCCACTCAGGGGCAAACTAGATGCAACAGTATGAGTAACACCCGAACTCTAAGGCCAACAAAGAGAAAAGATGAGATTTTGATGAGATAGGAAGCTTAAAAGGCCAAGGAGACTCGATTGGAGTTGGGGGTGGGGAAGAAAAGGTCCCAGAGGAGAGACTCCTTGAGACAACTCTGTGGGTGACCTTTAAAGGGGAGAACAAAGGACTACCAAGGCAACTGATTCAGACAGAGCTAATCCCAAATCTGGGAGGACGGTGGTAGGGAAAACTATGTAGATTGCAATAGGCAACTGGAGCTGGGAATAAAGACCTATTCTTTACATTGTTCTGGACTCTGTATGACTGAGCAAGAAATAGTAAGACTTTTTTTTTTTTCCTACAGTAAAAGCCTACTCTTCTGATATTAAAAGGCATAACAACAGGGCTATCTGATATGGGAGGGGGGCGAGGGCACTCAGGATGAGCCTAGTCTATGATTATTAAGTTGTGATGCAGAGTGTAACTGCACCCAAAACAAAGCATACTAAAGAACTGAGTCCGGGATTGGCTCCTGTGGCCTCTAAATTGTTAGTAAACTCGGTCTGGGGCTTAAGAGACTAAGTGGACACAGCTCAGGCAATAATAATGCTGGAGAGCCCTTTCTAGTAGAAGAAACATGTGGTGGAGACAGCTGTGACCTCAGCACTAAAGTTTCTGGAGGAGGGTCATATTTAGAAATAGGTGCTTCACACATAACAGAAACCCATGGGGGAGGGGAAAAAAAAAAAAAAAAGAGGTTAGAGTGGGAGAGAGCCAAAGCATAAGAGACTGTTAAAAACTGAGAACAAACTGAGGGTTGATGGGGGGTGGGAGGGAGGGCAGGGTGGGTGATGGGTATTGAGGAGGGCACCTTTTGGGATGAGCACTGGGTGTTGTATGGAAACCAATTTGACAGTAAATTTCATATATTAAAAAAAAAAAAAAAAGATTTACCTGTCAGAAGTCTGTGTGAGGAATGGGTGTCTCCCAAACCTGTAGCTGAATAAAAGCAACTGTAGTCAAAGCTGAAAAAAAAAATAAATAAAAATAAAAATAAAAAAATAAAAAAAAAAAAAAAAAAAAAAGAAATAGGTGCTTCACCAAGGAGCTAGGAGTCTATTTGTGTTGGGAATTTTCTAGACTGGTTCAAGTCTGAGATTTCCCTCAGGAAATCAGACACAGAAACAGAACTTAAGGCATTCAGTTTGCTTTTGGAAATGTGAAGTTTTCCATATTCCTGGAAGGATATGGTAGAATTGATTGAAAGAACCAGACATTGGAGCCAGTGGGACACAGGAGCCTGAGACAGGTGATAGAACAAGGGATGCAGACTGAACAAGAGATGCTACTGGGTCCCAAAAACTCTGAAGTTTGGTGGCCTCTTGGGGGTGGGTATGCTGTAGGGGGCAAGAGGCAGTAGACCACCTTCTGAGAATGGAGTTTGAGGAGTGGTTCAGATGTGCTAAATAATACATATTTTTTATTAAAAAATTTAATGTTATTTTTGAGAAAGGGAGACAAAGCATGAGCAGGGGAGGGGAAGAAAGAGAGGGAGGCACAGAATCTGAAGCAGGCTCCAGGCTCTAAGCTGTCAGCACAGAGCCCGACATGGGGCTTGAACTCACAGACCTGGGATCATGACCTGAGCTGAAGTCAGATGCTTAACTGACTGAGCCACCAAGGTGCCCCAATAATACATATTTTTTTTTAAAAGAACTGTCTTGGAGACTGTGCCAAGGAGGCATATCAGAAAGCTTCCAGGGTCTCATTCATGAGGGTATACATGTTTTGAAAGTACAAATCCTTCAACCATGTATGGTGGTTGAATTCAGTGTAAGTCCTTTGGAGGAGAGAAAGTGCTGGGGAAGCGTATGTCAAGTTCTTGGCCCCCTGGCAGAGATGATCCAAAGTTCTGTTTTCTGGATAAGATTAAACACATATTTACATAAAGCAGTAGTGAGGGGAGCCTAAAGCCCCACAAAAAATCAAGCATTGATCAAAACTGCTGGCTGGAGCTTCTGAGAGCCATCTTCAGGAGACAAAACTAGGCTGCACAGTTGGCTTAAAATATTTGACCACTGTAACACCAACCCTGAAATATGAATGGCTTAACATAATAAAAGTTTAATGTAGCCTGCAGGGATGGGGTTTCTCTGTTCCTTGTTGTTATTCAGAGATCCAGCTTTCTCTATCTTGTCAACATCTTCAACACAGGTCTCAAGGTTGCTAGGGAAGAGGAAGACAGTGTGAGGTAGACACACCTTATATTAATTATTTCAATTTGTAAGTGACACCTATCATTTCTGCTTACTTCCTATTGCCACAAAAACCCATCATGTGGCCTAATTTTGATGGAAGGACACTGGGAATGTAATCCCTGGCTGGGCAGTTGGTTCACAGCAAAACTTTATGCTATGGAAGAGAAACACAAATCTTTAGTGAAGAGCTGACTGTCTCTGCCACAACCCAATGGAATTATCCCTGTTGATACACTTACTTGCTGCTGTGAGATTGAAGTTGACGTTATTATGAGTGATTAGAGATAGCTTGGAACAATTGAGCCTACATTTTAGGCCCAAACTCAGGTTTTGGCGGTTGATGCAGAAGTAGATATGGAGAAGCATATGGAATGGTTGGCAGCTACACCAAGAACAGCATGGGTTGGGAACCTGTAAGCCTTACCTTAGATGGAGGAAAAGCTCCCAGTCAATCCGAAGGGGCTCCAGGTTGGAATCAGCTGACTTATGGGCTGCACAGGACTCACTCCTCTGTTGTTTCTCCAAGACCCCCTGGAATAAATTCCCAGCAAGTTTGGGCCCTATACTCCAAGGCAAATGGGGCTTCAGATAAATGTGAAAATAGAAAGACTGACAATCATTTCATGGGCAACATCTGACCCAAGTAGAGTGACCACTATTGGGCATCTACCCAACTTCCTCTTCTCCACCACATGTTTTTCTTAACAGATATGACTGCATTGGTCTGGGAGTGGAAGTGAGGGTATAGATGGTATTCTGGGGAGAGACTGATTCATGAAGGGGTTGGAGCTTTGCTATTGTCTTGGGGTCTCCCTACATCTGGTGTGAGTGGAGTCAGATGTTACCAAAGGCAGCATGCAACAATAATACTGGGATAGAGTCAGGATTGATGGTTGAGAGGTCACAAGTTGGAAAATAAAAAGCACTGGAGCCAAAGGATGAGGTAAAGTTGGAGACAGGTGTATAAACAATGAAGACTTTAGCCTGGAGAGTTGAAGATAAGACAAGGTGGGATGTGGGGCCTGAGTGAAGGTCAGGCTAAGTCCGAGCAAGGATTATTAGTTTCAGTGTCCCACTTTGGGGCTTCTCTGAGTTTGGAGCAATGCCTTGCTGTGCAGCAAGTTTCAGGGGCTGACCATAGCAGTGTGGTATGTAATTGTATTGTAGGCTGGAGCCTGAGAAGACTTTGAAAACATCTATAAGCATCCAAATCAAATCCAGTCCACAACTATTGAATGACTTCTGTAGCAATAGATGAGAGGAGACAGTGGTGACTGACCAGTTTCTAAATACTCTGCCTGTTTGGGGTGGCATTCTGAAGATGGGTCCAGAAACCAAAGGGAGGCAGGTAGTTCTTCCAGCTCTGTAACAGCTTTAGGCACTGCCAAATAACCCAAACACAGCCAATCAGATGCTTCCACTGATATCAAGAGATTATTTGTGATGGTTATATCAGAACCAAGAATTTGCTGGCACAAGGATAAGTGTTCCAAGGTGGCAATGTTAGTGACAGCATGTAGTAGTCTGGTGCAAAGGGAGGATCTTGGCTACACTTCATCTCCCTTGTGTAATGATGAGATCTCAATATTCTAGAAGATTCTGTGAGGTATATCTGTCCCACATGGGGAAATTAGCTAGAATTATTTCTGGTGTGTATAATCCAGACCTCTGACTGATACGATGTTTAGTCTGCTCAAGATGCATAAGATCCAGTTCTGGTGCTCATGGAACTTGCTGTCTACCTTCTGCTTTGAATACTTTTTGGAACAAAGTGTGTGATGGTCTGGATGAGGAGAAAGACAAGTGACAAGTGATGAAGGGATTTAGGAACAGTTCAAGATGAAGTTAAAGAAATAGGCAAGAACTGAATATTTAGTGGTTTCTACAAATGCCACCATCTGTAGCAGCTCAGGACAGAGAGGTCAGGTCAAGGAGGTGATGAGTTGGGATCTCGGTTGGGTCTTGGAAGCTGGGAAGGTTCAGGGGAAGCAAGAGGGATGCACCTGGAGACTGCCTGCTTCCTCAGTCACAGAGGTCATGCTGGCGGTCAGGAAGTAGTGACACCCAGAATCATTCTTTATGGTTATCTATTCCTTCCCATAGCATTCATGCACACAGCATCTTTTAGGCCTCACAATACCATTGTAAGCTGAGGGCAGGGCTTTTCAGTATTCCCTCTTCCCAGATGAGGGAATCAAGATTCAGACTACTGAAATGATTTATCTAAAGTCACAGAGCCATAGAGCCACAGCATGAGAAATAAGCATTCAATATGTTTCAACAACAGCTCTATTTGCACACCTCCAGTATAGGTGTTCACTATTTCCCTCTTTGTCAGTTCAGACTTCTGGAAAGACCTTCCTTATGTTGAACTGAAATATGTGTCCTATTAACCCACTAGCAACATAGAACTGATCCACAGCAGAGTAAGGACTAAAACTCATGTCTCTTGACTCTCAGTCTAGGCCTTTTCAATTGTCCTGCACTGCAAACTCTTCATGGTCTTGTCCCTTCCCTTTTGCCCCTCCTTCTTTCTAGACTGTGGATAAGAGCTGGCCCTTGCCAGAGGAGGTAAATGGGAAAGATCAGAAGTTGGTAGGGCAGGCATGCAGTGGGAGCAAGGTGGCCAGCAGAGCAACCTGGCCTCTGGTTGGCTTCATTGCCCTGAAAACAATTTGCTTGTCTGGTGTGCTAATTTGCTTTATGTCTTCCCTTATTAATCAGATTGTTTTGCACAGGCCTGTGAGCTTCAAATGGGCTTGTTATGACTTCAATTATGTGTGACTGACCATGGCCCCAGCAGTCTGGAAACAGGATTTCCTTCTTCCCTTGCACTCCCAGATTCCAAGGGCCTCTCTGATAGCCCCAGCATGTCCCTCTTAGCAAGACTGTTGAAGGGAGTGAGGTTCCCACTTTCCTTACTCACAGGGCCTGAACCTTCATCCTGTGGGCAAATAGGCTCCTTTAGGTAAGTCTCAAAAGGAGGAAGGAGAGGAACCTACATATCTCCTCTAAGATGTATACCTGCCCCTTCCAGTGCAGGAAGACAGCAGTGACAGACATGGAGGGGATGAAATGAACAATCCTGAGAAACATGAGAAAGCATCCCCCAAACACACTCTCACTTGTCAGCAAAATGATGAGGGTTTGAGTGGGGAATGGAGTCCCTTCCAATTGCAAAGAACTTAATAGGAACCAGCTCAAAATCCTGTGAGCCTACTGAAGGCCCTGTTCCTTTGTAAAAAGCCAGATGGGGTCTATTATTTTAAAATGTCAACTAGATGGAGGATATGACAGGGAGAAGGATGAGATTCCTCTTCCTAAAAGCCCAGATGAGGTTCAGCATGCTCAGGGGAAAGTACCCTCTTGGCTCCTTCCTGCCTTTCTGCAAGATGCCCACCAGAAATGTCCTGGTGCTAAGTGCCAGGTCAAGTCCCAACCTGGGTCTCCTCACTGAGGCAGGTCAGCAGCACATCTGGTTTCCATTAGTCATTATCCCCCACCATCTCCCCTCCACTTCTTCGTGTCTCATTGGTGACAGGCTGTTGGAGGTGTCTTGACAAAAGTGTACTGAGGGATTCTCAGTGTCTGTTGTCCTTTTGCTTGGTGTGCCAGTTTTATTGGGACCTCTGGGGCCTTTCCATAGTCAGTATGCCAGTTCATCTATCAGTCTGTCCATCAACCATCAGTCTCTGTCAGTCAGCAAGACAGCCTGTCAATCAGACAGCCAAACTGTTTGTCAACCAGTCTTGGCCAGCTGGACAATCAGCTAGTCAATCTGCCTATCTGGTTGTCAGTGTTTTAGGAGGTGAGATGGGACACAGACCACAGGAAGGATACACACCACACCACATAACAGAGAGGGAGCAGGGCTACCCTTGTTAGCCTTGTGTGCTGTGAAGGCATAAATGCTAAGGAGGCAGCAGTGGATAGGTGGTCAGAACCAGAGTAGAGGTAGAGGAAAAGCATTTGAAAGGACCAAGAGAGCTTTGACTGGGATTTGTAGCCCTATCCTTGACTCCAACCAAAGCAGCTCAGTGTTTGACCCTGAGTTTAGAGGTTAGGGGCTGAGAACTGAGGATTTTGTTGTGCTGTGGAGAGAACTCTACTCTCAGCTGTCTCTGATTAGCTGTGGATCTTGAACAAGTTCTCTGAGCCACAGCTCCCATCTGTACCACTGGGAAACAAGTAGGGGGCAGCAGTAGACCAGACAAGCCCTAATGGCCCTTCTAGCTCTGATGTGTCCTGGTTCTTTCTTGGGTTTGTGCCTGGGAGAAGGAAGGACTGACTTAGTCTCTCAACTAGGGCTTCTGGTCTGGGTCAGTTTTCTGGACACAGGCCCTCCAAATTGAGGATACCAATCTTAACAGAAAAATAGACAGACAGACAGGCACACAGATGCATGTGCACAGATGTCTGGCTGGGGCACCCCTCAACTAAACAACAAACTGCAGTAGTTGATCTGTCTGAGAGTAGATTTATTGGAGACAGTTGTTCCTCAGTTGGAGTGTTATGGAAAAGGTAAGTCATTTCTGGAACTGGTAGAGGGACATGAAAGACTGGACAAAGGGGATTTGTCAAGAAGTTTGTGAGGGAGGAAGAAAGAGGCTTGTCAGGGAGAAAGAGAGAAGTGTTGGGACTCAAAATCTTGCCACTCCTTTCCAAGCCATCTTTTCTCTTTACCTCTGTATCCCTTCCCCACGCTGTTGCCTGGGAGCATATCCAGTCTAGAAGTTTCTCAAGCGCTGACCTCAAGGTCATAGGAAGGCCAGTCTGGAAGGGCCCTTAGGAGCTATACACCAAGGATACTAAAGCCCAGGGAGGGGACAACACTTGCCCCTTACAATACAGTGAAAAAATCACAGTAATAGATACATGAATAAAATGCTGTGGGTGCACAGAGGGGGAGTCAGATATCTGGAAAGGGTTTACAGGGGTGCTGACAGTTGGCTTCAATCTTGAAGAATGAGTAGGAGAACAGCAGGTGTACAGGGAAAAGGAGTCCAGGCAGAGAGAACCGCAATGTACACAGCACAGAGCAGCAAATGTAAATGAGAGGAAATGGTAAATGTAGTCTAAAGACCTAGAGCAAAGGGGGAAAGGCAAAGGTAAAATACTGCATTGAAACTAGATTTTGAAGGACCTTAAAGACCAGGTTGGGAATTTGAGTTTTATCTTGTAAGTATTGGGGACCTGTAGGTTTTTAACCAGGGAGACATCAGATTATTATTTTTAATAATAATGCATATCACACTAGATTTAATTAATTGAATCATTCTTGTTTGCACTGTCAAATGTCAGCAAGCCTGGTTCAAATTCTGGCTCCTTACAAGTGTGACCTTGTGCATGTTATGCAACTGTCAATGGCTCAGTTTCATCATCTGTGAAAACAGAGGCAATGATGGCACTTTTTCCATAGGGTTTTACTGAGGTAAAACATGTAAAGGGCTTGGGTCATAGTAAAGAGCCTGGGTCATAATAATCACTCAATAAATGTCAGCTAAAAGTAATGGTGGTGATCTTCCTTTCATGCAAGAGGATTTTTGAGGCTCAGAGAGGTTAGGTTACTTGCCCCGGACCACACAGCCAGTCTGAGGCAGAGAGGGGTTTCAAAGCCAAAGTGTGGGCTAATATTTGTGCTTTAAAATTATCTCTGGAGTCCCCATGAGGGATTGCCTAAAATGAAGGAGCTTGGAGCCCATGCTACCACCTGGGAGGCTGTTGCACTGCCCAGGCATGAAGATGCCATCTGGAGCCCAGGAGAGCCACTTTGCCTAGCCAGGTTGTCATTTCAGAGCCTCTGAGGAGCTGGCCTAGCCCAGTGAAGAGCTGTTCTTTCCATCAGTGGGACTGGGGAGGTTAATGGCATTCCCAGGAAGGGCCAGGGATTAGGGGGAGCCTGCACTGCAGAGCCAAATTCTTTCACCTCTAGTGAGTTTTCCAGAGTTTCCCCCACTGCCCTCCAGTGCCTGGCCCCAAGAAAAAAGAGGGGGGGATGGGCTGAGACACTCCCCCTCCCCAGACCCACAGACCTGGCTGGAGGAGAGTATGGCCCCCCACTGGGTTGGCCCTTGTCCCAGCTGTGGCTGTTCCGGCACAAGCTGTGGGAAAGAAGGAAGGCCCCAGCATGCTTTCTGGGGTACAGCAGGGGAGGACAAAGAGGAGGGGGCCAGTACCCTTCAGAGGCTGGACAATTAGAAGGCACATTCCAGGGGAATCCACATCTGGGATGAGCCTGAGCCAGGGCTAGCCTTGTAATCCATTGCAGATGTGATGGCCAGCAGCAGATGTGGGTAGGACCTCCCTCATGAGCGGCTGGCTGCAGCAGGCGGTGGGGGAAGGGGGGAGGAGGTTGGGGGTTGGGTCTCGCAAGGGCAGGGAGATGAGAAACAGCTCCCAGACACCACCAGGCAGCTCCTCTTGAGAGCCTCCTACCTGGCTGCAATTCCATGCACAGTACCTTGCTGTCGGCAGCAGCCAGGTTGAGAGGAACAGCTAGCCCAGGAAACCTGGCTCAACTGTTTCTGGGGGCATAGCTTGGGCCAGGAGGCCACCAGCCCCCTGGATGGGCTTTTTGCTCCCCCAAGAAAGCCTTATTTTTAGATGCCATTTGCTGGGCAGCAGTGGTTTCAATGGCCTCAAACCTGAGGAGGCAGGAATTTGGGACTCTGGATCCAACTTGGACCAGCTCCAGCCTGTTTATCCTCCAGGGACTCTAGGGCTGGCATTGCCAGGAGGAAGTCTAAAGGACGTGTCGATGCCAGGAACTGATTTTCCTGGACCCAAGTGGGCAGGGCTAGATAATGTCTAGTCCTCTGTGCCAGCCATGTGACCTGACAGTTGGCACCAGAACAGTGCCCTGCAGGAAGAAAGGAAGAACACAGCAAGGGCTCCCTTGTTGGTTGGTTTTGTAAAGGCCAGTCAGAGGCCTGGGGGTGGGGATGGAGGGAGTCTGTGGAATATGAGGCAGGATATTCTTGGTCTGAGTGGGGGTGTGTAATTGTTTCATCACCCGGTATGTTTGTCAGGGTACCTGCAGTCAGAGAATCATCATTTTAGAATGGCAGAATGGGGGACTTCCCCTGGTCTATTCCACCCCCTTTGTGTCGCCAAGGAGAGAATGGAGACTCAGAAAGAAGCACAAATTTGCCCCAGGTTGGAGAGCCAGTGACAGAGCTGAGCCAACAAGGCAGGGCTCTTGATTCCCAGCTGAGTGCTGTTTCCCACAGCCAGAGGCTACTTGGTAGAATGAATGGATGAGTAAGTAAGTGAGTGGATGAGTGAATGGAAAGGCTTGGCTGCTAAGATGAAGTTGTGGCCTGGCCAAAGTTTTGTAGACACAGTGGGCATGTCCATTTCCAGCTTCTCAGTAATGTATTGTTTCCTTGAAATAGGAATCCATTTTACCCCTTTTCTCTCAACCGTGTCTCCTCACAGGCTCCAAAGAAGGGGAAGGATTCACCCCAGGTCACCCACCAACCTAGGGCAGGGGCAGGATGGAAAGCCAGGTGTTCCTTGAGCCCCCACTCCTCACCTCTCTCTGCCAGAGCTGAAGACGACTTCCATCCATTTCACGGGCAAGGAAACCGGAGACAGGCCCAGAGGGGGCGCAAGACAGATTACAGGATGAGCTTTAAATCAGGCCTGGCAGGACACTGTGTGTAATGCATTCCTGTTGGGAACAGCATTTGTGGCCCCTGTGGGTCTAGGAAGCCCCCAGAGCTGTCACTCCAAACTAACGACAGGTGGCAGCAGAGGACCATGGTAGGCAGCCTAGGCCTTGTCTAGAAGGCTTGCCCAACCCCCTCCTCAGGCTCAAAGTTGGCTAGATTGGTACCCTGAGCGCATGTGGGGCCCTATGGCAGAGTGCCCAGGCCGAGGTGCGTGGGACACCAGAGGTGGGATACGTGGGTGTTTACTGAAAATCAGCATCCTCAGCAAAGGTGAAAGGCAGGACAGAACATCTGAGAGGGAAGAAGTGGTGGTGGTGGTGGGACTGCTGGACAGAGCCTACAAGGGAGAGGCAACTACAGGAACAGCAGAGAAAGAGAGAGACAGAGAGAGAAATGGGCTGACAGTTTACAGAAAAATAAAGATATACAGAAATTCCATGGGATATATCCACACACACATGCTGAAATCATGGAACTCTCCTGCTAGAACGATCCTTAGAAGCCATTTAGTTCAAACCTTCCATGTTACACGTGAATATACTGAGACTCAGAGAAGATGTGATTTACTTGAGGTCCCATAAGGAAATTTCTGGTAAGCAGACCCCAGCCTGGCTCCTTCCCTGATTCCTGGACTTCAGCTTTTTTGTCCAAAAGCCACCTTGGACAGTACACATGATAACTGCCCAGTATTTGCCACTGAGTAGGGGAGACAGAAATGGAGACAGATACTCAGAAGGACAGAGAGGCAGTGCAAGAGGAGAAAGGGGAGGGGAGTATGAAGGAGCAGAGGGAGTTCTCAGGGGCAGATGGGGCAAGATTGTCCTGGCATCAACAAGCTTAGTCTCCTAATTGGCTTGCCTTCTAGGGTCCCACCTGAGGCCAGGAAGCCAGCCAACCCTCTGTATTGGACATTCTGTCTCCCTCAGTCCAAGCCCAGTCTACCTTAAAACAGAGACCAGTTACATGAAAAAAGGGCCCAGGTTGGATCCTAGAGCTGGAGAGAAGACCTTGATTTTCTTCTACCTCTGTTTTCTGAGAAATTTGAGATCACTGCCTAATTTTACCACATAGCATGGGCACATTGTTTTCTGATGAGGTCCCAAGCTCTGCCATCTCAGGCCTGCTGGTCCAAAATAGGACACCAGTGCTACGTCATCATCAACTCTAGTGACTGTATTTTTCAAATGAAAAATCAGGCCAGACTGTCTAATGCATCATCCACTCACAAAAGAGAATATTTTAAATTAAGCTTGTCCCTGGAAATCTGAGCCATCTGGTTACTGTCCTGTTACTTCACCCATTGGTTTCCCCTTCACACACAGGCCTGGAGATGCCCCCAGCTGTTAGCCAGACCGGGGGGCTGAAAAATGAGGAAGGGAAAGAGAGCTAATGTATACTGAGCTCTTGCCATGTGTCAGGCATTTTCTGTCCATTATCTCATTTACTTCCCATGACAACCGTATGAGGTAGGTACTCTTTTAATCTTCATTTCACAGATAAGGAAACAAGTTTAGACAGCTGGACTCACTAACTCAAAGTCACACAAGTATACCCAGCCAGGTACAGAGCAGGCTCCATGACTCTAATGCAAGAAGCTGACCTCCCCAGCAGAGAAAGCCCTTGTAAGGAGTGAGAACAACTATGGAACAGAAATGCCACCCTGAAAACTACTGGGAACTTGGTATGTATCAACAGAGATGAAGAGACCAAAATGAAGTAGGTTATAGTCTTGCCTTCCCTGCCCTCTGAAATATATGTCCAATTCTGGGCCCATATGTTGAAGGTACACTGGTTCATGTCTACGGGGCAGTGAGGAGGTTGGTGAGTGATGTAGAACCCATGTTCATGAGTAAGAGTTGGAGGCACTGGGGCTATTAGGCCTGGAGGTGTGACTTCAGAGACTTAAGACCACACAAGGGGTATGTATGTTTTATGTGGCCCCCAGATAAGAGGTGGTAGTTATGGAGAGACAAATGTGAACTCAGTGAACGGAAGAACTTTCTCAGAATCCAATCAATCCTGTCATAAAGCTGGTTGTCTTGAGAGTGAGCTCTCCACTACTGGTGGTGTGCAGACTTGGTCAAGCTGAACACTTGGTAGAAATGCTGCAGAGAAGACACAAGTTTGGATCAGAGGTTAGATTGGATGCCCCCTAAGTTTACTGCAGTCCTGAAACTCCATGAATCTGTGGTTCTGTGAGGGTTGGAATTGTCTAAGGCCATCGCCAGGGAGATTCCATAACTTCCTTCCACTACTTTCTCCAGTACTTCACATCTTTTAAAACCAGAAAGTCATTTCTTAAGTCCCACTTAAATTTCTCTTACTGTAATCATTCTTAATTCTGTATAGGACTGGCTGCTGAGAAGGGAAGGATTGGAGGAAGTGCAAGGCAGGGCCACCAGAGACCTAGAGGAGAATCATTCTCAAATAGCAAATGTTAAGTAGACAGATAGCCAATGATGAAGGTGGAGGGAGCATTCAGAAAACATTGCAGTTGAGATGTAAATGTACTTTTTCTTTGACTATATTATCTCTCCTGATTGATTTTGTGATTTACATTGTTAACACTTGTAAAGAGGTGGGGGTGGTGAGTTGCTCACATTTTCATTATTTGGAATATGACATTAACCAACCACTCAGTAATGCTGAACATTTTCCTGCTAGTCAGGAAGTCCTTTCTTAGGGCTAATCTAGATGTCAATTACTGCACCACCAAACCATTGTTAAACATTATATTTGCATAATGATCTATTGAGTAAGAGATAGATTGTCAAGTGCCTGGAAGATGCATGAGACTGATAATAGTCCTGGTAAAATGCATGAGACTGATGATAGTCCTGGTATGTCCTAACAATGCCACTAGGATGTCCTGGACTAAGAAAGTTTTGACTGAAATGGATGGATGGCCCATTTCTGCTGAATCAAATCTTATTTCTCTCCTTTTTCTCAAATCTTTATTAGTTAAGTCAACATCAATTTACCAGAGATGTGTGCAGCACCCAGAGGATGCTAGCCTGAGGAGCTAGCCTCCCTGTCCTGGAGACTCTGGCTACCTATTAACATTTCTGTCCTCCATCACCTTAGAAATATGCTTCCTCCATCCTTGTGATCAGCTATTCTCAGGAAAGTGCCCTGACTTTGGCATATTTGCCTGGAGTAGTTTATCTAACTGTGAGAAGCCTATGAAAGGCTGGGAAGAGATGTAAAGAAAACCTGCCCTTCTTCCTGCAGGTTGTGTGCATGTTTGGCTTACTGTGTGATTAAGGCCAGGTTATATTTTAGATCTGGATCTGTGGGTTTCTGTAAGAGATACTCCTGTTTTGGAGGAAGAAATGGGAGCTTGCTCTAGCGAGTGTTTATACAAATTCTAGCTATGGGAGAGTGCCTTAGGTCAGGTTCCTGAGAAGTGGAGCCTGAAACAGGGATCAGGACATGTGATTGAGGTCATACCCTTCTAGAAAAGCCCAAAAGTGAGGCAGAAAGTCAGGATA
Source organism: Panthera tigris (assembly GCF_018350195.1). NCBI lineage: Eukaryota > Metazoa > Chordata > Mammalia > Carnivora > Felidae > Panthera > Panthera tigris. The sequence continues at coordinate 56,135,602 of NC_056677.1, read as the reverse complement.
GGGAAGAGGTAGCCAAGAAAAAAAAAATTTAAAGTAAAGTTTAGCACTGATGTGCTTTAGAGTGGTTGTGGGAGCTCTGGAACATGAATCACACCACAGAGTTATACCATCTTCAGGAGAGGGACTAGGCTTTTGTATTCCTGTATCAGTCCCATCTTGCCCCCACCCCTGTGGGAGGCAAGTATAACCTCCCATGCAACTCTGGATTAGGTGGCTTCCATCAGCCAATGGCAAGTCTCAGGTCTTTCCATTAGCCACAGCACTCAAAGCAGCTAGGATTGGTGTGCCAGCTGGAAAGGGGGATCTGGCCCTGGCACCATATTATCTACGGCAAGGCTGACATATTAGGTTTCTGAAGGCCTCTTCTTTCAATGAAGCACAAGGACTTCAGTTACCTGGCTCTGCCAAACATCTATGAGCTAGCTGTGTCTCACTGACCAGAGCTATTGGGGGGTCATAAATGGAAGGGTTATGAAGTTATCACTTATACAAGAATGAGATAGAAGTCCAAGTTTCTGAGTCAGGGAAGCCAAATGGCTGAAACAAGCAGGGAGCTGGGGGAGAGATATCAGGCAAAAGTGACTCTAGAATTGTGTCAGATCATCAGGAGTCTAGTGCTATCATTTCTAGTAGCAGGGTTTGGGGGTCCACCAAACTCATCAGCTTTTACACTGGGATTAAGCTGGGATTAATCCAGATGGATTGTTTTATGTTGCATATAGTTTTGTAAATTACAGGATTTCCTTTTCTTTCTCCTTGTTCATTTTCCTTGTGAAAAAATTGGTCAGTATCAATATGTTCAAGGGAACCAAGGGAATCATTTGGCATGCATCCTAGGTCTGCTATGTGGCCTGAGAATGATAGCAGCTACCATCTATTAAGCACTTAATACATACTAAGCACGTACTGAGCACTTACTTTCAGACATTATTAGCTCATTGAGTTCTCTTAGTAGGATTTGGGGTTGTACTGAATATGGGTGAGGGTGTTGAGAAAAGGAGATGTCAAAGATAACTCCTGGTTTCTGAATGAGTGGTAGTGCCATTAAGATGAACAATAGAGAAAAAACTTCTCTGACCTCAGTTCTTTCTTCTCTAGACTGAAAAATTCTAGTTACTATAAATGTTTCCTTGTGAGGCCTATTTTGAAAATTCTGGAACTTCTTAGAGATGCATTAGGTCCTGGCTGGTAAATTTCTAGATCACAGAAGACTTGCACATTTCTTTATCTCTATAGTCCCTCTTTACTGACATAGCTAGTGTGTCAAAACAACCAGGTTGCACTCAACCCATCTGACTTCTCAAATGGACATCAACCTGTAAATTGTTCTGAAACAAGACCAAGACTCTCTTCCTTTACCCCAACTCCAGCAAAATACTAATCATGAGGGCATATAGGAAGATGTACTGTTACTACCTTGTCCCTTCCTTAAAAAAAGTCACAAGAAAGCTCCATTTTGACAGTAAATAAACAAGCAAGCACTTTTTAAAGTTTCAAACACTGAAAAGTAATGTTTTCAGTGTTAAGCTAATCCATTTATGTGAATTATTTTATTTAATTCTAAAATCTGTGTGAAATAGGTACTTGTGTACATTAGGATGCTTTTAGCTGAAAGTAAAAGAAACTATGATACAAACTGCCTTAAACAATTAGGAAAGTTGTCATCAAATAACAGGATGTCCAGAGGTAGAGCAGACCTAAAGCATGACAAAATCAATGATTCAACAATGTCCTCAGGGAACTAAGATCTTTTCATCTCTTGGTTCTGCCATCCTCAGGAAAACTTTTGCTTAAGGTAGTTCCAAACACCACTTCCAGGCATTACATCACTTGAAGGAAAAGAAAAACTCTCAGGGTACCTGGGTGGGTCACTTGGTTAAGTGTCTGACTTCAGCTGAGGTCATGATCTCACTGTTTGTGAGTTTGAGCCCCGTGTTGGCCTCTGTGCTGACAGCTTGGGGCCTGGAGCCCACTTCAGATTCTGTCTCTCTGTCTCTCTGTCTCTCTCTCTTTTCCTTCTCTGCTCATGCTCTGTCTCTGTCTCAAAAATAAACATTAAAAAAAAAAAAGAAAGAAACACTCTCTTTGTCTCCTTAGGGGGAAGGAAATCTTTCACAGAGTTCCCCAGATAGACTTCCCTTCATGTTCTGTTGGCCAGGATTGAGCCACATGTTCATTTTTTTTTTCACATGTTCATTTCTGAACCAATTACTAGCAAGGAGAATGGAAAATACATGATTGGATTACCTTACTTATTTGAGGTGGAAGGAAGGACACTAAAATGCTACCATCTTCCCATTCTGTAGAAGAGGAGACTGAGGCTCACTGAGATGAGGTAGCAGAGTAACTTGCCCAAAGTAACACATCCAGCAAGTGACAGAGCTGAATTATAAAGATAGTACTTCCCTATTTTGTGTACTTCTTGATGACTAAATACTTGTTAACTGCTAAGAGCTTACTGAGGTAATACAAAGAGTCCTTATTATCCAAGTGTTCATTTTCCAAGTCGCTGCAGTCAGAAGGTTGGGTAGCAAAGCAAGAGACCATTAAGATATTCACTAGTGAACTAGCCAATCATAAGATTACTCTGGCATCCCTCCCAGATTAACAGTAGCACCTAGGTCAGTCTTTCCTGATTGTTGGGTGTTATAAACATCAGAGAGTAAAGAAAAAATGCAATAGCAATCAGTTTGCAAAATGAAACTGCAAATATGAGAAAAGATTCAGGAGTTTGTGAAGCCAACAAAAGTGATATTGAAAAACTGCTGGAATCCCAGAAAAGCCATGGACATATGAAAGCCTGGCAGGAATATATAAGTTAACAGTTAAAGAAGAGCAAGTCATCAAGGATGAGAACAAGATCAGGGCACCTGGGTGGCTCAGTTGGTTGAGCATCTGACTCTTGATTTCGGCTCGGGTTATGATCTCACGGTGGTGGGATAAGACCCACAATGGGCTCTGCGCTGACAGCACAGAAATTGCTTGGGATTCTCTCTCTCTCTCTCTCTCTCTCTCTCTCTCACCCTCCCCTGCTCATCTTCTCTCTCAAAATAAATAAATTAAAAGAAAGGATGAGAACAAGATAAAGGCTTCAAAGAATAATGATTTGACTCTCAAATTATTAAGAGATATCCTTGGGAAAACCAAAGTCCTTGGATTTTTTGTTATAAAATGATCTTTATGGTCATGCTATGCAAAGCAAAATAAAAATGTTATGCCATGCTGTCATTTAGTTTTGTCATAAAAATCACACCATTAATCAACTAATGCTTGTGTGATTCTTTGCTTGACTTAAGAAATAGAACACAGCTGCAATTTCAGCCTAAATTTGTGAAAATGAGATAAACTGCTTGTCATAATTTTTTATTTTGTTTTCTGTGATGACTTCAAATAAACATTTTAAAAAAGTTTTAATTTAAATTCCAATTAGTTAACATACAGTGTAATATTAGTTTCAGGTGTACAATTTAGTGATTCAACACTTCTATATAACACCCGGTGCTCATCATGACAAGTGCATTCCTAAATCCCCATCACTTTTAAAAAATGTGTTACTATGGAAGTTTAAGCAAATTCATTTTAAGTGGAATCCCCCCCCTCAAGTATCAATTATCTGCAGATAGATCTACTATATAATATTAAGGTCACCCTGGGACCAAATCAGTCTCACTCAGCCACTCACTAGTTTTTTGGCTTTGGCCAAGTTTCTCAGATTTTCTAAGCCCTCATTTCTCATCTATAAAATGAGGAAGTTTCATAAGGCTATTGTAAAGATTAAATTACCTACCCATATAAAGCACTTACCTTAGTCTTTCACACATAGTACTTACTCAAGGAATGTTAGCTGTTGTTAAAGTGGCTATTGTGGAATGACAGCAAGAGCATGGGCTTCAGAGTCTATCAGACCCTGAGTTGATCATGACTCAGTCATTTCCTTACTATGTGACCTGGAACAAGCCATTTCCCTTCTGGGCTTCAGTGATCTTATCTAAAAACTGGACTGTGTCGGGGTGCTATGACAGTTAAATAAGATAACTGAGGCCCAGTTATCCTACTTATTAGGATATGATGAGAAATAATCAAGCCCACACCTTTTAAAGTGCTTCATATGCAGTAGGTGTTTTGCTTAAGGAGACTTTCTGGAGACTTGGGAAACTGAACCAGGAGTTTTCAGGGAGAATAAAGCTATTGGAGAACTGGTACAGTTGGGAAGAATAGCAGAGAATGGCCTTTTGGCAGATGCCTTTATTGGGAGGGCAAAATGCCAGGATCTTATAGGGCAAGCCCAGTGCCCTGAGGTCCATGAAGAAGCCATCCCCTTGCCAACCTCTGCCTGGGATTCTCATCAAGGCCTAGAGGGGGAAAAAAAACAAAAATGAAATATATATTTATAACAATAATAATTATTATTCTTTCACCAATTTTCTCTTCCTCCGATGGAGTCTGGCAAGGACTACAGAGCAGGAAAACTGCTAAAGTTGAGAGTAATGGTGCCCCCAGGACAAATAAAGAGGGAACTTCAAACCAGCAGATGCTGCTGAAAACCCCAACACAGGAAATGTCTGCAGAATGAATTGAGAATTTATGTGGGTTTGGGTTTTCAGGATTTATAAGTAAGTTCCATGAGCAGAGGAGTGAGATGAAGGAGAGAGAGCAGGACAGGGCAAGAGGAGTGGGGTGGGGGCAAAGGCCAGCTGTTCTCCCACCTCCCACCAGGCACAGAGGCAGATCTGGCATCAGTGGGTTGCTCCAGGGACAACAGTGGCCTCAGCAGGTTGAGCTGAGCTGGGGCAGATCCTAGTGTGCCCCATGGCCCTGGTGTTACCCTCATGATGGTTTGACATCTGAGTGGAGGTAGACACATGGGCCTATGGGCAAATGTGCATGGGCAGGAAAGGGCAACTGATATTGGTGATAATTAGTAGGCTCACCATCATCAGGGCCTCCCTGTGATTCAGGCTTTGAGCCTTCCCTAGGCCTTTCCCAACCTCAGGCATGTCAGAGTCAAGTAAGAAAAGGTATGTCCAGGGGCACCTGAGTGGTTCAGTCAGTTAAGCATCCAATTCTTGATCTCAGCTCAGGTCATGATCTCACAGTTTGTGGGATTGAGTCCTGAGCTGGACTCTGCACTGACAGCATGGAGCCTGCTTGGGATTCTCTCTCTCCCTCTGTCTCTGTCCCTCCCCTGCTCACACACACACACACACTCTCTCTCTCTCTCTCTCTCTCTCTCTCTCTGTCTCTCAATAAATAAATAAACTTAAAAAAAAGGTATGTCTAGGCTGAGGACTCTGAAGGAATGAGTGAGGATGGCATTCCTGCAGACTCTTGGGAGGTTCCACGTGCTGAACCCACACATCTTAAGCTGCCTAATCCTTCTGGGACCTCAATTTTCCCACCTGTAAAATGGTAGGAAAGTTTATACTACAGTACACAATTGGCTTGTTATTGAAGTGTTAGTAGTGGGGAGGTGAGGAAGCAGGGAAAGTGGGACACTAGGCTGCCAGACATTGGGCAGAGGGAGACTAGAGAGGGGTGCTTCCCCAAACAAAGAAGCACCCTGGAGGTGTTGACAAAGAAATACCTTTTCCCACCACCTTTGGTATTGGCACTATGAGTTCAGACTGCATTCAGCCCACCCTGGGTGCAGGCCCTTCAAATATACCAAAGGACGCTAAAAGTCTTCCATTTCTGTTCTCTGCCCAAAGGGGGATTTGAGAGGAAAGCCATTCAGCTGCATTTAGAGGTTATTGATGCTTGGAAAGTGTATGTTGAGCTAGCTTCTGGAAATGGAGACCCTTTGTTTCTTTACTGGAACAAAATCCTAGCCACAGGTAAAATGAAGAGATGCTCAGAGAAGGACCAGAGGAGAGTAGGGTGGGGACTGACGTGAGGCAAGACTTCCCCAGGTATCCCTGGAGGAATACCATGAGATGGGCCTTACCATGGTCATTCAGGGCTTGCTGAATAGGAGAGAAGTTTCTCAATCAGCTCACTTGTCCTCAGGGGGCTGGAAACATGGATATGCTTTGGGAGGGAGGGAGCACCCTATTTTTTAAGGTTTAAGCCATAGCCTGACAATCACGGTCATTGGGAATGCTATTGAAAGTATGTCTTCATTAAATTGGGGGTTGATAGGAAAGTGAGGTACATTTAAGATGTCTTTCAGCCCAGGACACCTGGGTGTCTCACTTGGTTGAGAGTCTAGCTCTTGGTTTCATCCTAGTCATGATCTCACAGTTTGTGAGTTCGAACTCTATATTGGGCTCCACACTGACAGTACAGAGCCTGGTTGAAATTCTCTCTCTCTCTCTCTCTCTCTCTCTCTCTCTGCCCCTCCCCAACTCCTTCTCTAAATAAATAAATAAATAAATAAATGAATAAAAAAGCTGTCTTTCAGTCCAGTAGTCCTATGATTCACTGAGTTCAACTGTCATGTAACTTTGGATGACTTGTTTCCATTTCCAGGCATCTGTCTCCCCATCTGTAAAATGCAATTGAGTGGACTCTGGTCTCTAAGAGCCCTTATGTTTATGACATTCCTCTAGGCCATGACTTTAGTTTTTGGAGTGCAGGAGTGGAAAGGCTCATAGAGCAGAGACTACTGCCTTTCTTCTCGCCAAGCCCTGACTCCAACTTGCTTCTATGAGTTTCCCTGTGGCCATCTCATTCTTTCTTCATAAAAGTGTGGAGCAGTAAATGTCTTCAGTTCAAGGCCAGGCTGCTGTTAGGGTCAGCCCAGAAAGAGTGAGGAAATGAACGGGTACTGGCAGGCCCCTTTCGGGGAGACAATCACCCTGAGGGGCCTAGAAATATAGTATTGGTGTTAAATCTTCTTTAAACATTTGGTAGTGTTGACCAGTTAAATTATGTGGTCCTGTACTTTTCTTTGTTGAGAGGTTTTTGTTTTTTTGCTTGCTTGTTTTATATGAATTACTGATTCAATCTCTTTCCTTGTTATAGGCCTATTGAGATTTTTTTTATTTCTCTTTCAGTCAGTTTTGGTAATTTGTGTGTTTCTAGGAATTTATCCATTTCCTCTAGTTTATCTACTTTGTTAGTGTACAGTTGTTCATAGTATTCTCTTTAAATATATCATCCAACTGCCTTCTGGTCTCCATGGTTTCTGATAAGAAATAGAGTGATAATCTTATTGAGGATCTTTTGTATGTTACAAGTCATTTCTCTCTTGCTGCTTTCAAGATCTTTGCTTAGGCCTTTAACAGTTTGAAACTTGTTGAGCTTCTTAGATGTGTAGACTTGAGCATTTAATCAAGTTTGGGATGTTTTTAGCCATTATTTCTTCAAATATTCTTTCTGTCCCCTTTTCTCTCTCTTCTCCTTATAGGATTCCAATAGTGTGTATACTGCTGTGTTTGATGGTGTCCCACAGGTCTCTTAGGCTCTGTTCATTTTTCTTCTTGTTTTATTCTTTCTGCTTCTCAGACTGGATAACTTCAACTGTCCTGACTCCAAGTTCACTAGTTCTTTTTTCTGCCAGTTTAAATCTGTTGTTGAACACCCCCTCTCCCACCCAGTGGATTTTTAAATTTCAGTTATACTTTTCAGGTGCTGAATCTTTATTGTTTTAAAATATAATTTCTATCTATTGTTATTCTCATTTTCTTCATACATAGTTTTTCTTGTTTCCTTTAGTTGTTTGACCATGGTTTCCCTTAGTTCTTTGAGTATATTTTAGACAGTTGATTTAAAGTCTTTGTCTAGTAAGTCTAATATTTGAGCTTCCTTTTTTTTTTCCTTTGAATGGACCATATTGTCTTTTTCTTGTATGCATTTGTGATATTTGTTGAAAAGTACACATTCAAATATTATAATGTTGTAACCCTGGAAATCAGATTCTCCTCTTCCCCAGGGTTTGCTGTTCTTGATTGTTAAAGGTTTCAGTCCTCCATTTATTTAGTACCTTTTCTAAGTTATTTTTGCAAAGATCATATTTGTTGTCATGTATGGCCACTGAAGTCTGTGTTCCTTTACCTTGTGTTCAGCTAGTATTTTGATAGAAACTTCCTTGAAAAGCAGGAGAGTTTTAATGTGGCTTTTTTTCTTGATTCAATGCTTGCTTGGCTGCTATTTACCTTTGACTTTTTTCTAGAGTTCTGACAAAGTTGACACTGATGGTTTCTGCATGCTTTTTGATGTTTCTGTGGAAGGATGGGTTTATAGCTTCTTACTCTGCCATTTTGCCAATGTCACTTGGGTCCTTGCTTCTTGCCTGTAGGTACCAGACAGTGGGGACAGTGTCTCCAGCCCGGATATCTTTGGCCATAGGAAAAACTATACCTTTTTGCTCTGTGCAGGGCAAAACCTCCATGTGTTGGAGCTAGTCTGAAACTGGGGTGGTTTTTCTGGCAGTAGGGTGGAATGGTTTAAAGGATTTGAGTCAGACTCCTAGAGAATTGTTGGAATGCAGAGCTGCCTTGAGAAAGGGATGGATGAGATCATGATAATACTTGTAATGATAGCTACCATTTAGGGAATGCTGACCACATGCCAGGTGCTGGCTCAAGTACTTTGCATGCACTATCTCATTTCTTCCTCATGGCAGACTACTAGGATCACCACCACTGAGGGCAGGGAGGGTAAGCTGCTGCCCAAAGTTACACAGTAGAACTGGGTTTGAACCTCAGGTCTATTTGGCTTCAAGGCCTCTTAATGGTAATTAAATGCTTCCCTTTTGAATCTCATGAGATTTGCACTTCAAACTCAGAGACTATGGCCACCTGTCCTATGGCCTCTTAGTAGAAGGAAGGGGAATCTGTGGCTCACACTTTAGTTGCTGCAATTTTCAATTCTGGAATTTATACTTTTATAACTTCTATATCTATTGATATTCTCATTCATACATCATTTTCTTGGTTTTCTTTAATTCTTTGTCCATGATTTTCCTTAGCTCTTTTAGCATATTTAAGGCTTGATTTAAAGTCTATGTGGCTCACTCTTGTCCTGGGCAGATTCCAGGAAGTTAGCAGCTAAGTGCCATGTTCCCTTTCTCCTTTCATCTCCTGCCTCCCATAGCACCATATTTTAACATCACAAAAATGAAGATGATTGGAATTATTGAACTTGAAGAGGAGGGAGTAGTTGCTCCCTGCTTCCACTAAGGACAGAACCAGAAGGGTGCCTGGCTGCCTCAGTTGATTGAGTGTCCAACCCTTGATTTCGGCTCAGGTCATGATCTCGTGGTTTGTGGGTTTTAGCCCTGCATGGGGCTCTGCACTGGTAGTACAGAGCCTGCTTGGGATTCTTTCTCTCTCTGCCCCTCCCCTGCTCTCTCTATCTCTCTCTCTCAAAATAAATAAACATAAAATTTTTTGTAAAAAAGGACAGAACCAGAAAAATCTAGTAGAAACTACAGTGGGTATTTATTTATTTATTTATTGAGAGTCTGAGTGGGGGAGGGGCAGAGGGAGAGAGAGAATCTTAAGCAGACTCCATGTCCAGCACAGAACCCAATACAGGGCTCTATCTCATCATCATGGGATCATGACCTGCACGGAAATCAAGAGTCAGACACTTAACCGAGCCACCCATGTGCCTCTGAAATGGTTGTTTTAATAATTAGTAATTGCTAGTGCCATGCACTGTGTTTATTATATATGTTACTTCAATTACTCCTCACAACAGCTCACAAGGTAGATGCAATAGTTTCCATCTTGAAGATGAGAAAACTAAAACTTAGAAAAGTTAAAAAGTTAAAAAAGTCACACAGTTTGTAAGCAACAGGATTTCATTCATCCATTCAACCACTATTGGGTACCTACCAAGTGCTAGGCATTATTGTAGACATTGGACAAATAGTAATGGAGGCACTCAATCATGAAATAAATGTAAAATATGATTCCAGGTAGTGATAAGTGCTTTGATGAAAAATAAAGGAAGGTTGTAGACTAAGGAGTGCTTGTGAGTAGAGCTAAAGTAGGGTCTGATTTAGCTAGATGGTCAGAGACAGCCTCTTGGAGAAGGTGGTCTTTGAGTAGAGATCAGAATGAAGGAAGAGAGGACACCATGTGAGGATACGGAGGAAGAACATCTTAAGGAGATGGAATTGCAAGGGCAAAGTCCCTGAGAAGGGAATGAGTTTGTTATGTTCAAGGAATAGTAAGGAGGCAGAGTGATTAGAGTAGAGTGGGTGAAGTGGGGAGGGATGGGGGTGTAGTTAGATGACTACCGTGACTATGGCCACAGTGAATAGTTGTGGGTTGGTGTATGAGAGGCCAAAGAAGGGTTTTGAACAGAAAGAATGGCATGATATGAATGGCATAACCATTTAAAATATATTCCCAGCTTCTATGGAAAATGAAGTATAAGAGGCAATAATAGAGGCAGAGAGAGTGAGGAGATGTGCAGCCACCCAGATAGACATAATGGGGGCTTTTGGCCCATGGTGGTAAGTGTTCCTGTTGTGCAAAGAGTCAGATTGGGAATGAAGTTGGGAAGTGGAACTATCAGGACTATTGATGAATTGGACAAGAGGATAAGAGAAAGAAAGGAGAATTCCCAGCTTTGGCCTGAACATCTGGGTAAATGGTGGTGTTGGACACTGAGATATAAAAGACTAAGGAGGGCAATTTTGGGCTCGGGTGCAAATTTGGGTGCTACTGTGAGTGATTCCATTGGTCTGGGTTCTCCCTGAAATATCTTCACAGTACAGGTACTGGGGAAAGACACTAAAAAATTTCTGGCCTATATTCTTGAAAGATGGACAGACATTGTCTTGGCTGTTGGGGCCTGACCTGTTCTGAGATTCAGCCAAGCCAAGCCAGATGGCCCCTTGAAGTCCCTCATGACTTGAAGATTATCTTCTGTGATCTATGACCTGGAGGTGGAAGTAGGAATTTTCTCTTTTAACTAACATTTTTCCTTTTCCACAGCCTGATCTCTTTTAGATCCAGTCTAATTTCTTACAGGCCTTGGGCTAATTTGCACAGCTGGGTTTTACATCTGGGTGATTGCCATCTGCACCAATTGCCTTGCTGGCCGCAGCCAGGATGAGACTGCAGCCCCAGGGCAGGCCACAAGCTCCTGGAACTGCCTTTTTGAGGGCACCCTGGGCTTGAGGATGGACTGGACCCCCTGAACCAGATGTCTTCTCCAATCTGTTCTGTCCCTCCAGCTCCCAGTCAGGGAAGTCCTGGGGCTCAGCTTCACGTGGGCCTCATCCATAGCAGCATCCTGGGAGGTCAGGAAACAGCTCCAGAGATGCACACACGTGGATGTACATACTCATGCGCATGCACGCACACACACACACACACACAGGCTGAAATAATGAGACAGACATATAAGAAAGACAGCTAGAGACAGAGAGATAGAGACAGGAATAGAGAACCAGAGACACAGTGACAGAGAGAAAACTTTGGGAGGGAGATGAACAGAGACATTGTGAAAAGCAGTGAGAAGCAGAAACAGAGAAAATGAAACCAAGGTAAAGAAGGAGATATGTTGGGTCGCCTGGGTGGCTCAGTTGGTTAAGCAGCCAACTTCAGTTCAGGTCATGATCTTGCAGTTTGTGAGTTCTGGTCCCACGTCAGGCTCTGTGCTGACAGCTCAGAGCCTGGAGCCTGCTTCAGATTCTGTGTTTCTCTCTCTCTGTTCCTCTCCCACTCACACTCTGTCTTTGTCTCTCTCAAATATAAATAAATATTTTTAAAAAGGAGGAAATATGCCAAAGCAGACAGAGTAAGATAGAAAGGCCCAAACAGACAGACAACAAGGGGAAGAGAGTAGGAAACTTGTTGGAATGATGTGTTTGGAGGTCTGTGTCTAGTCTTTTTTTTTTTAAGTTTATTTATTTCTGAGACAGAGAGAGACAGAGCACGAACGGGGGAGGGTCAGAGAGAGGGAGACACAGAATCTGAAACAGGCTCCAGGCTCTGAGCTGTCAGCACAGAGCCCGATGCGGGGCTCGAACTCATGGACCGCGAGATCATGACCTGAGCCGAAGTCGGCCGCTCAACCGACTGAGACACCCAGGCGCCCCAAGGTCTGTGTCTAGTCTTAACACATTAGCATTAACAATATTATAATAATGAGAGGAATTTGACATTTTTGTATGCCAAAAACAGTTGAATATCAGCAACTTCATATGGTTCCATCTTAATGTCATTATTTCATCCCATGAAACCCTAATAGGTGGTGGGGGCATGATATAATCTTGAGTGTAGGCATGTCATGATCAGAACTGAGTTTGAAAAAGATAGCTCTTAAAGCCAGTGTGGATTTGAACAGGTAAGATTGGAGGCCAAGAGGTCGAGGAGAAAGACGCTGGACCAAGGGTCCAGGCCAGAGACACAGAAGGTCTGAAGTTTGGCAGGGACAGGATGGTTAGAATGAGAAAGAGGGCATGATTAAAGGCATTTCCAGTGAAGCATCAATAGAACTCTGTGACAGATGGGTATATAAGACAAAGAGGAATTGGGGTCAGTCTTTTTTAGTTTTCAGAGCCAAACTCAGGCCCCATGACCTACCAGTAAGCCTCCTTTGGCCCTTGCACCCTGCCCAGGGCTCTCCCCCAATCAGCCTCTGAGCTCTCACACTCAACAGTGTTGGGGCAGAGTTTGCTCTGGACTCCTCAAGGGCTCCTTCACTAGGGGAGCCCCTGCCTGGCACATCAGTTACAGCCCCACAAAGGCTCTAGAGCCTAAGCTTTTCCATTGAAATCCCTGATATATATTCTGTGTGAGCTTGGGCAAGCTACTTACTTTATCTGAGGTTCACATATCCTACCTGCCTCAGAAGCTAGTGTGAGCATTAATAGGGTAATACATGCAATGTGGTCAATAAGTCATTGTTGATTGTTAATGTTCTATATCCACTTGGGCTGAAGCACATTAACTGCATCCAATTTCATTTGTGTACCCATCCTGCCCTCTCCAAGACTTAGCTCACAGTGGGCCACAGAAAGTACTGGATGATTGTCCAAAGCCTTTATTCAATTCCCTTCTATTCATCAAGTATCACAGAAGCAACTTACAGCGTCTCTGTTGGCCCCTTGGTACACACACAGATGACAAAGACCTGGTTCCAGCCTATGAAACACCCAATCTAATAATACTAATAAAATAACATTTATTGAGCTCTGTGTCTGTTCGAGTTTGATCATGGAAACAGAACCTCTGTGAGTGGTCTGAAATAAAGCATTTATTATGGGAGTTAGAATTTCTACCATCATGGGAGCAGATGAATAAACTTATGGAAGGCTGTGGTCTCTGCATCTGGAGGTAGGACTGAAGTCACTGTAGGTGAGTAAGGCTGGCAGTCAGGAAGAAAAACTGAACATGAAATAGGAGAGAGGACAAATCAGAACTTACATCTTGTCTCACCACCTCCAGCTGAGACTGTGTGGGTGACCTGCAGAAGAAGCTTGGTGTCCTTCATCACAGAGCTGCATGTGCTCCTGGCCGAGGACTCAGTGAAACTCAAGGTCTGGGCAGCTGGAAGGGCCATGAGCCTGACAGTTGCCCCATGCCAGTGAGGTGAGCCAACAGAGTGGTAAGAGCATAGACCAGCTTCAAGAGCATCTCTTCATCAACCTGCAGAGTACAATGGCTGCTGCTGCATTTATGCCTTCCAACTCTTGTGTGAATTCCTCTTGCAGACAACCCTTCACCTGGAACCATACAGAGAAGGGAACTCTGAGGAAGGAGGGTGGATTTATGAATTACATAAAACAGGATTCTGGGTCTCTCTTACCTTCTCCTTACCCACAGACAGAAGAGAGTTTTGTCCCTTGATAATGTCTGTGACAGTGATGTTGTCAGTACCTGGTGTTTGGTGGGAATGATGGGGTGGTATGGGGAACAGAAGCTGAGGAACTAATCCCTGTAGAGGATGACTTGGTGCATGTGGTCCCCAGTCCAGTTGAGACTTGAGGTGGTTTTTATAATCCAGAAAATCAGTTCAATTCTCTATGTCCCTTATGTGCACAGTCCCACAATTCCTGACTCTGTGGACTTTCTAGGCACCCCTCCTCTGACCCCCTCAGTTAAGGATGACATGGTTCCCATTAATTTTTTCAGTTAAAATAAGGTTTAAATTCATTTTGTTTAGAGAGTTAGAAGAAAGTTTCATGGCACCCCTTAAGATTCTCCCTGGGGTATCACTGGGCTGTCACCAATCCAAGGCCAGAATGGCAGAAAGGAAGGCAGAGAGGCAGTGTGAAGGAGGGTGTGGGTGGCAAGGCAGCCGGTTTTGAATTAGCCCTTGTTTGCTTTTATTTAGACCTCATTGAGACCACACTATAACCATGCCCTCCTCGAGGCCAAGAAAAAGAATGAGGAAAATAATATCCTTTGGGTGAGTGGGGCTGAGGGCTTCGAGCTTCATTTACAGAAAGAGATGCATCTATCTACCTTGCCCCTCTGATTACAAATGATTTGCATTTCAAAACAAACCATCGGTCCCTCTTGGTGGGGCTGGGCAGGGGCAAATTCCAAAGCTGACATTGCTGCTGCTGGGCTCGGGCCTCAGCCTTCAGGAAGCTCTGGAGGGAGAGAGAGCAGGAGAGGTAGGGAGCATTGAGGCTGGGCCTGGGCCAGCTGTCCAGGTTTTCAATCCTGGTATGTGACCATAGCAGATTCCTATACCTCTGGGTCTGTTTCTCCATCTGTAAAATGGGGATAACAATAACAGTGTCTGCCTCATATAATGATTGTGCAGATAGATACATAGAAGGCCTTCTGACACACTTTGCTCTTCTTGTTGTTATTTTCAATAATAACATTATTATTACATGCACTTCACACTAAGCTGTTTTGTTTAATTCATGGCACAACCCTACAAAGTAGGTATAATTTATAGTTAAAGTAACTGAGGCTCAGAGAGGCAAGTGACTGGTCAAGATCACACAGCAAGTGACAGAAGAAAGAATGATCCCAAGTCTCTTTGATTTCTCCTGCTACATCACAAAAAGTGAGAGATGCCTTAAGAGAGGTCCCAATAACTACAGAGTCTAGAAAGAGGTCACTGCCAGCTGTGGTGTTTAGGGGAGTCTTCATCAAGGAAATGGCATTTTGAGCTAGGTCTTGAAAATGGTTCAAATTTGAAGACAATGAGTATTAGAAGAGGGACAATGCAGGCTGTGGGGACAGTACAGGATGTACATGGGGAACAAGGAATCTTTCTGTTGGGCTGAAGTGCGTAGGAGTCAGGCCTGGAGCATGTTGAGGCCAGATTGTGGAGAGCTTTGAACTCATTTATTTAGTCATTTATTCAGCCACTACTTGGTAAGTTCCTACTATGTGCTAGGCCCTTTCCTGATTGCTGTGAACATAGCAGTGAGCATAACAGACCAAAACCCAGGCTGGTGTTGTTGGCAGAAAAGAATAAATCCTCATCAGGATCCTGGGCACCTTCTCCAGCCTGTAGGTATTGAAGGCTTGCAGCACACCAAAGCCCAGCTTTGGGACCTAGGCAGGCCCATGTTGAGGACTGTGTGCCCACAGTTGAGAGGTAAGAGTGGGTCTATGAGGAGGCTGCAGGCACTGAAGACTCTGGAGGCTGAGCTATTTGGAATGAAACAGTGAGAAATAGGGAAACATGGGAGGTTCTTGAGGGAAGAATGGCAGCACCAGAGCTGTGCTTTAGGGATACTACTCAGGAACCATGCACAGAATGGACTTCAAGTGGTAAGAGTATACACCAAGAGGTATGGAGAAAGGCTGTCATTCCAAGACTTAGGATCCCCTGTAGAACTGGCCTAGTGCCAAATTAAAATGTAAGCCTCCTGTTCAAAAGTTATTAAGAATTTCAAGACAGTGACACCAGAGCATTAAACCAAGTACAAGGCCTTTCTGGGTATGGAGCCTTTCTGAGCACAGGGCTATGTAGGAGTGCTCAGATCACATGTCCATGAAACCAGCTATGCTCCCAGACTTTACTGGTGTCACCACTTGGGACAGCCCCACAGAGCCTCAGGGAAACCAAGATACAGCATCCTCTACCCCCAGACACATCTGACATCCTCTCTTCCTTTCAATCTTGATGGCTCTAGCCACCACTTGGGACCAACCAGCTCTCAAGGCAGATGTTTATTTCCAGGTACTCCAAGAATTGGCTGTCTTTGCTCATTCATTTATTCTTTTTTTAATCAAATATTTATTGGGGAATATAATGAAAATGCTATGGATCTTGGAATATGACAGACATTGGTTTAAAACTAAGCCTCACCTCCTACTAGCTAGGCAAGACCTTTTAACCAGTGTGAATCTCAGATTCCTAAGTTATAAAATAGGGACAACAATACTTACCTATTTTTCAAGGCTGTCATAATGCTCTAGTTAGACAATGAGTGCAAATTGTACACTATAGTCTGCACATTACACAGTATGTACCCAATACATATTTGGTAGAAAGAACCATGAACCAGAAATCAGAAGTCATTTTCTGGATCTGCCATTTCCTAGATATGACCCTGGGAAAGTAATTTCAAGTCTGAGTTTTAATTTCCTCACTTGAAAAATGGGAACAATCATGCACATTTCATAGGGTGATTGTGACAAAAATATAGGCAAAGTGTCTAATAGAGTAGTTGGTACCTTTTCAGTGGAAATTCTCTCTCCACTTCTTAATACACCTTCACTCAGTTCCCCTCTCTGCCCATAGTGTGAGCCACAGTGATCCTGGTCACTCAAGGAACCCATCTTCCTCTGCATGGGCCTCTATTGCCAGGTTACTTCCTGGGCACCTTGGGCCCAGTCACTGACCCAGGAACAGAGTTCCTGAATCACAAAGTCTTGGGCATCTGGCTCTTTCATATCCCTGGGCCTCTCCCTGAGAAGCCCCATGGTGTTTGCTTCCTTTAAAACTTTTTCTGCACCTCAGGAGCCAGGTTTTTGCCCTGTTCCTTTTGAAGGATGTTATCTTTAACTCATCACAACACCAGACCTATCCGTGGAAGTAGGAGCTGCTTCTTTCTAGAGCTCCACATTATAAGTTGCCTCTACCTGGGAAGGCTCAAAGAGCATAAATTACCAATCTTCTCCCAACCCCCTTCCCTCAACTCCTTGGATTGCTTCCTGGGCAACTCATCATGTGCCTTTGGTTGGTGTGGCATGAGTGGTGGCAGTGTGCAGAATAGGCCCGCCTGCCAAATTCCAGGCCTAAGAGCCTGATAAGTCTCACAGGTGATGATGCCAGGCCAGAGGATTAGATGTAGTTGGCAGGAAATATCAGGCAGGCAGAAAGCAGACATCAGGCAGACAGGAGAGTAAGGCTAGGGTGTCAGCTAAGGCTAGGGTATCAGCTTCCATAAGCAGAGTCAGGCTGAGCCTAATGCTGAGCAAGTTAGTAAGATTAAAAAGAAAACAGAAGCACAGAGGGGAACTCCAGTGTTGGAGCAGAGACAGTTGGCTCTCTGCACTGTTTGGTGAGCTCACAGGGGGTGTATTCTAAACCTCTCATTAATTCAATATTTATTAAGCACTTGCTATATGCCAGGTACTGTTCTAGGTGTTGGGGATATAGCAGAGAACAGAAGACCCTGCCTTATATTCTAGTGGTCAGATAAAGGCAGTGCATCAATGAATATACAAATGGTATGGTGTGATATGGAGAAAGGAAAGGCAGTTAAGAAGAGTAAAGGTAGGATAGGGTGGTAGAGTTGCTATTTTATACCATGTGGCCAGGAAGAAAACCTTTCCAACAAGATGACATTGGAGCAGAGATCGAAGGACATGAAGGTATGCTATATCAAGTTCTATGGAAAGAACTTTCCAGCAGAGGGAAGAGCAAAGGCATAGAGATGGGCATGTGCTCAGTGGGTTTCTGCTTAGTGAACAAGGTACAGTGGAATGCCGAATGAAGAAAGTAGTGGGAGATGAGTCAGATACATGGCCTGGGGACAGATCCTATAGGGTCTTGTAAGTCATTTGGCTTTTGTTCTGAGGAGAATGGAGCCATTGGAGGGTTTTGAGCAGGAAAGTGACATGATCTGACATCTTAACAGATATACAATGGCTATTGTGAGGTAAACAGATAGCATGGATGACAGGAGTGAATGAAGAGAAAGCAGTAAGGAGGCTTTTGGGATTGTCCCAATGAGAGATGATGGTGGTTTGGACCAAAGTGAAGCAAAGAAATGGTTTTAAAAATGATTGGATTCTGGATCTCTTTGGAAGGCAGAGATAACAGGATCTCCAACTGAGGGGCAAGGACAATCCAGGAAGGTAATTTGGCCTATGTTAAGGGAGGGATGGAAGCACCAGGATTACAGAGAGAGATCCTTTCTAACCAGGCCTCCAACCACACCATCCCCAACACACTATTTTGTACCTAGCAGCATAATCAAGTAGTTGGTGGAGCAGGGCCCTCCATGGGCATAGTGTCTCAAGTCAACCTGTAAGGCACAATTGCAGATAGTCAAAATTACCTTGAAAATCTTTTCAGTTGCCCATGAAGTTGGAACCAATCACTGCCTCATGAGCTGAGCCCCATTTGAAGCTATTAGGAGCCATATGGTATGAAAGAAGTATTAAAGATGTCCACTGTACTTGGTGTGGTGAGATGCTAGTGAGAGGCTGGAAGCCTGTGACACAGATAATGACAGAACAGCAGAGCCACAAAATAAATGTCCACATGGTGCTACTCTACCAAGTTAGCTATCTGGGAGGTGCAGAATCAAGTCATAGTCCCTTAGAGAGCTCAAGGAGTGAATGCTAGTTCCTTGGACTCCAGCACACAAACATAATCTATTTAGTTCATGGAGACAGAGATTCTCATGACAGGGTGGCTAGAGGACTCCAAGGGACCACCCCCATCCACTATTTGAACTACCACAAAGTGGTCATTCAGCACTTGTTCACCTGCCTTCAAGGATGGAGCACTCACTATCTGCCTCCTCCTCAATTTTCAGCATGGGCAGCTTTTATTTTTTAATATGAAATTTATTGTCAAATTGGTTTCCATACAACACCCAGTGCTCATCCCAAAAGGTACCCTCCTCAATACCCCTCACCCACCCTCTCCTCCCTCCCACCCCCCATCAACCCTCAGTTTGTTCTCAGTTTTTATGAGTCTCTTATGTTTTGGCTCCCTCCCTCTCTAACCTTTTTTTTTTCCTTCCCCTCCCCCATGGTCTTCAGTTAAGTTTCTCAGGATTCACATAAGAGTGAAAACAGATGGTATCTGTCTTTCTCTGTGTGACTTATTTCACTTATCCTAACACTCTCCAGTTCCATCCACGTTGCTACAAAAGGCCATATTTCATTCTTTCTCATTGCCATGTAGTATTCCATTGTGTATGTAAACCACAATTTCTGTATTCACTCATCAGTTGATGGACATTTAGGCTCTTTCCATAATTTGGCTATTGTTGAAAGTGCTGCTATAAACATTGGGGTACAAGTGCCCCTATGCATCAGCACTCCTGTACCCCTTGGGTAAATTCCTAGCGGTGCTATTGCTGGGTAATAGGGTAGATCTATTTTTAAATTTTTGAGGAACCTCCACACTGTTTTCCAGAGCGGCTGCACCAGTTTGCATTCCCACCAACAGTGCAAGAGGGTTCCTGTTTCTCCACATCCCTGCCAGCATCTATAGTCTCCTGATTTGTTCATTTTAGCCACTCTGACTGGCGTGAGGTGGTATCTGATTGTGGTTTTGCTTTTGAGAAAATTATTTCTTGGATTGAACTGAAGAACTATTTCCTTTTGGCTTTCCCCCATGAATATCTACCCTCTGTGGCCACACAGACACTGTTCGCTCCCTCTGCTCCCTCTGATCATGACAGCCCTTCAGAACTCTGAGAATAGATATCATGTTCTCTTGTTTCCTCTGTTCCATGAAGCTCCAGCTCCTTCATCAGCTTTTTATGGGACCTCGAATTTAGCCTCTCACCAGTCCTTCTGCACTGTATCATGAATTCTGCCTTCCTGTTCCATTATGCAGACCTCCTCAAAGAATCATCCATAACAACCCAGTCTTCCCACAGTGGATCCTGTGGGACTCCCACCTGAGCCTTTGCCATCTACCCGGCTTACCAACCTTTACCTATAAGCAAGGACCAGATCTTATCTAAAACCTGACCTGCCACATGCTTTTGTGCCTGCCTTTCCAAGCAAGAGCTGCACTTGGAACCCCTGGATTTGGAGGCTGGGAGCTCTTTCCCAGCACTTGCTTACTAGACTGGTTCTCCCAAAGCTTTGAGTCCAAGTCAATTGATGATGGCTGCTTTCCTGAAGCTGCCCCTCTAGCTTCTCCCTTTTCTTCTGACTCATCCGTCTTCATACTTCTCACTACTTCCACTAAATACTCTGTGTCTCATCCCCACACAGCTCCTCTCCCTCCCCCACTGGTGAGAGCAAGGCTCAAAGCACTCAGTTCTGGGGGCTCCCCCCATTCTCCCCATGAGGTCATAGCAAGCTTGATTGCATCCAGACGGTCTGCCACTGCTGCCTCTCAGCCCATAGCCCCTGGAGGAGCCCCAGCACCCTCTTGGCTTGGCTTATGCACTGGTCCAGATCCCAATTTCCTGCCATGACAATCAGAAGGAAGTGGCACCCTCCCAACCTGGAGAGTATGTCTCACTTCTCTACTTCCTGCCACCCCAAGATTGTGATGGATTCTTTCCCATCAGCCACGATCCCCTTAGAAGTAGATCTCCCTTTGCTGAAACCTCCTGATAGGGCAGGAGGGTGGAGTTAGGGGCAGGGGTGGGTGGTCAGTACAGGGGAGCAGACATGAGTTGAAGTTTCCTCAGGACCCTGTAGATCCAGGGACAAGGGAAGCTAGGGATAGCCAGAGCCAGACCTGAGAGCAAGATTGACCTCTACATCCAACTCATGGTGGTAAAAGGTCGGGGTCAAGTCTGGTGAGCATCTCTGTCCTCTCTGTCCCTCCTGTGGCAACTGAAGCCCTGCTTTCCATTCCAAAACTCAGGCTGCATGTGGCAAGCAGCTGGCTGGAGGTTTCTGTGTCTCACCAGCATCAGGCCTGAAAATGGATGAGCTTTTGTGTGCAGTTGAGGGAGGTGGGCCCTAGTTCTAGCCCCATGGATGGGCTGCCTTCCCTTCTATAGGGTGTCTCTGGACCAAAGCTAAAGGGACTGCAGGAACTTCTGGGTTTGGGGCCCAGTGATGATTCTTTAATTCTTATTTAGTATATCTTTGCTGACTTTTACTAGCAGCATCAGACTCTTCTGACTCCTCCCTGGAAGACCAAGCAGGGAGTACAGGGCCCTAGGTAGTTGCTTCCCTAGCCCAGATAAGGTCTCCAGAAAGCTTCCCAGCTTTCTCCCAATATCAGCTTTGTCCCAAAATAAGAATAAAAATGATAATAATGATAAGATATTCTGCCTAATGAAGAATACCAATAAGGTAGGTATTATTATTCAATGCATTTTACAGATGAACAAATTAAGGCTCAGAGAGGAAAGTTACTTCTCACAGATGTAGGAAGTAGTGATGATAAGATTTAAATACAAATTTGTGACTCCCGGAAGTTGTTCTTATTCCGTTATTTCCAGCCTTTCTGCATTCACAGTTCTCCTTGCCCCACTTCCCACTTCTTCATCTTCTTTTCCTCTTTCCCCTCCTCTTTCCTGCTTCTCACACCCATCCCAGTCTCTGCTTTGTGTCCTCCCTCCATCTCCCCCCACAGGCCCCCACCCCAATCTGCATGTAAGCCAGCCAGCGGCCAGCTCACCCCCCCTTGGCTGAAACGTGGAGCTCAGTTTCTCCAGACACACGTTTTTACCAGACCAGATAAGGTTTCACCATTGGGGCAGTGAGCAATTTATTTCTGAGTCTGAAGTGGGGAAGGGAGGAGGGAAGTCCTAGAATTTAGCCTGCTGAAGCAAAAAGAAACTAGGAAGCGTGTGTCTGGTGTGTGTGTGTGTGTGTGTGTGTGTGTGTGTAGGAATGGGGGGAGGGAGAACCAGACCTGAGGATACTGGAAAGCAATGGAAGCTTGCTGGCTCCTCTTCACTCCTAAGCAGAGAAACACAAAGGGAATGGAATGTAGCAGAATTTAGGGCAGACACGCTGGGATATCCCTACCTTTTCAACGATTGCAGTCCAGCTACCATGCTCATCACTGCTGAAAAATGCTCTCATAAAAGTTGTCAAGGACCTTCTAATCACCAAATCTGCTGAACACTTTCCCTTACTTATAGTTGACTTCACCACATTTGACACAGTTAATTACCCTTTCCTTTTGGCAATACTCTCTTTTCTTGGCTTTTCTGCCCTTGTACTCTCTAAACTTACTTCCTGCCTCTCTGATCCAATCCTGCTCAGTCGCCTTGACAGAATTTACCCTGCTTTACTCATTCCTCAAAGTTTCCCCAGACCCTAACACTAGCCTTCTTTTTTCTTTTTAATGTCATGCTTTTGCTCTAGGCCAGCTTATCCACTCCCATGGCTTCAGCGACTCTTTGCCTGTATCTCTCATATATCTAGGTTTGGAGTGGAGCCTCAGGATCTGCCACTACTTGACCACTATCTCACTCTGGATGGTTCATGAACACTTCAAATTCCACATGGCTAATCTATAACTCAATTTGTCTCCAAACTATTTCTTCTCTTGTGATTTCTGTGCCAGTAACAGGCATCACCAGCCGCCCAATTGTGCCAGCTAGAATCTGCTTTCATATCCCCCTCTCTGCCATGTCGACAACTAATCAACCACCTAGTCTCATTGCTCCTACATACTAAATAGACCAGAAAAACCCACTTCTCTTCATATTCACACCCTGGTCCAAGCCTCCATTATCTCTCATCCGGACTACATCAACAGCCTTCTCAAATGTCTCCTTGCTTCCATTCTTGCTTTTCTATAATCCAGTATCCACCCAGTGGCCAGAATGATCTTATAAATTGCAGACAGATCATCTCCTTTCCCCTGTTTAACAACTTTCACTGTCTCCCCAGCAGCCTCTTGACCTCTATTCCCACCTCCCTCCCAAGTAGCCATTCCACATTCTAGACTCCAACAATACTGAGCTTCTTTCTGCCCCTTCAGTAGCAAGCATCAGGTTCTTCTCAATGAGGCTGAAGCTGTAACTGAAGTGAGTACCAGCAGGGAAGAGTGACATCTAGCTATGGACATGTTGGAGCTGGACTCAAAGATGAGGCCTCTTAAGTGTCATTGGCTCATTCCTGAGTTCTTCAAGGTCTGAGCAGACAAGGAGTTCCTGCTGGGGCCTGAAGGAAGCCAAAGATGTCACTTCCTTTTTGGGGGAGAGAAGTGGCAGGACCCAGGGTTTCCTCCAGCTTCTCAGGGTCCCAGATGATCTTGCACAAATCTAGCCCCCCCAATACCAGCTGCTACAGAGATCACAGCCTGAGACTGGAAAAAAACAAATGAAGTAGATGGTTCCTTTGTAGAGAGCTGAGGAAGGCAGGCTGTGCCAAGTAGAGCAGGCCCTCAGTCAGGAGAGGCTCTGAAGGGAGGGGCTGGGGCAGGGGAGGCAGAGGGAGAAACAGAGAAAGTTGGGAAATATGAGAAAGACAGAGAAAGAGAGGGAAAGAGAGATAGAGACACCGATTGGGACCAAAGGAAAGAAGACAGAAACTGAAAAGCATAACAGAACCAAGAGTTGGAGAGAACTAGGAGGAGGTAAATATACAGAGAAAGATACAAGGAGATTGAAAGAGAAAAATAAAGAGGCATAAAAGGACAGGGACTGATAGAGAGAGAGAGAGAGAGAGAGAGATAAAGAATGGGAAATGAGAGGCTGAGTGCAAAACCCGTGAATAATAATAGATGGGCTCATATAGGAAAGTAAATACCTAAGTCAACAGAATTTGCTGGAAGGGTCCCCAGCTTGGACACCCCCCCACTTAATGCCAGGGGCCAAGCAATTGGCCTTGCCCATCCATGCTCAGGCAGCTCTTACTATTAGAAATTTCTTCCTTATTGTCAAATCAGGAGGGTAGGGCTGGACATGATGGGAACAGAGGGCAAACTATCTGGGCTGGGTTCAATCTGAGACATCCAAAGTAAGGAAAGTATAGGGTCAAATCCATCTGGGAGAATGAGTTCTGCCTTGAGGTGAAAGGGAATGTCAGGGGCAGTTGTAGAGCTGGAGTACAGGCCAGAGGTCTAGATGGGGTCAGGGGTGGAGGACAGGTGGAGTTAAACAGGGCTTCTAAGCAGTTGCTGAGAACAGCCTGAGGGTGTACATAGCTCAGCCTCCACAGTGCAGTGCATGAGTGAGGTTAGGGATGCTGGTTGCAATGGCTTCAAACAGCTGTGTATTGAACCAAATACTGCCTACTTTGTCCATTGGTTAGAACAGCAGGATGTGGAGAATGTTAGATTTAATGTTGGATGACCTGGCTTTGAAAGGCAGCCCCATCACTTCATAGCTGTATAGACCTGGGCTTTAGTTTCCCCATCTATAAAATGGGGACAATACTCCTTACCTCAAATTGTTGTTGGGATGATTCCATATAATAATAGACTAAAAATACTAGCAAGGGCCTGGTTGAGCTTTACTGCTTGGACCATACAGAACACATCGACTTCCTCTGCCTCATGATGGCCCCTCAAAGGGCTAAGCACACTTCTCTGGCCTTTTCAGTCTTCTCTTCTCCAGTTCCTTCAGTCATTCCTCAGAGGACATGTTGTCTCTTGACCTATGCATCTAATGGAAGAAGGTATTGCCAGGAAAATGTTGGGAGATGGGTAGTGGAAGAATTTGGGTAGGCAAAAGCACCAAATTTCAGAGAGCTTTTTAAAAACCCTATCCCCAAAAGAGACCATTTGGTCCAAACCACTTTCCTTTTGCTAAATTAAAATCTCCAAGAAAGCCATAAGGAAAACCTCATAGGGTAGGCCCTCCCCAAGCAGGCAGTTTATGGGGTAGAGTGTGAGGGGCCTAAGCTATACTTACTGACCCATTCTCAAGAAAGAGCCACAGGGCAGGGCACTCCCAAGAAAACCCCCATAGATGTGGAGCAACACTGCTTGGGAATTAGATCCCAAACGTAGCCCCATGGGATGCCAGGCCAGAAGGCATCTTTAGACAGATGGGCAGTGTTGGGAATGATGAAGGATGAGGTAGGGTCGGAGGGGGGAGGAGGCTCAGCTCTGAGCTCAGGACCAGATTCTGGGACCTGCCAACAAAATGAGCCAGGAGCACAGAATGTTGACCTAGAAATGGCAAAACCAGGGCTCTCAAAGGAGGTGATGGTGGAGGAGTAGGAATGGACTATTTTGCAGCATTAATTTTGCAATCTCACCAACACCTTTGATGTGCCCTCGTAGTGCCACTCTCCTTGCCAAGGTCCTTTTCATGTTTCAGCATGAGGAGCTCAAATTTTTCTGGAAGCTGGGGCCTAAAGGGAAGGGAAGAAAGGAGCTGAGTGGGGGAGCTGTTCTGTCTGAAGGGGCGGAGGGAGGCAGTGGGGAGAAAAGCAGGCTGGTGAAGCCCTCCCCCCAGCAGGCACTTCAATAATCTGATTTCCATAAAGAGAACTTTCCCGGCCATAAAGATTTTATTGAAACTCCCAGCAGTCTGATAAAAGCATAATTCCACTGACCACAATCTACCTAGGAATAGCTCCAGGATATTAGTCTGAAACTCAGCAAAGCTATCCCTTCTGGAAGGCTGCTCCACTACCCTTCCCCCTTTCCCTTCTCCTCCCACATGTGGGAGGGGCTTTCCTTTGGCTTAACTGTGGACCGTCCACAGTCCATGGGGAAAATGTCTGTCCAACCCTGAAAATAAGCCCAGCTCAACAGGCTTAGACAGAGAGAAAGGAGGCCCTGAGCCAGGTAGTGCAGGAGTACTCTGACACTCCTCTCACAGCTCTAGGCTTGCCATGGCCTGTTCTAGACCTGCTGTTCCTCCAGAGTACATAAGAACTTAAAAAGGTGCCTTCATTTCTGAAACCCTGATTGAAACCCAGTCTAGAGTTGGAGTCCCCAGAGAGCTAGCTGGAGACAGAACTTAAAAGAAAAACTCCAGACCTGGATCTGAAGCTTTGCTCTGTTGCCTACTGACTATGTAATCTTAGGCAAGTCACTTCTCTTCTCTGAGCTTCAGTTTCCCTATCTGTAAAATGGGGAAAAAGAATACTTATTCAAAGTGTTAAGGATAATGACAGAATATGAGACGTCCTATATAAAATGCTTAGTGTGATGCCTGGCATAAAGTAGGCATTCAATATGCTACTCTTCACCACCTTATTTCCCCCTACCCCATAAGACCCCTACCTTCTCTTCATAACCCTAGTTGCTTACCTATCTTCTTCAACCATAGTCGTTCCTACACCTCCAAGAAAGAGCCACAAGGTAGGGCATTCCCAAGAGACCCCCCCCCCCCCGCCAAAAGTGGAGCAACATTGTCTTGGGGTCAAACCCAACCCTAGCCCAGGAAGATACAGAATGGAAAGGCTAAGTAGACAGATGGGTAGGGCAGGGGATGGTGAGGGACAGGGTGGAAGTGGGGTTGGAAGTCAGCTTTGTGCTTTCTTGTAGGAAGGAAAGTGCTTTCTTATAGTAGAGGATAGGTCCCAAGAAAACAGCCCATGGAAGCCTCCCTAATTCTATGGGTTAAATTGTTATTTTCTGACTAAACTAACTCCCTTTGTGGCTTTGGGAATGTCCTTTTCTTTCTCTGAGTCTCAGTCACACTACCTGTCAAATGAGAGTGGCATTGAGATGAATTAGTCTAAATAACTTCCTGACTGACTCTACACAACTAAAAAGATGTCCAAAATTCTGATTATTTGGGACAATATATTTATTTATTTAGTCAACAAATATTTATTGAGTATCTACTATACATTAGGAATTGTTCTAAGTGCTGGGAATAAAGCATTTGGAAAAATAGACAAAAGTTGTTGCTTCATAGAGCTCAATGAAATCAATAAATAGAATCAATCAATAAAATATGTTGTATGCACTGGTGTTAAGTCCAAGGAGAAAAATAAAAGTAGGAAAGAGGGGTAGGGAATGTTGGAGAAGGTCAGTGGCTAAAAGCTTTAAAAAATAGTTAGGAAAGATGTCACCAAGGAAGCAGTATTTGATTAAAGATCTGAAGTGGATATAGGAGCACACTGTGCAGGTTCCTGGGAGATGAATATTCCAGGAAGAATGAACAGCCTGTGCAAATGTCCTGAGGTAAAAGTATGACTGGCTCTTAGAAGAACAGCCAGGAGATCAGTATGCTTGAGAAGAGGGAGAGAGTTGTAAGAGATGAAGTCAGAGATTTAACATGAGCCAGTTTGTGAATGGTCTTATAGGCCATTACAAGGATTTCAAATTTGTTCTGAGAGAAATGGGGATCTTGCGGGAAGGCTTTTCAGCAGAAGAGGGACATGGTCCAGCTTCTGCTTTAACAGGATCCCTCTGGCTTCAGTTTAGAGAATAGACTGATGGTGAGAGGAGACCCTGAGTAGAAGTAGCAAGACCAATCAAGAAACAACTGCAATAATCCAGGCAAGAGGTGACGGTGAAATAGGCTGCAGTTGAGTCTTAGGAAGAGAAATCGGCAAGGAAGTCAGTGGAGTAGCTACCAGAAAGGGGGAAGTTGTCATGGAGCTGTGTGTCAGAGAAGAGGACCAAGAAAGGATCAGAACTGCCCTGCCCTGCCCCAGATCATGCACAGATGACCTCACTGATTGGTGGGCCTGGAGATACTATCTTCTGAGGAGGACAGAGTCAGTTTACTCAAGTATTTACAGGGTGTTTATGTGACCTGTTCTATACATGTCTCATCCTTGGTTAGGGCAGGAGTGGGAGGAGTGACAGCCCTGCCCATCAGAGAGTCCCCCTGAGGGTGGGGATCAGAACGATTTCCATGCTCTCCAGAGTGATGTGTAATTAACACCCCTTGGTTTACACTACCTGTATCTAACTGCTGCCTCTCTGGACTGCCCAAAGGGTATCCAATGTAAAAATGGCTAGTTGTAAATATGTCTTAGCAGTTAGCAAAAGAAGGTGAAATAGGATACCCAATAAAATAGTATAGAGATAAGAAGCAGACATATTGGTACTGGACAGAGGGCAAGAAAACAAGGGGGGAAATTTCAACATTGAGTCCCAAAAAAGGCTTAATTAGAGTGAACCCAGGGGCAGTTAGCATTCTGTTGGAGGTACTAACAGGGGTAAGGGTGCTATGAGAAGGCTCCCCTGAGGTGGTTGGGAAAGACAACTTAAAGAATGAGTATGGTCCATGTATGTAGCACAAAGAGGCCAAAGTCTCCCTTGTCCCAGCTCTGCCACTGATTTGTTATGTGACAGTGGTAAGGTTCCTAGCCCTCTCTAAGCACCAATTTTCTAGGCTGAGCAGTCAAAGATTTGGATGAAATTATCTCTATTTTTAAAAATTTTTAATGTTTATTTTTGAGAGACAGAGAGAGACAGAACACAAGTGGAAGAGGGGCAGTGCAATCCAAAGCAGGCTCCAGGCTCTGAGCTGTCAGCACAGATCCTGATTCAGGGCTTGAACCCATGGGCTGCGAGATCATGACTTGAGATGAAGTCAGATACTTAACCAATTGAGCCACCCAAGTGCCCCAGATGAAATGATCTCTTGGGTAAGTCTCAGCAAAGAAGTTGTAGGTTGAGAGACTCTAAAACTGGACTTGAGGGTTGGTATCCCAGTACTCTGTACAGACCCCAGCACAGAGCTGGTCCTCAGCCACTGCTTGTTGAGTGGTTTTTCGGGTCTGTGGGATGATGCCTGAGATGGAAAGATCTCTCTAGAGACTTCCTAGTCTCAGTCTCTACTATTCCTCCTAGGGGATATGTTTATTGGGTTTTGCCTGATTAGTACTTATCATTCAACTCTTGTTAAGATAATCTATATATTCTTTAAAGAACTACCTTTCTCCCATGCTTAATCTGTGGTTCAGTTAGGGAATGACACCACTCCTGGCTCAAGGGAAGAGCACATGATTCAGGCCTGGCTCCAAACTCCCCTGGCCACAAAAATTAATTTAGAGATGGGCACAATGAGACTTAGTTCTGGGACTTTTGACAGAATTGTTGGGAAGAGATAATTTCTCTTTACATTGAATTTGGAGCTTTGAGGATGTTAACTTGAAACTGTTCGCTGCCATCTTGTAATCATAAAAGGAGAATGTACCAAAGAATTGCACCAATACATAAGAGAGCAGAACTGAGAGGAAAGCAGAAGAATGAGTCTTAATGATTGAAAGAAGCTTTACATTCTGCTGTGTCTACACCCACACCTACTGATAAGCTTATCTATTTTGTAAGCTGATTAACATTTTTCTTTTTAAAAAAACACTGAATCCTGATTGAGTTGGGTTTTATTTATTTGCAAAAGGAAGAATCCTGAATAATATACACCTTCCTCACCTTCCATATAGTCCAGTCACTAAGGTCCACTTGTCAGTTTGAAATAAGCCACAAACTTTCATATATCCATCTTTTGAACATACAGTTTCTTATGTTTAGAGCTTTCTCCCTGCTTTGTTCAAAGATGTCTGTCTATCCTACGAGAGTCAACCAGAGCAGGTCATCTAGAATGATAGAGTTAGGACTTCTGAAAATCTTCTCCTTCTTAAAAGCAATAAGAACTCTAATGTAAATGGTCAAAATCAATTTTTCTAGGACTCTAGAAGCTAACCAAAATTTGCTACAATCTAAGGGGCATGATTTCAAAAAAAAATCTGTTGATTGTTGGTAAGAACAGCAAGTTTTGCAAGGTTTGGACTTGCCCTACTTCCATCTATTTCTTCCCAGAAGCATGATGGCCTTGAAAACCAGCAGCCTAGCAGCAACCAGAGGGGGCAGACCAGGTTTGGAGATCCTCAAAAAGCCCAATTCCCAGAGAATTGTCATTACTGGAACTGTCTAGCTGCTCCTTGGAAAAGCATCTTTCACAGAGCTGTTATTTGACCTGGCTCAGAGTTCACTCAGTGGGGAAAGTCCTATTCCCTGAGCATTTGTTGAAAACAATCAGTAACAATTGTTTAATATCACAGCAGCAGTACCAATTGGAGAAAATAAGGGACTATCTGGTTAAAGAACTTAAAAGGAAAATCTGGGGAATGAGAAGTTCATGCAGGCTTTGAAATGCTCTGACATATCATATTCCTGGGATCTAGGAAGCTACTTGCATATGCATGCATCAAATACACCTGAAAAGCCCTATATTTTCACCTCTATC
This sequence comes from Panthera tigris, assembly GCF_018350195.1. Classification (NCBI taxonomy): domain Eukaryota; kingdom Metazoa; phylum Chordata; class Mammalia; order Carnivora; family Felidae; genus Panthera; species Panthera tigris. The sequence goes on along the minus strand of NC_056677.1, from coordinate 56,105,496 downwards.
TGACATTGGGGCTTGCTAGAATGGCTAAGGTAGAATTGTAAACTGACGGAGCATTGAAGTAGTGCCCCAACACACACACACACACACACACACACACACACACACAGCCTTTTATCAGAAAGTGTAGGTTTATTGATTGATTTAAGGAAATCTCTGTCCAATTATGAGCTGACCACTAAGCTAACCAAGCATACATTTCAATAGCCACATATAACAGAGAATACATTTTATAGAAGTAGTTAAGAAAAGTCACTGAATAGAAAAACAACACTAACTAAAGCAAGCAATAACAAAAATAGAACCTGGGGAGGGGAAGAAACTAATGTTTAGAGTTGTCATATTATATTCTTTTATTATTTTTTAAAATTTTTTAGCGTTTATTTATTTTTGAGAGATAAAGAGAGTGCAAGCAGGGGAAGGGCAGATAGAGAGGGAGACAGAATCTGAAGCAGGCTCCAGGCTCCGAGCTCCAAGCGAGCTGTCAGCACATAGCCAGACACGGGGCTCAAACTCACGAACCATGAGATCATGACCTGACCTGAAGTCAGATGCTTAACCAACTGAGCCACCCAGGCGCCCCATATTATATTCTTTTAAATGATCAGTTTTCAACAAAAAAATATGAGGCATGCAAAGAAAGTATGGTCCGTACACAAGAAAAAAAATCAATAAAAGCTGTCCCTGAGGAAGCACAGAGATGGAACTTACTAAACAAATACTTTAAATCAACTATTACAAATATGTTCATAAAAAATCAACTATTGTAATGCATCACATTACAATAAGAGTAAAAAATATGATTATATCAGTAGATGGGGGAAAATGCACATTACCAATTCTTGATAAAAATTCTCTTGATAAAGAACATCTAAAAAACTTAGGTAACATCATAATTGATGGTGAGAAACTAGGTGCTTTCCCACTAACATCAGAAACAAAGATGCCTGCTATCATCACTTCTAGTCACTAGAGGGCTTAGCTAATGCAAAAAGACAAAAAAGGTATACATATTGGAAAGGAAGAAATAAAAATATCTTTGATTCACAGATGACATGGCTGTCTATGTAAAAAATCAACAAAAACTCCTGAAACAAATAAGCAATTATAACAAGGTTGCTGAGTAGGTTGGTCAAAGATATGATTTTTTAAATATTTATTTGTTTTTGAGAGAGAGACAAGAGTACGAGCAGGGTAAGGGCAAAGAGAGAGTGAGACATAGAATTTGAAGCAGGCTCTGAGCTCCGAGCTCCGAACTCCTAGCTCGAGCTGTCAGCATGGAGTTGTTAGCACAGAGCCCAACTCAGGACTCAAACTCATAAACTGTGAGATCATGACCTGAGCCAAAGTCAGATACCTAACTGATGGAGCCACCCAGATGCCCCAAATATATGATTTTTTTTTTAACAGAGGAAACCATGTCTAAGCAATTAAAGGTCATCTAAATTGGAAACGGAAAAGTTAAATTATTTCTGTTCTTAAATGATGATCTTATAGGTAGAAAACCCTAAGGATTCCACAAAATACTGTTAGAAATAATAAATTCAGCAAAGTTTCAGGATATAAGCTCAATATAAAACGATCAATTAAGTGTCTATACTTTAATAATGAATAATTAAAAAAGAAAATTAAGAGAACAACTCAAATTACAATGGCTTCAAAAAGGATAAAATACCTACAAATAACTTAACAAAAGGGCCAAAAGACTTGTACATTGAAAACTATAAAATACTGCTGAAGTAAATGAAAGAAGACACATAAAGTGAAAAGATACCCCATGTTCATAGATTAAAAGACATAATATCACTAAGATGACAATATTCTAAGAGATCTACAGATTTAATGCAATCCCTATCAAAATCCTAACAGTATTTTTTGTGCAGGAATAGGAAAATCATTTTAAAATTCATATTCAATCTTAAGGGAGCCTGAACACTCTTCAGGAAGAACACAGTTGGAGTACTTACACTTTCTGATTCCATAACTTACTACAAAGCTACAGCAACCAAAACAGAAGGATACTGGCATAAGGACAAACATATAGACCAATGGGATAGAATAGAAAGCCCTGAAATAAACCTTTGTGTATAGGGACAGATAATTTTTGACAGGATACAAAAACCATTCAATAGGGAAAGGACAGTCTTTTCAATAAACAGTGTTGAAAAGACTGGATATCCACATGCCAAAGTATGAAGGTGGACCCTTCCCTAACACCATACACAAAAATTAACTCAAAATTGATGAAATACCTAACAGACATCTATACAGAATGCTCTATTCAACAACAGCTGCATATATGTTCTTCTTAAATGCACATGGAACATTATCCAGGGTAGAACACATGTTAGGACATAAAACAAGCCTCAGTAAATTTAAAAGGATTAAAATAATACAAAATGTGTCCTCTACTCAAAATTAAAATAAATTAAAAGTCAGTGAAACAAGAAAATTTGGGAAATTTGCAAATATGTGGAAATTAAACAGTGCAGTCTTAAATAATGGGTTAAGGAAGGAATAACAAGGGAAATAAGAAAACACATTGAGATGAATGAAAACTGAAACAAAACATACCAAAACTTATGGGGTTCAGCTAAAGCAATACTCAAAGGGATATTTTATAGCTATAAATGCCTATATTTTGAAAAGAATGAAGATTTCAAACAATAACCGAAACTTCCACCTTAAAAAAAAAAAATAGAAAAAGTAGAGCAAACTAATGCTCCAGCAGGGGAAGAAGGGAAATAATAAAGACTAGAGCAGAAATTAACCAAATAAAGAATAGAAAAACAATAGAGAAAGTCAACAAAATCAAGAATTGGTCCTTTAAAAATATCAACAGAATTGACAAATCATTAAATAGGCTGATCAAGAAAAAAAAAGAATAAACTCAAATCACTAAAATGAGAAATGAAAGTAGGGCAGAAATAAAAAGGACTCTAAATACTATGAAGAATTGCATGCCAATAAATGAAATAAACAGATTTCCAGAGAGAAACCATCGAAATTGATGCAAGAAAAATAAAAAACATTTGAATAGACTGTAACAAGTAGACAGATTGAACTTGTCATTTTTTTTTAGATCCCACAGAGAAACATACCTCAACATAATAAAGGCCATCTATGAAAAACCCACAGCTAACATCATCTTCAATGGGGAACAACTGAAAGCTTTTCCTCTATGGTCAGGAACAAGACACGATGTCCACTCTCACCACTTTTATTCAACACAGTACTGGAAGTCCTAGCCACAGCAACCTGACAACAGAAAGAAATAAAAGGCATTTAAATCAGTAAGGAAGAACTAAAACTATTTGCAGATGACATGGTATTCTATATAGAAAACCTGAAAGATTCCACCAAAAAAAAACTGCTTAAAAAGATATATGAATTTAGTAAAGTTGCAGGATAAAAAAAATCAATGTACAGAAATCTGTTACATTTCTATACACCAATAATAAAGCAGCAGAAAGATAAATTAAGAAAACAATTCCATTTATAATTACACCAAAAATAATAACATACTTAGGAATAAATCTAACCAAAGAGGTGAAAGACCTGTACTGTGAAAACTGTAAGACACTGGTGAAAAAAAATTGAAGATGACACAAATAAATGGAAAGATATTCCATGCTCATGGATTGGAAGATCAAATATTGTTAACATGTCTATACTCCCCGAAGCAATCTACACATTCAGTGCAATCCCTATCAAAACAGCAACAGCATTTTTCACAGAACTAAAACAAACAATCTTAAAATTTGTATAGAATCACAGAAGACCCTGAAGAGCCAAAGCAATCTTGAAAAAGAAAAAGCAAAGCTGGCAGCATCACAATTCTGGACTTAAAGTTACATTACAAAGTTATATTGATCAAAACAGTATTGTACTGGCACAAAAATAGACACATAGATCAATGGAACAGAATAAGAAAATCCAGAAATTAACCATAATTATATGGTCAGTTACTCTTCAACAAAGCAGGAAAGAATATCCAATGGCAAGAAGACATTCTTTTCAACAAATGGTGTTGGAAAACTGGAGAGCAACATGAAAAAGAATGAAACTGGATCACTTTCTTATACCATACACAAAAATAAATTCAAAATGGATTAAGACTTAAATGTGAGGCCTGAAACCATAAAAATCCTTGGAGAGAGCACAGACAGTAACTTCTCTGACATTAGCCATAGCACACTTTTTTCTATATAGGTCCTCTGAGGCAAGGAAAACAAAAGCAACAATAAACTATTGAGACTACATCAAAATCAAAACCTTTTGCACAAAGACGGAAACAATCAACAAAACTCAAAAGCAGTCTATGGAATTGGAGAAGATATTTGCAAATGATGTATCCATCCAATAAAGGATTAGTATCCAAAATATATAAAGAACTTATGCAACTCAACACCCTCAAAAAACAAATAGTTCAATTAAAAATGGGCAGAAGACATGAATAGATTTTTTTCCAAAGAAGACTTACAGATGGCCAACAGACACATGAAAAGATGCTCCACATCACCCACCATCAGGGAAATACAAATCAAAACTACAATGAGATATCACCTCACACTTGTCAGAGCAGCTAAAAGCAACAACACAAGAAACAAGTGTTGGCAAGGATGTGGAGAAAGGGGAACCCTCTTGCACTGCTGGTGGGAATGTGAACTGGTGCAGCCACTGTGGAAACCAGTATGGAGATTCCTCACAAAGTTAGATAATGAACTACCCTATGATCCAGGAATGGCACTACTGGATAATTTCCCAAAGAATACAAAACACTACTTCAAAGGGATACATACAGCCCTATGTTAATAGCAGCATTATTTACCACAGCCATATTATGGAAACAGCCCAAGTATCCCTCAATAGATGAGTGGATAAAGAAGATGATTATATATATATATATATATATATATATATATATACACACACACACACACACACACAATGGAATATTATTCAGCCATAAAAAGAATGAAATCTTGTCATTTGTAGTGATATAGATGGAACTAGAAAGTATAAAGCTAAGTGAAATAAGTTAGTCAGAGAAAGACCAATACCATATTATTTCATCATATGTGGAATTTAAGAAACAAACAAAAAAAATGAGCGAAGGGCAAAAATAAGAGAAGAAGAGAGAAAGGGAAAAAGAGAGAAGCAAACCAAAAATCAGACTCTTAACTATAGAGAACAAACTGATGGTTACCAGAGGGGAGGGAGGGTAGGGGTATGAATTAAATAGGTGATGGAGATTAAGGAGTGCACTTGTGATGAGCATCCAGTGATGTATGGAATTGTTGAATCACTATAGTGTACACCTGAAACTAATATCACCCAGTATGTTAACTGTATAGGAATTAATTAAAATAAAAAGTTTTTAAATATCCCACAGAGAAAAGCTCAGACTCAGGTGACTATACTGGTGAATTCTACCAAACCTTTGAAGAAAAATTAATACTAAATCTTTACAATGTCTTCTACAAAATAGGATAGTAGGGAACACTTCTCAACTCATTCTATGAGGCCGGTATTAACTTGATACCCAAACTAAAAACATTACATGAAAACTACAGACCAAGATACATAGACTCCATACTAGAATCTAGAATACTAGAAACTGAATCCAGCAACTTATAAAAAGGTTTATCCACCTTACCTAAGTAGAATTTATCCTAGAAATTCAAAGTTGCCTTAACATCCACAAGTCAATGTACACCATATTAACAGAATAAAAGACTAATAAAGTGAAATAATTTTAATGAATACAGAAATAGCTTTTGACAAAAATACAACAAGTTTTCATAATAAAACACTAAACTAGGAGTAAAAGGAAGCTTCCTCAACCCAATCAAGAGCTTCTACCAAAAGTCCACAGCCAACACTCTCTAAGGTCAGAAATAAGACAAGGATGTCTGCTTTCACCACTTCTAGAAAACATTATACTGGAGGTTCTAGCCAGTGAAATATATATATATATATGTATATATATGTATATGTATATATATATATATGTATATATATGTATATGTATATATACATATATATATACACACACACACATATATACATATATATACATATATGTATATATATATATATATATATATATATATATATGGAAAGGAAGAAGTAAAATTTGGTTATTAGTTCTAATAGTGTTATTTGTGTATGTGTGTTTCTTGGGATTTTCTGTATATAAGGTTATGTCATTTGTGAGTAGAGATACTTTCAACTAATGTTCAACAACAGTGCCAAGACAATTCCTTGAAGGAAAAGGCTCATCTTTTTAACAAATAGCGGTGGGAAAACTGGATATCTGCAGGATAAATAATGAAGTTGGACCCCTACCTCACACCATATTCAAAAATTAATCCAAAATACATTAGATGTAAGAAATAAAAGTATAAAATCTTAGAAGAAAACAGTGACTTTGAATTAGGTTCTTATGGTTTCTTTTTTCTTTTGCTTTTTCTTTTATTTTAGAGAGAGATAGCATGTGAATGGGGGAGAGGGGCAGAGGGAGAGAGAGAATCCCAAGGAGGCTTCACAGTGAGTGTGACTTGATCCCAGGACCCTGGGATCATGATCTGAGCCAAAATCAAGAGTTAGACACTCAACCGACTGAGCGACCCAGGCACTCCCAGTTCTTATGGTTTCTTAGATGTGACACCAAAAACATAAGTGACAAGAAAAGAATAGATAAATCAGACTCATGAAAATTAAAAACTTTTGTGCTTCAAAGGATAACATCAATAAAATGAAATAATAAAAAGACACAACACAAATGGGAGAAAATATTTGCCAATCATATATCTGATAAAAGGACTTATATTCAGAATAAAGAACTCTTCCATTTCAACAATAAAATCACAAACAATTCAGCTAAAAAATTGGGAAATGATCTGAATAGATATGTCTCTAAGGAAGATAGACAACTGGCCAAGAATACATGAAAAGATGCTCAACATCATTGGCCATAAGAAAAATGTACATGAAAACCACAATGAGGTACCAGTTCACACATACTAGGATTACTATAATCAAAAAGACAACTAACAACAAGTGTTGGCAAGGATGTGGAGAAATCGGAACCATCCTACACTGCTGATGAAAATGTAAAATGGTATAGCTGGTCTAGAAAATAATCTGGCAGTTTCTCAAAAAATGAAACATAGAATTATTATATGATTTAAAAATTCCACTCTTATGTACATACCTAAGAAAAATGAAAACATATGTCCACAGAAAAACATGTAGATGAAGGTTCATAGGTTTATTAATAATAGCCTAAAAGTGGAAAAAAACCTAAATGGCCATCAACTGATGAATGGATAAACAAAATGTGGTTTATCCATATGATGGAACATTACTCAGCCAGGAAAAGGAGCAAAGTACTGTTAGATGCTACAACCCTGGATGAAACTTGAAAACATTATGTTAAATGGAGGAAAACAGATACAAAATGCCACATATTATGTGATCCCATTTATATTAACTTTCCAGAAAAGGCAAATCCATAGAGATAGAAAGTAAATTTGTGGTTGTTAGAGGCATAGGGTTGGGAAAGTGGGAACTGGGAGTTACTGCTCATAGGTATAACATTTCTTTTGGGGTTGATGAAAATGCTCTAAAATAGATAATGGTGATGGTCGCACAACTCTGAAATACTAAAATCTACCGACTTGTGCACTTTCAAAAAGTGAATTTGATGATTTGTGAATTATATCTCCATAAGGATCTTATTTTAAAAAAATGAGTCACTCAGGTTCATCCCTCTGTGAAATTGTCCTGAGTTTCACAACAAGGACAAGGGGACAGGACAGAGAATTGGAGAGGCCTGAGCTGTCATTATTGAGTGCTTCCTTTTGGCAGGCATTGTGCTGGGCAGTTTACCTGAACTTGTTTTGAATCTAAGACTAATTCTGTCAAGAAGGAATGACCATATCCATTTTATAGTTGGTAAAACTGAGGCACTTGCAGAAAGTGGTGGAAGCAGGATTTAAACCCAGATCTGTGCTCTATGTCCCCTTTCAGGGTCCTGACTATGGGGAATTCCTGCCAAAGGTGATCCTGTTCCTTTGATCCCTGTGTCCCTGGCCATGGAGTGGAGAGGGCAGTGGGCCCTGGTGAGAGCTCAGTCTCTGATGCCCTGTCCAATTGAACTCTTCCTCTTGATGCAGCAGGCTGGGATGGGGAGTGCAAATGAGCTCAGCCCTAGCTGCTGAAAACCTATCTTGAGCTCCAGACTTGCAGACTGGGTGTATTTTTATCACGGGTCACAGGGAATTTCCCGACTAGGGGATCAATACCAGTTCATTATTCATGGGGGAGGGGTGGAGTCTGGGACAGGCAGCTGGTGTTAGCTGTGCTTGAGGACTCCTTCAGGCATTTCTTGCACCTGATAGTGCTCCCATCCTCCCTCTCCCTCACCCTAGCTCTGAGTACTGCCAGGTGCTTTACAAAGGTTACTTCATTTACACCGTGATCTTAAGAGTAAGTAAGGTTCATCTAATGGTTTACTGAGGTACAGAAGGGTCAAGGGACTTGCCTAAGACCACACAACTAGTAAGTGTCAGGGCTGGGGTTCAAATTGAGGTGGGAGAGGGCCATCAGTGGAGACCCCTCTAAGGAAGTAATTATGTCTTTCTAGACTCAGCTTCTCTCCTCCCTCCCCACTCCGGTCCAGCCTTTCCACCTATCTGAGCTCTCTGAGGACACTTTTCCAAGCAGTGACAGCTGACTCAGTAAGGTGGGCAGCAATTCTCATTTGACAGATGAGGCACAGGGGTGGAAAAACCCCAAAACAGCACATCAGTGGCCACAATCCAGCTCCTCTCCCTTTCAGCTAAGCATTTTCCCCACAGCACATAGGCAGACAAACCAGTTTTCCAGACCAGCCTAGAAAGTTTGGGATGAAGGCCTGTAATCACATCCTACCTGCAAGAACACAAGGCCCAGACAGGAGTCTAGGCCCCAGCAGCTTCCTAAACTAAGAAGATGTCCTCACGGCCAACTACTCTGTCCCTGCCAATTACTCTGCCCTGCCCATTACCAGCTTATACCCAGCTGGGGCCTTGCAGAGGTGCAGAGGAGACCCTAGGGAGAATCAGTTTCCAGGCAGGCACCAGGAGCAGCTCCAGATGTTGGCCTTTGGCCCTGAGTGTACTGTATTCCTGCCATATTGGGCTTCCCCAGCAGCCACAGGCACCTTGCTTCTCCTCCACTAGCCTTCTTCAGGACCTAGGCTGCTTCCTGGAGTCAGGAAGTCTGTGGAAGCCTCATCCTGTATCCCCAGAGACAGCTCAAATGACCATTAAGCTTTGAGCAGATGCAGGCAGGGGTAGGTGAGGGCCCAGGGAAGGAAGCACTTTGGTCTCTGCTAATTAGCTTCTATGGTCACCAGAGAGGTTCTGGGGCCTTATAAGCGAAACAGCCGCATCAGTTCTCCATGGCTGCTCCTCTGCAGTCCACAACCTAAATGCTTTGGGACTGGTGGGCAAGCAGATGTCTAGAAAGCCCATACTACATGGCAGGAAAGGTGAGAAGGTGGGGGAGGGGGTGGTTGCATATGGTCTCAGCCCCATGGAGTCCAGTCTGAAGGGCCTCCCTGGAAGATGTGAGAGGGCCAGGGAGCCTGAGGGGCAGGAGGGACATTCTAGGATCAGGAAGAGCTTACCAGCCCTGTCTGCTTTGAGACCCTGGGCTCTGCTCATTCCTTGTCATGACCACTGAGACCCCTTCACTAACTCAGACTCATGGCCCTCATAAAGCATCTACTCCCCCCCACCTTCTCCATTGCACAGATGAAGGAGCTGAGGCTTAGAGAGGCAGAGGCTGTATTATGCAAAGCAGTGGCAGAATTGGGATAAAGCTCAATCCCCCAGCCCTATCCCTCACCCTGTCCGTGACCCACTATCTTAGCTTAGAGATACCGATGTGCCAGAAAGCAAGGCCTGGGGAATTCACCTCTATTTTCCCAACCCTGGTGTCTGATGCTTAGTAAGTGCTTAATGTTTTCAGATTGATGACTTCCTGATCTAAGCAGCTCCTCATAGACCAGCTGAGCTCTAGAGAACCCCAATGACTGGGTTGAGGTGGTCTGGCCCCTAGCTACAAACCCTGGCCCTTGGCCCTTGAGGCTGCCCATATGTTCCTAGAGCCCTCACAAAGCTGCGTAGTGTTCAGGTCTCCCCTTGTTCCTGCTCCCTACCCCTGTCTTTCCTTGCTCTGGCATCCAGGAGGCTGAAGATCAGGGATATTTCACATCAAACAGGGATATTTCACAACCACAGGCTGTGGTTCCCTGCTTTTCCCGACTCTAATCTCAGACCCTGCCATGTCCCAAGCCCCCCCCCCCAAGGGAAGACCCACTCAGGTCCATCCAGAGAGACATCAGGAACCAGAGAACTCTTCAGGTAGGCCTTAGTCACAGAGAGGGACTGGCCTTTGAAATCCCTTTGACCCTTGGCTCCCAGACTACCACCCCACTTCTGGGTAATTAGAGGGCTGTCACTATTCTCAACACCTGTCTCCCCATTGCCACCCAAAGGGATCACTTCCCAACCAGTCTCTCTCTTCATGTTCCTCCTTGGAGGCTTAAGTTCTTTAGGAAACTTCCCTGAGTCCTTTGCAGTCTTCAAGACTTTATATTATGGCTTTGGCTGGAGTCAGATCAGCACTACTGTCAGTGCCCACTACCTGCCTCATATCTAAGCTTGCTATGCCCTTCAGGCATTGCTTTGGTGTTTGGCAATCCTTGCCAGGGCTTCCTTGGCATCCATGTCAGTTTTCCCAGCCATTCTCCTCCTTTTGTACCCACCACTCTCAGGTCCAAGCCAAACTAGCCCATACCTGAGCTCTGTGGATGTGGCAAGATAAATTCTTACTAGGTGACAAGCATTTTGATAGGCACTTTGATGGCCATTATCTCATTTGATCCTCACATCAACTTGTTGAGGTAGGGATTCACAGTCCCACTTTATAGATAAGGAAACTGAGGCTCAAAGAAATACTCACTGAGTTAAGTGGTAAAATGAAGAGTGAAGCCAAGACACAATTTGGGCAGTTGAAATTAGATGAATTGGGGCCAGGGAAAAAGCCTGGAGGAGGGGCAATAACTGTGTGGGCTTGGAGATATCCTGTGCGAACCTCTGAGGGGGTTGGGGAATAATAGCTGGCATTTATTGGGCAATTACTATGTGCTAGGCATTATGCTCAATGCTTCATATGCACTGTCTCCATGAATCCACACAAAAACTCTATGGCAGAGATACTATTGTTCCTACTTTATAGACATTGAGAGAGGTGAAGTAACTTACCTAAAGCCATCCAGCAAATAAGTGGTGATCAGGACCTAGATGCCACCCATTGCACTTGCTCTTTCCACTTTTTGCAGAAAGGAATGGGTGACTGCCCTGAGGAGATCAGAGCCAAGATGGCTGACAGAATGCTAGGTTGAGAGAGCAGCCTGCAAAATGTGAAGTGCCATGCACCTGTGCTCCAGTTGGGGACAGAGGCCAAAGAGCCAGGAAGGTGAGTTTTGCTGGAAAAGGCAGAGAGGAATAGAAGAACCTCAGGCCAAAGTGTGCCCAGGGGTAGCCATAAGAGAAGGGTCAGACAAGGGGCTCTGCAAAATGGGGCCAGTTGGACAACTTAGGCACTCAGAACTGGCTAAATCAGGGGTTCCAATCTGAATGACTTTGAGAAGACAAATATGAAGGGTCTAAGCCAGAAGCCAGCAGCCAGTCACTGTCATGGCACCTTGAAAGAAGTGAGGGTTTAAGGCTCTTGTTGGGTAAGGAGTCAAGGATTCACTGGCCCATAGAGATTGTACAGGAGGTATGGGAGAGTATGCAGATGTCTGTCAGTGAGCACCATTTGAACCACCAGCCAGAGCTCACACACTTGTTCTGGGAAATAGCACACAGATGCCAATACCTCTGAATCTAGGCCCGCTGGGGAGGACTGCAAGGGGTGCCAGGAGTTAGGGTCAGCCGGGAGAACTGGGGATCTGATCTTGAACAGTGGCAGGACTTTGGCAGGCTGAAACATAGGGAGGCATTCCTGGCTGAGGGCACAGCAGGCACAAAGGCCTGGCACAGAGGCCACATCTGTAAATGCCTATTGAGTAGCATTCACACACCCAGCTTCTCCTTCTTTTGTAATGCTCAAGCTCCTTTATCATCACAACACTGAATTTTAATTGCTTACCCAACTGCCTCCATCACCCATCAGACTAGTAGCAGCCCAAGGGCAACACAATTTATTGAGGGCTGACTCTGTTGGTCACTGTACATACCTTGCTTTCCTCCATTGTCTGAAAGCTCCATGTTGTATCTCACCAAAATCTGTAGAGCTAGGAACCTAACTTGGGCCTGGGCCCCAGCACACTCAGTGTAGATTCCAGTGGTAGGAACAAATGAGAAATAAGTGTAGGTTTTGGCGACTAACCTTGGTCACCAAGGTGGGACCCTGGGGTGGTATTCATGGGTAGGGTGGAGAAGTGTGTGTGTGTGTGTGTGTGTGCGCGCGCGCGTGCGCGCGCGTATACACGTGCACATGTCTGCTAGTTCAGGTGGCTTGTGTGGAGGGAACAATGGAGCCCGGGACTGAATCTTCCTGAGTTTGCCAAGGATTAGGTGGAGACACCATGATCTCCACTCTGCTCCTTTCCCTTGGGATCCTTATGGTGAAACCCAGCACCCCATCCTACCCCACATCCTTCCAGCTATTCTTCCTTCCTTAGCCCCAAATGAAATCTCATCAGCATATTAATAGGACATTATCATTTCTAATGAGGATCTAGAAAACATTTATGGAGCAGATTAAGACAGCTCCACCCCATTAACCAGCCCTGGGCCCTCTCTGGGGATCCGCATGTGTGTGTGTGGTGGGGGGGGTGGGCAGAGAGGCTTGGAGGAGAACTGTTTTTTCTGCTGGCCCACAGAGAGGGAAGGGGGAAAGAGTGCCACAGGGAGAGAAGCTGAGCTCAGACCCATAGGCTCATGCTTCCCCCTTTTTTTCTGGGTTCCAAGGTGAGAGTTGGACTGGCAGAGCATTGGCATTGCTGCTGTCCTAGTTCCAGAAGGCTCTTGAGGACAAAGAAGTCTAGGGCCTGTGGTTGACAGGCCCACTATACCAGCTAGGACCCTCATCTAGCCCCAGCCCTAACTTTACCCAGGCATGTGGGTAGCCAAGGCTAGCCACACTGCCACTGGCCTCTGCCATTACACTTAAGGTAGACATAACTCAATGAACATCTATAAACAAAAACCCACACTGACTGGGCATCTGCTGTGTGCTAGGCACCATAGAGGGCACTTCCCCACATGAGATGCCACTGAATCCGTTTTAAAAAACTGCACAAAGTAGACGTTGGCCTTCAGTCTGCCTCAGACATGAGAAGATGAGGTTCAAAAAGGGGAAACAACTTGCCCAAGGTTGCACAGCAACTCTGAGATTCTAATCTCAGTCTGTCTGATTCTAAAGCCCACATTCTCTCCTTTATGCCATGCAACTTAATAAGCACCTCCTCAGTGTAAATGACCTTGCTACATCTTGTGCTTCACTTCCTAACCTCCTACTTCTTCCCCAGAGGCAGGGTGGTATCATTGAAAACATGAGATGGTAGAGATAGAAAGATCTGAATTTCAACTCCAGCTCTGCCATGACCTAGCTGTGTGACCTTGGAAAATCTCACCTAACCTCTCGAATCTGTTTTCTCATCTGTAAAAAGAGGCTGGGGCTCCAAGGTCCTTGTGAAGATTCAGTGAAAAGTACTTGGTAAACATTGACCACTAGCACTCATCTCTATACCTTTTATTTTTCCATCTGTCAAATGAGGCTAATTTCACCTACCATACCTACATCCATGGGCTGAGAGGGCTATGGCAGGATTAAGGAACACAGTGCAAGCAATAGAATGCTGCCCCAATGTAAGGGTTATTGCCAGCAGCCTTCTTTGTCTTTAAGCTGGTGAAAGTGTCCTATGTGCCATAGGCAGGTCGAACATGACACCTTAACAGAGCTGACCCAGGCTAGGACCCTAGACTCAAGAAAGAAGGAAGAGGTAGGGTTTTGACACATTCCTTGAAAGTCATTTCTCAGTGCTTTGAAATCTTTGGTTCTTGGATCCCCAAGCATGGAAAACTGACAGCAGGGATTTCTGCCTTGTGGTAGTGTACCCCTTGCCACTACTTTCCCCTTCCAACACCGCATAGCCACTGAGACCTCCTTGCTGTACCTCAGTCAAATGGGGCACATTCCAACCTGAGGGCTTTTGTGTTTGCTGTTTCCTCCCATCCCCCATCCTCAAGCTGGTTCTCACAGTGCCTTTAGGTTTTTACTTAACTGGCCACCCTGTTTAAATTTTCACACATAGGTCTTCTACCCACTCCCAGCCCCCCAGCATTTCCACCCGCCTTACTTTCTCTCGAGTGCACTTAGCACCTTCAACGTGCCCTATAATTTACTTATTTGTCTCATGCATTGTGTATCACCTCCCACGGGAATGTGAGCTCCCTGAAGGCAGGGATCTTTGATGTGTTCATTACTGTGTCTCAAGTGCTTAGAACTGGACCTGGTAACAAACAAGTATTTATTGAATGAATGAAATAGTCCAGGGACTCTTCCAGTTTTAGGCCTGAATTTGTATTCTCTCTGCCCAGGCTGAACATCTTTCCTGGAAGGAAAATGTTGCTCTAGGTTTGGTTGTTCATTTATTCATTCATTTATTTTGTGTGTGTATGTGTGTGTGTGTGCACGTGCACACATGTGCACAGGCCCGGCACTATCCTAGATGCTGGGGCTACAGCAGAAAACCAGCCATACATGGTCTTGCCCTTAAATGAGCTTTGATTTTGGCGGGGGGGGGGGGGGGGGCGGTGCGGAAGACAATAAACAAACAAGCTGATTGCTCGGTGCTATGCAGAACCTGAAATGGTGGGATGGGACAGAGTGCACTGTGTAGTCAAGAAAAGCTTCTGATAAGAATGGCATTGGAACTGATGCCCTCGTGATGAGATGAAGGCCATATTCAGGGGCAGAGCATTCTAGGTAAAGGGGCCAGCAAGAACAAATGCTTAGAGGCCAGAGTGCTGCCCATGAGTGAAGAGTCCTAGGCTCGATCTGCATCTCATGCATCACTTTTTGGGAAGGTGCTTTGGAAACCCAAAGTTTGTCCATTTGAAGACAAATGTGTATGGTGGGGAGGAGTCATTGCAGAAGAGGTGGTGTGTGTCCCTGGGCAGATGGCAGGGTACAATCTGGGCAGCAGCTCACTCAGTTCCTGGGAAAAGAAAGGTATAGTGGAAAGAGAACAAAACTTGGAGTCCAGAGATCCTCGGTTCCAGTCCAGGCTGCACCACTGACTTATATGTAATGTAAATTGCGTGTGTAACTTTGGCCAAGCCTGTTTGCCTCCCTAAGCCAGGGTCTCTATCAATAAAGTTGGGGGAGGGTCCCTCCTATTTGCCAGCCTCTTTTCTTTGCTTCCCACTCCAAGGAAGTGGCATCTCCTTAGTCACAGCAGTAGTGGCAAAGGTGGCAACAGGTGAGGTGGAATTTGAAGGCTTCGAAAGGGTGATGGCAAGGTCCTGTGCTGGCTTGTGCTGGAGTCCCCAGCCCACAGTGGGAAGGAGCCCCCTTCCTTCCAAGTGCCCCTCCATTGTCTTCTGAGCCAGCTCATTTTTTCCCTCGCTGGGGAGGTGCTTCTCCAGACGCTGGAGCACAAGATGCTTCACTTCTCAGGTTCCCTGCTGGGCCCCACTGAGCCAAGTGCCTCAGCCTCTACCAGGACTGCTCCCTTCCCCGCCCTTCCCCCCACCACCACCAGCGCCAGGCCCCCCTCCACCTCACATCGCTCTCCTTGCTCTTCTCTGAACTGCCTCCAGCTTGGCTGCATCGCTGCGATAATGAGGTGTCTGCGACTGAACACAGTGGACAGGGCAGAACAGCAGGCCAGAGGTCTGGGAGACAGGCTGGAGCAAGCGCAGAGACTGCCCCAGATGGCCCTGGAATCCACTAGGTGCCCCCCACCCACCCTGCCAGCCCCAGTATCATCCCAGGCCCCACTGCTCAGTTCCCAGGGGCAAAGGCTTAGGATGATGAGAGGCCCCAGTTGTAAAAAATCCAGCTCCATGATGTGCCAACAATGATAGGAAAAATCTTGGGTTTCAAAAAAATACCCCTCTAATAACCCCTTATATCTGGACAACATGTTGGTGTTTACAGGCACTTTCACTCATTCTGCAAACATTTACTGAACACAAACTCACTGCCAGGCCCCATGCTGGTCAGGGGGAAATGAGGAACAAGATAGGGAGCTCACTGCCTAGTGGGGAGACAGACACTGAAATAGGCCACAATGGTAAGGGAGTCAGAGCCAGGACTGGGGCTTCAATAAGCCAGGGGACTGGGTGCCCAAGCCAGTCTTGGAGGGGGCAGGAGGGCAGTGGGAAGGTTTTTCAGAAGAGGGAAATTTTGGAGCCATTCTGATGAAAAAGCAGGAATTAGGCAGGCAAGGGGGAGTGAGGGTGGGAAAGGGGATGTCCTATGCACAGGGAACAGCCTGAGAAGCCCAGAAGACATCTTAATTAATCCTCAAAACAACCCTAGAAGGCAGGCATTCTAGTGTCCATTTTCCAGACAGCAAAACAAAGGCCCAGATACAATAATAATGCTTGCCTCTGGGTCAGGGTTCGTTTGAAAAAAAACAAAAAAAACAAAAAAAACAAAACTGGCTTCTCATACATCAGCTTATTTTTCTGCTCACAGTGACCCTATGATAAAGGAACTTAATGTGTACTTCACAGATAGGGAGACAGGCACAGAAGGAAAGAGGTTAGAGAAACAGGCTCTCAAACCCAAGTTTGCCTGATTTTCCCAAGTTGGAGATCAGCATTTGGGGCATAGGGGGCTCTAAGGTTGCCATAAAGCTATACTCCTTAATCCTTCCTTCCACCATTGGGCATCCCTATCTTATTCTCTACCCCATACCATTACCCCTTCCCCAGGCTTATCTCCCATGTAGCTAGAGAGCAGAGTTTAGGCAAGAAACCACTTGTCCAGAGACCCCATTCAGTCAAAGAGGATAGCATGGAGTATTGGTATTTTCGTGAACTATTCAGGAGCTGTGGCTGGCAAGATGGGGGCTGGGAAGAGAATAGGAGCAGGTGTTCCCACATGCCAAGCATGGCAGCTGCACAGGAAATGACCCGAGTCTGGACACTCTTCAGCTGCCTGGTCTCTCTCTCCCTCCACCTGGAGAGAAACCAGAGAAATCACAAGCTGGTGGCACAGTGGGGATAGAACACTGGGTAAGGGAAGGTGGGAGGAAGAGCAGTTGGTAGAAATAGGTCACAATTCCTAAGTGCTACACTTTAGCTCCTTTACTCCCCACAACACCTTTGTGCCATTATTGTTATTTTATAGATGGAGAAAGGGAGAGGTGAAGTAGCTTGCCTAGAGTTTATGATGGGCCAAGTCATTTGTATCCTCCCAAAATTCATATATTGAAGCCTTAACTCCTAATCAGATGGTATTAGGAAGTGAGGCCTTTGGTGGGTAATTAGGTTTAGATGACATCATGAGGGTAGGGTCTTCATGATGGCCTTGGTACCCTTATAAGTAGAGATCAGAGAATCTGTTCCTTCTGTGCTCTCACTTGCTCAATGCATTCCCTGTGACCCCACCAGGTGAGGCAGGCAGCAAAAAGATGGTCATCTATAATCCAGGAGGAGGGCTCTCACCAGACCTGGAATCTGCTGGTGACTTGACCTGGGATTTACCAGCCCCCAGAACTGGGGGAAAATAAATGTTTTTTGTTTAACCCATCCAGTCTATGGTATTTTTTTATAGCAGCCTGAATCGACTGCAATAAATAAATTAGAGTTCCAGGATTCAAAGCCAGGTTTGGGTACTCCAAAGTGAACACACACTTTCCACTGTTCCACTCCTTGGAACTCCTTGGGACTTAGGTCTCTGGGATTTTGGCCCCCAGGGGGACAACCTGCTCCTCTAACATTCCCTTTTCAGGGACCCCATGGCTGCTCAGGATCCCACTAGGTCTGAGATCCAACCCTCCCTCCATTAAAAATAACTCCTGAGAGGCAGGTCATGGGCTTCTAAAAATGCAATTACCAGGTGTGTAATTGCAAGTGGGAGTGAGAGAGTTTGGAGTTCTGGGCAGGTGGTGGTCCTCAACATCTTCTTCTGAGGCTTTTAGAGTATGGGGAAGTGTTTTAAGGTACTGTTAAAAATATAGCCATGGGAGTTAGGGTTGCTAGTTCTAGCAAATACAGAACAGGATGCCCAGGTAAGCTTGAATTTCAAACAAACAATGAATGTTTTTTAGCCTAAGTATGTCCTTTTCAGTGTGTACTAAAACAGTATTTGTTGTTTGTCTAAAATTCTAATTTAACTCAAGTGTCCTTTCTGTATTTTATGTGGCAAACCTAACCAGAGTCAAATCACCTGGCCTTCGGTACCGGGTCTGCCACTGCCTAGCTGTGTGACCTCAGGCAAGTTAGTAGCCCCTCAGTGCCTTGATTTCCTCATCTGTACAGGATTGCTGAGAAGTTTATTTTTTTATTTGTTTGATGTTTATTTATTTTTGAGAGAGAGAGAGAGAAAGAGAGAGGAGACAGAGAATCCCAAGCAGGCTCCACACTTTCAGCACAAAGCCTGATGTGGGGCTTGAACTCATGAACTGTGAGATCATGACCTAAGCCAAAATCAAGAGTCAGATGCTCAACAGACTGAGCTACCCAGGCACCCCAGGATTGTGGAGAAGCTTAAATGAAATGGTACAGACTGCAAAGCATGTTACAGTTGTGTTTAACTTTTTTTCCTCTTTCTTTAGAGATATCCCTGCCCCCCATGCTCCTTTTGCTCCTTACTTTTCTTGTTATGTGGTCCCCAGGCCATACACTGGGGCAGGGGGAGTCTGTTTCAGAGGACAGAGGAGGAGGAAGGGAGTCACACCTGTCTCCTATGTTCCCATACTGTGTTTATCACTGCTAGACATTCTTCTCACCTCATTGGGCCATCACAACCCAACAAGATATTCACTATCCTTCTTCTCCTTTTACAGATGGGGAAGTGAAGGCTTATAATGATGAATGCACTTGCCCAAGGTCACCCAGCCAACTCTGGACCTTGGGCTTTTATGATCTTCATCCCTCAACTCTGCTTCCCCCACCTCCTACAACCTCCTCACTTGGTACCCAGGTTCTAGTTTACTGACAGGGAAACCCCTGATCAGGTATGGGGAGCATAATGTAGGAAACAGCAGCCTAAGAGAGGAGGCCTGAGGCCTCTCTGGCTGTTGGACCCCATGGGTCCGGCTAAAGCACCTTTGGGTCCTCTTTCTTCTGTATCCCTTCCAGGCCCAGACCATGCTGATAGCTCTATCCTGCAGAGAAATGTACTTCTCTCTAATATGCCCTGTTGCATGTCCACTATGCATGCTAATCAGAGGCCAGTGCCTGCCAACAATTTGCTTCAGTTATGGGGCTCACTCTAAGTTTATTTATCCTTTATATTTATACCTTGTGTGTGGAGATGGCTGACTTGGAGCAGGAGCAGGGCCTGGAAAAGAGGCCCAGCAGAAATGGGAGGAGGAAAGAAGCCACAGCCAGAAGTCAGGAGAGAATTTGGGGGTCATCTTTGCTATCCCTCTGCCCTCTGACAGGACTGCACCTAGAGGAGAAGAACACTCAAAAGGATAACTCTTCAAGAGTGCTCCTGGCAGCCTTGGGAGGTGGGCCCAGCAGGGATTAGCAAGCCAATGTTTAAAAGGAGAAAATCAAGCCTCTGGGGGGTAATGTGATACATTGATTCTTCTAACCTGGATCCTTTGACTGTAGACAATAAAGACTCAGGCTTCATCTTGCCTCCTTGTCCCATGTACTGAGGTGAAACTGAGGCCCAGGGAGGGGAAGGCACCTGGCCAAAGTCACACAATGAATTTGAAGTGGAACCAGGACCGACACCTGGGTCTGGGGACTGCCACTCCCAACACTCATGATTGCACCCATAAAAACCTGGCTAGGAGGAAGAGGTCTTCCCCCTCCCAGACCCACCATGTCCACCAAGGTAAGACGCCATTAACCACCTGAAAGCTCTTCCTATAGGGTTCTCCACAAATTCTTGGCAATTGACTACTTACATCTCCCCAAGTTCTAGCTGAACTTACCACTTTCCCTCTGTTTCTCACTTTAAGGGAGATGGTTCTTCCAGCTCTACTGTCACATCAGGGCTTGACTCATAGCAAGCACTCACTAAACGTTTGTCTCAAGCAGATACAAATGAATAGGGCAACTTAGCAACCTCTTCTAAGGGTGAAGATGAATACATACCCACAGACCAAACAAGACCCCAGAGCAGTGCTCACACACATGTCCACAGGGAGACATGTGCAAGAATGTTCATAGCAGCACTCTTTTGTTATAATAAAATATGCAGGGGCTCCTGGGTGGCTCAGTCAGTTAAGCATCCGACTTCAGCTTAGGTCATGATCTCACAGTTGGTGGGTTCGAGCCCTGCATCGGGCTCAGTGCTGACAGCTTGGAGCCTGGAGCCTGCTTCAGATTCTGTGTCTCCCTCTCTCTGCCCCTCCCCGCTCATGCTCTGTCTCTCTCTCTCTCTCTCAAAATTGAATAAACGTTAAAAAAATTATAAAAAATAATAAAATGTGCAAGCCTACCTAAATGTTCATGATCAGGAGAACAGATAAAATAAGTTATGGGGTATTTATACAATGGAATACCACATAGCAGTGAATACAAATAAAACTACAGCTGCATATGTTAACACACATATCAGACATGATGTGGAGTGATAAAGCAAGTCACTAAGCATACACAGAGTACCAGTGCAAAGCTTTCAATACATCAACATCAGGAGAGTGGCTGCCACGGAGAGGGTTAAGAATGGGAATAGGATCAGAGATAGCACATAGAGAACTCCAATGATATCTGCGATACTTTATTTCTGAAGCTGAATCATGGGCAATGGGGGTTTTTGTATTATTCTCGAGACCCTTTTGCATATCTGAAATATTTCATTCTAAAAAACAAACAAATGGAAAGAAGAAATAGATGCATAAATAAGTGAATGGATGAAGGCTGTTCCCCTCCAGTCAGAGGACTGACTCTCCTGTCTTTCCTTTGTTTTGTGTGTGTCTCCCTCTTGCATTCATGTGAGCTTTGGAGGTCAACTAAGCTGGGCTGGAATCCTGGCTCTGCCCCTTGCTGCCTTGTGACCTGGGGACTCTATTACTTCCCTGCCCTACCCACCTCAGGAGGCTATTTGTGAGCATTCACTAAGATGATGGAATGTCTTTGAATTTTTCTAGTGCAACCTCCCATTTCACAGATAACCAAAGAAGGCCAAATGGGAACCTTGGCCTCTGCTGTGGAGCTAGGAAGAGAACTGCTCCTGACCCTGCCACCAATCAGACACTGTTGGGGAGGGAGGCCTCCCAGATGGTGATCAGAACTTTAAGACCACAGCTCCGGTGAGGGAGGGAGAGGCAGTGAAGTGCTAAGGCTGGGCCACAGAACTGGAGGTTCAACCTCGTCTGAAGGGTCAGGCCCCAGTGGGAACCTCTGTTAGGCAGGGATCTGCCCCTACCAGGGGTCCCTGGCTCAAAGTTCTAGGGCTTGTGGCAAGAGTAGCCTACCCAGGGGTACCTGGGTAGCTCAGTCGGTTAGGCGTCCAACTTCAGCTCAGGTCATGATCTCACAATTCACGAGTTCGAGCCCCACATCAGACTCTAGGCTGACAGCTCAGAGCCTGGAGCCTGCTTCTGATTCTGTGTCCCCCTCTCTCTGCCCCTCCCCTGCTCATGCTCTGTCTGTTGGTCTCTCTCTCTCTCTCTCTCTCAAAAACAAATAAACAGTAAAAAAAAAAAAAAAAGAGTAGCCTACCCAGAGATATAGAGTAGAACTCAGACCTATGCATGGGGATGAGGAAGGGTAGAGGTGAGGAGTTGCTTCATGAGGACAGATTTATTTTTTTTTAATTTTTGTTTATTATTTTGAGAGACAGAGACAGAGACAGAGCATGAGTGGGGGAGGGGCAGAGAGAGAGGGAGTCAGAATACAGGCTCCAGGCTCTGAGCTGACAGCACAGAGCCCGATATGAGGGTTGAATTCACAAACCGCGAAATCATGACCTGAGCCGAAGTGGGACACTTAACTGACTGAGCCACCCAGGCGACCTGAGGACAAATTTAGATCCAGCCAGAATTTCTGACAATCAAAGGCCACAGGATAAAGGACAGACTGCCTTGAGAGAGAAGGAAGCAAACTGTCTATACTTTCCTGCTCTGGGACTCAGTGATCCTGATAGAAATTGTTGCACAGACTAAGGCAGAGAGAATTAAGGCTGATTATTCAGAAGGCAGTTATCTCAATGAAGAAGAAGCAAGGAATCAATGCCCACCCCAGAATAAGGTATCTATGAGACACTGTAGCACCCTGCTAGACACAGGGCTTGTTCCTCCCAGTCACCACGCTGTAATTGGAATATTACTGTCCCCATTTTCCAGATGAAGAAACTGAGGCCCGCAGGGGCCCAGTGAAGCAAAGACCTAAATCCAAAGCCTGGGTTCTTCATATCCCACAGTACCTTCATGGTGCCTTGGCCCTCTCTCTTCTTGGCCTGGTCTTGGGCCGTGGTGGAACAGTGATGGCCTGTCCAATCAACTACTACCATGAGAGGGGGCTAGAGAGGCCACTGTGGAGGCTCTGCAGCCCAGATGGCCCCCTGGCCTCTGTTGTTCTTGTGCCCCAGCCGGGCACTCCTCGGGTGGGTGGTGGGGCCTTGGGGCTGGCGTCTGCTACAAGCCTAGGTCTCCTGTGGAGAACCCCTTCAAGGGCAGCCCTTGTCCCCACTCTAATTATACAAACAATTTTTCTCAGCTTCTCCAAATAAACAGTGTGTAGTCTGCAGGCCATGGCATGCTGGGAAATCTGAAATGAGAAGCCACTGCTAATGGGCTCCTTAGCTGCAGGGCTAAACGGATTGCTTAAAAGGCTGGCCCTGGCCAGCCTCTGCTACCTTCCTGTCCAGCCTCTTCCACACTGTACTGTGCAACCCACACCACCCATCTCTGAGCCCTCATCCTCCGCTGATGCCCACCCACCTACAGCCCCCACATGACAGAATGCAGGTTGCATGAGAATCACATTTCTGAGCCCTGAAGACAGGGCTTGTGCAGCCAGGGTTCAAGGGAGTGGTTCTGCACCTAGAGGTAGGCACATGTGTGCAAAGAGGGCTGTGCATATGTATGAGGAGCATGTGTGTTTGCAGGGAGAGGTGTGTGTGTATGTCTACAAGTAGGGGTGTTTCTCAAGGTATAGCGGGGTCGCTAGGGGCTGAGTACTGCTGGCCTGGGGAACAGAAGTTTGCAGTGAGGTAAGCACACCGCGTATATATTGCAGGGTGGGGAACTGAAGGTGGGGATCAAGCAGACATAAAAAGCTACTACTAAGATCCCCTCCCCCATCTCCATATGTGTTACCAGGCACTTGCACATCCATGGATCTTTCCAGCAAGCCTGTGAGGAAGGGCTCAAGCTCCTCAGAGGTCACACAGCTCAGAAGTGGAATCCACTTTCCTGACTCCCAGAGTCATTTACCTGACATCATTTACTTAAACCTGAAAGGTTGTGTTCTGCTGTCAGAAGGGCTTCTCCGCCAAGACCGTTACCTCCCTGAGGGAAGGGCCCATTTTGTTCATCACCGCATGGCAGAATGTCTACATTTGCGGGCTCTGAAGCCACACTGCCAAATTTAAACCCATTCCTGTCACTTGCTGTATAACCTCGAACAAGTCATTGAACCTCTCTGGGTGTTGTTTTCCTCGTCCATAAAATGAGGGTTTTATTGTAGCAACTTCATTGGGTTGTTGCCAGATGGACTGAATTCATGTATATGAAACACCGAAAACAGTGCCTGGTACATGGGAAGCCCTTAGAGATGGCTGGCTGTTAGCATTATGATTACTTTTCTTTATTTGGCCTATTGCGGTCCGTGGACACTGTAGATGTGTAATATGCAGTTTGGGGAGTAAATGATAAACTCACAAATGTGATGTTACTGACTAGAGACAATGGGTTAAGAGATTCCCTCACTAGGTGACACTTTGGCCATTGAACAGGGTCTTTTACTACTCAGTACTTCCTGAATCCCTTGGAAAGTCCATCCTTATCTGGTGTGTGTGTGTGTGTGTGTGTGTGTGTGTGTGTGTGTGTGTCTGAGGAGGAATGGGAATAGGAGTGGGTTTGATGGGGCTTCTGGGACTCTCAAGCTTGGCTGTTTGTGACTCCCTAGGTATTGACTCCTCTGGGTCCCCATTCATGGGCCCTCCCTGTTCATTGCTGGCCAGCAGCATCCCTCTCCTCAGCTTGTGCCCAGGTATCAAAGCCCTGCATCCCCCACACCCCCGCAGCACCATTCAGCCCTCACTATAAATCATCAGAGAAATTCTCCCTCCAGGCTGAACTGTCCATGCTCTCCCCCTTAAAGGAGACTATTTGAGGAAAGGTTTATTTAAATCCATTTGGATGGTTTTGAGTTACCAGAGGGAACTGAAGAGGGAGAAAATGGAAGGGGAGAGAGGCAACACAGCAAGTAAGAGCCAGCTTGAGAGAGTGCACAGAGTAGGGGGAAAAAAGGAAATAAAAGTGCCTAGAGAGAATAATTCCTTTTCTGCTTTTCCCTTCAAACACTGGGAGACAGAAAATTGCCAATGATCTGGCCATACAAGTTTTTAAGTTTCTCTGTGAGCAAAGAGGCCTACATGAGCTACAGGTTGTGTGAGGCCTTTGGGAGGACACCCAGGTGACCCAGATTTTGGCTAAGCTCTGCCTCAAACTCACTGTGTAACCTTGGATGAGTCTCTTTTCCCCTCTGGGCCTCAGCTTCCGGACATACAATGTAGGACACGGCTGGGGTTGCAGACAGGGGAACTAATGAGTGCCCATGAGGGGTATTATTGTCCCCATTTTAATGGTGAGGAAACTGAGGCACAGAAAAGTAAGTTGCTCAAAGTTACACAATCTGAACCCAGACTGGATCCAGAGGCTGTACACTTATGGACTAGACCACCTCCCACTCTGCTAGAATGTTCTTTTAGGTATCCTAGCTACGTGACCTTGGACCAATTACTTCCCTCTCTCTGGGCCTCAGTCTACCCACGTGTAATGTCTGCTTCATTAACCTTCTTACTGGTAAGGAGCCAGTGCTGAAGATGCACTGTCAGCAACAAAGGGAAAATCAGACCTTAGAGACACAGATTTGGTGAGTACTGCCTCTGTGCCCATCCTGCTCTAATGGCTGGGGGCTTTGCATGCAGTATCTCACAGACTCACTCACCAAAAGTCTAAACCTGAGATAACTAAGGCACAAGGAAGGTAAGTAATTTGCCCGTGGGTCACCTCTGGGAAGGGCTGGAACCAGGTTCCCAATCCCTACCTTTGAGTGACCTGCACCTAAGGTACTGGACAGCCTGGGGTACATTAGACACTGGACAGCCCTGTCAGTACATTAGAATCACCTGGGGATCTCTTAAAACCTTGGCCCTGGCTCCACCCCAACACAATGAAATCAGAATCTCTGGGGATTGACCTTGGTATTTTTGTAATCTCCCTAAATGAGTCTAATGTGCAGCCAGGGTGGCCTAGAGAACAAGGATGAAAATATTATAATGATAGGGTAGGGGACCAAGTCCAGGCTGGGGTCAGGACAAGGGAGAGGGAGCAGGATGAATGGGCTCTGGAGGCTTAACATCCCATATCTCAGAGTTGGAGCCCTTCAAACCAAACAGCCCATTTTACAAGGGGAGCATGAGGTCCACATAGGAGAGAGCTCTTACCCAAGGGACAGAGGGACACATCTGGAATTTCATTCTCTTTCCCTGGCTCTTAATACAGAACCCATTCTGCTGCTGCCCTAGGGCAGGTGGGACCCATCCTTTACAGATTCCCTTGCTTCCATTTTGTAGATTATGAAACTGAGGCTCAGAGGTGAAGGCCCAGCTGCCCAAAAGCGACACAGGTAATAAGTGTCAGAACCAGAATTCCAAGGCTGTCTTGGCTGGTTTTCTCTCCTGTGCTTGGGCCACTGGCCCGACTTCATCCTAGGCTGCGGTGAGGCTCAGCCCGGGATGAGCAAGGGAAGGGTGTAGGGTTGAAGAGTGGAGCAGGGACCCTGAGGTGGTTCTTGCTTTATTCGCCCAAGCAAGGCCTTCCAGGCTTGTCCTGCCCCACCCGCCCAAGCCCACTGGAGCGGGTTCGAGCCCCAGCGCGGTGGGAAGGAAGGCATTCAGGGGCCAGCAGCCCCCTCCGCTCCCCCTCCAGGCTCCTAGGGCCTGGAATTCTTTTAACAGGAGACAAAGCCTTTAATTCCGAAGGATCAGATGAAAGGCTACAAATGCAAATGTACGGGCGGGGAAGCTGCTGGTGAGAATAGGCTGCCTTCAAAGTGTAAATGACTAAATGCTTCAGCCAGCCAGGGAGGAGGGGGCGAGAGCCTCGGCCCAGCCCTGCAGTGGGCCGCCCTGCTCCCTCAATTACTTCAGTTCAGTAATTAACTGTTCCAAAGCAGCTCAGCCCCAGAGCCCCAGGCGTGGAAAGAGTCCCACAGACATGTGCTGGCAGCTAGACTCAGCAATGTGACTGGGCATTCACTTCATTTTTGTCAATGCCTCAGTTTCTTCATCTGTGAAATGGAATTGGTGGAACACATTCCCTGGTGATGA
This sequence comes from Panthera tigris, assembly GCF_018350195.1. Taxonomy (NCBI): domain Eukaryota; kingdom Metazoa; phylum Chordata; class Mammalia; order Carnivora; family Felidae; genus Panthera; species Panthera tigris. The sequence goes on along the minus strand of NC_056677.1, from coordinate 56,078,730 downwards.
AGCTGGAAGGAGAAAATGGATCTGAACTGCTTGGCACAGAACAGGTGCTGAGGCAAGTTAGTGGCCTTCTTTCCCTCAGATGCCCATCATTACCTTTCTTGCTTGATAGAGGCTCCATATGAACTCCTCAATTGTATTCCTTCCAATCTCCCCTATCCCCTAAACTCCCTGCCATCACTTGCCTCAAAGGACTTCCTAGTTCCCTCCCCTGGACTATAAAGGATTGGCAGGGCACTGGTGCCTCGCCTTCCAGAACTACAGTGCCCATTTTCCTGAGCTTTGCAGACTGGGGGAAGGAGGGGCAGAAGGCAAGGTGTTCAGGGGGAGGGACCAGCACCAGTGAAGACAGTAACTGGAAGTGTTTGGGGAAAGGATAACAGAATCAATGTGAAGGAAGCAGGAGATGCCACAGGTGGAAGTGGATGGGTGGGTGGGGGTGTGGGACCTGGAGGAGCAGACCCTGGAGCACATTGAGGGCTGTGTAAGGAACCTAGCTTTATTGTAAGGGCTTGAGAAGCCAGCAGTGGGTGTTGAGCATGGGTGTGCACCATCCAATGTGCATTTTTGCACCACCCCTCTGGCAGCTAGCTGAATTATTTGTAGGAGGTCAGCAGTGGAAGCCGGGAGACCAGGGAAGGGGCTACCGGCCTTGGCAGGAGAGATGATGGCAGTGTGGACTCTGGAGGGGGCTGTGGAAGAGGAGAGCAATGCTCTTGCCTGGTAATACCTGGATAGGAGGTTCTGGGCAGGGGGGAAGGAGAGGGCCAGTGTGCTGAATTTGGCTTAAGCCATTCTCGGTGTGTTCTCTGTGTTCTCCAGGTGTCTCTCACACAGACTCCCCCAGGAGTATTGGAAGGAGGAGACCGCAATTCTCATCCAGAACATGTAACTGAGGCCCAAAATCTCCACCTCGACTGCCAGTTCTACCTTCTTTGCAATGGGCTGTTCAACAGAAGGTATTTATCTCCAGGCTCGCTCTGCCACACTCCCTTCCCGAGGCAGCTTGCTGGGTTTTTCTCCTTTCTTCTTTCTCTCCCTCAGAAGGTCTTCCCTCCAAGGGAGCTGCCTCACTGAGACAAGAAGCCCACTGTGGGGTTGGACTGGGGCTGCAGACGTGTGTGACCTTAGGCAAATGACTGCCCCCTTCTGGTCCTTCAACTTTTCCTTTTCTGTAAGACTAGCATAAAGATGAAAGGAGATGGCAGGCTGCGGGTACACTAGGGCAAAAGTGCTGTGTAAGGACGTTTCTCCACCCAACATACCTGCCCTGAATTGGCTTCTTCTCTGCAATTCTACCCCCAGCTCTTTCCTCAGATCTTCCCCATATACCACACCCTACTCTGGCCCAAGCCTGGCCTCTTCTCTTTCTTCCCTTTGATCCATTTTCCTGGCCAGCCTTCCCTATCAGGCACCTTCTCCCCATTTTCCAGATGGAGAAAGACATGTGAAGAAGGAAAGATATTGGTCTTGGCCCTAAGTCCCTCCGGAGCCAGGGAGCAGCCATCATAGGAGGTTGAAGCTACATTCCAATGCTCCTAGGATCACGCTGCCCCCTAGGACTCATCCTGAATCCCGGTGGGGCCTCGGGTAACCAACCCTGATATGCAGGTAACAGAGTTTGATCCCTAAAGTGACTAGGACTTGACACAAAATGAAATCTCTTGCCCTACGGCAACATAGCAGGCATCTGATGGGGGACCCCCAAAGCCCAGAGCACAGGTCCTTCCCCTGCCTTACCCATCCCCAACCAGTACCGTGTCTTTACACAGCATCTTTCAGGAACTTAAGCAGATGGTGATGAGGAGATAGGGACCTAGAGCCCAAGGAGCTCATGGATCCAGGAGTAAATAGCCAAGAGGATGCACAGCTTTGCTTTAGACTAGAGCAGGGGCAACTGTGACCCCAAAGGGCCTGGATTATAGTGGAACCAGTTAATAGGAGTGCGACAGGGGAAACCCTGAAGGAAAGCAGTACTTCAGCAATTGTCAAGACACAGGCAGCCCTGGTAACTGGCCTTATCTGAGCAGTCTGCCCTTCCAGTGCGGCATCACACAGAGTATAGAGGGATGAAGAGAGAGACCGTGAAATCCCAGTATAGGGCAGTGACAGGAGAGTCCCTTAGGACAAGGAATGGCAGATGTTTCCAGCGAGATGCCTCAGGGGAGCCCCTTAGCCTCTCTGGGCCCCAATCTCCTTATCTGGCTGCCATGCTGCTACAAAGAGCCAGCCTGACACTGTCTGGCCCAGTGCCAGGGCATGAAGCAAGTACTCAGTACTTAGGGTTTTACCTTTCCTGTGCCTGCCTCCATCCATGCCGCACCCTCCAAGCTTAGGCAGCTGTAGGCAGTTTGTTGGCTGCTCTGCTTCCATTCAGTCGCTGGGTGGCTGTGTTTTTTCTTTTATGTGTTTTACTTTCTTTCCTGTTGTCAATCAAAACCCCTGCTGAAGCTGGAGTAGCTGGGCAGGCTAGGAATGCGTGTGCTTGGCAGGCCCAGCCTGGGAGGGCCCATGCCACTGCTCATCCACCCGATGAGACACATCTGCCAGAGTGGGGGTGGAGGGGGCAGGGAGTCCCACATCTGCTCCCCACATTGCCCATCTCGGCCCCTGCTGCTGCCCAGGAGGAAGAGGCAGCCCAGCCAAGAGACAAGAATGGAAAAAAGGAGAATGTGGTACTCTTAGTGGGGCAGAAAGGGCCCACAGCAGGAACATAGAGCAAGGGTGGGGTTCCACATTGCAGCAACCAAAGCTCCTAATCCAAAAGATGTTATCTGTGAAGATAGGCTGAGGGAGGGGAAAGAATGCAGAGAAGGAGAAAGATGGAGACTAAGGAGACAGGGGGACAATTAGTTGCCCAGAGCCCAGCAGAAAGAACAGGAAGACCATGTGAGAAGCAGGGAGGGAGGGGGTGGAGGGGTGGGCAGAAACGAGGAATGAAAGAGAAAGCCCAGGGGTGGGAGGCAGGACAAAAAGCAAGGAAAAACTGTGCTGGAGTTTCGAAACTCCAGTTTTGCTTTTTGTGCCCTTGTGCCTTGGCGAGCAGGACTGCCCCATAAACCTGGGGATTAATGGCTCTGTTGTCCTGGGATGGCCAGCACCTAATGGAAGCCACCTGGCTGGCTGTAGACCCTAGCCCTGCCCCAGCCCTGGGCCCAGGGGCTCCCTCAGAAATGACTTTATTTGCAAATTTACAGTTGGGAACAATGCTGGGACCAGGGACCAGGACAGTTCCTGCTTGTCCTTCGTGAAACCAAGTAGCAACCCCAGAAGACAAGCCTTACCTGCACATCACCCCCAGCCCCCACCACAGAGCACCCACATGAGGATGTCCCCATTCTATCTCTGTGTGAATAGTTCAGAATGGCAGAGGGAGCCCAGTGTCCCTGGAGAGCCCCTTGGTGGGGATCCTGTGGAGGGGACTCTGGATTCCAAGAGTAGTTCCCCTTTCTTGCCTCTAAGTCTGTTCTAGGACTCTGCAATCCCATGGTCCTCTGCCAGCAGGGCCCAGCCCCAGTGGCCTGGCCTGCTCCAGCAACCACTAGTTCTAGCCCATTTGTCCTCCTTGCTGTGGCCTGAAGCAGAGGCTACAGCAAGCTGGCAGGTAGGAGATGCGATTACCCTCATTTCACAAATGGCTTAAGAGAGGCAGAGGGAGAGAGGAAGTGTGCTGTTTAGGATCACACGGCAAGTCAGGCACAGGAACCAAGATGTGCAGGGGAAGAAATGAGTAATCAGGGATTTGCCTTGGGAACAGAGGAGAGAAGGAGTAGGTGAGCTGGCTGTAGGGGCTGTGCATGTGTGGTGGCGCATTGGGGGGCCAGGAGAGGCTCCCTACCTAGAGACGGAGGGAGAAGAGATGAGGGAAGATCTGGTAGGAACTGGAAGAAAGAAAGAGGCGGGTCCTGAGTCTAGGGGAAGGGGCCAAGGGGACAGTGCTATTCACAGAGGACCACAGGTAGGCCTGGTGGGGGCCAGCAGCAGCCAGTCTATACCTGGAGTGTTCGATCTAACTAGCCACAGGCTCCTTGTCCTGTGAGGGAGAAGCTGGCCTGAGAAAAGGGGGGAGGTGTGGGACTGCACAGCTTTTCCCCACAGGAGTGCTCATGAACACACACACACACACACACACACACACCCAACCATGAGGATCTAGGCTATTCTGCACTGACTTGGCTCAACACAGGAAGATGGTTTCTAGCAATGCAGTATGAAACCTAGGATTCACAGAACCGTTGACATATATGGAAGCACCATGAAGGCCTTTGATGGATAAGAGGAGTGAGGTGAAAGGGCTTCCAAAGGTGACACTGAGAACCCAAGGGGACCTGGAGGATCCAAGGCCAGAACCTGCCTCTCCTACAGCTGGAGGGAGTGGGGAGCCCCAGGACTACATAAGAGGCCAGCAAGATGAGAGGAGGTGGGTCCAGCAGGGTGGTAAAGGAGGGCACTAAGGTTACTCACATTTATTAAGCATTTACTATATGCCAGACATGTGCCACGTACTTCTCAGGATGTGCATTGACTTCTCACACAAATCGCGTGATGTAGGAATTAGAGTTAGCCCCATTGTTACTGAACAAGAAACAGGCTCAGAGAGGTGAAGGGACTCCCAGCTAGTAAATAGAAGACCCACATTTGTCAGAGCCCAAGTTCAGGGCTTCAGCGCTACTGGAGACTGGACCCTCATGGTGGCCAGGAAAGGGAGGCAGGATGGATGGGTGGGGTCACTGGGCCAGCTCCTGATCAGTGCTGCCTTCATTTAGGGAGGAAAGCCTGGGTACCATCTTTCCTGCGGTCCTCTCCTGGAAGCAGGGCCTCTCTCTAGCTGGCCAGGTCTGCCCACCAGACTGTGAGGACAGGGGACTATCATTCCTTCTCCTCCAGAACAAAGATCTCTGACCTCACCCATAGCACGGCTGGATATGGACTCATGGGAAGGTCCAGAGATACTGTAAGTGGTGTGCTGTACCCCCAGGTAGGCCCAACTCCAGCCTTCTACTTTGAGCTCTGCTAAGTGACACAGGACAAGTCCCTTCCCTGCTCTGGGCCTCAGTGCCCTCATCTGCCTTAGATGGGGTACGCCTAGGTTGTCTAAGGGCTCTGCCAGCTCTGCCAGTCTAGGAATCTATGACATAAGCACATGGAAAGAGAACTGACAGTCTCAGGCAGGCCATGCCAAGTTCCAGATGAGGAGTGCTACAGCTCCTCAATGTGGACTTGGTGTTCACAGGAAGTGAGATCGTGATGAGTAGGGTAGCCAGTGAGGACAGATGGGCGTTCATTCATTCCTTTAAATGAGTGAGCATGTGCTAAGCACCTACTATATGCCAGGCACTCTGCTGGGTGCTAGTGATGTCACAGGAAGCCTCTGTCCTAAAGGACCCATAACCACCTGCCAGATCAGCTGCAATGCCTTGGGGAGCATTGGAGTGACAGATAGGCCTGTGTTGCCTGTTGCTGTCATGGAGTCTCTGTCACTCTCTTCCTCCTCCCCCTCCCCCTTCTCTTGGGCTGTGTTTTTCTCTTTTCTCTCTGTCTTTTCCCCTCCCCTATTCATATCTCTGTCTGCCCTCCCCTTTCCCAAGTCCCACTGATGGTGGGAATAGGGGGTGGGAATTCCCACTTGAGCTCTCCTGCCAGCCTTGATGAGAACATTTGGAAACCATTGGAGGGATTATATTAGATAAGAATATTGGCTAAGCCCTGGCCTGGCAACCATGGCCCCAGGGTCATGCAGAGGGACAGTTGCCAAGCAGGGGCCCCATATGGGAGCCCAGGCTCCAATCAATGGGAAACTGATGCAATGCTAGAACTATTCCCCCCTCCCCAATCAAAAGGCAGGGTAGGGTTACAGCAGGGAAGACATAGCCACAGGGAAGGCTGATGAGCCTAGAGTGGGAGACTAGGACCAGGGACATAGCTTTTGGACAGATGCCACCTGTTATTCTCATGCCTGGAATTCCAATGGGGACTGGAGTTGAGGTGTCTGAGATGAGATGAAAAGGCAGCCCTGGGAATGGAATCAATCAGGTGACCTGGATTCAAGGCTTCACATATGTAACCTTGCTGAGCCTCTGTTTCTTAAGTGTAAACAGAGATAATGCCAGTCACCCAGAGTGAGACCTAAGTGATAGTGCTTTACAAATGAGAGAGATGGCTGATGCTTTCCAGAGGGCAAGGACAGCAGGCCACAGTGCTAAGGAATGGGGTCAGACATCGGGAGGGACTTCCTGACCAGGGGAAGGTAGTGGTGGGGAGAACTTTGTGAAGGTTAAGATTAAGATTGAGAAGAGAAGTGTGCAGTGTGGGAGGGTCAGTGTGGCCTCTGAAGTGGGAAGAGCCTGTACTGTAGGTACCTACTGGCCATCAGGGACATCTGGCCCTGCAGGTGGGATCAGGGCATTATTCATTGTGCAGTCGTGCCCAGCACACCCCGCTGGATGCAGAGACAGTATCCTGGTGGTGGCCAGAGCAGACACTTTTGAGTCAGATAACCCAGGGTTCACATCCTGGTTCAGTCCCTCCCCAGATGGCTGGCCTTGGACAAGTCAGTTATCCACAGCGTCCTCGGTGTCTTCATCCATAAAACTGGGCCCATCAGGCCTTGCTCATCAGGTCTGCATGGTTCTGGCAGACGTCAAACACATGAGTTTTCAAGTCCCTCATCTTTTTAATGTAGGCCTCGGTTTCCGCATTATCACAGAATGGAGGTTGGACTAAATGATGTATCAGTTCCCACCCAGCCCTAAAGTGCAGAAACAAGCCTTGGTTATCATCTGTGATTTCTTACTGGTTGCAGTGGGTCAGTCACTAGCAAGAACTTGGGTGTTGGGGAATGAGGAAGGAGGGTATTTCAGGAGAAACAGGACAAAGGGCCCTTAGAAACAAGGCTGCCAGTCGGCTCTATCCCATATGACAGCCTCTTACAGCCCAGAGATAGCCCCTGAATGTGCCCGGGTGCCACCGCTGGAGACCCCATTGGCAGAGTAAGACTGGAGGCAGATGTGGGGCTGGGGCTGGGGAGCTTGGCTACAGCAGCTGGGAGCAGAGAAGCCTCAGTCCCATGTGTTTCTCTTCCTCAGGAAGCACAAAGAAAGACTTAAAGGATTTAGACCTCAGGGGTAAAAAAGAGAAGAGAATTAGAACCCAAATCCACATCTGGCCTGACAGTATGTCTAACCCTAAGCTCTCTGCACACCGAAGTGTGGGGGACTGGGTGTGGAGCGGGGGTTGGGGGGGGGCAGGAGAGCAGCTGGTTGCTCCCTCCAAGCTGCCTTTCTGGTGACATCACCTACAACAGAGGTGTCCACGTGGGGCCAGGCTGACCACCCCCATCTGGATCCACCCAGGGTGAGGAAGGGGAAAGGATGGGGCTTCTGAAGGAAACCATGGGTTCCTGCTTTGACTCAGCGGGAAACCTCTTAGAGGTTCGTTCTCTCCAGCTACAAAACAGAGCCCATCCTGCTCCCTTGCATGCAGAGTGATGCTGTGATTAAGCCTCCTCTGCAGGGAAAGGTGAGGGGCAGACATACGTACCACCCCTTGGAGTAGATGCTATGCACATTGATATTCCAAGTGTTAGTGTCACTGAGCCTGCCTGTGGGGGAGCCAATGGTAGACAGTCCCTCCATGTTCCCTCCAGCCATTCAGAGACATTTCAGACAGAGCCTGGCAAAACTGGCACTGATGGGGGCCCTCACACCTTTGCCCTACAGGGGAAGTGATGGGGAAGGGTCACCCAGTGCAATAGGAGCAATGGTGGGACTTGCCCTCCTGTCTCCTGCCTCCCCGTCCAGGCACAGAACCTTTTCCCCTCCCTTCATTGCCTCCTGAAAAGCACAAGGGAATTGAGTCCTCAGAAATGAAGGAAAATTGCTCCTTTGCATTGGGGAAGGGGGGTGGCAGTTCTCAGTCCTCAAGCTTACAGTGTTTATCCCTGTCTCAGCCTGAATCTACCCTCCAGCTCCTAGAGCCTCAAGACCATCCAGACTAGGGTTGCCAGATAAAATACAGGACACTCAGTTAAATTTGCATTTGAGATAAACAGTGAATTTTTTTTAGTATATGTCCCAAATATTGTATGGGATATAGATGTACTAAATTTTTTTAAAGTGTTGTTTGACTGAAATTGAGATTTTAATTGGGTGTCCTGTATTTTTATTTGCTAAATTTGACAACCCTACCCTTGTCAAGCCACCTTAAGGAACAGGAGAAGATGGCTGTTTTAAGGTAGGGACTTCCCACTTTCAAATCCCCAGGCCTCAGCTGATCAGCTGAAACAGCTTGCTGGCTGAGAGAACATGTCTAATTTGGCCACTCATTGATTTGCACCACCCTCTCCCTGTATCCTCCTGGGCCTGGTGCTGCCCTAATGAGCTGAGCCTGGTAATGAACAGGAACGTCTTCGTGTGGAACAGCACAAGCCCATGGGCACTGTGTGGGCCCTTTGCTGGCACCTCAGCTGACCCATCTCACCACCAGGCCTATGGCATTGAAGGAACTCTGTCTCTCAGGTTGGCCTCAGTGGAGAGGTCTAAAGGGGGATTGGGCAGCCATCCTCCAATCCTTCACTGATGAATTTGGGGTGTGCATGGAGGCTGGGATGTGGGCAGAGAGCAGACTGCTGAGGCAGGCAAGAGACTGGGTGGCAAAATCTCAACCCTCCACTTGGGAACTAAGGAAACTGGGCAAGAAGATTCCAGTGTGTGAAGGGAACAGAAGAAGGCTAAGCCCAGGACCTGAAGAAAAACTCAAGGATATATTCTCCAAAGTGAACATTTAATCTGAGACATTCTGTGGAAAAAGTTCTTTGAGGTCAGATTTATTTGGGAAATTGACATACACAAACACACACCCCCTTAGCGGATTTGCTTGTATGGTAGCTTCTTAAAGACTGAGAAGTCCTGCAGGAAAACAAACAAAAAAACTACTTACGTTGGCTTAACTTGGCATTTCCCATATTTATTTGACATCAAATATTCTTTTATAATAATGTCTCTTACCCTTCCTAGGCACTCATGCTTTCTGGGACACAGTTGTATACCATATGTTCTGTGGGCTGTGCCTCTGTTAGGATAGTGGCCACCTCAATGTAGCCAGGTTCTCTGGGACCTGGAGGCTAAGCCTGCTGGATCGCATCTTCCTGGTCCAGTGCCTGGGCTTCAGCTCAGCCCTGTGCCCCCTGCCTTCCTTCATTTCACACGAACCAAAAGGAAAAAATCTCAGGCTCTGTTTGTACTCATGATAATGCATGTTTATGTGCACATGTTCATATGTATATCTATGTATAAGTACATGTAGAGACACCAATGGCATGCCCATGAGTCTGGGCTAATCCTGGGAGTCCAAGAATGTCAAATTTGGGGAGAGAGAAAGAGAGAGAAAGGAGTTTTGATGGATTTTCTTTCCTGGTCCACTTCCTTGGGTAACTCTAACTTCTTCCACCATTCCAGCCACCAAGAAACATTCCACGAGTCAGCTAGTGACAAAGTTCATGTTAGTCACACCATCTGCCAAGTGTGGACAAAAGTCTCCAGAGTTCATAGCTGACAGACCTGTACCAATTGGGGAAAACATAGCAGAGAGGAGCAGAGGCTGAATTCTGGGCCCCGCTATTTGGAAGGATTATAGAAATGGCAGCAAGGCCTCCACCAAAGGATCAATTCAGGGCTGAGTGTCAGCTCCATGAGGACAGGGACTGTATGTGTCTTATGCCTGTGTTCCTAGTGCCTAACACAAGGCCTGCCATGTAATTGTGTGTGTGTGTGTGTGTGCGCACGTGCGTGAGTTTGTGGACACTCATGTGCGTGCACACAGGTAACAAATGTTTATTGAGTATTTACTATATGCCAGGCACTGTCCTAATGACTGTACATGTAACAACTTATTGAATCCTCACAGCCATCCTCTGAGGTAAGTACTATTATTATACCCATTTTGCAAATGTAGACATTAAAGTACCAGAGGGTGAGTAACTCACCCCAGGTCACACAACCAATAAAAAGTACAACCAGGATTCATCACAGGAAGTCTGACTCCAGAGCTCACTCTCTAAATCACTATTCCGTACTTGGTGGTTCAATGAATAGTTAATTGTTGGACCAATGTTTGAATGCATGAAAGAAAGAAAGAAGAAAGAAAGAAAAAGAAAGAAACAAAGACAGGAAGAAAGAAAAGAAAGAGGGAGGTAGGGAGAGAGGAAGAAAGAAAGAAAGAAAAGAGAGAAAAAGAAAGGAAAGACAGAAAAAAGAAAGAAAGAAAGAAAGAAAGAAAGAAAGAAAGAAAGAAAGAAAGAAAAAGAGAAAGAAGGAAAGAAAGAAAGAACCAGTGATGGTGGCCCACAACTTTCGGGCTGCTTGATGTCCTGTCAGCGCCTACCTTCAGAAGCAGTGTAACACAGCACCTCTTTCCTCCCTCCCTCCTTCTGCTCAGGCCTTTGCCACATTTTCCTGTCACCCTCCTCCCCCACTACTCCTCCCCAGCTACTCCCCAACCACCAGCTCCTTGGTTTGCCTGCTTGCCAAAGTCCCTGTCTCCTCTCCCTTGCATGCGTGTGTGCTTGCGTGTGTACCACAAAGCCCACAAGCTGTAAAACAAAGCAGGGAGCTGCCTCACTCACGCGCTGTGCCTTTGATGTCTCCTTCCTGGCAGCTGCAGGACACTGAGCCACCCTCCACAGGCTTGGGTCCCAGAGGGCGAGTGCCAATTGAGAAGTTCCATGCACAAAAGGCCCAGGCCAATAGGAGCAAGGGTTGTTGGAAACCCAGCAAGCAGGAGGCCTGGTAGGGAGGGCCAGCCTGCTAGATGGATCTGGGGGTTTCTCACTTGGCAGCCTTGCATCCAGGGTGTCTTTAGGAACTAGTTGCTAACATGATTCATGGATAATAACACTCATCCCTCACATTAGTATAGCAATCTAGGGGTGACAAAGTACTTTTGCACCCATTTGCCTAATCAATCTGCATCATGGCATAGTTGTCAAAATGCTTTGGAGTCATGATGCCTGGGTTTGAATCCTGCTTCTGCTGCTGGAACATAGGGAAAGTCACTTTCACCTTCAGAAGTTCAGTGTCTGCATCTTTAAAACAAGGACAAGAATAACAATCCCTGGCTCATAGTGTTGCTGTGGCAGTAAATGAGCCAGTCTGTGTATCATACTCAGTGTGGTAGCTGCCATGCAGACATATACCATTTATTGATTCTCTACTACATGCTAGACATCGTGATAAGTTCTTTTATTCACACAGCCTTTTCAACAGATCCCATGAAGTAGATGAGGAAAGTGAAGCATCTCCTGTCCCCTCAAGCTCCCTGAGCAGGAGCCTTCCTGTCTTTTGCTGTCATGCCCAACCGGGCGTGGAAGGGAGGGTGTTCTTCAAAGACAATGGCTGGGGGTGGGAATTTGAGGCTGGGTTCTGAGCAGAGGGACCCTGTCCCATGTGTCCCTGGAATACCAGTGCCCGGGCCAGCATACTTGCCTGCCTGCAGATACTGGTTATGTCTCATCCATGTCACCACTGGTCGGGCCTCATTTGTGCCACAAGTGCTTTTCCCATGACTCGTGTTGGCACCAGATCCCCAGGAGGGGGGCCCCTACTCACCATGCTTGGCTAAAGTACCAGGTGCCCTTGACTGGTATCACAGGGGCTGGGGAGCTGGTCTTCAAGGGGAAGGCTGTGGAAACCAGAGGAAGAGGAAGAAGCAAGGTGGGGGGGGGCTTCTTGGCCCCTAACCCTTGTTCCCATGGCCCTGGCTCCTCCTCCTCCCCCTACCTCTTGGCATACACCAGCCCTGCCCAGAGCCAGCCATCACTTCTGAGCCCCATTGTCCCCACCAAAAGGGCTTAGAGCAGGGACCCCTGTGCTGCTGCTCCCTGAGGTCCTTCCGCAGGCTGGGCCACAATTTTCAGATTTCTGGCAGGAGACCTTCTCAAAGGAGGAGGGAACACTGAGTGAGCTCTAACTATGCACTGGGGGATGGACATGGGGGCTTTGGTTGTCCTGATTTAATCCTCACAGCTCTGCAAGACAGGTATTGTCAACATTTTACAGAGGACTCAGCTGAGGTTTGGAGAAGCAAGTGACCTGCTGAGGGTCCCACGGACTGTAACTGGTGGAGCTGATGTTGGACACGGGACCAGCTCCCAAGCAAACAGGCTCCCACAGCACACTGGTTCTTGGTGGGATGGGGAACCCAGCCAACTTCAGCTCTGCAGCGCTTGAGGAATGAGGCACTCTGGACTTTCGGATTTGTGTGGGAGGTGAGGTTTTATTCCCGTGAGTGTGCACTTAAAAAAAGAGACTAGTCCTGTCAATGAAAGTGTTTAGGAAATATATTCCCTATCTTCCCTGCCTTCTTCGACAGAGCATAATCGGGCTCTTTCTAAAGCTTTGGGGATATCATCATTAACCCCCATCATTATTAGCACTGTGCCATTGTGATCTCCTCAGGCCTGTTTCCGCTGCATGAAATGGCCCCAGTTTGTTTGCAATCTTTGAGCTCTTGTGCCTGGCTGGGGTTGTTTTGTGTTTTACTAGTTTTGCTGCCTACTCCCCTGCTGTCAGGCCATCAGCTCTCACTTCTTGACACTTTTAGTGTGCCTGCTTCCAGCAGCCCCTCTGCCTTCCTTTTGATTTACTGCTTCTAATTTGCTCTGGGCTTGGGAACCAGATAACCAGGCTTGTTAGAGTAAACAGGACAGGAAACTCTACAGAGGGTCCTCCTGCAGGTAGCCAGCCTGGGCTTTAGTGTAGACACCCAAGGGCCCTAGGGGCAGTCCCCAGGGCTCAGTCTGAAAGCCCGTGGCCCCCATTTCCATACTTTCAGGGCCTCTTTGTCCGGACTTGTAAGATGGGTGACCTCTAGACCAGAGTGAGTCTGAGTCCGGCCCTTACTTGACCCTAAACTCACTGGTCTCCCCCACCCTCACCCTGGCCACACAACTGAGTGGCACACTCAAGACTGGTGAATCTTGCTGAGCAGCAGTGTTTTGTGATGGAGGGCTGCCCTTGCCTAGAGGCAGAGGGATGGGCAGGAGGGCCTCTAGTGACCTCCAGGATTCCTCCCTTTGCTACCCTGTCTCCCTGAGGCCCTGCAGAGAATTCTGGGCTGAGGAGGCTCCCTCTTGGCCTTGTCCCTAGTCCTGGCCAAGGGCAGGAGGACTCACTCCAGCTTTCATCACAGCATGGAGGTCCACTGGAGGCCTCCAAGACTGGATAGGCTGGGCCCATCTCTGCCTATGTCCAGTCCTAGCCCCTTACACTCTTACAGTTGCCCCCCCCACCCCAACTCTGGCAGGAAATGGGCTGAGCTGAGCTGGACTGGCTTTGCCATCTCAGCAGTCCAAGGGCCTGCCTCTCCTCTGGCCTGGGAGAGGGAGGCGCCACTGAGGGGGAAGCACTGAGGCAGATTTAGGACTTGGGTGGAGTTTGAAGCCCCCCAAAGTCATTTTTCAACCTGAAAACTGAACCAAGCTGGTCTGGAATTGTGGCTGGAGGATAAATGTGGACCCCATGGTGTCATTTTATGGTCAATTTTCAGAGTGTAACTGCACTTTAAGCACTAACGCTGAGTAGCAGGAAAAAACTTCTTAACCGTAAGATCTATTAAGAGTGCAGAGCTGGCTCCCAGGGGCGAAGTGGGAATGCATAGACGTGAATCATTAGAAACAGGTCTAGCCCAGGCGCTAGGGAATAGCCCAGCCCAAGCTGGGCTGCAGGGAGGGAGGGGGTGGTAGTGGAAGAGAGAGGGTGCCTCCAGCTCCTTAGGCCCCAACGGTGGTGGCCCGTAGTCTCATTCCCCAGGGGCCTGAAGTCCTGCCTGAGTCCCAAACCCCACCCTCTCCTGGGTTGGCTGCTCCAAGCAGGAACTGGGAACAGACAACACCTGGTGTAGCAGCAGGCCTAAAACTCGTGGCAAGGCGGGAGGGCCAGGGCTGCTGAGCTGGACAGGACTGATGCCTCCGTTTCCCTGCTTGTCTTGTTCCATGTCAATCACCAGCCTAAGCAAGCTTTTCAACCAGACATGGCCAGACCCCAGGGAAATGGGACGAGAGGCCAGGGAAGGTCTAGGTTATTTGGGGTTAAATACCTGCAGGGGGAAGCAGAGTCTGGGGAGGTGGGGGGAGGGGGGAGGGGGGAGGTATGAAGATGGAGGCTGGTGATGGCAGATGGCAGATGGCAGATAGAAGGGGAAACTGGGGACAAAGTGATCTACAAGATTCCTTCCAGCTGGAAAAATCTCTGGCTCCAAGGGATGCAGGAGTGAGGAGGCAAACTGACTGCTAGACAGGACCTCCAACAAACCGGAGCCACGTCTCCTCATTCTCAGGTCTCAGGATCATGGTCTGCCTACTGAAACACCTGTCAAGATCCGATTTGAGAAGGTTCAGGGCTAGGGTTTGCAAGCATGGGCACCGGAGGGCATCCATCAGGGCAAGGACAAAAAGTGACGCTCAGACCTGGCAGTGAAGAAATCTCAGCTGAGCCACGATTTGCTGTGTGATCTTAGGCAAGTTTCTTTCCCTCTCTGTGCTGAAATGCACTCTTTAAATTTTTTTTAACATTTATTCGTATTTTGAGAGACAGAGAGAGACAGAGCACAGATGGGGGAGGGACAGAGAGAAAGGGAGACACAGAATCCAAAGCAGGCTCCAGGCTCTGAGCTGTCAGCACAGACCCCAACACAAGGCTCGAACTCACACACCGTGAGATCATGACCTGAGCCGAAGTTGGACACTTAACTGACTGAGCCACCCAGGTGCCCCTGAAATGCACTCTTTTGTATCATGGTGTGTGGCAGGAGGGCCAGGTCTGGAATTTGAACCTGATCAATTCCTTTTACTCTTAGAGTATAAGTTTCTTGCCAGCCAGAACATTCCAGAATTTCTTGGTCTGGTATGCTCTTGGACAGGATTTCCTGGGGGTTAAGAATAGAAATAGAAAGAAAAAAAAACACACTCACCAGGTGCCAGGGATTATTCTAAGTGTTTCTTACAAATATTAATTTACTTAATTTTCACAACAGCTCTGCAAGGTGAGTACTAATGTCTCCATTTTACAGATGAGGACACTGAGGCACAGAGAGATTGGCAGACAGACTCAAGCACCAAACTGACTCTAAAACCAGAGACATTTGCTTAGCCTTCTCTCTGGTTCATTTCTCTGGACGGGTGACCCTGCCTCCCTCACCCCCTTCCTAGGGTGTCGTTCTCTTTAACGGCTTTCACATGCTGGGCTGGGTGAGGGCTTCCCCTACCTGAGCCAGCTGGCCTCCTTGAGGTGCCCTTCACCTCCCTGTACTCCCTGCATTCCCTCCCCTTCTCTCTAGAGGAGCTGAGCCAGGCTCAGGTTTCTCCATTTTCAGGCGAAGGCTCCTGCCTTGGGCTGGGCTCACTGACTAGATCTTGCTGACCCTGCACTTTCCATCCACCCTGGGTCTCTGGGCTCTGAATGGACATATGAGGAGTACTGCTTGGACTACTGAAAGGTTGGCCTCTTGCCCTTGGCCCCTTGTTCCAGAGAAGGCACCCCAGTGCCACTGAGCAGGCCTGATGAGGCCCCATGGGTCTCTCTGGCCAGATCTGGGGCAGAAGTATTACTGAGGGCACTGGAAGAATCGAGGCTGAGGGCTAAGTGAAATGTCCTCATGGTTGTATGTGAAAACTGCCTCTCAAAATCATAATAGAGTACTAACTCTGCCCAGCATTGGACTAGGTTCCTCTTCAAGTTCTGTCTTTAGGAACCATAACATTTCAGAGTGTTACAGCTGGATACACTCTTAGAAAACACTGAGGCCAAGACCTCTTGGTTCCAGATGGGAAGGCTGAAGCCCAGAGGGAGCAAGGATATACTCAAAATTGCACAGTAAGATGCCCATGGAGGCAAGGTATAACCCAGGGTTCCTGAATCTTCCAGGTGACTGCCTTTTCCAGCTCAGCTCCCTGCGAGGCCTCTGGGGTCAGTTGTGTGCCACCTTCCTTGGGGTGGCCCTGCTTGGGTCCCCACCCCTTACCATGCATTCAATCACCTCCTACACACCTGCACCCTGTCCTAGAGATTCAGGCCCTTGGGAGTGAAGTGGGAGGCACCCAGAAGCCCAGATGAAAAGCAGAGACCAGGATGGCAGGGACTAAAACTGTGCCACTGGGATCAGAGGGGCCATTCTGAAGCCTGGGTGTGCCCCAGTTTTTTCCTGCCTCAGAGTCTCACGCCGGCCCCCTGTAAACTCCCCTTGGAAAAAAAAGAGGCTACGGGGAAAACCCCAGGCTCACTGTTTTGGTCTCTACCGATGCTTGAAGGTCTTGGAGGTCTCCAGCAAAGCCACTGGCCCATCCCCTGGGATCTCTGACACATCTGTCTCCTTCACGTGAGCAAAGTCCAATCTGGTTGCCCCCCTCCCACCTGGTTTTCCAGACCGTCCCGGCCACCAGGCGAGCTGAACACTGTGGCCACAAGGGGGCACTAGCGCTCCACAGCTGCGGTGGGCTTCGGAGGCCTGTCTTCTCCCGGCCTGGGGTGGGGGCAGCAGGAGTTTGTGTTGGGTTCCCCCACTCCTGGCACCCTCCCATTTCCTCTTGGAAGTCTCCCTAATCCTCTTATGCCGAGGGTCACATCCCTGGGCCCAGTGACGAGGTGTTTCATTTCAATTGGCCCCCACTGCCCCTGGGGAACTCTGAGAAACGTGGGGAGGGAAGACGCCTGGGCCACAGCCCTGTTCTCTAGCCCCTTTGCAGACCCAGTTTCCTTGCTGCTTTCTCCAGCTTGCCTCTTTTTGGGGGTGTCTCTCTCCAACCTGCTCACCCTCCACTCCTTTCCTGGCCTGACTTCTTGCTTCTCACAGCCCTTGTTCCAATCTCCTCTCCTGGTGTCCTTTCCTTTCTCCCTTATCAACTTTCAGCTTTCACTACCTCCTTCTCTCCCCTGGCCCTCTTCTTCTCTCTTCCCTTCTCCCGTGGCCTCCCCTCTGCTTTCTCCTCTGCTTTCTCTCTCCTGTCCCTTCTGCCCTTGCTCCACAGTGGCCTCTCAGGCTGGATGAATCCAGTGGGTCTTGGCCCCTGCCCTGGCCTTCACAGGCCAAGACTGGCAGTCCGGCAGGGGATGTCAGTCGCTGCTGGAATCTGAGAGTGGAGGAGGCTCTGGGTCAGAAACTCTCTCAGTTTACTTAGCAGATGCAGTCTCTGCGAGTGGAGGGAGATTTAGAATCCAGAGACTGGGGCCTGGTCTCAGGTCTGGCCTTGACTGGCTATGTGGCCTTTCCCATTTACTCCCTGTGCTTCCTTTTGCCCCTGAAGACAATGCATGCCAGATCTCTGAGGACTCTCCCAGCTTGTGTTTTATTTAGTTATTTCTTTTTCAACAGGGACTGTCAATCCCAGGAAGCCTGAGCACTGCTTCTTCCAGATCTGTCTTCTCAGATTTGTCCTCATCATTCCCTTTTAGAATGCTAGGGACCCTTGGTGTGATGGACAAGGCCCTGCCAGTGTATGTGTGTTGCACCAGGAGAGGGACTGGGGTTGGGCATGGACCATAGTGTCAGCATGCTGAGGAACCTGTCTGGCATTATTTGTTCACTGACTTTGGAGGGCCTGGGTAGCTCCTGGGGGGAAATAATTATAGAATGTCAGTGCTGGAAGAGGTTTGGGGCAGGGGTGAGTCAAACACCAATTATGCATCCCACATAGAACCCACTCTCTGCTGAGCTCTACCCCTGAGATACAAACCCAAGGCCCATGGCCTGCCCTCTATTTCTCAGCTTTCAGAAAAATCTAACCCCTACCTGTGGTATAAATAAAGAAGCCAAGGTCCAAAGAGGGGCAAAGACTTGCCCAGGTACCTGCATGAAGGTGCTAGCAAGCCGAGGCTGGGCCCCAAGGCTCCGGCCTCCCAGATGTAGGCATTCAGAGGCTGTGAGGATGTGGGTGAAGACATGTATTGGGAAGATGAAGTGAAGGGAGGTGGTGTGTGTGTGGCAGAGCTGGAGCCAGGGTTTGAGGTGGGAGTGGGTAGGGATAGTTGCCTGCTCCCACATCTTGTGATGGGCATACACTCATCCTAGGAGTAAGGCAGACTTGGGGCTGGTGGTGGTCCCTACCACAGCTGGAGGGTAGCACCCCCACTGACAGTGTGATTTATCACATTCTCTCTTTCTCCCCTCAGCCCCCAACCTTCTTGCAGACCCCAGAGAGGGCCCAGCCTGACTTAGAGGCAATTCACCTGTTTTTGATTTGAGACTCAGGTGGACTTTTCTTTATTCTCATCAAAGAAGTGGTGAGGGGAAGGCAGGGCCCCATCCATCACCCCAGCCTCTCAGCAGCCTTGGGGAGGGGAAGCAGAGGGGGGAAGGGAGAGGCCCAGGATCTTGCAGTCTCCTTAATTCCCAGTGGGAACTGCCCAGAGAGCCCAGCAGGGCATTACTGGCCTAGTCGTTTAGATTGTGGCCACAAACACTTAGGAGAAACTGCCTAGAGGTTCCTCCATCGGTAGGTCCTGTAGCCAATTTTTCTTTTCCAATCCCTGCTTCCTGGGTGATGGGGGGGGAGGGTTGGTGTCTGAAAGGGGTTTGGGTCCCAAACAAAAGCAGAACAAAGGTTTAGCACCCAGGGAAAGAGGGAGAGGGGTAAAGTAGAGAACCCATTTTGGTTTTATCACCTACTCTGTGCCAGACATTGTTCAGCATGTTACCTATGTCATTTCACCCTCCTGACGCTGCCCCATTCTCCAGATAAGGAAACTCAGGCTCAGAGAAACAAAGTGATGGAGCCAAGTTCGAATCCCAATGGGGTTAGTAATAGGAGCCTGATGTAAGGTCACAGCCATTTGGATCCACAGAGAAGGCAGAGGAGGGAGGTAAGTTGTCTGGATGCTGGCCCAGCCAGGAAAGAGATGGGCTATAGCATTAGTGCCTATCTCACCCCCAGTATGTGTGTGCTGCAGCTCAGGGCCACTGCTAACCCCCATAGAGTCTTTGTGCAATTAGAAAAAGGCACCCCTTCTTCTGGGAATGACCCAGCCCCAGGGCAGGGCACATGGCTCAGTGCAAGGAGCAGGGCTGAATTTTAGCTCCCAGTGTTCACCTGTGCCAGGCCCCCTTGAGCAGGGCCCAGGCCACATGGTCATCCACTGTGGCCTTGCCTAGGCTGTCCTTTCTTTAGAGTGGGCCGAGCAAATCCCAGTCTGAGAGGGGAAGTGAGGATCCTGATAGGGCTTGGCAACAGCAAGCCATGATGCCAGATCCTCTTCCTCCTTCTCCCCCTTCCCCTGAATGTTATCATTACCATCATCACTACCATCTTCCCAGGCATCCTCATGATACTACAATTACTGATAACAGAGGCTCCATTGCAGTTCAATCTGTTTGGAATTCTTCCCCCAAAGCAACCCATTTTCTCCCTGCTGGACTCTTTCCTCCTCATTACACCCTTCTAGGTTTCCAGCTCACAAAAGCGCATTCCCTGGGGAAATGTGTATGTGGCCTGGCTGGCCCCTAGCTGGCCTGGGGAGACCTGACAGAGATAGGGGAGCAGGGGCACTGCGTGGGCTCAGATATGCTGGCTTAGTTGCTGTGTGCCCTTGGGAAAACTGCTCATCTCTCTGGATGCAGCTATCTTCAATCTCAAGAGGCAGTGTAGATGATATCCATGGTCATTTCCAGTCTGACCTCTCGGGGTGCTGGAATCTCTGTGTCCAGAAGTCCTGTTCCCCTCTGTGTACCAAACTATACAAACAAAGCGCCCTGCAGGTCCTTCTCTGGGGCTTACAGCCAGGCAGGACACCAAAGGCAAGCTGGGGGAGTGGAAAGCAAGTCCTAACTTGGCTGCTTCCTAACTATGTGACCTGGGAAGGATTACTTCACATTTCTGAGCTTCAGTTTCTTTAACTGAGCAATGAAGATGATTGCACTTCCCCTCCAAGGAAAGGCTGCTGTCAGGAGTCAGTAATATAACATATGGAACTGTGACCAGTATTGCACTAGGTACTTATTCATTCACTCAACAAACATTCGCTGAGTACTTCCTAAGGGAGGTAGGATAGTGTAGTAAGAGTGCTGGCTCTGAAGCCAGACTGCCTGGGTTCAAAACACAGTTCTGCCTTTTATTACCTGTGTGACCCTGGTCCAGTGACTTAACTGGAGTACAGACACTGTGCTCCAGTTACCCCATCTCTAAAATGGGGCACCTACTTTATAAAGCTGTTGTAAGGATTAAGTGAGTTAATCCATGTAAAGCATTTACTACTTGACATACAGTGGGGGCTCCTTAAATGTCATGACACCATTCTAAATTCTGGGGTGTGGTGGGAATAATATGGACAAGGTCCCGCCTACACTGAGCGGTCAATAAATGTTGGTTCCTTTCTCTCTTCCTATTATTCTCCCTTGTGAGGGGATGAAGAAGTGTCTTAGAGATCTTGAGCCAAAACTATCCTTTTGTTTCTTCCCCTCTTTCAACCAATCCACAAATATTAAACAAATATTCACACATGCAATATAAGACTCATTGAGAGCTTTGTGTAGCTGTAGAGATGAGTATGACTCAGGCTTTATTCACTACAAGTGCTCCGTCCATGAGAGAGACAGAGAGAGAGCAGTTGTTTCTCTCAGGGCCACGAGGGAAGACTTCCTAGGGCAGGGAGCTGTGTGTTCTGAGTTATGCCGAGGACAGAAGAAAAGGCGTGAGCAAGAGCATGGGGGTGCTGAGAGAATGACCACTAGTCCAGTGTGGCTGGGGCCTCAGTGGGTATGGAGTGTATGCTTTACATCTTCTCTCTAAAGCACTGTTTACAGGGCCCCTACCCTTAGCCAGGCACTGTGCTTGGTGCCCTGCATTTCACACATGAGAAAACAGACTCAGAGTGGTGAAGGGCCATGCTCAGCGCCACCCACCTAGTGAATGGCAGAGTTGGGGTAGACCCCCAAGCCTGTCCACATCTCTCAACACTTCTCTGCTGACTGTAGATAGGAAATCAGCCTGTATACCGGTTTGTTCCAGATAGCTCCGTGTGTATTGAGGGGGACAGATGCTGAGGAGGGGAATCCCTGAGGGTCTAAGCACACCACAATAAGCCTATGCCCCCCTGACCCATTGTAGGGACATCTGGGCAGAAGGAAGTAGCAAGGCCTACTTTATCCCGTCTCTCCTCGCCCAGGAACTCCCCATAAGAAAGGCAGAGCCTCTCTCATGGGCCACCCCCTACCACACACACACACACACACACACACACACACACACTGCCATCCTCCCCTGCTCCTAAAAATATCAAACCAGTGGAGCTGCAAGGGAAATGAATGTTTGGCAGCAGAGCAAGTGGCCTAGGAGTGGTGTCAGGCTCCGTAAATATTTACCCTCTGGATTAGAGCAGAAGTTGGAAATATTAGGCAGCTGAAAATGACTGTTTTAATAGCATGGCTGATAAATCCAAACTTGGGGGTTTTGTTTGGAAGTCTCAGCTTCTGGGAATTTCAGCATGTAAACTATGGGCCTGGGGTGGCCGGCACCAGAACAGAGGGGTGTGAGTGAGTGTGTGCTGGTGGGCGGGTCTGCCCAGAGGAGAGGGCAGGCAGGCCAGAGAAGGCCCCCCTGCCTTAGGCTACAGCCATCTGGACCGAGGAACATTAATTCATCTCCTCATTCATTCATCCATTCATCAGACCCTGTCAAAGGGAGGAATGACAAGCAAACATTTTATTGGATACCAACCATGTGCCAAGAGGGAAAGGAGGCTTTGCCTTTTAGTCCCACGTTTAATATTTACTGTAAGAGTTAAGTACTATTTTCATCCTATAAAAGCTAAGGCAAATTGTCTCAGAGTGGGAAGGTACGTTGCTCAAGGGCACCAGCTGGAAAGAACCAGAACAGGGCTAAGGGGCAAGGAAATACAAAAATGAATCCAATATAGCTTCTCCCTCAGAGGGCTCCCAGTCTAGGATGGATCCAAGATGTATATTCTGACAATTATAATTCCAGAGAGAAAATGGCTAGTTCCTTAAGAGAGGATGAGATAAAGTGCCATCGGGGTTCTGAGGAGGGAAGTTTCTTTCAGCTAAGGAGGCAGAGAAGAGGGAAGCATCATGGTGAGGTGAACCAGGATAGCATCCTATAGTAAGTGGCGGTTAAGCTGGACCCTAACTGGTGGGTAGGATTTGCATAGCTGAAAGTAAGAAGGATAGGTGTTCCAGGCGGTGGGAATAGCATGAATAAAGGTATGCAGGAGGACTATTGAGTTTGGTTGAAGCACAGAGTATATAAAGATGAGGAGTGGGGAATAAGTTCCAGAAGGTAGATGGGACAGATTGTGAAGGACTTCCTGCTACCAAAATGTAACCCATCAGAGCTGAGGGAACCAAGGGTCCCAGCACTCAGACCACTGCTGGACTTGCCATTTTTACCTTTGGCCCTTAGGAAAAAGCAAAGACAACAGTTTCCCTGTACCGACCTCCAGTTCATCTCATCCGCTCGTGAGACAAAGCCTTGAGTGTCACCCACTCCGGTGTGTGTGCAGTTGCGCTTCCCTTCCACAGAGTTTGCATTTTGGCAGCTTCCAGCTCAAGCCAGCTCCCCATTACACCCTGAGGCCAAGATTCCAGCTGCCTGGTCGCTAGGGGTGAGGACCAGGTAGCCCTGAGAGGGCAAATTCAGTTGGTAACAGGACAGTAAAGCTGGTTCAGGTGCGTGGGTAGTCCTGAATCTGAGTAAGGGGCACCACAGGAAGGCTGTGACAGGCAGCTGGGCCCCCTGGACACTGGGATGGGAAAAGGTGACGGGGCAGTGGGGGTAGAAGGAAGCACTGCTTTGGTGCCCAGCAGACCTGGATATGAATCCTGCTTTTGATGGGTGACCTTGGGAAAGTCACTTTACTTTTCTGTCACACAGAAACTGCATTTGTCACACAGGGAGTAGGAGGTGTTAGGTGAGGACTCAATGAAATGATGCATGGAAAGCACCCAGCATGCTCTTTGATACATAATTAGCACTCAGCAAATGTCAACCACACCATCACAAATAAGTGAACAGTTGTGTATACCAACAAGGAAGGGTTTTATATGTAAAGGAAAACTTCCAGAGAGGAGAGTTAATTTCTGGACATGTCTTCCCTCAAGGGCTTAGAATAGGGAGCCATTACCCCACTAAGACAAGAGAATGATCCCAAGAGCCTGTGGGTTTCCTTGTCCTGTCTAAACTGTCAATTGCATAATTCAGTGGGGGAAAAATCAATTTTAAGTTGGGGGAATTGGGGTGTCAGGACTTCCAATCTCTGCTTCAGGGTCTCAACATCAGGCCCAGCCTGTGTTCTCACTCCACCCTTCCTCTTCTCCCCTTTCCTGGGTCCTTTGGCAGTCCTGCCAAATGGGAATAAACAGGCCTGTGCTACATTCTGTGGGGTGGGAAACAGAGGGAATGTCAACAAAGAGGAGGTGACAAGCAGGGCTGTGTGCAAGGAGCAGGGAGAGGAGGACCCCAGCTAACCCAGGGAAAGGTGTGACTGAAATGGAAGAAGCTGTTCCTTGGGGCTCTGTCCTCCCCAGTCCCCAACAAGAATGGGGGGAGGGAGGGGAAGTGGGCCCACAGGGGCTTGAAGCCATCCCCAAATTTGGTAATTTGGACTCTCCGTGTGGTTTTCCTGCTCCAGAAAATGTTAATTTATTAGAATTTGAAAAATGATTGAACCAGAGCTGGGGACTCAGCAGCTGGTGCAAGGGAGAGAGAAATCTCTTTTTGTTCTGCAGGGAATTGGGCTGCAGCCCCCACCCCCACCCTGCTCCCTCGCTGGGCCATCCTTCTCCCAGAGTGTCGAATGTCAACAAGGCTCCTCCCAGGAGTGGCATGCCTTTCTCAGGGGCTGAACCGGCCGGCATTTATCAAAAGCCTGGAAGCTTCTGAGGGAAAGAGGTGTGCAGGGAGGTATGTGAGCCAGCCCGGCTGGGGGCAGGGACCCGATAATTCTCAGCAGCCTCTGGGGTCACTGTGGGGGCTGCAGCGGAGTGCCTGAGCTAAGAAGGGAGACATGGAGCAGGGCAGCTCCTTGTAAGTAGTGTGGGAGTCTCCCGCTCTCTTGCTGGGTCCTGTCAAGCTGTGTCCCCCACCTGCCTGGCTGTCCCCCTCACCTCTATTGTTCAGCCTGACAAAGGATGATTATGGAAAAACAGCCTGCACCCAGCAGGCAGGCTCAGCAAATCAACAAATCCCCAAATCTGCCGCTGCTGCTGCTGCTGCTGCTGCTGCTGCTGCCACCTCAGCTGCCAGGCTGGGCCCAGGACCCTGGTCCTCATTCTGCACCCAGCCATCGGCATGAAGCACTGTCTGCTGTGTCTCCTGGGGACAGTTCCACTTCTGATCTCCAGGGGCATGGACTTCCATTCTGCAGTGCCTCGGCCCCACATAGGATTGCTCTAACATGGCCGCTTCTTCCCAGACATCATGGCCACCCTCGCCACACCTCCTGCCCCACCCCCCACCCCCGCTTCTCTTGCTCCTTCATTCATTAGCAAGCACAGTTGATGCCCACTATGTGCAGGGTACTGGGGTACGTACTAGGACACACAAGGTGAGTGAGGCACAGGCTCTGCCTCAAAGGAGGCTCTAGAAGGGGTAACAGACATACATAGAGAGAAGGGGAAAAGTGCCTTCAGAGGGGTATGGACAACTCAGATCACTACCTTTGTCACCCCCATTCACTCACTGTTTTCATCTGCATCAGCCTTACATCTTCCTCCTTCCCCTTCACATCCACCTCTCCCCCAGCACCCCTTTTCCCGGCTCCCCTTCTCCTCCTCCTCTTCCAATCCACTTATACCATACCCACCAGCATCAACCCCAACCCTATAATCCTCATCATTGTCACACCCATCAGCACTATTTTCAATTCCTCATCCCTGCAAATCTGTTCCTTGCCCTCCAGGAATTTACAGCCTGAAAACTGACAAGCCAATAGGACACAATGATTAAGACGCAAAAATAAAATCCCCTCACATGAATGTGTAGGAAAGTATTTACACCATAGTCTTCAGTTCAAGCAACCTCTTGTGGGCTTATGGAATCTCTCACATCTGGTTGGAGCTTTGCAATGAAATTCAGATTGGTTTCTGGCCTACAAAAATGTTCTTCATCCTGACTCTCTTCCCAGTGGGTCAGCATTAGCCCTTCTAGAGGCTGGAAGCCAGTAAGCCAAAGAAATCCAGCCTGGGGACTAAGGGTGGTGTCTGTTTGCATTTCAGCTGGAACCTACCAG
Source organism: Panthera tigris (assembly GCF_018350195.1). Taxonomy (NCBI): domain Eukaryota; kingdom Metazoa; phylum Chordata; class Mammalia; order Carnivora; family Felidae; genus Panthera; species Panthera tigris. Next base: position 56,053,507 of record NC_056677.1, on the reverse strand, counting down.
CAGCTAACCAGTTTGGAATTCTCAGCATTCCTGCTGGGCCTGGGCTCAGCTCAGGTGCCCCCCATCCTGGCCTGGCAGACAGTAGACAAGAGGGCTCAGGAGCTCCAGAGTTCCAGGCGAAGCACCCCTTTGCTAAGTCACAGTGCCTCAGTGGGGTTTCCAGAGGAGAATGGCAGGTGTCCAGGAAAGTCAGGGTTAAGGTTGGAAGTTTATCAACTCCAAGAAGGAGAGGCCGCTGCTGATCCAGCCCAGTCTGGGCCATCAGATGAGAACTGAACAGAGACTTTTAAGTACATATGCAGTCCCCTCCACCTCTGTATGGTACTCTGCAGTTCATAGAGTACTCTGCACATCCATCTCATAGCAACCTTGCTGGTCACCGTTAGGAGTAGGGAGGATGGGCAAGGACTCCTAGCTCCCATTTTACAGACGAGCAAACTGAAGCTCAGAGAGGCCACAAGTGATAGTGGTGCAGCATCAGGCTGCTGGCCTTGCTGGCCTTGCAGGCCTTGCTGGCCTCTCCCAAGTCTCCTGATGTGCCATGAAGAAAGTCTGCAGAACTCAATCATGCTCTGAGGTTGTTTTCTTTGTGCTAAGGAAGAGGAGGTGTGAGGAGAGGGTTCTCACTAAACAAGTGGCTAAGTGAAGGCAGACCCTCCTGTTGCTGGCAACAGGCTGTCCTCATGCTCAGGCCCATGCCCTGCCCACTGAAGAGCCTCTCCTTGCCCTGGGGCTGATGGGCCTGGCACGTTCCTATTACCCCACCCTTCCTCTTTTGAGTCTTCAGGTCTGCTTGGGCTCTCCTGCTTGAATGCCTTCCCCGCTGCTCTGTGCCAGCTCACTTCCTGTTACTCCTGTTGAACCTGAGAGTGCCTGCTCCATAATGTTCCAACCCAGCTAATGTTCCAACCCAGCAGTTTTCCAAGTAGGTTTACAGACCAGCAGCACCAGCAGCCCCTGGGATCTTATTTGCCGTGCAAACTCTAGGCTCAGCCCCAGACCTTCTGAATCTAAAACATTGGGGTAGGACCCAGCAATTCATGCTTTAACAAGCTCTCCTGGTAATTTTGCAGCACCCTAGAGCTTGAGAATCAGTAGTATTAAGAGGGCAGTGGACTCAGGACAACTGGGATTCAAATCCCAGCTCTGCTATTAATAGCTGTGTAACCTAGCTCAGGTCAGCACACCTCATTCATCCTCAGTTTCCTCATCTGTAAAATGGAGATCATAGTGCCTGGCTGCCTGAAAATAGCATTGATTTTGATTCAATACAAGGAAAAGACAAGTTGGTGAACAGTTAGAACTGAAGCTTCTGGTCCCAGAGTTACCCAAGAGGAGGCCAGGTGAGGACACTGTGCATTGAGTGTATGGTATGTTTAGCTGGGAGTCCTGTGTGGCTGGAACTCAGAGTGTCCACCGTATGTCCTGGTCCCTTGGTTACCCCTGCCAAATGTATCATGTGTCACACATTTCAACCCCTCAGGCTTTTGACTGGTTGTTTCTTCCGCCTGGAATTACTTATCCTAAGGGCCCATGCAAATTGTTCCTTCCCCAGGAAGCTTTCTGAATCAGTTAGGAATTGCATTCAATACAAGGAACTGAAATCTTCCCCCCCTCCCCAAATCTGGGTTAAACACATGAGAGTTTATAGTCTCACATGCTTCTAGCATGCCTAAAGACTTGGCAGTTCAGGGAAGGTACAGTGACACAATGAAGTCATCAAGCTCCTTCTGGCTTTCTGCTGTAACATCCTACCACCAGCTTCATTTTCCAGGACCTGTTAAGGTTCAAGATAGCTGCTGGAGCTCCAGTCATCACATCACCATTGTAGAGAACAGGAAAGGGCAAGGGCACACATCCTAGCCAAGTCAGCTGTCTTTTAAGCAGCTTCTCCAGAAGCCCCACATGACATTTCATTTTATATTTCATTGGTCAGAATTCAATCACATGTAACATGAGAGGCCAGAAAGTGTAGTCTTTTGGCTAGGCATTGCTATCATGGATAAAATAGAGGCTTTGTCCCTAGGGATGAGGGGGAGTATGGATACTGGATGGTAATTCCCAGAGCAGTCTCTGTAATAGCTTCCCTGTCTCCTCCCCGAAATGCTGATTATTAGTTGCACTCTATTCCTGCATTCCTTCCTCCCTTCCAGCATTTATCACTCTGCATTGAACCCTAGCACCTAGCTTCTATAGGTCTACCTGGTAGGAAGACCTCTCGGCTGCTTCATTCAGCCCAGTTGGAAAGAAAGGCTTGAATGGCAGTTCCAGTGAGGAAGTGGAAACATGAGGGCACAGAGCCCCTCAAAGAGTGTTGGCTTTGGAGTCAGCCTTGAGTTCAAGTTGTAGCCCTCCTATGCAGTGACTCTGTGCCCTCAGCCATTAGTAACAATGACTTCTGAGCCCTTGCCATGTGTCCACCAGGTTGTTTACACATATCATCTCATTTATTCCTCAGCGAGGTATTATTCTTATCTCCATTGTAGAGTTGAGAAAACAGGAGGTTATATAGGTTAAACAATAATCCAAGTTCCCCCGGCTAATAAGAGGTAGAGCCAGGCTTCAAATCAGACAGTCTGAGTGAGAACCCAAGCTCTTATCCACTGTATTGCATAGTGCTGCATAGTTAAAATCTTGCCATGCCTCAGGCTCCTTCTCCATGAAGTGGGCATAATCATCCCTGCTTCATGGGCACGTCTCAGGGATTTAATGCCATCACGCATATGAACAGGACTTCCATTTTGCCTGGCATAAGAAATGCTCATTCTTTTCTCCTCCTACTTCTGAAAAGAGCCCAGGGCTAGTCAGCCTGTGCTTCCTTGGGAAATCAGAGTTGCTATCTTCCTGTTGAAGTCCTCTTGAGCACAAGGACCTACCATCCCTGTACAAGGATAGAGCCATTGTCACACACACCTTCCACCTGGGGGACAACCCACACCAAGTGGTTTCTGCCTCCAAGAGGAGCTGCCCCTGGTGGAGGGATGTAGGAACCTCCAGCTCAGAGAAGTTGGTGGGGTTGATATTTCATTTTAGGTTAGAGGCCGGAGAAGGATTGTGGCCTGTCCCAGGTCACACAGTGGGTCAGTGGCAGGGCAGGGGCTCAAAGCAGACATGGACAGTGCTCTGGACATTTCTTTTCCCCTCTCAGGGCCATCCATTTCCTGAAAGCCTCAGATTGTCTGGTCCCAAATGAACCCTCAGCCGGGACATGATGATATCTCAATCCTACTTGAGTTTTACATTTCCCTTACCTCTGCTCTGCTACTCATGTGGCTGCTCTGCCTCCCTGCTATCATGCTGATCACGCTGAAGTGGGATCACTGCCCCACTGGACCAGGAGCCCTGGGAGGGCAGGGGCTGTGTCCGATGGAGTTCTGCATTCACAGGGCCCAGCTGTGGGCTGGTCCCACAATAGGTGCTTGGCACATGTTTGATGACAGAATGAAGAAAGAACAAATGAGTGACAGCACACACCCCTTCTCTTCACCTGGGCCCTAGGGGGCTGTGTGGGTGGTAAGAGCCCAGGATTGCTCTTTTCAAAAAAAAGTGCTTTTCCCTGGAGCCACAAGAAAAGGGAAAAGAGAAAGCGACATTACAGGAAAGCCAATTCCCCATGGCATTACTAACCCAAGTTTTGCTACAGGAGAGAGGCAAGTGGCAAAACAGGTGTGTGAGCAGATAATACAATCTTCTTCCCTAACACCCACATCAGTGGTCTGGGGAGTAGGCAGCCAGAAGATTAAAGCCCTTGCGTCTCCTAACAGTGTCAATCAATATTTATTATAACAAGAGGCAAAGATTGCTATCAGCAAGAGAGACAGAATATATATATATATATATATATATATATATATATATGAAAGCAACACATATTATTCTTACTTAGATGCAAGGGAAGAAAAATAACAACAAGAAGAATGACAATAATAATATAAGACAGCCTTGGAAAAGGAACTTTTTTGATTTCTTGTGCTGAGAAGATAGCTCTTTCACTAAGAGCCTCATTTAAGTCTCCAAGTGTCCACCCTGCTGAGGTTTTGATGTTCCACTTTCATCAAGAATATTGAGCATGAAATGCCAACATTATGTGGGCTGTCTGGCGACAGCTGATGAAGAAATAGAGTGTGGAGTGGAAAAGCGCCAGGGACGCCTGCCTCCACTGCCCAGAGAAAAAGCACTGGCTTAATTGGGCCCCTGGGACAGTGACAGCCCAAGAGATCAAAGCATCTGGGCCCTCTGCTACCCATCAACATTGGAGACCTGACTTGGAAGCCAGGTTGGGGGGTTGAAGGAAGCTGAAGGTGCCTCACTCTTGAGGCCGTGGAGGGTCTGGCGTTTTCATACTGCTGACCCTTAGAAAGAGGGATGGGCCTGTGCATGCCTAGGCTTTTGAGATCAGTGGATGAGTAGCCATGGGATTTGCCTTCTAGATGCAAATTCCGAGCATCAGAGAACTGGCTCATAAAGCTTCCTGCACGTGTGATGAGCGTCCTTCTACTAGGCCAGTACTGCTGCCTTAGGACCAAACTTAAGGCTTTTCTAGATGACCTAGGCCTTGGCTTCCCATGCCGCAAAGGTTTGCGGTGGCATCAGAGGGCACCAACTCCAAGTCCCAGCTTCAGACCCCACCCTGTCACCCAGTCCCAGACTTAAGAGAACTCAAAGGGCATTTTTGTCTCCAAGACATCTGAGAATGCTGTCCGGGGTTGGCATCATGGATGTCCCCAACAGTTTGTTAGGAATGCAGAATCTTGGGTCCTGCCCCACACTTACTGAATCCGAGTCCTCACTGGACAAGAGAGATTCCTTGAAATCTGTCTTCACATTACAGTTTGGGAGGCTCTGCTCTTAGAGGGATGGTTTTCAGCCTCAGCTTGAGCATGCTAGAATCACCAGGCAGCTCTTTTAAAATGCAGATGCCCAGGCCACATCCCAAACTGATGACATGCACATTTCGGAGAATGAGGCCTGAGCACAGGTGTTTCTTTTTTTAAAAAAAAAAAAATTTTTTTTTCAACGTTTTTTTATTTATTTTTGGGACAGAGAGAGACAGAGCATGAACGGGGGAGGGGCAGAGAGAGAGGGAGACACAGAATCGGAAAGAGGCTCCAGGCTCCAAGCTGTCAGCCCAGAGCCTGACGCGGGGCTCGAACTCACGGACCGCGAGATTGTGACCTGGCTGAAGTCGGACGCTTAACCGACTGCGCCACCCAGGCGCCCCTGAGCACAGGTGTTTCTAAACAGCTCCCGGAGGATTCCCATGTGCAGCAAAGGTGGAGCACCTGGGACCAGAGAGCTATCTATGGGCACCTGTTCAGATGCATCCCAAGCCTCATAGGGAGTCCTTTCCAGGGGACTAACTGGCAGCCTTCGGTTGGGAATCCAGCCAATAGGCTCTCCCTCAGTCACCAGCGAGAGGCAGCAGCAGCAGGCCCTTCTCCCTAAGAACTCTTCTGGGGCCTACAGGGCCCTCCCATGCCCTGGCTGCCATTCCTCCTGTGGACTCGTTTCTGTAACAAGCCTCGGCAAACTTGGCAGAGAGATAGGGGAACTGGGAAGCCTCACAGGCCCAGATCTCACCTCAATCCTCATGTCCAAGGGCACTGACTCCCAGCCAGGGGCAACCCACACTCTTGGGTGCTCTCCTGCCTGGGAGCGCAGCAGACCAAATGCTCATAATTGTAATGTCTGCTTCTGTGCCTTCCCACTGGAGACTCTGATGCCTTGGGCTAATGGGACCCAAGGGGACAGATCACCTCCACTATTTTTCCATCTCCAGAAAAGCTGATCTGCTGGCTTACAACTTGATGTTGAGAGGAGATAGTGCCGACTCAATTCCACATGTTACTCAAGAAAATAATTAGAATCAAAGGGCAAATATTATAAGGAAGTAAATTTTCACATGATTTTCTTAAAGACTTTTCCTAAAAGTTACAGCTGTGTAACAATAAAATGATTTGCCATGTAAGGTAATGAGCTCTCTGTAACTGGAGGTGAGCAAGCATGGGTTTCTGAGAGGGAAACTAGAAAGATCCTATTTTATCCAATGGGAGTGGTAGTGGGTGGTGGTACTGAAGTTCCTCACAGATCTCCATCTCTGAGCACATACAAGGTCAGTTGTCAAATTAGGGTGACACAAGTGATCTGGTCCAAGGGCATCTTCCAGAGAAGCATGGAGGATTCTAATATTTGGAGCAAGTCTACAAGGGAAGAAAAATGAAAGGCAATCTGTATTATAATCCTCACAGTGCCACTGACTGGCTGGGCTGTGCGACCTTGTGCAAGTGTATTTCCATCTCTGGGCTTCAATCCAAGGGACTATGCTCCATGGGCTTAAAGGGTCCTCACAGCCAGGGCTACCCTTTTGCTTGCCCTAGTGGGTGCCATTTACATAACGTACTCTCTATTCTGTGCCTATATGCTATGTAATTTGCAAGGCCCAGTGCAAAATAAAAATGCAGGACCTCTGGATCAAAATTTAAGAATTTCAAAGCAGGGACAGCAGAGCATTACACCAAGCATGGAGCCCTATGGATGGCACTGCTCTGTGGATTGCACTGGCCCTGACCAGATGGGACATGCAGGCTGAAAGGGCAGCAAGGTGGAGGTGGGGGCTTGTACCTTAGCATTTCCCTTCTTGCTTCCCTGTTCCCCTTGAGTCTGGCAGTGCTTACATGAGCCCTTAACTATTTAGTCAGGAAGGTGGGCAGAAAGCCGAGGGAAGCCAGGCGACTGTTGACCCTGGAGGACTGAATTAGGAGGAAATTATTTGAGAGGTAATCAATATACTCAATTGCAGTTCATTAACATCTAATGAGTCCTTCAACTGCTTAGCCTCCACTGGGGCCCAGCCAGGCTGTCACCTCTTCCTGCCCTATTCCCCAGTGTCATTTATTCTCCTAGGGGCTGTCTTCAGGTGCGGAGCAGCTGTGCAGGGCTGGGAAGATGGCTTGAGGGAGCACCAGCCAGCTACTGACAGAATGCTGCAGCCGGAATGGCCCTCCGGTCCCTTCTAGTCCAACTCCTTCATGGTACAGGTAAGAAGATGCAGCCCAGAGATCAGTCTCAAAACATAGAATTGGAAAGGGCCACCATTAACCCTTAAGCCAAGGTTCTTTTTCCGTTGTTTTGACAGCAGAACATCCAAGTTCATACCTCAGCCCTGCCATAAACTGGCTGTGCCCCTTTCCTTAGAATTTCAGCTGCCCCATCTATCAAAAGGAAGCAATAATACCCATTCTGTCTACAGGTATGTGGTGTGGTTTAAGTGAGATAGCAAATACAAAAAGCACTTTGTAAAGCATGAAGCATTTACCAAGGCCCTGCTTTTGTGCCAGGGCTTGTGCTATGTGCTGGGGGCCAAGCTATGGCTCATACAGCCCCTGACCACTACCTCCCCACCACCAAGGGAGATCTACGTACAGAGGGAGGTGTGCTTTGGTACAGCAAAGCCTCTTTGCAGGCCAGGGAGGAGCAGGTGGGGAAGTCTTTATGGAGGGGGGGTGAGTTTATGGGAGGCAGAAAATGTAAATTGGGTTTTCATTGGGGGGAGTGACAGAGTCATATCTTTGACAACACTTTCATAGCACTTGCTATATGCCAGAGCCTGTTCCAAGCACCTTACACATATTAACTCATTTAATCCTTATAAGCCTTTGAAGTTTCCTAGGGAAACTGAAGCCCAGAGAGGTAAAGTGACTCACTCAGGTAGCAAAGCTAGTAAATAACAGAACTAGTATCCACACTCAGGTGTAGCTCACATTCTTTTTTTTTTATTATTAATTTTTAATTTTAATTCCAAGAGTTAACATACAGTGGGATATTAGTTTTGGGTATACAATATAGTGATTCAACAATTCCATACATTACTCAGTGCTCTTTATGATAAGTGTGCTTCCTCTTCACCTATTTCACTCACTACCCCCATCCCCCCTTCTAGTAACCATCAGTTTGTTCTCTATAGTTAGGAGTCTCTCTCTCTCTCTCTCTCTCTCTCTCTCTCTCTCTCTCTGTCTCTCTCTCTCTCTCTCTCTCTGCCTGGCTATCTATTTTTTTTCCCTTTGCTCATTTGTTTTGTTTTGTTTTGTTTCATTAATTCCACATATGAGTGGAATCATATGATTTTGTTTTTCTCTGACTTATTTTGTTTAACATTATATTCTCTAGCTCCATCCATGTCATTGCATATGGCAAGGCTTCATTCTTTTTAATGGCTGAAAAAATTCCATTGTGCATATATACCACTTCTTCTTTATCCATTCATCAATCACTGGACACTTGAACTTCTTCCACATCTTGACTATTGTAAATAATGCTGGTATAAACATAAAGGTTCAGGTATCTGTCTGAATTAGTATTTTTGTATTCTTTGGATAAATAAACAGTGGTGCAATTGCTGGATCATAGGGTAGTTCTATTTTTCACTTTTTGAGGAACCTCCATATTATATTCCACAGTGGCTCCACCAGTTTGTATTCCCACCAACAGTGCAAGAGGGTTCCTTTTTCTCCACATCCTTGCCAATACATGTTGTTTCTTGCGATTTTGATTTTAGCCATTCTGACAGGTGTGATGTGATATCTCATTGTGCTTTTGATTTGCATTTCCCTGATGATGAGTGAAGTTGAGCATCTTTTCATGGGTCTGTTGGCCATCTGGACGTCTTCTTTGCAGAAATATGTTCATGTCTTCTGCCCAATTTTAATTGGATTATTTGGTTTTGGGGTGTTGTGTTGTATAAGTTCTTTATATATTTTAGATACTAACCCTTTATTGGGTATGTCATTTGCAATTATCTTCTCCCATTCTGTAGGTTGCCTTTTAGTTTTTCTGATTGTTTTCTTTGCTGTACAGAAGGTTTGATTTTTGATGTAATCCCAGTAGTTTATTTTTGCTTTTCTTTCCCTTACCTCAGGAGACATATCTAGAAAGATGTTACTACAGCTGATGTCAGAGAAGTTACTGCCTGTACTCTCTTCAATGGTTTTTATGGTTTCAAGCCTCACATTTACATCTTTAATCCATTTTGAATTTATTTTTTTGTGTGTGGTGTAAGAACATGGTCCAGCTTCGTTCTTCTGCATGTAGCTGTACAGTTTTCCCAGCACCATTTGTTGAAGACACTGTCCTTTTCCCATCGGATATTTGGGAATATCACTGCTTTGTCGAAGATTAATTAACCATAGGATTGTGGGTTTATTTCCATGTTTTCTATTCTGTTCTATTGACCCATGTGTCTATTTTATGCCAGTACCATACTGTCCTGATCACAACAGCTTTGTAATATAACTAGAAGTCTGGAATTATGTTGCCTCCAGATTTGCTTTTCTTTTTCAAGGTTGCTTTGGCTATTCAGAGTCTTTTGTGGTTGCACACAATTTTTAGCATTGTTTAGTTCTGTGAAAAAAGCTCTTGGTATTTTGACAGGAATTGCATTAAATGTGTAGATTGCTTTGGGTAGTATAGGCATTTTAACAACATTTGTTCTTCCAACCCATGAGCATAAAATGTCTTACTATTCTGTGTCATCTTCAATTTGTTTCATCAATGTTTTATAGTTTTCAGAGTACAGGTGTTTCACTTCCTTGATTACATTTATTCCTAGGTATTTTATTGCTTTTGGTGCAATTGTAAATGGGATTTTTTTTTAAATTTCATTTTCTTGTTGCTTCATTATAGCATATACGAATGCAACAGATTTCTGTAGATTGATTTTGTGTCCTTCAACTTTACTGAATTCATTTATCAGTTCTGGTAGTTTTTTGGTGGAGTGTTTTGCACTTTCCATATAGAGTATCACGTCACATGCAGATAGTCAAAGTTTTACTTCTACCTTGTCTATTTGGATGCCTTTCACTTCCTTTTGTTGTCTAATTGCTGTGGCTATGCCATCCAGTACTATGTTGAATGAAAAGTGGTGAGAGTGGAAATCCTTGTCTCATTCCTGACCTTTTCCTTTAGGGGAAAAGTTTATTTTTTTCCCCATTGGGTATGATGTTAACTGTTGGTTTTTCATACATGGCCTTTATAATGTTGAGGGATGTTCCCTCTAGACCTACTTTCTTGAGGGTTTTATTATATTTTTAATCATGAATGGATGTTGTACTTTGTCAAATGCCTTTTCTGCATCTATTGAAATGATCATATGGCTTTTATCCTTTCTTTTACTGATGTGATGTATCATATCAATTGATTTGTGAATACTGAACTATGCTTGCATCCTGGGAATAAGTCCCACTTGACTGTGGTGAATGATTTTTTTCCATGCATTGTTGGATTTGATTTGCTAGTATTTTGTTGAGGATTTTTGCATCTATGTTCATCAGAGATATTGGCCTGTAGTTCTCTTTTTTTGTGGTGTCTTTATTTAGTTTTGGTATGAGGGTACTGCTGGCCTTATAGAATGAATTTGGAATTTTCCTTCCTCTTACTTTTTTTGAAATAGTTTGAGAAGAATAGGTATTAACTCTTCTTTAAATGTTTGGTAGAATTAGCCAGTGAAACTGTCTGGTCCTGGACTTAGAAATAGCTCACATTCTTAATTGGTGAGCTACACTGCCTCTGACCCAGACTGACTGTCCCTGTGACAGCAGTGGTGTGCACAATAGTTTGGTGTGAACAGGCCTGGGGGCAGGGAGAGCAGCGAGGAGTTGGGGGCAAGAGGCCAGGTTAGGGATATTGAGGACCTGACCATGGGCAGTAATAGAGGAGTTGAGAAAGAGGTGACTAGCAGTTTGGAGGCAGGAATGGACTTGGTGATATTTTAACTTGAGCTTCTGAGGTGATAACCTTTTTCTGCAGACCCACACAGATGAAGTTGTATTAGTCAAAGGCCATCTTTAGAGTTCACCTTCAGGGCTGCCTGGGTGGCTCAGTCGGTTGAGCATCTGACTCTTGATTTCACCTTGAGTCATGATTTCACAGTTTGTGGATTTTAGCACTGCATTGGGCTCTGCACTGAAGGTGCAGAGCCTGCTTGGGATTCTCTCTCTCTCTCCCTCACTCTCTCTGCCCTTTCTTGCTCACACACTCTCTCTTAGAAATGAAGGAGTAAACATTTTAAAAAATAGAGTTAACCTTCACTCTAGTTTTTGAGTCCAGAGAATCGGTGGCAATTATTGTTTTCATCCTTTCTGGACCCCTTTTCCTCTTTCTTTGTGTAATAGATCAGCCTGCTTGGCCACCACGGTGAGCATGTGACCCAAGTCAGCCAATCAGAGTCCTTTTCTGAGACTCTCTTAATCAGTGGTGTTGGGAGGAACTCTGTTTCCTCCTCCCTAGTGAAGCCATAAGAATGCAAGCACTGCTTCTGCCTTCCCTTGGCATAGCCCTGTGCCACCTGTGGCTACAGCCAGGCCTCCCATCCCACCTAGGGGTCCAAACCCTCACAGAAACTTGGGAGTCCTGCTTTAGGTCACCCTGTCTCTCATATGATTTGTCATATGATTTGTCACCAAGTCCCTTACATTTTACCTCCTCAATACTTATTGAACTCACTACTCCTTCTTTCTTTCCCTCACATGAGTGCAGACCCTTGTTAACTGTCTTGGAGAGCTGTAGTCACCTTCAAACTTCTCTCCCTTCTAACTCCCTATGATACATCCTCTATTCAGTAGATGAGGTCTCTGATAAGTCACATAGATCTGATCATAAGCGACATCTGTGATCCAGCATGTTAGACTTCTCACATTCCAGGCCTTTGTCATACTCTTTCTCTTCCTGGTATGGCAATGAATGGAGTTGCCCTGCAAAATTCTACTTCTACTTCTTCCATCCCTGATTCAAACATGGCTGTATCTTGAACTCCTCTGACTGGCAGGCCAGGACTTTTCCTTAGAATTTCCACCTGTGTGATATTCACTGATAGTTTGGTTTATTTCCTTCCAGTCTTTTTTGTTTGTTTGTTTTTTAAGGTAATTAAGTTGTATTGTGCTACAGTTTTGTGTTCCTCTTTCTCACTTCACGATCTTTCATTGGCATCTCTCTACACCATGAGAAATACTTTGTAAACCATAATGTTGAATGGTGACCTGACCATCTGCCTGGATGTCCTATGCATTTAGGACCTAAGCATCTCCAAGTTCTCCAGCCTTGTGTAATCACCTTTAACAGACAAATAGCCCTAGTCTGACATCTCATATCAGTGTACAGAGGAAGGCTAGAGCCCTCTCTGAGTTCACAATTCTTTTTTTAAAAGTTTTTATTTTAATTCCAGTTAGTTAACATGGTGTTCTATTAGTTTCAGGCATACAATATAGTGATTCAACACTTCCATACATTACCCAGTGCTCATCACAGCAAATGCGCTCTTTAAACCCCATCACCTATTTAACCCATCCTCCCACCCACCTATCCTCTGGTAGCTATCAGTTTGTGCTCTATAGTTAAGAGTCTGTTTCTTGGTTTGCCTCTTTCTCCCCATGATCATTTATTTTGTTTCTTAAATTCCACTTATGAGTGAAATCATATGGTATTTGTCTTTCTCTAACTGACTTATTTTGCTTAACATTGTACTCTCTAGCTCCATCCATATTGTTGCAAAGGACAGGATTTCATCATTTTAATGGCTGCATGATATTCCTCTGTGTGTGTGTGTGTGTGTGTGTGTGTGTGTGTGTGTATCTCACATCTCCTTTATCCATTCATCAATTGATGGATGCTTGGGCTGCTTCCATATCTTGGCTATTGTAAATAGTGTTGCTATAGATATAGGGGTGCATGTATTCCTTTGAATTGGTGTTCTTGGATTCTTTGTGTAGATACCTGGTAATACAACTGCTGGATCATAGGGTAACTTTATCTTTTTGAAGAACCTCTATACTGTTTTCCACAGTGGCTGCACCACTTTGCATTCCCACCAACACTTCACTAGTGTTCCTTTTTTCCCACATCCTCACCAACACCTGTTGTTTCTAGTGTTTCTGCATTCACAATTCTACTGTCCCTGGGATCCTGTCCTTCGGCTTATCCTCAGTCACCTGCAGCCCCTGCCCACTACTTTGGGATTTTCCCTGTCCCCTGTGACACTCTCATCTCCGTTTCTCCCTCTGTGCTACTGCAGCCATTTCTGTGCCCCTAGGTCCACATTTGGACAATAGCCTCTGTCTCAATTTTCCAACACACAGCTGAAGCTAACCTGTTATGGTTTACCAACTTGCTCAGTGACTGCAATGCAACACAGAGTTCCTCTTCCCAAATGTCAGCTCATCGCAACCACCTTCAAGATTTGACATATTCATGTTCCACCTATCCTGGTATTTACTCTAAAGTGAGTCTATCAATAGACCCAACTACCTTTTTGAACCTGAGCTTCATCCTAAATGAGAATTAAGCTTCCTTTTCCTCCATGTACCACCTAAAATCCTCTTATGTACGGAAGTCGTGTTGGGGTAACACTGGCATGGGAAATTACAACTGGTAGCATCCTTGTTGCTCTGAGACTCTCTGCCCTTTCCCAGGGCTCACTGCTGGCGGTCAGGGTCTTTAATCCAGACTGCCATGGCATTGCTGGGACCCTGTCCTCCTCAAACCCAAGACTCTTTTCTTCTGTCCTTTCTATTCCCATGCCAGGGCTGTCATGGACCCCCACCACACCTGCCCCCATGCTGTGTCAAAGTCTGGCCAATGGAAGCTGAAAATCATTTACCATCACAAGAGATTCAGCAGAGATGCGGCCCAGACCACAATGAAGCCAGCCTTTTACATTATTAAACAGAATTCCTACCAGGGCTGCTTATATAATCTGCATATGGAGTCAGGGCCTCCCCAAGACAATGAATAGGTACTTGAGGTACATCTGCATGACCAAGAAGCCTGACTGCCTGTCCTGGTGGAACAAAGGCACTGTCTGCCCCCAGGACAAATTTCAGTGGCTCCCTTTAGAGATCCAGGCAACACCCCACAGGCAATTAAAAAAAAAAGAAATAGTGGTTTTGTCTCCTGCCTCCAGCCTTTGAGGATTCAGAAATGTTAACGTCCAGTCTCAGAAGCCACAGTCATGCAGTTTTAATGCTTCCCCTATTCAATCCAGTTATTTGCTTTTATAAATAACATCTAGGGTGGGGGACATTGTGGGCATAAATTTTTGCTCACATCTACAATGATGTCTTTGGGACAAATACCTAGAAGTGGGATTTCTGGGTCACACAATGTGCACTTTTAAAAAGCTTCTTGTATCTCTTGTTACATTGCCCTTCCAAAAGGCCAGAGTAATTTGGGGCTGTCACCCCCATGCCCCTCTGCGCAGTGTGCACTGGGGCGGTTCTCACAAAACCCTCCACAACATCAAGTGTTATCATTTTTAATCCCTGCTAATTTGATAGGCCAAATATGGTATCTCATAGTTGCTTTAATTTGCATTTCTTTGCGTTCTACTGGGGCTGAACATCTTTTCATATGTTTATTGGCCATTATTTTGTGAATTGTCTGTTCACTGGGGCCTTGTTTTCTTCCTCTTCAGTCTCTTTCAAAGCCCAGGGCTAGCCATGAATTAAACACACCAGACATTATTTTTAATTAATCTTCCTTAAACACAGCTCTGATCAGGTTACTTCCCTACTTACAAAACCTCTGATGGCTCATTACTGCCTATAAGATGAAGTCCAAATTCTTTAGCCTGGCTTTCATCAAGACTGGTCACAGTCTGGCTCCGACCTGTCTTATCTCCCACCACTGGTTCTCACACCCAAGCACTCAGCCTCAGTCACTGCGGACTACCTACTGGCCCCCCCACCTGTTCCCTTAGGCAGCCTTAGACTCACAGCTCAAATGTTCACTTTCTGTGCCCATGTTTCCTACTAGCCCCAGGTCAGATGGCTTCACCCATTCTCTCTGCTCCTGTAGATGGCACTTGGTACAGATTGCTGTTGTAGCACAGGTTTGCATGTCTGGTTCTTTCTCTCCCTGTTTGGACTGTGAGCTCTTTGGTAGGGTGAAGGCAGGGATCACATCTCTTTCCTCTCAGGGTTTTACAACTTGAAGGGTAGGATGTGGGATCGGGGGGCGGGGGAGTGTAGCCACCATGTATTGACACCTCTCACAGGCTAGGCACTGTGCTAGATGTGTCTCACTGACACACATGTAATGGAAGAAAGACATTGTTTTAACCCAAGTGACTGTAGTGATTTCTGGCATCCAAGGAAATCAAGGAAAGTTCACACAGGGTGTGTGAGGGGGGATAAATTTCAAAACTGCTGCCTTCTCTAGGGCAAAGAGAAAGGGTAAGAGAGAAAGGAGGTGGTCCAGTGTTACGAGTTAGAAGTGTACAAAGGCAGTCTTGGAGCTGTGCGGGGCAGGGGCTGGAGAAAGTCAATTTGCTCAGTATAATGAAGTGAGAAGGAAGGAATATATATATATATAACATATTATATATATTTATATATATATATATATATATGTATATATATTAGTTGTCAGAGAGTAGTAAAGGAATGAAGAGTGGAGAGTGGGCATAGCAGGGAACTTAAAAAAAAAAAAGCCTCTC
Source organism: Panthera tigris (assembly GCF_018350195.1). Taxonomy (NCBI): domain Eukaryota; kingdom Metazoa; phylum Chordata; class Mammalia; order Carnivora; family Felidae; genus Panthera; species Panthera tigris. The sequence goes on along the minus strand of NC_056677.1, from coordinate 56,038,026 downwards.
CCTCTTATCCAGCCTTTAGTCAAGTTTGCCACACATGCGCACACACACACGCACACACACACCCTGGCAGCTGATGACAGAACCTATGGGGCAGTGGGGCAGTGATGCAATGTGTAGATGAACCTCTTCCAGGACAACAGACTAAGAGCCAAAAAGCTCTAGGACAAGAAGCCTATGTGCCAGGGTCCCACTGGGATCGATGTACATTTTCCCCATGAACTGACACTTAAGTACTTTCATTTGAATCTCAAAGAAAGATTATCTAATTTGATACAGGGATACTCAAACGTCACTTCTAGTGCCCCCAAGAACCCCATGTTGTAAGCATTCTTAACATCTTACAGATGTGAAATCAAGGTCAGGGAGGTAAAGTTATTGGCTGGTGCTCCGGCAGCTAGGAAGCAGCAGCCTGGGGTGCCCGATACCATAGTTGGTGTTCGTTTCTGTGTACCTTGGCATTGGCACCTATCACAGTGCCTGGCATACAGTTGATATACAATATATGCTTGCTGACTTAATTCAGTGTGTTGTAATCAGCATTTTCCTAAGCATCAATTGTGTTCCTAGGTGTGAGCTAGGTGTTGAGGGGTTTGGTGGTAGAACTGGGGGAAGCTACAGAAGCAATAAGGCGTGCTTCCTGTCCTAACTTTTATAATGTAACATGTGCGGCACCTGGGTGGCTCAGTCGGTTGAGCCTCTGACTTCGGCTCAGGTCATGATTTCACGGTTTGTTGGTTTGAGCCCTGCATTGGGTTCTGTGCTGACAGCTCAGAACCTGGAGCCTGCTTCAGATTCTGTGTCTCCCTCTCTCTGCCCCTCCCCTGCTCCCACTCCGTCTCTCTCTCAAAAGTAAATAAACAGGCAATATTGCATATGTAAATGGCAAGTGGACAATCCCAAGCAGCAATAATAATAAGCTAACATTTATTGAGTATTATAAACTGGGTGCTGTTCCAAGTGCATTTTATGGATTATCCCATTTAACCCTTATTATAATCCCACGAGAGAGAAACTGGGTCACAGAGAAGGCCAGAAACTTGCCTAAGGTCACACAGCCAATGAACAGCTAAGCCAGAATTCAAATCCAGGTAGCCTAACTATAGTTCCACACTTCCAACCTCTTAAACTCCATGCTATGTTGCCTCCCTGAGCATCCTAGCTGGGTGCAGGTACCTGATGTTGAAGGCTAAAGGTGACAGGAAGTTGGAGTGGACTGAGGTGGCCATGGAAAGCTTGGCCAGCTTGGTGGGACTTCAACTGGGCCTTGAAGAATAGGGAGGCTTGGGACACAAAGGTCAGGGACAGTTACCCCAAGCAGAGGATAAGTGTGAGGAGAGACTGGGTATTGCAGAACTGGAGCTGACATATTTGGTGTGGCCCAGTAAAAAAATTTACTTAAAAAAAATTTGGGGGCACCTGGGTGGCTCAGTCGTTTGAGCATCTGGTTTTGGCTCAGGTCATGATCTCACGGTTTGTGAGTTCAAGCCCCACGTTGGGCTCTGTGCTGACAGCTCAGAGCCTAGAGCTTGTTTCAGATTCTGTGTTTCACTCTCTCTCTGCTCCTCCTCTGCTCGTGCACTCTCTCTCTCTCTCTCTCTCTCTCTCAAAAATAAATAATCATAAAAAATTTTTAAAAATCTGAATGATCTGCTGACATTGAAAAACCTACATGTTTCACCTTTAAGTTTTGGATTTCTGGCTTCTCTCAGTATATTGCTCAGGATCTAGTAACATTGGGCTCTTGTTCCCACATGGGCACAAATAGTAGGAGTTGAAGAGTGTTGCCCTTTGTAAACATAAACAGGGCGTGTCCTCTCTAGTTCTCCACATTCCTCACCACTCCTGATTGTATCACCAACTCAGGTGACTTAATTTCCTTCCCTTCCCTTCCCTTCACAGATCATGCCAGCAAGTGAGTTTTGACCTCCATATAGATCAAGATTGTTGGGGAACAGTGAGAAGCCCTGGTACTCAACAAAAGTCAAGGGCCTGGAGAGACAGGTTTCCCTCAGGAGCCATGGGTTCAAGGTTAGAAAGGTCAGTTAGAGTCAGTTGAGCACGATCGTGTCACCCAGGCTAAAGAATCTGAGACTTTACCAACAGGCACTGGTGAGTTGGGAAGTAATGCTGAGAAGGAGCAAGGCCACCTGGGAGGCAGCTGTTAGGATGACCTAGATAGAGGTGGAAGGAAATCCTATGGAACAGGAGATATTACCAGTGAAGACTCACCAGTCTGCAGACTGTAATCAAGCAATGGGCTGGAGCATGTGGGAAGGGAAAACAAGGACAGGAAGGATTCATGGTGACAGAAGCTTGTTGGATTGAGAGAAGCGTGGTGCCAGGAGCAGAAATTGGAGGAGATGAGTGGTGGAAGGGACATTCAAGATGTGCTGAATTTAGTTTAGATGTGCTGAATTTAAGGTGGTAGAGAAAATTCCAGATGAAGATATCCACCAGATAGTGGAGGGAGTGGGACTGGACCTTGGCAAAGTGGGTGGAGCTGGAGAAAATTTTGAAAAAGCCTGTTTTATAGGGGCAATGTCAAGCCAAGGGACTAGAATGTGTTATAAGACAGGAACAGTGTGCCAAAGCCAGAACCTCATTGTGGGGGCTGAGGGGCTGTGATGAGTCAGTGAACAGAGAGGAGGAGGAAACAGAAAAGTTAGTGTGTGTGTGGGGGAGGGCATAGCTAGAACAGCCAGAAGACAATCAAGACAATGAGCTTCATGGAAGCCAAGGGAAGAGTTTTGGGAAGGAGCTTGTTGTGTCCATAGGGGCCAGAGGCCCAGAAGATGTGGATGGAGAAGTTACCAATGGATTGGATGATTTCTAAGTACAGCCTCACCCAACCTCATGGTAGGGAGATGATCCCTTTCCATCTCTTCAACCCTCTTAAAAACCAGCAGGTCCTCCTTGGGTTGGGGGAGGAGGGACAGGAATGATGGGGGATGTGCTCCAAAGGTTTGCATGGCAGAAAGCAGCTTCTTTCAGAGTCACATAGATTTGGCCTCTGCAGGGCAACCAGAGCCCTCTCTCAAAGCGGGAGAGGGAGAGCTGAATAGTTCTGGGGACAAGCTCTGCTGGCCAGAGCCCAGAGTTTCTCTGGACTGGCTACAAAGAAGAATCACCTGGGGAACTTTTCCAAAATAGGAAATGTCCAGGCCCCACCCCAGACCAATTAAGTCAGATCCTTGGGAACTCTGGGTGTGAGGCCTGAGCATTTCTATTTTGGGAAAGGTTTCCAGTTGATTCTAATGTGCAGCCAGAGTTGAGAACCAGTGATCTAAGTGGCCACTAGAATAACATTTGGCCCAGTGCTCCAGCAATTGGCAGTGGAATAGGCAGAGGGGGAGGAAGCCTCCTGTGTGTCACACCCTCTCCTTGCAACAGGCACGGAGGGGGTCCCATCCCCATCTCTAGTCACTGACTCTGCAGTAGTCCCCTTTTATCCTCAGGGGTATGGTCCAAGACCCCCTGTGGATGCCTGAAACTGCGAAGTGCCAAACCCTATATATACTATTTTTTTCCCTATACATATATACCTATGATAAAGTTTAATTTATAAATTCAGCACAGTAAGAGATTGACAACAATAGCTAATAATAAAATAGAACAATCACAACAATATACTGTGATAAAAGTTATGAGAATGTGGTTTCTCGTTCTCTCCCTCTCAAACCATCTTATTGTACTATACTCACCTTTCTTGTGCTGATGTGAGATGATAAAATGCCTACATGATGGGATGAAGTGAGGTGACTGACATAAGCACTGTGATGTAATGGTAGGCTACTACTGACCTTCTAATGCTACATAAGAAGGAGGACCACTTGCTTCTGGACCACGGTTGACCACAGGTCACTGAAACCATGGAAAGCAAGACTGTGGATAAGGGGGGATAACTGCACTTATAATACTTCCTTTATTCCTCAGTTACACGTGCCTATTTGAAATCATATGTCACAGAAGGGATATGTGAATTTGGAGAACGTTTTTGGCTCCTCAGCAGATTCACATACACTTGTGACCTCAGGGTTGCTGTCAACAGTGGGGTTTAGAGTCCTCTTACACAGTTTCCCAGAGCACACCCATTCTGCTCCTGTAGGAGACACTGGAGGTTTAGGACATTTCATATCCAGTGTATCATGCTGTCACTGGACATTTGTTTTATTATGAAATATTTCAGACAAGCAGACAAGATGCAAGAAAAAATGAGTACCAAACACCTGTGTACCTACCACCCAGCTTTGTCAAATCTTAATGTTATTCCCCATTGTTTCACATCTTATTTTAGGAATAAAACAATCCAGATAGAGATGAGGGAACTTATGTACTCCTCTCCTGTCCCATGCCCCTTCCTTCCACCCTCCCCAGTGGAAACCGCTCTCTTGAATCTAGTGTGCCTCATTCCCATGCATGCTTTTACTACACATTTGTTATCAGCTCCATTTTGGACGGGAGGAGAGTGAGGCTTAGGAAAGTGAGGGGAACTTGCCTGAGTCATACAAATCAACAGTAGGTAGTACAGCCAGAAGCCCCAGGATAAGGTACCGGGCAGTCACCTCCCAGCATGCTGGCCCTGCAGTGCCCCCATCTGGGTACCTCCCACCCTATCATTCTGTCAACACCTCCTTTAGAGGCAGGGCCAGGCCAGACCAGGCCCAGCACAGCCTGGAACCAAGCAGAAATTGTGGCCTTCTCCTCACATCTCCCGGTTCCTGTCCTGCTAACAGGCCAGGCTCCTGCCAACCCCTCCTCTGTTTCCTTTCTGGGCCACCACTCAGCCCAGCTCTACCCCACCTCCAAGCCCCAAGCAAAGGGCCTGTCTGTGCAGCCGATTTCCACACTAGGTCACTGGGGGCTGGAGGGAGGCAGGCAGGGGGCCTGTAATTCTGTTCTGTGGGTCCTCCTGGCTTAATTAGCATGCTGCCTGAAGCAGCAGGCCAGAAGTGGTGGGCAGGCTCCGAGACACTCCCCCTGGGCCACAAACCATCGCCTGCCTCCTCCTCCCCCTCCCCTCCCCTCTCCTTGCCAGCAACAGAGAAAGCCTGTGTGCAGTGGAAGGAAGGTGGTGGCAACACCTCCATCTCTGTGCTGAGGAATTGGGTGGGGAGAGACCTGCAGCACATGCATAAACACAGGGAGATAATTGCTCCCCTTACATGTGAGGGAAATGGAGGGCCAGGGAGGAAATGGCTCTTCTCTAAGAAACTACCTATATGCTGCCATGAGTTATTCCAGCTAATCCCCACGGCCACCCCATGTGGGAGAGGGAACAACGTCCTTGGTGCAGAGGAGAAACTGAGGCTAGGAGAGGTGGAGACGGGCCCCAGGCACATAGCTACCAAGTGGGAGGAGGAATTTGAACCCAGGTCCACCTGTCTCCAAGTGCCTTGCCAAGAACCCAACCTGCATCCACAAACCTCCCCCTTTCCCTTTTCCTCCTCGTTTCCTCCAAGAACCAGCTCCCACTCAGGAGGATTCAGGCCGAAAGCTCCCTCCTCCCAGCCCCAAACCCACCCTGGGGCCTGCTCCATCCAGAGACTCCCACCTGATTCTATCTGGGCCCCCAGGGACCTGAGGCTGCAGGTCTCAAGGCCAGCCCAGGGTGCCTGAAAGCATGCATAATAATGAAAGCCAGAATACAGTTGTTATTTACAGAGAACTTAGCATGTGCCAGACACTAGGTGAAGAACTTGGCACACATTTACTGTTTGGTCTTCATGACAACACCACATAGACACTATGATTTCCCCACTTGAAGAGCAAGGAACTGAAACACAGAGAAGTAAAAGAACTCGGTCTAGGTTTATCAGGCAGCTGGGCTCCAAAAGCCATGTGCTCTGAAGGTCCCTGGAGGACAGGGCTGGGTGGTGAGGAGGAGGAGATTGTGGTAGCCCCAGAAACAGGTTTAAGGGAGAGGGATGGTCATGGGACAGAACTTCAGATGTCTCTTGGCTCCAGAGGGAAGCCCTCCAGGTATGACGGGGCTCCTGCTCTGACCCTGTGGTGTGTCTGCCAGCTAGCTCCTTCCAGAAGTACTGCCAAACCAGTCCCTTGGGGCCAGTGGTATTTGAAGCCATCTGCAGCATGTCCTTCTCAAGGAGCTCATGCTGTGGGAGTGAGATGTAGCTCAAGCCTCAGTCCCCTACCTGATAGGGACAGAGCCTAGGGGAGGCCCAGTAGGTGGTAAGTTCTGCAGTGAGACCCTAGGTTGCAGGCTCCACTCCTGAACCTTCTCTCCATATCTGGGCCTAAGGCCTCCAGACTCTTAGAGAAAAATTGCTAAAATCAAATTGCAATTAACAGAGGCAATTATCCACCTATTAGAAAATGTCCCCTGAGCCAGGCCTATGCCGTGAGCTGCCTATAGCTCCCCACGGGAGACCCCAGAGCAGGGCAGCAGCCAGGGGTTAGGAGGAGGGAGGCAGCAGCCTAAGATGGAGGTGGAGGACTGGGGGTTGCTGTGAAAGGCCCTAAGGGGAGCCAGTAGAAGGCTGGATTTACACTGTTGCCTGGGGAGGGAGCCCTAGATCTGAGCACTGGCTGGACACTGCAGGCCCTCCTTTCCCAGCCCTCTCTGGCTCAACATCTCCATTAGGCCTGCCTAGAGGGCAGACCTGGGGCAGTTTGTGTGTGTGGAAGAACAAAGGAAAGAAAAATCATGCAATGACCCTCCAGGGAAGGATGATAACATTTTTACTTGAAAAGTACCAGAGAACAGATCATCTTATGCAAATTATATGCAAATAACACTCCAGTTGTTCCTCTCTGAGCACTACCCAGAGTTCTTCCTTCCAGCACTTTCCTTGACTGAGTTTGATGGGGGGTGCGGAAGGGAGGGCTCATCGAAATCTGGGTTTAGAGGGAATCCTGCCTGGAACTGAGTTGGAGAAGGTGACCTCTTAACTTTCTGTCCAATGTCTGTCCACTCTAAGCCTTGCTGCATTTGTATAAACCCTATAGAAACCTTGCTGCCTCCTGGCTGGACTGCACCTAGAACTCGAAGCCAATGGGGGCTTATCTGCTGCTTAAGATGGTCTATGTCACTGGGACCTTCCATTTGCAGAAGGAAATTTGAGGCAGGCTGGGTAGAACAGAAAGAACAGCACTGGACCAAGAATGAAGAAACCAGCTGAGGGCTCTCAAATCTCTCTCTCCAGCTCATAGCTCACTGCTGGGCTCCGAATGCAATCATTCTAGAACTGGATGACCTGCAACTCACCATGACCATGTTTGTTCCTCTGTTTCTGTCTCAGGGCCTGGCTGCCTCATCCATCCAGTTGACCAAGCCAGAGCCTGGGAATCATCCTTGACCCCCACGCATCCTTTGCATTGAATCCTTCCTGTCTAATCTACTACCTGCCAGTCTTGGGAGATTTGTCCTCTCTTCTCTGTCCCTTGGGCCACAGCTATAGTTATTTATCACCTCTTCCTTGACCTATTCCAGAGGTCTGTCTGGGCTCCTGCCTCCAAGTCAGCCTGTCAGATGTGCCCCCCACCCCACTGTCACAGGAACTGACCATGTTGAAAACTCTCAGCGGCTCCCTGGGCTCAGCAAATGCAATCCAGACCTGTTGGACTCACACAAAAGACCTTGAAGGCACAGGCTGCAAGTTCACCTCCCACACTGTCTCCCATGTCCTCTGTGCTTCCCCACATGCTGTCTCTCACCACCCACCAAACATCCATATTGTGCAAAGACTTCCCAACCTTGATGAGCTGTTCCTTCCCTAAAACATCTTCCCCTCTTTCCCTTCCTCACCCCAGTGAAATTGTATTTTTCCTTCATGAAACACTTTGTCTGGAAGGCATTCACTGCCTGCCAGCATCCCCCCCACACACACACACACTTCACACACACACACCCTCCTGGCTGTCATTGCATTTCTCCCTCATCAGTTTTCCCTCAACATTTTCCCATAACAGAAATTAATTCATATTTTATCCCCAGCATCTAATAGGTGATAAATGAATGAATAAAGAAATATGAATGGATCAGTTGGTAAGGGAAGTGAGCCAGGGTTTGATTCCTGGCTCTGCCATGAGTGGGTCACTTCTCTGAGCCTCAGGCTCCTTAACTGTAAATTGGGAAAGCAATACCCACCTCATTGTGAGGATTCACCCAGACAAGCCATGGAAAGTCACCTAGAGCCACTCCTGGGATCTCGGAAATGCTAAAACAAACAAACAAACAAACAAACAAACCAGGTGAATCTGTCCAAAGTGAGAATTGGATTCAAGAACATGGGTCTTCTTAGCTAGCATGGCCCAATGGCCACATCCTCTATGGTCCTTGCTCTGGGGTTGACTCAGCCCTAGATTCAGCCTCCATTCTTGAGGGCTCTCTGGAACCCCACTGCCAAGTTGGTCACAAGTGCAAATACATGTCCCCTAGAGGAAGGCCTGTCACACCTTCCCAGACCTCACTGGCACTGAGGGGAGGCTTGCTTAGGGCTTCTGCCCCACATGTAGCCAAAAGTCCTGTAAGTGAGAGGCATGTAAAAAGGGGGAAGGGGCAGGAACTCAAGGATCCAATCCCAGCTCTGCCAACAGACACCTACATTAATGTGGGGTCTCTCTGGACTAAATTTCTGCATCCCTCATATGGGGGTGGTAGTATACACATGCTATTATAAGTTCATTGTAATAATTGAATGAAATACTGTATGCAGCATGGCTTGTACAACACCTGACACACAGGAATAATGGCAGTTAGTATTTAATGAGTACTTACTGTGGGCATAACATGAAATGCTTTGCATGAGTTTGTTCATTTAATTCTCACAGAAACTCTGTAAGACAGATACTATTATTATCACCTCCCTTTGATAGATGTGAAAGTTAAGGCACAGAGAGGTGAAGCTATTTGTTTCACACAGCTTGTAAGTGGATATAACAGCATTATTGAGATATAATTCACATATCTTACAATTCACCCACTTGAAATATGCAAGTCAATATTTTTCAGTGCTTTTACAAGGCAGAGCTAGATTTTGAACTCAACTGTGATTTGAGATCCTGCTTGCATAACCTCTCCTCTACATACACACAAAAGATCATAGTCTTTCTATGTAAATGAGTACCCTTTCCCATGGGCTTTGATTCCCCTCTGCACCCTCAACTGCAATCTCTGCCTTCTTCTGACATAGTCCCCACTCTTCCTGTCTTTCCAAGAGCTGGGGGCTAAGCAGTTGGGCCCTGAGTCAGAGGGCTGGACAGGGTGACCTTAGGAAATGGCCATAGGGCCCCTGGTGGCTGAGATGGAATCAGGTGTGAGGAAGCACCCTGAGTTGAGAGTCTCTGGATGGAGCAGGCTCCAGGGTAGCGTTGTGGCTGGGACAGGGGAAGCTTTTGGTCCTGTGTGGATCCCTGGGGCTAGCCTGTTAGCTCCCAAATGTCCACCCCAGTATTCACTTCGGATCTCAGGGCCAGCCCAGGGTGTCTGAAAGCATGGATAATAATGAACTCCAGAATACCACTTAAGATGACTGGAACAGACAGTACAGATGTAGACATTCAGAGAAGCTAGAAGGCAGGGAAAGTGTACTTTAGGTTGAGGAAAGAGCATGGACAAAGTTGGGTATGTAATTGACAGGAGACTTTTCATTTGCCCTGATAAAAATTGTGGTTGGTTTACATCATTATATTTCAAACCCTAACGTTTATAGCTTTTCAATAGGTAATATAGTCTCACAGTGCAACAATTTAAAGGTAGAGGGCAAATAGGTTAACATAGACAGCAAATACACTTACATATTCTTTCCCTCCTTTATTTTATTTAATGATATATTATAGCTACCATTCTGCATTTTGCTGTTTTACCAGACATTGCATCTTGGAGACTGTTCCACATTAGTACCTAAAGTGCTTCCTCATTTTTTTGTTGTCCAAGGTGAATAAGGCTCTAATTGATGGGCCTGTAGGTTATTTCCAATCATTTGCAATCACAAACAATTTTGTGATAAATAATCTGTTTATATGTCATTTCTAGATTGTGCATGCATAGCAGTAGGATAAATTCCTAGAAGTAGAACCTGTGGGTCAAATCTGTCAGTGATGAGTTTGGAGCAGAGAAGTGACATGCTTAGGACTGTGCTTGGAAAGATCCCTCTGGTGGTAGCTTTGGGAAGGCATCAGCAGGAGTAAGACAGGAGACGGGTTGTCCATTCTTCCATCTGTTGACCCAGTGACTATTTATCTGGTGCACCTGGGCACTTCGCTGGTCATCAAGCAGACTGGACCCTGCTCTCAAGCAGCTTATAGTTGAATGGAGAAGCTGGGAGGCAAGAGATGCTAGCAGTCTGGACAATGGCAATGGAAGTGAGGAGGGACGAGGTGGGGGGATGCTTTAAAGAAAGCCACAATAAGGCACTGCACCAGGAGTCAAACAGATATAGTCGGCGCTGCGCACTGGAGAAACCACTCTGGCAGCCAGCAAGAGAGAGGTTAGAGCTGCCAAGAGGGAAGGCAGGGGAGGAGCGGCAGAGCACAGTGAGTCCCATCTGTGTGTGTGTGTGTGTGTGTGTGTGTGTGTTTTGGAAACAGACTGCTTGCATTGGAATCCCAGCTCTGCCTTCTACTAGGTATAAGCTCTTGGCCAAGGGACTTCACTGCTCTGGGCTTCAGTCTCTCCCATCTGTAAAATGGAGCCAATAATAGTACAGGTCTCAGGGGGTTGTTGGTGGGAAGATTAAGTGAGGCAAATGTATGTAAATGTTTAGCATAGAACCTGGCATAGCTAAAGCTTACAGTAGAAGACAGGTAGTGTTGTTGGTGTTTTGGTATAGGAGTAGTGGTAGTGAAAGGCAAAAAACAGGAAAGATAGGAGTTGAGATGGGCAAGGCTTGGTGTTTTCATTGAGTGACTGTATGTGAGGGTAAGGAGGGGAGGAGAGTGGGGATCCTGTCCCAATTAGGCAGCTGGCAGGGATTCTAAGCAACAGACCCAGAGATGGGGAAAACCAGAGGGCTCTGGCAATTACCCCCAGTGCCCAGCACTCACCTGGAACTTGGGACCTGGGCAAGCAAGAGTTCTTCTATGAGAAGCTAAGGGAGAAGAGTCTATAAGAAGGTGAACCCCAGTCCATCTGTCTGCTGTCTGCCAGACTATGCTTGGCAGCACCCTGCTCTGTGCTCACATGCTTTTCAGCATGTGCCTCAGAAAGGCCGAGAGTCCTCATTGCTAAGGCTGCTGGGAGTTGGGGTATAGCTGAACAGCTCTACCCTGTCCCCCTCCTTCACTGCACTTTGTCTCCCCTCCAGTAGCCCAAGATGGGAGGCCTAGGCTAAGGTGGAGAAGCCCTATCGGAACATGTCTGCCCTGACCATGCAGGATTCACAGAGACCCAGTTGGCTCCTGGCTGCCCACTCAGCAGGGATAAGGGGGATGATAGGGCAAGGGATATGGGCAAGGGATAGGAACACACATTTCAAAGTTGCTAGTCTGAACGCTGGGTTGGAAGACTTACTGTGTAAGGAGGTAGAAGGAGAGAATGTCAGGTGAGGATCATTGGGGAGAATGGAGAGTCATTGTAAGACTATAAGGAGAGAGGTGGTAGGGGAGTAGAATCAAAGGAGACAGGGGCCTGAAGAATTCATCCCACAAGCTTGGAGGCAACTAGATGACATTTCTGTGAATGTTGAAGGTTGCTCCAGCTATGTGTTCCCTGCGTACTCCTTTCCTACTGGTGCTTTGGATCTCCAAGGTGTCCTCACTCCTTCTGCTGGCCATCTGCTTGTCAAAGGCCAGCCAAGGTGCTGCTGGGCCTGCAGCATGCACTGTAGGGTGCTTGTCCCAAGGGTGTTGACAGGTCTTTGGGGTTCTGAGTCAGCCAAAGAGGTTAGAGGAACCCTAGGATCAGCACCAATTATCCATGGAGCCTCTCCTGGTTCTCAGTGACCTCTGGTGACATGTTGCACAGTCTCACTGCTCTATGGAACCCATTGCACCTCTGGTTGGGCTCAGGCTGGAAATGAGCTTCTCCCCTCCTCCCCAAATCAGGCCCCTGAAGCCAGCAACGTTGTCACCAACATGCCATCTAGAGTGGCCTCCTTTCCTCAAGGCAGTCTCAGTGCCAGTTCTGAACCAACTGCCTTAGGAGCTTGGTTGGGGCCTTCTACCCACACAGCAGTCACTCCCCTTCCTATTCCTCCTTGGGTTTCTAGGTCAAGAAGCACTTTACTGGATAAAACTCTCCAGAGCTTGTAGCACTTACAAAGACAAATACAGTGTTCTTTCTGATGACAGAATGCATGGCTGGTAGGCTCTGGGGTAGAGCTGGAGGCAGGGGTAGGAGACATCTTAGCCCTTAGTTCCACTGAGGTCTCTCTTCCTCTTTGGGCTGCTTTGAAAAATCCCAGAAGGGCACACAAGAAAGTGGAGTGTGGATGTGGACCTCTTATCTCTCCAAGTGGTCTCAGTCCTAAGAGATGTCCAGCCTTCTTGTCACCCACTAGCCCAAGTCTCTGTTTCTACTCTGATTCTTCTCTCCACAGGTTTGTTGCCTTTACCTCAGGAAGGACAACTTAGAGAGCAGGGTCTCCACTCTGGCCAAGCAAATCCCATTCCTTGCCTGACCCTATGTTTGCTTCCCCCCAACCCAGAGTCTGCTGACTGGCCACCCACCACACCTCAGCCTATGTTCTGGGCCTTCTTCACATTCCTTATTACCTCAGTCTGCCCCACCAGCATCCTTAATGATTTCCAGTTGATCCCAGCCACATCCTCTTCCTGGGGCCCTGGCACAGACAGCAGGCCCTTCTCCAGTGTGCTTCATCAGAGCCTTAACCCCTGGTTGACTGAGTCTCTGGGCTCCAAGAAGCAACCAAAACAGGGAGCCAAAGAACCATAGAGACAAAATCTGACAGTGGTCAGACTTCTTTAAGGATAACTTGGGCTGCCCTGACCTCCTTCCCTGGAGCCAACACTCTGGAGAGGTGCCCTATGAAAGGTCTCTGGCTTGGAAAATCCTCCTGTACTTGCCCAACAAAGTGCCCTTGGCAAGCCTGCTCTACATCTCATCCCAAATCTTCTTGCTGCAGTGTTCAGCCCTCTTCCTTTTATTCTAGATAATGCTAAATTGGGAGGATGGGTTCTAAAGGCAGTCTACCTGGGTTCAAACCCCACCTTTGTCACTTGCTAGTTGTGTGACCCTGGACAAGATACTTTATCTCCCGATGGCTCTGTTTCCTCATCTGTGAAATGGGGATAATAAAAGGAACTATCTCATAGCATTGCTAAAGAGCTTATATAAATTCATCCACATGAGCTGCTTAATAAAACATTACCTGGCATAGACCACTCAATGTTAACATTTGGTGTGTTATTGTGGAGAGTGGGAGCTCTGTGAAGACAGGGACAATGTCTTTCTCATCCTTATACTCTCAACACCCAGCAGAGTTTTAGACACATCTAGATGCTCAGTGTATGTTTGGCACATAACAGAGTGAAGTGTACACAGGACTATCAGTTCCATGTGCCCCATCTCAGGGACTTGGGTGTTCTCCCCCAGTGAACCACAAAGGTGGGCACCAAGAAGAACCTCCATTCTCTTGCTGGAGGCCTGACCTCACCCCGACCTGTCAGCCTCTAGAGATCAGTGGCTCACTGGGCAATCCAGTAGGATCCATAGGGACTCTGGCCATCAACAATCAATTGACAGACACAGTGGCTCACACAAGCCACATCCTTGGTAGTGGCCGGTCTAGAGGAAGCCAAAGACTCAAGATACAGAGTATGGATACATGGGAAAAGCATGGGCTCAGCAGTGAGATTGACCAGGATTTGAATCTCAATTGCCTCTTACTGGCTAACTCGCCCAAAAAGTCATGCATCCTTTCAGCCTCAGTTTCCTTACTTGGGACATGAGAATAATCACCCCTTCTCTTAGAGTTTGGCAGAATTCAATGAGAAAACTGTGTCAAGCATGCAGCACAGTGTCTGGTGCAGAATTAGTGCCAAGGCAGTCACTGGAAGTTTCTGCCCTGCCCCGGGGCCCCGGAAGGGGGAGCACTGGCTGGAGTAAGGGAGGTATGTGTGGGGTCTATTGGATCTGGCCCTTCTGCCTACAGGGGTTTCCAGATGGTGATTCTGAGCAAGATCCAGGCCCAGGGGCCACAGCCAGGGCCTCCAGCTACCCATCCCCTACACCCTGGCATGGTGGGGTTCTTGGCCTCCCGCCACTGCCAACTATGTAAATAAACCAGCTTTTTGCTGGCTGGGAGCGAGACTGCCCTAAGTGACATTTCAAATTAGTTCTGCTATATTGGGCTTGAGCTCTGAAGGGCCTGGGCATTTTTCTTCCCTAGCTCATCTTTTTCTCTGTGAGGCAAGAGCTCTTAAAGCACACCCGGTGTGGGCAGAAGGCCAGGGCAGGGTGGGGGCAGGCCTTCTGAGGTGACCTGCTGAAGCACTTACTAGGCCCAGGGCCACAGCCTCCCTTCCTAAGGAGGTCAGGAGCCCTGCACCAGTGTGACGCCCCCCCCCCAACACCAGCCCTCTGCAGCTGCCATGGCAACCTAGTCTCCTTCCACAGGGTTCACACACCAGCTGGCAGGAATGCTGAACGGAAGGAGGGCTGCATTGTTGGCCGAGGAGAGGGGGCTGGGTGCTGGAGGGGGCACGTGAGGGGTGGGCCAGCTGCAGGCTTGGCAGAGCTGAAAGGGAGATGTGCTAGCCACATGGCCTGCCCAGCTCAGTCTGGGGCTTGGGCTGTGCCAGGAGATGAGACTATGGTAGGAGAAGACAACCAGGATCGTGGACACATGCCACTGTCTTTCTGGCAAAGCATTATGGCTTCTCTGCAGGGCTGAGGGCAGAGGGCAGTGGATTCAAGTCCTTTCTTTCTGGGCAAATCGCCTTACCCCACTTGGCCTCCATTTCTTCAGGCTTGAGGTCTGAGAATGTGAAAGAACTCAGGCTGTGGAGCTGGACAGAGCTGAGGGATGCTCTAGGCTCTCACACATATGCCATTTTACATCCCTGAGCCTCAGTTGCCTCCTCTATAAAATAGGAATACTAGTAGCACCCATTCCATGAACTCACTGAGAGCAAGTAATTAGACAATGAATGCAAAGCATGGCTCAAAGAGCCAGCACTTAGTAAAAGCTCAATAAGTGGCAACTATTATTATTATTATTATTGTTGTTGTTGTTGTTACTATTCTTTTTATTATATTACTCAAAGTGACAGTTTCTGTGCCTGTGTCCCCCATTAGACTGAGAGACCCTGATGGACAAGGACAGGGACTTATGTCTCTCTCCATCCCCAGCAGTTCAGAGGGGCCCAGAGAAGATTCTGGAGCAAGAAGTGGTGGGTAATGATGCATATACACCAGGAATGCTTTGGGCTAAATGGCTTCAAAAACTCCCTTGAGGCTTGGAAATTCTGTTTTAACTCCATAAGCCTCTAGAGTATGTAGGCCCTGGACCAAAACAGAAACAAAAACAAAAATGCAGGAAAAAAAAAGTATATATATATATACACACATGCTATATACATCTATAGATACACATTATTCACATATATGCATGTGTGTGTGTGTATTTATGAGGCCCCTGTCTATATAAATAATTTGAGTTACCCCAAATCAGCATGTTAGCACCATTTTGGCAACCTAATCTTTCTCATGATCCTACAAAAAAAAGTACTATACCAGCCAGCAGGAGTTATCTGCCTGCCAGATTGTCCTCCTGGAACTGGGCTCAGCCCCAGGACCCCAGGAAGACACCATAGGTGCAGTCCAGAAGCTCCTCAGGGCATCTGGTTGACTCTATGCATAGAGTAGCCAGTAAGAGAGTGTCCCAGAGAGAATAAACAGGGACTGGGGTCTACACAGGTCCGTGTTTGGGCTCAGAGCACTCTACCCAGGAGGCAGTACTGGCCCTGGTCTGTACTCTACTCAGCATCAGAGGGGACATGAACATGTTTGAAAGAAGGCTCTTCAAAGCACAGGGGCCCCTGAGGCATGGGGCTGGGGCAGAGGCCCTGCTTGAGCGGGGTTGTACAGCATACTGTTCCAAGGTGACAGCCACTGAGCCGAACTAATTTGAATTCTGGCCAAAAGAGCCTTAGCCCCTCCATGCTGTGGATTGCCCATGCCTAGAATTCCAATTTTCTCTTCATCCTCCATCACATCTTGGCCCAGCCCACTGCCCAGTAAATGCTGGTCTGAGCAGAGCTGAGCAAGAGACCCCGCAGCTGGCTAAGGGGAAGGGTGAGGGGCAAGGGCCAGTGAGACTAGTAGCCCAGGCAGTGGAGGAGAGGCTGCTGTCACACCAGCACTGAGTTCCTGCAGGTCTAAAGGCTGAGTTTCCCACAGACAGGTGCTGGGGCAAGCCCTCCTGGGCTGTATGAAGGCCTGGGAGAGGCTACCCTCAGAGCCACCTATAGAAACCGAACCAGAAAGGGCCTGCATGGCAAGAGTTAACGTGGTCTGTAAAATCACCACCACTACCTAAGGCCGCCCAGAACCCCGGAAAGATGAACACAGCTATTCCCCACAGAAGCTGCTAGATAGGCCTTGGAAACCTGGCAGGAATGAAGGAGGAGGGCTGTGAAAAGAGCATGAAGTCGGTTGGTGGATGATGGGAGCCAAGATGCTCACTGTTGGAACGGGAGTGTACAGATAAGCAAGAAAGAAGGCTGGAGTGATCCATGTGCTAATGGATTAGAATGAGAGCTATCAGTGCAAGCTCATGTTTAGCTTAATATAGATACAAATGGTTATACCGAGAAGCACTTACAGATATCTGTCTGAACCCTGGTTAGTATATGCACATCTTTTCATTAGTTGAGAGGCCCCAGTAGCAACAAACACACTTGGTGCTCAGATCTTTGTTTCAAATCCCATTTTCCAATAAAAGGAACTAGAGTTCCTTGCAGAAGTGGTTGACTCCTGGGCTGGACCAGGAAATAGACAAGATGAGCCTGGAGCATCTTGTAGTGCCAGAAAGGAAGGAAGTGCTGAGATGATGTGACCCACCATGATGGGGGGTATGTCAAAGGGACACGGGGCCGACTGAAAGAGCTCCCAGAGGCCAAACCTGGAACCATTGGAGCAAGGGAATAATGTAATATTGGAATATAATCCAAAGTATAAAACAAATATTCATGAGTCTGTAGTGGTATAAGTGTTGAATAAATAAATACATGAGGGATAAGAGGCAAATCTCCCATTTAGAAGAATTGCACATAATCTCTGTGGATCCTCCTCTCACAGGGAAGTGGCACATATCTCCCCTTTCCCCTGGGCTGTGCACAGTGGCTTCTTTCCACAGAGTACAGCATGGAAAGGGGCAAAAGCAAAGAGTAACTTTCCAGTGGGGAGACCTGACAAACACGCCTCAGCTATGTTGTCACAGTCAACATCAGTGGTGATAGGTCATGCTGACAGCATGTATCTTTGGTGTGATGTGAGAAGGGCACTTTACCTCTGTGTGCTTCCTCCCCCAAACCCCAAACCCCAGTGTAACCTTGAGAAAAATGTCATACAAACCCCAGTTTAGGAACATTCTAAAAAAATACCCAACCAGCACTTCTCAAAACTGGGAAGGGCCTCGAAAACAAGGAAAATCTGAGAAACTGCCATAGCCAAGAGGAGCTGAGGAGACACGATCACTAGACTTAATGTGGTGTCCTGGATGGGATCCTTGAACAGATAAAGGGCATCAGGTTAAAACTAAGGAAATCTAACTTTCACACTGTTGTATCAATATCCATTTGTTAATTGTGACAAGTGTGCTTTACTAATGTAAGATGTTAATGATGGGGAGATTGGGTGTGGAGTATAGTGGAACTGTCTGTAACATCTCTGTGTTTCTGTGAATCTTTTTTTTTTGATTAAAAATGTTTGCTTGTTTGTTTATTTATTGAGAGAGGGAGAGAGCACATGCACGAGTTGGGGAGGGGCAGAGAGAGAGGAACAGACAGAATCCCAAGCAGGCTCCACACTTGGTGCAATACTGTGCAAACTGTGATACCATGACCTGAGATGAGATCAAGAGTTGGATGCTTAACCGACCAAGCCACCCAAGCGCCCCTGAATCACTGTTCTAAAAATAAAAAGTTTAAGCAAAAAGAACACCAAGCCTTAGGTTTGAATCCAGTTTCTGCCCCACTCGACTGCATGCCTTTAAGGAGGTTATTACCCTTTCTGAATATGTTTTCACTTCTGTAATTTGGGAGAAGTAATTTAGCTCTCTAGGCTGCAATTTAAATACACACAGAGACAATAAATACATGCTAATTTCCTTCCTCTCTCAACCCTCACAAGAGCCCTGAGTGAAACAGATGGAACAACTGAGGCTCAGAGAAGCAGAGGGGCTTGCCCAAGGTCATGTAGCTAGGAAGCTGAGGAAGCAAGATGTGGCATTTCCTCTAAGGTATTCTGCCTATTGGCGAAGCTTGGGCTAAAATGGGACCTGTGGGTGGAAAAACTGGCTGTCTGTCTGGTGGCCCTAAGCCTCTAAGAAGCAGCCACTGCCTCTGAGAACCCATACAAGGTAGTACAGTTAGGTGTGTGGGATTTAGAATCAGGCTTCCTAGTTCAAGCCTCAATTCTATTACTTCCCAGCTATGTGACTTGGGCAAGTTGTTTCACTTCTCCGAACCCTGGCTTCCTCATCTGTAACATGGGCAGTGATAATAGTATCTACCTTTTGGAATTGTTGTTGTGAAGGTTAAATTAATCAATGTAAAGTGTTTACAATACTACCTGGCACATGATAAGTGCTCAGTGAATCCTAGCTACCATTATTTCTGTAATGCAGGCCTTGGGTTCCATCCTCCCTAAAGGCCCTTCCAAGTTTTCTATTGTGGTGAGTGAGGTGGCATGGGTACTAATAATGGTTTCTTTGAAAGTACCTAAGAGTTTATGCATAAAATAATAAGCACTCATTTGCATATCGGTCAACGAACAAGCCCTTTGAGTCTTGAAGCTTGAGGGAGGCTTCAAAATCATCAATATCATTTTACATGGGTAAACTGAAGCCTGAAAAGAGAAAGGAACCGGTGCAGGTCACAGTGCAAGTCAGTGACTCAGGTAAGCTGAAGTGCAGAGCTCCTGTTTGCCTGTCTTAGACTCCTGCCACTCTACCAGCTTGCTGTTGTAAGTCTTTACTGAATACCTCCATAGTTCCAGATCTTGTGCTAGGCATCATGAGGGACTAGAAGAAAAAAAAAAATCAACCATATCCCTGTTTTCATGGTTTTAAATGTAAGCTTTAGGGATAATATTATCATGTTCACTTGGAGAAAAAGAAGATAAAAATCGATATATAGAAATGATGTTATGCACCCTAGCCTGTGGCACTGAGGCTGTCTGCAGGAGTGAGAACAGAGAGGCTGCATGGCTTCTTGGAGGGAGGGGGCAGGGAGTGCTTGATCTGCGCCTTGAAGGCTGGCAGGCTTGACTCAGGCAGAGGACATAGGGCAGGGCATTTTGATAGGGTTGGGGGACAGCAGGGGTGAAGTTTAGTGGTGGTGTACTGGTAAACTATCTCTTTGTGTGTGGGGTGCCCTGATTTGTAACGTTTGCCAGTATTTGTGGTGTAAATACTCCCACCATGGCCACTCTTAAGCTACCAATAGTTTAACAATCTGTAAGATTCTTGAATATTTAACTACTGGCTCTCAACTCTGGCACACCACTGCTGATGGGAGCAAACGGGTTTGTTTACAGGGTAGTAGGAGCTGGGCCTTGTGGGGAGCAGGGTGGTGAGGTGGAGGACTGGCTGGCTAGGTTGGGGCCAGCTCAGGAAACAGCTGGGTGCCAGCCAGCAGGTCACATGCAGATTCAACTATTAGCTATTGAGCTGTGCTCTTTGCTGGGCTCTGTGCCAGGCATTTAACGTGCATTAGCTCATTTAATCTTCCCAAAAGCTTTAAGAAGTGTTCATTCATTCATTGCTCTAACCATCCACCCACCCATCTGTCTGACAAATCTGTATTGAGTACCTACTATGTGCCAAACACTCTCTGAGACATAGTAGTGATGAAAACAAATTCACTGCCCTAATGATGTTTACATTTGAACAAGGAGAGACAATATACACATTTTTTAAGTTAATAAAAAATAATCCCAATCCCGGTGTTTGGAAAGAAACAAAAAGACTATTTAAATTGAGAACAAAGAGGGTACTGCTGTTTAAGATGGCCAGGGAACATGTCTCTGAGGAGGTGACATTTAAGAATGAGAAGGAACCAGCAATGCAACTGGTTGCGGTCAGAGGACTAAGGTGATTGGAACAGCAAGTACAAAGGCTCTGAGGTAGAAATGAGGTCAGTTTTTCCAAGCAACATTAAGGAGGTCAGTGTGGTGGAGCTTGGTGGCCTGAGATGAAGCCAGAGAGGTAAACAGAGGTTTGATCATGCAATCCTCACAGGCCATGGTAAGGACTTTGAAGGACCTAGAGTAGGGTTGTCACATGAACTTCCTCATAGTCAACCAGCTCATTCTGGCTACAGCATGAAGAATGGATTCTAGAGGAGCAGAAAAGCAGACAGGGAAGCCAGTCAGGAGCTCATGAGTCCAGATACAGGCTGCAATATTAGGTCTAGATTAGCAGTAGTGCAGCAAGATGCAGGGGGACATGCCTGAGATCACACAACTAATAAACGGCAGAACCTGGGTTGAAATCCAGGCTCCACAGTTTATGCTCCTTCCCACGTCCCAAGCAGTCCCATGGAAAGAAACTGAAATTTGCTGATTTAGAGCCTCAAAACCTGGGGAAAATTTCTAAGAAGAGGAATGACATGATGGAAGAGATGTATCTCTTTACATACATGTTTTTTATTATGAAATTTATTGTCAAATTGGTTTCCATACAACATCCAGTGCTCATCCCAACAGGTGCCCTCCTCAATACCCATCTCCCAACCCCCCCATAAACCCTCAGTTTATTCTCAGTTTTTAGGAGTCTCTTATGTTTTGGCTCCCTCCCTCTCTAACCATTTTTTTCCGTCCCCTCCCCCATGGCCTTCTGTTAAGTTTCTCAGGATCCACATAAGGGTGAAAACATATGGAATCTGTCCTTCTCTGTATGACTTATTTCACTTAGCATAACACTCTCCAGTGCCATCCACGTTGCTACAAAAGGCCATATTTCATTCTTTCTCATTGCCACATAGTATTCCATGGTGTATATAAACCACAATTTCTTTATCCATTCATCATTTGATGGACATTAAGGCTCTTTCCATCATTTGGCTACTGTTGAAAGTGCTGCTATAAACATTGGGGTACAAGTGCCCCTATGCATCAGTACTCCTGTATCCTTGGGTAAATTCCTAGGAGTGCTGCTGCTGGGTCATAGGGTAGGTCTATTTTTAATTTTTTGAGGAACCTCCACACTGCTTTCCAGAGTGGCTGCACCAGTTTGCATTCCCACCAACAGTGCAAGAGGGTTCCTGTTTCTCCACATCCTCGCCAGCATCTATAGTCTCCTGATTTGTTCATTTTAGCCACTCTGACTGGCGTGAGGTGATATCTGAGTGTGGTTTTGATTTGTATTTCCCTGATGAGGAGCGACGTCGATGTGCCTTTTCATGTGCCTGTTGGCCATCTGGATGTCTCCTTTAGAGAAGTGTCTATTCATGTTTTCTGCCCATTTCTTCACTGGATTATTTGTTTTTTGGGTGTGGAGTTTGGTGAGCTCTTTATAGATTTTGGATACTAGCCCTTTGTCCAATATGTCACTTGCAAATATCTTTTCCCATTCCGTTGGTTGCCTTTTAGTTTTGTTGATTGTTTCCTTTGCCGTGCAGAAGCTTTTTATCTTCATGAGGTCCCAATAGTTCATTTTTGCTTTTAATTCCCTTGACTTTGGGGATGTGTCAAGTAAGAAATTGCTGCGGCTGAGGCTGGAGAGGTTTTCCCTGCTTTCTCCTCTAGGGTTTTGATGGTTTCCTGTCTCACATTCAGGTCCTTCATCCATTTTGAGTTTTTGTGAATGGTGTAAGAAAGTGGTCTAGTTTCATCCTTCTGCATGTTGCTGTCCAGTTCTCCCAGCACCATTTGTGAAAGAGACTGTCTTTTTTCCATTGGATGTTCTTTCCTGCTTTGTCAAAGATGAGTTGGCCATACTTTTGTGGGTCTAATTCTGGGGCTTCTACTCTATTCCATTGGTCTATGTGTTTGTTTTTGTGCCAATACCATGCTGTCTTGATGATTACAGCTTTGTAGTACAGGCTAAAGTCTGGGATTGTGATGCCTCCTGCTTTGGTCTTCTTCTTCAAAATTACTTTGGCTATTCGGGACCTTTTGTGGTTCCATACAAATTTTAGGATTGCTTGTTCTAGCTTTGAGAAGAATGCTGGTGCAATTTTGATTGGGATTGCATTGAATGTGTAGATAGCTTTGGGTAGTATTGACATTTTAACAATATTTATTCTTCCAATCCATGAGCATGGAATATTTTTCTATTTCTTTATATCTTCTTCAATTTTCTTCATAAACTTTCTACAGTTTTCAGCATACAGATCTTTTACATCTTTGGTTAGGTTTATTCTTAGGTATTTTATGCTTCTTGGTGCAATTGTGAACGGGATAAATTTCTTTATTTGTCTTTCTGTTGCTTCATTATTAGTGTATAAGAAGGCAACTGATTTCTGTACATTGATTTTGTATCCTGCAACTTTGCTGAATTCATGTATCAGTTCTAGCAGACTTTTGGTGGAGTCTATTGGGTTTTCCATGTATAATATCATGTCATCTGCAAAAAGTGAAAGCTTAACTTCATCTTTGCCAATTTTGATGCCTCTGATTTCTTTTTGTTGTCTGATTGTTGATGCTAGCACTTCCAACACTATGTGAAACAACAGCGGTGAGAGTGGACACCCCTGTCATGTTCCTGATCTCAGGGAGAAAGATCTCAGTTTTTCCCCACTGAGGCATGATATTAGCTGTGGGCTTTTGATAAATGGCTTTTATGATGTTTAAGTATGTTCCTTCTATCCCGACTTTCTTGAGGGTTTTTATTAAGAAAGGATGCTGAATTTTGTCAAATGTTTTTTTCTGCATCGATTGACAGGATCATATGGTTCTTATCTTTTCTTTTATTAATGTGATGTATCACATTGATTGATTTGTGAATGGTGAACCAGCCCTGCATCCCAGGAATGATCGTGGTGAATAATTCTTTTTATACACTGTTGAATTCGATTTGCTAGTATCTTATTGAGAATTTTTGCATCCATATTCATCAGGGATATTGGCCTGTAGTTCTCTGTTTTTACTGGGTCTCTGTCTGGTTTAGGAATCAAAGGAATGCTGGCTTCATAGAATGAGTCTGGAAGTTGTCCTTCCCTTTCTATTTTTTGGAATAGCCTGAAAAGGATAGGTATTATCTCTGCTTTAAATGTCTGGTACAATTCCTCTGGGAAGCCATCTGGTCCTGAACTCTTATTTGTTGGGAGATTTTTGATGACTGATTCAATTTCTTCGCTGGTTATGGGTCTGTTCAAGCTTCCTATTTCCTCCTGATTGAGTTTTGGAAGTGTGTGGGTGTTTAGGAATTTGTCCATTTCTTCTAGGTTGTCCAGTTTGTTGGCATGTAATTTTTCATAGTATTCCCTGATAATTGCTTGTATTTCTGAGGGATTGGTTGTAATAATTCCATTTTTGTTCATGATTTTATCTATTTGGGTCATCTCCCTTTTCTTTTTGATAAGCCTGGCTAGAGGTTTATCAATTTTGTTTATTTTTTCAAAAAACCAACTCTTGGTTTCATTGATCTGCTCTACAGTTTTTTTTTTTTAGATTCTATACTGTTTATTTCTGCTCTGATCTTTATTATTTCTCTTCTTCTGCTGGGTTTGGGGTGTCTTTGCTGTTCTGTTTCTATTTCCTTCAGGTGTGCTGTTAGATTTTGTATTTGGGATTTTTCTTGTTTCTTGACATAGGCCTGGATTGCAATGTATTTTCCTCTCAGGACTGCCTTCGCTGTGTCCCAAAGCGTTTGTTGTATTTTCATTTTCATTTGTTTCCATATATTTTTAAATTCATTTTTTTTAATGTTTATTTATTTTTGAGACAGAGAGAGACAGAGCATGAACAGGGAGAGAGAGAGGGAGACACAGAATCGGAAGCAGGCTCCAGGCTCTGAGCCATCGGCCCAGAGCCCAACGCGGGGCTCGAACTCACGGACCGTGAGATCGTGACCTGAGCTGAAGTCGGACGCTTAACCGACTGAGCCACCCAGCCGCCCCTGTTTCCATATATTTTTAAATTTCTTTTCTAATTGCCTGGTTTACCCATTCATTCTTCCATAGGGTGTTCTTTAACCTCCATGCTTTGGAGGTTTTCCAGACTTTTTCTTGTGGTTGATTTCAAGCTTCATATCATTGTGGTCTGAAAGTATGCATGGTATGATCTCAATTCTTGTATACTTATGAAGGGCTGTTTTGTGACCCAGTATATGATCTATCTTGGAGAAGGTTCCATGTGCACTCGAGAAGAAAGTATATTCTGTTGCTTTGGGATGCAGAGTTCTAAATATATCTGTCAAGTCCATCTGATCCAGTGTATCATTCAGGGCCCTAGTTTCTTTATTGATCCTGTGTCTAGATGATCTATCCAATGTTGTAAGTGGAGTATTAAAGTCCCCTGCAATTACCACATTCTTATCAATAAGGTTGCTTATGTTTGTGATGAACCGTTTTATATATTTGGGTGTCTCGTGTTCGGCACATAGACATTTATAATTGTTAGCTCTTCCTGATGGATGGACTCTGTAATTATTATATAATGCCCTTCTTCATCTCTTGTTACAGCCTTTAATTTGAAGTCTAGTTTGTCTGATATAAGTATGGCTACTCCAGCTTTCTTTTGACTTCCAGTAGCATGATAAATAGTTCTCCATCCCCTCACTCTCAATCTGAAGGTGTCCTCAGGTCTAAAACGAGTCTCTTGTAGACAGCAAATAGATGGGTCTTGTTGTTTTATCCATTCTGATACCCTATGTCTTTTGGTTGGCGCATTTAATCCATTTACATTCAGTGTTATTATAGAAAGATATGGGTTTAGAGTCATTGTGATGTCTGTAAGTTTCAGGCTTGCAGTGATGTCTCTGGTACTTTGTCTCACAGGAACCCCCTTAGGATCTCTTGTAGGGCTGGTTTAGTGGTGATGAATTCCTTCAGTTTTTGTTTGTTTGGGAAGACCTTTATCTCTTCTTCTATTCTAAATGACAGATTTGCTGGATAAAGGATTCTCGGCTGCATTTTTTTTCTACTGATCACATTGAAGATTTCCTGTCATTCCTTTGTGGCCTGCCAAGTTTCAGTAGACAGATCCATCACGAGTCTTACCCGTGTCCCTTTATATGTTAGAGCATGTTTATCCCTAGCTGCTTTCAGAATTCTCTCTTCATCCTTGTATTTTGTCAGTTTCACTATGATATGTCGTGCAGAAGATCGATTCAAGTTACATCTGAATGGAGTTCTCTGTGCCTCTTGGATTTCAATGCCTTTTTCCTTCCCCATATCAGGGAAGTCCACAGCTATGATTTCTTCAAGTACACCTTCAGCACCTTTCCCTCTCTCTTCCTCCTCTGGAATCCCAATTATGCGTATATTATTTCGTTTAATTGTGTCACTTAGTTCTCTAAGTCTCCCCTCATACTCCTGGATTTTTTTTATCTCTCTTTTTCTCAGCTTCTTCTTTTTCCATAATTTTATCTTCTAATTCACCTATTCTATTCTCTGCCTCTTCAATTGGAGCTGTGGTCGCCTCCATTTTACTTTGCAGCTCATTTATAGCATTTTTTAGCTCCTCCTGACTGTTTCTTAGTCCCTTGATCTCTGCAGTAATAGGTTCTGTGCTGTCCTCTATACTTTTTTCAAGCCCAGTGATTAATTTTATGACTATTATTTTAAATTCATTTTCTGCTATATTGCTTAAATCGTTTTTGATCAGTTCGTTAGCTGTCGCTACTTCCTCGAGTTTCTTTTGAGGAGAATTCTTCCATTTTGTCATTTTTGGATAGTCCCTGGAGTGGCACGGAACTGCAGGGCTCTTCGTCTGCTGTCTGGAGTAACTTGTGTTGGTGGGCGGGGCCACAGTCAGACCTGATGTCTGCCCCCAGCCCACCGCTGGGACCACAGTCAGACTGGTGCATACCTTATCTTCCCCTCTCCCAGGGGCAGGACTCCCTGTGGAGTGGTGTGGCCCCTGTCTGGGATACTTGCACACTGCCAGGCTTGTGGTGCTGCTTTGATGGGATCTGGCGTGGTAGCCGGGGTGGATCTGCAAGGTGCACAGGGGCAGGAGGGGCAGACTCAGCTTTGCCTTCAGTGGTCTGCTTCGGGAGGGGCCCTGCGACACTGGGAGGGAGGCAGACCTGTTGGAGGGATGGATCCACAGAAGCACAGTGTTGGGTGTTTGTGTGGTGCAAGCAAGTTCCATGATGGGAACTGGTTCCCTTTGGGATTTTGGCTGGGGGGTGGGCAAGGGAGATGGCGCTTCCCAGTGCCTTTGTTTCATGCCAAGCTGAGCTCTGTCCTCTGGGGCTCAACAATTCTCCCTCCTGTTGTCCTTTAGCCCTCCTGCTCTCCGAGCAGAGCTGTTGACTTATAACATTCCAGATGTTAAGTCCCTCTGGCTGTCAGAACACACTCCCTCTGGCCCCTCCGCTTTTGCAAGCCAGACTTGGGGGCTCTGCCTTGTTGGGTGGGCTGGCTGCCCCTCCACCACTCTGGCTCCTTCCCACCAGTCCATGTAGCGTGCACCACCTCTCCGCCCTTCCTACCCTCTTCCGTGGGCCTCTCATCTACTCTTGGCTCTGGAGAGTCCGTTCTGCTAGTCTTTTGGTGGTTTTCTGGGTAAATTAGGCGGATGTGGGTGGAATCTAAGCAATCAGCAGGACGTGGTGAGCCCAGCATTCTCCTATGCCACCATCTTCCTCTTTACGTACATTTTGACCCTTAAATGATTTGCTTTTCAAATGTTCATAGACTTCACTGGAATGTGAGTTCATGGAGGGTGAGGGGCCCGAGTTATCCAGGATTTGCAGCCTAGAGCCCTGACCTGAATCGAAGGGGGAGGAATTCCTGAAACAAAAGACAACTAACTCTCTTAGGTACTATGCCAGGTCTGGCTGTGCCCAGTTTGGCCCACCTTGAAGGACCTCTTGGCTGAGTGCCTCTAAGCTGCACCACAGCAGAGGAAAGAGACTGCATATCCAGATCCCTCCCTGAGCAGTGAGAACCCCCTGAACCAGTCATCTGGAGGCATAGGGGAGGCCAAAGACAGCAGCCCCAGCCTTGATATGAGGTCCAGTCCCAACTCCTCCATCTCCCTACTGTGTGAGCTCAGACAAGGGGCTTAATTTCTATACATCTCAGTTTCTCCATCTATGAAATGGGTCAATGAATAGTTCTTGCCTCTAGAGGTCATTGTGAGGCTCAAATGACTCAGAGACTAGGCTTGATACAATGCCTGGCATATAGTAGGTTCTCAAGAAGCTTCCTTCTTTTATCCCAGATGGGTGTGGTGCCTTCGGTGTCACTAAGCTTGGGGTTCCTGGGGAGTACTAAGCCTGTTCATGCTGGGCAATTTGCTAAGAGGGGAGGTATGGAGCACCTTTCCCTCCTTTTCCCCACCTGTCTTTCATTCTCCCTCCCCTCCATTGGCCTTTGCCTTAAGCACCTGGAAGTTCCCTAATTAGAGCTAATTAGCTTCTCCTGCAATAAAACTCCGATGATGGAATGGTTCTGTTGCTCAGGCCTTTGACAGTAATCATGCTAATAGATATTTATTTATCCCTTTCTTAAGCAAGTCAATTAGCTTCTAATATCTGAGCAGCTGATTTTCAGGCCTGGGAGCTGGGCACATGTTGTCAGGAGCTGAAGGCCCAACTTGGGGTTCATTGGTGTCTTGCCCTCCGTGAGGTCCCAAAGAAACCAGCTCACAGTATCGCAGGGTTGGGAGAGCCATTACACATATGTACAGATTGGAGACTGAGAGGAGTAGGAGCTTGCCTAAAGGCTCAGTGGGATGCAAATGACTGCCTGGGAAGGTAGAGGATATTAAGGTCCTCTAAAGAGTACCCACTCTATGCAAAGGGGATTCACGGGAGAATGAGACCACCTTTAGTTTTGGACTTGGAAAACTTCCTGAAGGGGGCAGAATGTACATTTTGACAAGAGGACACTGGGTGGGGAAAGGCATTCCTGGTAGAAGGAATGGTGTGAACAGAGGCACAGCATTAGGGAAGCATAAAGCATGTTTGAGAAACAGTATGGTTTGGTTTGTGCCCTGGCAGTGTGAGGGCAATAGCGTGGGCAACAAGGTATCAAGGCAAGTGGGATTGGGTCAGATGCTAAGGACTCTGAATGCCAGCTGGCTAAGGTCTACATGTGACCATGGGATTGGAAGGCTAGCAGTTGGTGGCCCAGTTAGTAAGCTGGGGCTCTGGGGTGGGAAGCTGGAGGCTGGACCACCAATAGAAAAGGAGCAGAGCTGTGGGGGGAAGTCACTGCATCATTCATTCATTCATTCAAGCCACACTTGTTGAATGTTACTATGTATTAAACACTGTTCCATGGAAAGGTTTATGAATGAATTAGGGAGGCAGACATGCTAAAGACAGAATTGCAACCTGGTGCAATAAGAGCTGTGATAGAGGGGCACCTGGGTGGCTCAGTCAGTTAAGCATCTGACTTTAGCTCAGGTCATGATCTCACAGTTCATGAGTTCAAGCCCCACACCAGGCTCTATGCTGACAGTTCAGAGCCTGGAGCCTGCTTCAGATTCTGTGTCTCCCTCTCTGCTCATCCCCTGCTCACACTCTGTGTCTCTCTTTCTCAAAAATAAATATTAAAAAAAAATTTTAAAGCTGTGATAGAAGACAGGTCTCTCATCCTCCAATGACAGAGGAAGGGAGAAGTTAACTCTGCCTGCTATCCTCAGAAATTCCTTCTCAAAGGTGTTGGCAGAAGCCCAGAGAATTGACCAGGGCTTGAGTGTTATGATTATTTTGCATCTGCCCAGCATTTTTTGACTTACACATCATGTCCACATACAGTATGTTTTTCACTCCTCCCAATAACTCTGTGGGGCAGAGAGTATTAGTCCCATTTTACAGATGACAGAAACTAGGTTGAGCAGTAAAGCAAGAAGTAACACCGTAGGATGGAAATGGCACAGCCTTTGGAATCTGCGAAATCTGAGTTCCAGTTGTAGCTCTACTACTTACTAGTTGGGTGACAGTAAGCAAGAAACTTAACCTTGTGGAGCCTCAGTTTCCCTACCCATAAAATGGGGATAATACATGTGATTCATTCAACTAATACATGAGTATATATTAAGTGCTCCATAAATGTTACTTTACTTAATCTTGCCCTTAAATGGCTTGCCTGAGGTCATACAGCAAGTCAAGACTCAAACCCAGGCCCTTCAACTCTAAAACCTATCCTGTCTCTTCAGAAGTGAGACAAAGGCTGGTGGTAAGGCTTAACAGGTGGTCTTGGTTATATTAGGATAATCACCTTCAAGGGAAGTTATAGCAGCAAGCCATGCTCAAGCTTACAGCAAGGAGGATGGAGGCTAGACATTGGGATGATCTTGCTGACAAGTTTGTTAGTCACCAACCGGAAGAGCTGTGGCTTTGGGGGCCTGGGAGATTTCTAACAACAGGGACCATCCCAATGAGTATGAGCTGGGGTGAGGCAGCTCATCCAGAGGAAGAGGGAACAGTGAGATCATCAAGACTGCAGACTGGAAAGGGCACAAATGTGTCATCTGGTCCAGCCCCCTGCCTCTGGGCAGATTCTTCTGGAACCAGACAAATGAGAATCTCTCCTGTTTTTCAAGGTCTTCAGGGGAAGAGATTCCTCAGCCTCCTAAGTCATTCTAGAACAGGTTCTCACAGCTCACATCCAGAAAGGTTTTTTGTTTGTTTGGCTGATTGCAATTCCTCCTGCTGTCATTTCAGCCTTTAATGGGAAAATGGGAAAGTTCTTGCCCCATTTTGTGCTGCTGGCCCCACTAAGCAGAGAGGAATAACATACTATTTGCTGATGAACAGCTGCCAACTCCCAAGGGAAGGCAAAGGCCAGCATCTGAGACCCTCCATAACAGCCCACCAAGCTCTCCAGGCTCCTGGGCAGTACATTTGCCCAGGCACACATACCATCCACATCCCCCTTGAAAGGCTCCACCTGACCCCACTCCCATGACTTTGCTGACACTCTCCCCACCTATCCCACAAGGCCCCTCTTCCTGGCTTGCAGCTGACTGCAGTCCAACCCATCCGTCAAGACTCAAAGGTCACTTCTTAAGTGAAACCTTCCCCAATCTGTTCAGTGGGAGAAAACCATTCCCTTCTTCATTTCCATTTTGTACTAACTTCACTTTGGTGTCTGAAGTAGTATTGAGTTGTGGGCCAAAATGATTGAATATTGGCAATTTCATATGGTTCAAACCAAATTGTTTGCTGCTGGTGGTAGACTGTAGAAGATGTATTGTATTAATCTCTGTATACCCCTCCATGCCCATTGCTTCCCCTCTTCCACACCTAAGTGACTGAAATAATGTTTTATGCACCAATGAGGCCAAAACATATTTATTGAATTTGTTCAATAGTCATAATAAAAAAAAAATTTGGATTGGCCTTTACCAAATTCCATTTTTGCATTGTCTCACTTAATCCTCATAACCATTCCATGAAGAAGGCCCTCTCAATTCCCCATGGGGAAAGTGAGGCATGAAGTTACTTGCCTAGGCTCATACAGCCATGGTAATCCAGGATCTCTGCCTTTACTAGCTATGCTTCAACTTGGCCCGAACCTTGAGAGAATCCAAAGCCTTCCCCAGGATTTCTGTGACATCCATCCAATGGCTTGCTGCCTGGATTCTGCTTTCTTCAGCCAGCAGCAAGACCCAGATCCTCCACTTTTTGCCTCAAGCCTCCTGTGAGGGGAATGACTTTGGCCTGAGTTTGTAGGGAGTGGAGGTCATGAGGAGGAGTCACCAGGCAGTATGTAGGATCTTCATCTTGCCAATTATACTTCCTCCTGGCTCCTGGGGAATAACAGAAACCTTCAATTTGACTCACTTCTAAGCCCCAAGTCTCTCAGGGGCTAGCCCAAAGCAAGATTATCAAGGCGACTTCTCAACAAAGGTGGTTTCCATGCAAGTTCACCTCCAAGTGTCCAAGGGACTCACATTTTCTTTCTTTCCCAGTGTTTCTCCTAAGAATGGTGCTCATATTGCTTGTATTGACAGGATGCTAAGGGGTGCCTAAACAAAGATGTACATGTCAATGGTGATATATTTATGATAAATTTTACTAGCAAAAAAACACAACCAGCACACCACAAATGATATCATGGATATCATTGTTTAGTATGGCACTAAGGTAAATATTAAAGTTTACTTTTTCAGAAGTCAGTCCATTTAAAGAAAGACAGTCAATAAATAAAGAAACAGGTGGGATAAAACTATGGCAAAGGTCATGATGGTGGCATGTGTTCACATGATATTTAGGAAGGCTTCTACACTTCCTTCTCATATTCCCAGAAAGACCCAATCACAAGGCAGCCCTGGGAAGGCTCACCAGGAGCTCTTCATGGAGGGAATCTTCACCACATGGCCGAGGTTGGGCAGCCTGAGGGAGGAGGACTTGTGGACTCAAGTGGATGTTGCTTGCTATCCCAGCTTGACCTCTTTCTAGAAATCTCCTTCTCTGCTTGGAGACAGAGTGCAATCTCCAAGAGGCACTGGACCTCATTCACTTCGATAGATCTAGCACCTAGTGTAGTGCCTGGTACATAATAAGTGTTCAATAAATATTAGTTCAAGTAAATAACTGAGTTTTGAATTCCTTGTAAGAAGAGTACTTCCTACTGTAAAAAGTAGTAGTGAGGATGAAATTCAGTAAGGTATCAGAGAACATTTTGCTCTGGGCTTAGCATATATTTGGCTCTCAGTCAGAGTGTGTGTGTGGGGAAGGGACATTAGTGTTGCTGTAGCTACTGTAAGGGAAGAACATGAGCTGGGCATTGTAGGAGGTAAGGCAGACAAGGAGAAACTATGGGTGAGGCCCTAGCATCTCAGCTTACAGCTGAAGCTGGGGCCTTGCTAGGCCTGTGCACACACTCTTGTCCCCACTTACACTGAAGGGGATGAGAACCACTCATCTGCTTATACCTCATGCTGAAGGCTATGCCTGGATTGCCTCTCTAAGAGTTCCCTGTTCAGAGTCTGATCCAGGCCCCACTCACACTGAAGGGGATGAGAACCACTCATCTGCTTATACCTCATGCTCAAGGCTAGGCCTGGATTGCCTCTCTAAGAGTTCCCTGTTCAGAGTCTGATCCAGGCACCAGAGCCAAACTGCCACAGGCATGTGGTTTCCCAGGCACCTGAGGGTCGTCCCTGTGGCCCCCTCCCTGCCAGATCCCCCAATGGGGTTTGAGTTCCTCCACCACATGGCCTGCTGGGCAGGCCTGGTGTTGGTGCCCCAAGAGCAAAGAGCAATGGATCTCAGGCTCTGTGGAGGGAGCCCCTCCTCCCCCAACACCTGGGAAAGCCAAGACCAGCAGATCAGCCTCAGAGGTTGGAAAACCCCCTGTGGCCCCAGAAGCACAAGAAGGGTCTGTTTCTGTGGCTAATGCAACAGGTCCTTCTTGGGTGTGAGGTCTGGCTGTTTCAGGGCATGCAGAACCCAAAAGGGGCCAACTCCCACAGAGAAAGGGGCTGAGTGCAACTGTTTACAGGTACCTCTCATTATAGACACAGGCAGGGACCTAGTGTGTTAGAGCAGATCCAACGGTTCCCAAACCTCGCTGCACCTGAACCATCCCAGGGGTGTGTTAAAAAAACAGATTTTCAGGCCCAGAATCACCAGGAGGTTGGGGTAGTACTGATTTAGCCTAATTTGTAAACCTCTGCCATATAGTTCATTCTTTAAAACACACACACACACACACACACACACACACAATTGAGATGTAATTCACATACCATAGGATTCATCCTTTCAAAATGTACAATTTTGTGGTTTTTAGCATGTGTGACCATTATCATCATCTAATTCCAGAGCAAAGTCCCCCCAAACCCCCACACCCCTTAGCAGTCACTCCCCACTCCCCCTTACCTTTAGCCCCTATCAACCACTAATCCATTTTCTATCTTTTTATGGATTAGCCCATTTTGGACATTTCATATAAATGAAATCATGTAATATGTGCCCTTTTTTATCTGGCTTCTTTCACTCAGCATAATGTTTTCAAGGTTCACCCGTGTTGTAGCACGTGTCAGTGCTTCATTTCTTTTTATCGCTAAATAGTATTCCATTGTCTGGATATACAGTGTTTTGTCTTCTCATTCACCAGTTAGTGGGCTTTGGGGATGTTTCCACCTTTTGGACCATTATGAATACCACAGCTATGAACCTGTAGTGTCAAGGTCCTATGTACACATGTGGTTTCACTTCTCTTGAGTATATACTTATGAGTGGAACTTCTGGGCCAAATGGTCATTCTATGTTTAACTTGTGGAGGAACTGCCAGACTGTCTTCTACAGTAGCTGTACCATTTTACATTTCCACCAGCAATGGATGAGCATTCCAATTTCTCTACATCCTCACCAACACTTGTTATTTTCCAAGTTTCTTATTTTTTATTTTAATTAATTTTTTTAAGTTTTTATTTTAGTTTTGAGACAGAGTACGAGTGGGGGAGGGGCAAAGAGAGGGAAACACAGAATCTGAAGCAGGCTCCAGGCTCTGAGCTGTCGACACAGAGCCCGACATGGGGCTGTAACTCACGGACTGTGAGATAATGACCTGAGATAAAGTGGGATGCTTAACTGACTGAGCCACCCAGGTGCCCCTAAATTTTTTATTTGTAAATTCTAGCTATCCTAGTGA
Organism: Panthera tigris; assembly: GCF_018350195.1. Classification (NCBI taxonomy): domain Eukaryota; kingdom Metazoa; phylum Chordata; class Mammalia; order Carnivora; family Felidae; genus Panthera; species Panthera tigris. The sequence continues at coordinate 56,004,153 of NC_056677.1, read as the reverse complement.
GTATGAAGTGATAGCTCATTGTGGTTTTGATTCACATTTTTTAATGACTATGATGTTGAACATCTCTTCATTTGCTAATAGCAATCTGTATATCTTCTTTGGAGAAATGTCTAATATTAGGAGCTACTTGAGTAGGCCATAAAGATCAAAAGAAGCCATCTACAAAAAATGGGAAATGTTTACTTCTGCCAATTTCTCTTGCTCATTTTAATGGGGTTATTTGTCTTTTGATTCCTGAGTTCTTCATACATTCTGGATACTAGAGTCTTATCAGACATATGATTAGCAAATATTTTCTCCCATTCTGCAGCTGTCCCATAACTTTCTTGATATATGATTCACTCTTAACCCTCCTTTTACAGATGCACAGACTGGGGCTCAGAGAGGAATTGTGCCCCAAGTCACTCAATGAGAATCAGTAGCAGAAAGTTCTTTGTACATACCTATACTGGGTGCATAGGGAGGTGGGCTTGGAGGATGGGGCAAAGCAGTGTTGTGGATAATTCAAACCCCGACCTAGCTCCCAATGATTTCTACTGCCTTTGAAACACACAATCTCATTTTTGGTAGATGACTTCTCTTGATCATTATGCCCTACCCAAGCAGCTCATGACATTAGATTACTTTCCTGATAGCCCATCAATGCCTGGAGAGAGAAAGTAGTCTGGGATTAAACCTTGTCTGAAGATAATCTACACAGAATATTCAAGAATCCAGGTCATTGTGTATCCACAGGCTTTGTTCTGTGGTTCATAATGGTCCATGGAGGGCTGAGAGAAAGCCTAGAGTACCCAAGTGCTGTTTCAGAACAATGAAGAGCCCAGCTGGACCACACCACCCTCTTGAGTTGTTTACAACTGCATCTTTCACATTTCAACTTCAAAGTAAGAGGAGGCTTTTCCTTTATACTTCTTCATGTCAAACATTAGAAAGCTAATGTTAAACCCATGATGGAAATTAACCAAAAATATACACAAGCATATCCATACATCCTGGCTTGGACACCAGGCAAGGACAATTAGCCAATTTTATGAATTGCCTCTTTGCTTATGCTTCCATTATGAGAATTGACTATGATGTCAGGTAATTCCCAACATTTGAGCAAATTCCCAGCTCTCTTTGTTGTTTCTTGTATGACAGCTTTCTTAGATAGCTTTAAAAAGTGGTAGGTCTTGTAGCATGGTCATATATAAAGTGAAAGTGGATTTGTTTATGCTTTGAAATTATTTGAGAATTTTGTGGCATTCAATTGCTTTTTCTAAAAATGTTCACTGAGAACTTTGTGGCTGTAGGGTTCTTTGCTAGGTGCCAAGGCTACTACCTTAGCTTACCTTTCTGGGCTTCAAAGTTTCCCCCTTTGTAAATTGTAGGCTTTTTCAGCTTTCCCTTCCCCTCCCCCTCCCCCCCTTCCTTCTTCTTCTTCTTCTTCTTCTTCTTCTTCTTTTTCTTCTTCTTCTTCGGTAGAATACTTTTCTGGACAAAATCTCATCTAGAACAGCAATAAAAATAAAAGACCAAATAGAGCTGAGCCGAAAGGAGGGGGGTACCCCTTGAATACACTACCCCACACTCATACCCAGTGATTCCAGAGCCCCCTGTAATTCCTCAGAGCACAACCAGGAAGGATGAGATGAGGAGGGCCTTGCTGCTCTCAGTTCTTTTTCTCCACCTCCTCCTGACTGCAAAAAAACCCTGGGTTGGATCTTGCTTCAGGGCCACACTATATACTTGGGTTGAGCAAACTTTGCTCCTTCTTTCCTGACCAAACCTTCTCCCCTCTTCTGCTCTAACAGTCCAGTTTTTCCTGAGGCCTAAGCAGACTCCAGTCACAAGACTTTCTGGGCCCAATCTGCCTTCCCTCTTTCCCAAGCCCATTCATTTCCTCTCAGACACAGAGGAAGGGCCCGTGGGAAGAGACTAGGAGGAAGGATGCATTGAGCACCCCAGCTCTCTGGGACTGGTTGTTGGTTGCCTCTGCCCTCATTGCCTTCTTCGGCTAAAGCAGGTTTCAGAAGGGACCCCAGAGGGAAATGGGGTGGCGGGACCTTTGATTGGAGACAGGTGTTACTCTTGCCTCATTTTGCTCCCTACCAGGCTTGAAGAGAAATGCAGACATCCTTAGCACACAGTAAACAAGCGGGGGGGGGGGGGGGGGGGGGGGGGGGAGTGGAGGAAACAAGGGAGTAAGAACCAAAGAAAGCAGGCATTGGGGAAGTGTGAGTCCCATTTTTCCATATTCAGAGGGGCTGGTTGGAACCTGATGGGTTTCCAGGAAGGGCCTGAAGGCTAGGGATTGGGGCTATGAACTACAGATGGGACCAGAGCCTATTTTGGGGGTCCAGGTAGCTGAGTGACACAGAGGACTGGCCCTCAGACCCACCACACCTTCCCATCACACAAATATCCCCCACCCACCAGGAAAAGCAGAGGGTGACCAAGGGAATAGTCTGTCATTTTCCAGATAAAGAAAAGTGAGGCCTAGGGAGGGGAAAGTACTGGCCACTGACCAGGGAACCTGGAGCAAGAGTCATTAGTGCAATGGAATGATGGGGGTGGGGCCGAGATAGAGCTGTGACCCTTTGGTACTCTTAACTGCTAGCTCTGTATTTAGCCTTGGATTTGAGGCAGCTAAACCAATGCAAACGAAATTGCACAAGTTAAAAAGCTTTCTCTGGTGAGCCTCCTCACTGGGGGCCCTGAAGCCAGGTATGTGAGGACCCACCCCAGGGAAGATTGGCATAGAGCCGAGGGAGCCACTGGGTGGTGCTGTCTTTCCACCCAAGTTACTTAGGCAAGTTTCAAATGCCAGGGCAAAGAAGTCACCCGCATTCATGCCCCATCCTGCCAGGGCCTTAACAAAGGCCGCTTGGGTTAGGGCAGGGAAAACCAGTTTTGACAAAATTACATATCTCCCCTGGCACGTAGGTGGGGAACGGAGGGTCCAGACTGGCAAGGCCCAAGAAGCTGAGGGGGAAGGAAGAGGCAGTTGCATTGAGGTCCCAGGAGGCCGCCCCATTTCTCGACCACTCTTGAGACTGAGACATTCCAGGCACCCAAACCTGGAAACAAGGGACGATAGTTCTCCCCATTTCATAGGCAAACAGACTGAGGCCTGGAAAGTTAAGGGCCTAAAAGTAAGCTATTTTAGGGGCCTAGGGAGCACGTTTTCCCAAAACTTAGGTTTCAAAGTAAGCCCCTTTTTGGCTGAAGCCAAAGAGCCGACTAGGAAAAGTGGGCTTTAGAAATGCTAATGAAATGCGTGAATGACAGGCCGCGGACAATGGCGGAGGGCGCTGTGAATGGGGCGGCCAGGCCTGGGAGCTGGGCTCCCCACGTGGGAGCCGAGTGGGGGAGGGAGCAAGGGGGGGGGGCCATTCCCAGCAGAGGGGATCCGAGACTACGCTAATTGGAAGGAGCTGGAGCTGCGGGGGCAGGAAGGGGGAGGGGATTACCTGCGGGTCTGCCGCTGACGGGGGCGGGGCTCCCAGGAGGGGTCCTGCCAGGAGCGGGAGTTGGGGGCTCCAGGAGCCTTGGGCATGGGTCCAGGGGGTGCAGACCCACTCAGCTGCGCACTCAGAGAAAAAGGGGGGGGGACTGGGGGCTAGGCGCAGTTCTCTCTAGGCTGGGGGTTCAGAGCAAGCCCAGAATTGAGGAAGGGGACACGGGTGCCTTGGGGGAGCATGGAGGGGAACAGAGAAACCATTCCTTTACTTGTTCTCCTAACATTACAAGGTAGTGAGGAGACTGGTCTCCCGCCAGACTGCAGGCCAATTGTTTTCCTGCTCCCTCACTGATCAGCAGCATATGCAGCAAATTGGAGTAAGAGCACCTCCCTCATAGGATCCTTGGAAATATTCAGAGAAGATGTAGGTAAAGTGCTCAGTAATGTTAACTTCACATGGCTATCCATCCAATAAGTGATTCAGAGCCAACGGTGAGCCCTGGGCTTGGTTTCATGCTCTGTGATAGAGAGGTTGGTGCCTCACCTAGTGAGGCTGGCTGCGTGAGGGAGAGGAGATAGGCTGCACCTTGACCCCAGGCTCTGGGCTGAGGTGGATCAAAGGCCTGGGATGTAGGCAGCAGAGCCTCTGGGCTATGTGTGAGGCCCCTGGACTGTGCTGACCCTCAGGGTATGGGCCAATGGGGCTCTCTCTGGGCCTTCAGCCTCATCTTGGGAGAGGATCCTGGAGTGATGTGGCCTCTCCAGGAGTGGTTGTGTGCTGAGGGGTGGGCCCAGGTTTAGGCCTCAAACTCAGGCTTCCCTGGTAGAGTGAGAGTCAGAAAGCCAGAGAAAGGATCCTAAGCAAACTCTCCAAGTCACAATGCAAAGTGTAGTAAGCAATTGTGCTAAGCAACCCACTGGGGAGTAAGAAAATATTACAATATATAGAAGATTTTATTTCTGTATAGCTAATCCTCTAGCAGTTTTGACATTCAACATTCATTTTGTGACCTACACCGTTAATTAAAGTAATACATGTAGGGATGCCTGGGTGGCTCTGTCGGTTGAGCGTCCGACTTCGGCTCAGGTCATGATCTCACAGCTCGTGAGTTTGAGCCCTGTGTCGGCCTCTGTGCTACCAACTCAGATCCTGGAGCCTGGTTCAGATTCTGTGTCTCCCTCTCCCTCTGCACCCCCCCCCCAACTTGAGCACACTCTCTCTCTCTCTCTCTAAGATAAACATTAAAAATTTTTTTAAAAATTAAAAAAAGTAATACTTGTATAGAAAGGTCAGCACATACTACAAGTACTTTGTGGCATCGAGTAGCACTTCTAGCTACTCTTTCTACGGGGGCTAACAAAAGCCCAGAGACCTCAACTCACTCACCCAGTGGAAGAGCCAGGATGCACATTCACAGGTGGGCCCCAGGGTCTGTTCTCTTAACCACTGCATTATGTATAAATAAATCCCTGTGGATAAATTGGATTGGAGTGCTCAAAATGATTTGGTGATAGGAAGCCATGATTTAAAAGGGGTTACCATGAGGAAACTGGCCAAAGATGGCCACCATCTGGTGGGGAGGAAGAGTGAAAGGCCAGGCCTCGCACAAATGACATGAGGGTGGGGGCTGACCATGGAGAGGGGCAGCTCACAAAGTGTGGGGGGGGTGTTAAATCCCTCAGGGTCTTTATCAGCTTCTCTTGTGAAGGGAAAGAGATATGGAGAGATACAGAACTATATAGATGCATAGCAAAGAGATACATGAATACCTACATGGATAGCCACTTAGATATAAAGATATGGAGATGCATAGATAAACAGATATAGAAATACATAAATGCATAGATATTATAGGTACATGGTTATATAGCTATAGGCATTACTACATAACTACATAAAAATTCTTAAGATAGAAACATGGGAAACATTCTTCTGTGAAAGTATGAATAGAAGCCTTGTTAGAAAGCTTAGCTATTTAAAGTAACACAGCAGGATTCTCCTCTTTGGGCTGGAAAGATGTGTCACCCGCTGAGGACATGGGAATCACAGCATCAGCCACTCTCTATTGGGCTTTGAAGCTCTTTGGTCTCATTCCCACCAAGGCTCGAACCTCATCTCACCACCACTGGGCACTCAGCCAACCTCTCTTGCACACCTCTGTGCATGGGGCCCTCACTTGGCATTGAGAAGCCCTGGTCCTCTGGGAAGATCCTCTGCTGGCTGTGAAGTTCTTAGGACTCAGCTGATTGCTATTTCTGAGTGGGGCCCAGTTCTGCTCCCTGGGGCCATCAAAACCCCAGTCTGCTCTTTCTGCCAGCGGCAGAGGTGTGAAGGCAGAGACATCTTCCCTGGCTTCCTGGGACCTGGAGCCACTGGAGTCCCACTGGAAGCTTCTCTGCCCAAAGATGCAGCAGGGTAGAGGCCTGGTAGCCTGGGCCAGGTCCCACCTGGGGCCCCTGTGGTTTCAGGCATTTTCTAAGGCTGACACAGCTGCCCTTGGAGACCACTCCCTTGCTTTTGAAGAAACAGGGAGTGTTACAGGGTTAGCTAGGGAACGAGGCTTCTGCACAAACCTCAGCGCTGCGGGAGAGACAAAGGAGCAGAGCCAAGGAGCAGATTTCTATTTCCAACCTTTTTCTCTGCCTCTAGCTTGGTATCTCCCCCTTACCAACCCCCCCCCCCACCTACTTTTTCTTGTCTCCGTCTTTCCTTTTCTCTTTGCTTTTCTGTCCTTTTCTCTGTTTCTCCTTTTCTATTTGTCTCTCCATTTCTCTCATTTTCCTCCTCTCTTTCTCTCTCCTTTCTACTTATCTCTTCCTTTTCTCCCCCACCTCACCCCCGGGCTGTGTCTTGGATTTACTCTTAGCTTTGTTGTTTCTGTCTTTAACTTCACAAACTTGCACAGATATTCTGGTGAGGAGAGCTGAGCGGAGGCCAACATCCTTGTGGGTCTGTAGTCACTGCAACAACAACAAAAGATAAACACAGAGAGTGACATGGGGGAAGAATAGTCCCACTCTTTCACCGGCTTTGTATAGCATCTCTCACAGTTGTCCATCCAGCCTCTACCTGCACACCTCGGGGGATATAGGTCTCGTTAGGCTCTGAGATAGCTATGCCCTTGAAGAAAGCTCAACCCAACAGGAAGTCCTTCTCTGTAGTAGACTGAATGCTCTGTCCCTGTGGCTTCCAACCACAGGTCTTAACTGTGGTCATTGGGGTCCCTCTGCCCTTTGACAGTTCTTCAGAGGTCTTCCCGAAGAAGGAACATTGTCTTTGGTCTGCGTCCTCTCAATGTGGGCTCTCACAAAAGAATTAGAGTCCCCATCCCACCCCCAGTCCAGAGTAGTGGGGCCACATGCTGGGAGGACCCCCCCACCCAAACCAAACTGGGGAGGGATTTGGTAGGAGTGTCAGGAATATCCCAGGGAGGGGGTCACTAGTCACAAATGAAGCCCCCCAGATCACATCTGAAAAATCCAGTCTGAATTAAGGAAAGGGGAAATAGAAACTAGCCCAGCCCCAGGAAATAGGGAAACCAGGAAAAAAGCTAGAGAACAGGCTGGAGCAGTAGGCACACTGGCCCATCCCTGCCCGAGACATGAAGCCCTTGACAAGAAATCCCAGGTGCCCACGGAACTGGGCAGAAAGGAACCAGTGAACAGAAAGGCCTGCCCTGGGGGGCCCATTAAGAATTGGTTGCGGGGCGCCTGGGTGGCTCAGTCGGTTAAGCGTCCGACTTCGGCTCAGGTCATGATCTCGCGGTCCGTGAGTTTGAGCCCCGCGTCAGGCTCTGGGCTGACAGCTCAGAGCCTGGAGCCTGTTTCAGATTCTGTGTCTCCCTCTCTCTCTGACCCTCCCTCGTTCATGCTCTGTTTCTCCCTGTCTCAAAAATAAATAAACATTAAAAAAAATAAAAAAAAAAAAAGAAAAGAATTGGTTGCTGTACAGAAAGGGAGGCACAGAACACTCAGTTTCTCAGCCCTGGGACCAGGAAGCATCAAAAGTTCCTTTCAGCTACATACCCCCAGGAGAGCAAGCTGAGGTCTTGAGGTCCTGCCAGCCTGGACTCCTCAACCTGCATGGAACTAGGCAAGGGCCCAGACTACCAGACCAGTTTCACACGTGCCCCTCAGTTTCTGTCACAGCCAGCACCCCTGCAGCCCCCTGTACAAGATTCCACTCAGGTGCTGGCCTCAGGTGCTTCCTAACCCCTTGGAGTGACAGAGGTCTCTTCTATGCCTTGGGACCCCACAGGGAAGTTACTGGCCTCCCGGAACCTTTCCCAGCAGCCAACCAGGATCCTTCCTGCTGTAGCTTTTGCTCTGGCCTACCCTTGTGGATTTTGCTGTTTGCTACACATTCATGGGCGTCTTCCTCCTCTGTGCTGGGCCCTATGCTAAGTTTTCTGCACACATACTGCTAATGAAAGGGTTAACACCATGTGCCCTACCAGAAGCCCTGCCCCCCCTTCTGACATCTCCCCTGTAACCCTCAGGCAGCAAGAGTCATATTCCCTAAGGCAGTGCTTGGCAGAAAGGGGACTGCTCTGCCCTGGCTGGCCACATGTCCCTCCCCTGCCCCCTCCCGGTTCCTCATGCAAGTGTCAGGAAACAGGATCCAAGGAGAAAGCAGGCACCTGTTCTGAAGTTCCTGACAGGCCCCCTCTCCCATGCCCTAGCCCCTGGGCCCCCTGGTGCCCCTCGGGCCTGATGGGAAAGAAAGGCTTCAGAGGTGCAGGTCACCTCCTCTTATTTGTGTCTTTATTTGGCCTGCCACATTTGGTCAACCCCATCATCAGAGGAGAAACAGCAGAATGTAGCAGTTAACAGCACAGACTCTGGGACCAGGTGGTCACATACCAGTTTTATAACCTTGGGCAAATCACATCACCTCTTTATTTATTTATTTTATTTTATTTTTTATTTCTTAAAATTTACATCCAAATTAGTTAGCATATAGTGCAACAGCGATTTCAGGAGTAGATTCCTTAGTGCTTCTTACCCATTTAGCCCATCCCTCCTCCCACAACCCCTCCAGTAACCCTCTGTTTGTTCTCCATATTTATGAGTGTCTTATGTTTTGTCCCCCTCTGTGTTTTTATATTATTTTTATTTCCCTTCCCTTATGTTCATATGTTTTGCCTCTTAAAGTCCTCATATGAGTGAAGTCATATGATATTTGTCTTTTTCTGACTGACTAATAAACCCTCCAGTTCCATCCATGTAGTTGCAAATGGCAAGATTTCATTCTTTTTGATTGCCGAGTAATACTCCATTGTATATATACCACATCTTCTTTATCCATTCATCCATCAATGGACATTTGGGCTCTTCCCATACTTTGGCTATTGTTGATAGTGCTGCTATAAACATTGGGGTGCATGTGTCCCTTCAAAACAGCACACCTGTATCCCTTGGATAAATGCCTAGTAGTGCAATTGCTGGATCGTAGGGTAGTTCTATTTTTAGTTTTTTGAGGAACCTCCATACTTTTTCCAGAGTGGCTGCACCAGCTTGCATTCCCATCACGTCACCTCTTTGAGTCTTCTTCTGCATAATGCTGGACACCGCGATAGTATCCACGTCATAGGGTTGTTTTGAAGATTGAGTTAATATATGGAAAGTCCTCAGAATAAGGCCTGAGACATGGTAATCAAACACACAAATCATTAAATTCAGCCCCTGTCTCCCAGGGTCTGCCAACTCCTAGCCTCAGGGTTTCCTCAGTTCCTGCGCTATCTTGTTTTCTTAGGACAGTGAAAACTGTGCCCTCAGCCACCGCTGTGGCCCCCTGTATTACTATTCCTGGGCCCTCTGGGGCTGGGCCCTCCTCTGGGGATGCTAGAGGGTCAGAGGAGTTGGTCCTTGCCAGGCCAGAGCCTGGCTGGGAACAGGATTTCCTCCACCTGCAGCTCAGCAGGGGCCTCCCCCCAGGAGGCCTCTTGCCTCCTCCTCCCCAGAGTGGGGCAGCTGCTCTGCCTCTTTAAGGCCCTAACTAGGTCATCGCCCAGCTGAACATCCCCCTCACATTCCCCTTACACTAAACAATTTGATCTGATCACTGGTGATGAGGTCAATTTCACATGGCTTTGTTCCTGCAGTGAGCTTGTCATGACCAATCATTTCCAAGCGAGGAGCCCATAATCCTGCACTGGCTCCCTCACCCCCAGAGGCCGTGGCCCCTTCCTTGCTGGCCAATATGAGGTCCCTAAGGGCCGGCTCAGCACGAGTTTCCTTATGGCCTCTGTGTGCCCTCCCTGTCTTCCTGGTTGCAGTGGGAGGGGGCCTGGGCTGGGGTCAACCATGGGGCTGCTAGGAGAACATAGAATGGGTGTGTCAGTAACCTGGGGAGAGATCAGTCCCTGGGGAAGGAGGTGGGTGGCCAGTGCAATTGGGTGGCAGCAGGCATGCATTTCTGGGCCCTGGGCCCACCCAGCTTGAGGAATGCGCCCCTCCTTTGGGGTAACTCGGATGGAACCTTGTGTCCTGGGGACAGAGAACATGGCCCAGGGGTTTGTGAGAGGCTCCGAACATAGGCCTCCCTAAGCCTCCTCGTGTAGCATGGCGGAGGCTAGTGGGGGCAAACGTACTCACACACCAGGCCTGTGCCTGCTGGGGTGCAGTCATGCTCTGAAGGCAAAAAATCATACTTCTGGGAATCGAGACTTACATGTTATTTCTGTCTTGGCCCGGCCATTGAGGAACACTGTGCCCTTGGGCAAGTCCCTCCTCTCTGAGTCTCGGTTTCTCCGGGCACACCATAAGGGTGGTATGCTAGAGCAAACCAATGCGTCCTTTCAGTGTGGAGCATTCCTGAGCCTTTGTGGGAGGAGACCTGAAGACTTAGTTGTGGAGGGGGAGAGGGGGTGGGTGATGTGCTGCCTCTCTGCCTCCACAGGGCTTGCAGGGCCCCTCACACAGTGGGTATCAGTTATGTTTGTTTTTGGTAAGATAAAAAGCATCGTGCCAGAGGAAATGAGCTTCTCTTCTTTCTTCTGCATCCTTTTTGCATGATAGGACTCATCCCATCTGCCTGGGCCCCAGAGGAATGGACAGTAAGAGTGGGAGAGAAGACCTGACTGGGCCTCGCCTAGGGGTGCAGGCTTCTGAGTGGGAGGCTGGAGTGGAGAAGGGAACACCAGGGCAGCCAGGAAAGCCTGCCGGGTATCTTGGCCCCAAGGTGCACCCAGCATCTAAGAGGGAAGAAGGAAGGGAGCATGCCAGGCTCTGGACAGGGAGCTTTGGACATCTCATCTCACATCTCATTTAGTCTTCGTGTCACCACAGAGGCAACGGGCTGTTCCGTATTTTACAGATGAACACACTAAGGCTGCTGTTCCCAGAAGCAGCTGGTCTCAGGAGTGAGGGAGGAGAATGAGGTAGGCAGAGCAGGGCTCAAGGCCAGGTTTAGAACATAGTGATAGCAGGGGGCTTGTCTTCAGAGAACTGGTCTCTGAGAAAGTAGTATCCAAAGGCCTGACCTATCCCAGGCCTGGGCCATGGTGTCAGGGAAAACATGTAAATTTGGAGTCACACAGATCTGGCCCCTGGTTCTAGTCTGCCGCTTCCTTGGTGTGTGGCTTGGGCCACTCCCCTTGCCTCTCTTAGCCTAAGTTTCCTCCTCAGTCTAACGGAAGTAAATCAGCTTGACCTAACAGGGCAGTCAGGAGGATTCAGTGAGATGAGAGCTGCATGTATAATAAATGCCAAGTAAATGTTCTTTCTGATTCCAGGTCATTGGCAAGTCTTGCCATCTCCATCTCTAAATGAATTCCAGATCTGACCACTTCACACCTCCACTGCCACCACCCCCTCTAGGCCACTATCACCTCTTGCCTGGGTCACTGCCGAAGCTTCCTCATGGTCTCCCTGCTTCTATTTTTGTCCCCTGCCAACTGTGATTCACACAAAAGCTGAGTGATCTGTTACAGTCCTGAGTCAGTCACGTCACTTCCCTGCTTAAAACCCTCCCAGGGCTTCCCGCGTCACTTAGAGTAAACTGTGAAGTCCTTACCACAGCCTACAAGGCTCTCTGTAGTCTGGCTCCTGCTGACTCCTGTGACTTCATCTGGGACCACTTTCCTTTTACTCACTTTGTTCCAATTACCTTCATCTCTTCTGTGTCGTGACCATCCAAATCTGGTTCCTGCCTCAGGGCCTTTGCACTCGGTATTCCCTGTGTGGAACACTCTTCTCCCAGTTTCTCTCATGGCTGATTTCTTCATGCTATACAGGTCTTGGCTCAGATGTCAAGTCTTTAGAGGATACTTCCTCTCTAGAGATCTCTTGGCTCTAAGTTTTCATCATCTCGAAAATGTTCCTAATGTGTAACCTACAGCTAGCTATGCTATGGTCATTTAACCTTGTTCCTTTGCACTCTGCCCTTCTCCTAAGATGTCTCTTTAAAAACCCTTGACTTGATTCTGAGACCCTCAATACTTACTACTATTTGGATTCTGCTGGATAAGTCCCCCAAACAGACTGTGAGTTCCTTGGAGGCGGGGGTGGGGGTTGCTGGTAGGAGAAGGAAATGGCAGTTTATTTGGGTGCCTACGGAATGCCAAGTACTTGTACATGGGTGTTCTCACCTAGTCCTCACATTATATCATTTACTTCTTGCAACGTTCCACGAGGCAAGGATTCCTATCCCCACTGTACAGATGAAGAAATAGGCTCAGAGAGGACAAGTGACTCAGCCAAGATCACAGAGCTGGTTGTGTGGTGGTTTTTTGACTCCACATGTTTTCTGTGCCCCACCCTAGAACACACCCCTTGCCACATAGGCAGAAGAAATATTGCCAGGGCCCCTGATACACCTCTTTAAGTGCTTGTTCAATACCCTTAGAGTTCCCTACTAGCTATTTCTTTTTCAGGTGTCCTCTGCATCTGACTCTATGCCCCCTGCTGCCTCTGTTTCCTCCACTGAAAGGAGCCCCCTCCCCTGGTCAGTCTGTGCTCAGTCTTGGGAGAGGAGACACCACCTCCCTCCCTGTCTTCTGTACTGGCCACGCTTTTGCTACTCTTCAACTCCACTGTGCTGGATGAAATGCTCCAGGGCATCTCCAGTCCAGCTCATTCTGGTACCAGGAGAGGGTGACACGAAGTCCTTGGGAGTGCAGGACTTGGTGTGGGTTTCCTTCAGACAGAGGGAGATAGTTGGGAATGGGACCTGAAGGATGGGTGGGACTCTGTGACACAGGGATATCTGGAGCAGTGGGTATGAGAGAACAGTATATGGAAAGGCCTGGAGGTAGGAATTGCAGAGTGAGTGGCTGGGTGTAGCAGGAGCTTGGGGTGTGTGAAGAGAGCAGGCAGAGCTAGGAGAGTGGGTACAGTTGGGGCCAGGCCTCCTCTGAGTTCCACAGCCACCTCAGGCCCTGTCAGCCACTTGTCCTGCTCAGTTTCCCTGGACGGAGCAGGCAGGCCTGCTGAACCCATGTGCACCAGGTCACGATAGCCAGAGCGGTGAGGGCTGGGCTCCACAGACTGCCAGCTCTAAGGCTTTGGGGGAGTTGGTACTGAGCTGTTTTACAGACAAAAGATTCTGCTGTGGTGGGAAGGGCCAGCACCAGGGATCAATGGGTCTTGGCACTTGTGCCAGGAGGAAGGGAGAGGCATGAACCTTGAGAGCGGATAGCTTTCGCCCTTGGAAAGAGACAATTACCACTGTTCAGGCCCATTAACAGCCTAATAAATTAGAAAGCAAGCATTAGCACTTGGGGAGAGGTGAGGGCTGGTGTGGGAGAGAGGAGGGGTAAGGGAGGGTAGCCCAGATGAACCAGGAGCCAAACTCCTTACCCATTGTGGGCCAGAGAGGGGAAAGGGACCTTGGCATTGAAAATGCCTTGAGTGTCCACCGTAGGCCAGGCCTTCAGACAATTTCTCACAGAATTCTCATGCTAGCATATGGGCCAAATGTTGTTCTCCCCATTGTACAGAAGGGGAAACCAAAGCACAGACACAGTGAGAGACCCGGTCCCTGAGGACCTCTCACCACCCTTGGTGGCTGGAGGGAGATGGTGGGTTGTAGAGTGGGGAGGGAGGGCTGGCTTGCCCTCCTGAAACATTTCAATTATGTCCTTGTAAAGTATAAACGTCTGACTGTAAAGAAACACTTGCTCACACACGTTTTTGGTGGCCTCAGTGCAAGAAGATAGCAGGGAGCTCAGAAGATCTAATTGCTTATATAATCTCTGTTGAATTTGGTCTATCGGGAAATGTCTCTTAGATATTTCGGTATCACATCCCATGTTATAAATAACCAAGCTCGGCTGTCCTCTGTGCCTTCCTGTGGCTGTCTGGGAGCTGGGCTGGTGGGGGATCGGGGAGAGGGGCTGTGGAGGAAAAACAGGGCCTCTGGGGAGATGGGGCATTTGCTGGGGCTGCAGGGCTCTTGTAGGCAAGCAGGGAGGGCACAGGCCTTCATTAAACACAGAATCAGAGCAGTCTATTATCTCGCTAAACCTGCATCAAACCCTCAGAGGAGGGTCTTAGCATTACCACCCTGCTTCTTGGATCCCTCTGTGTAAAAAGCAGCCCCAGTCTTGCCCATGAACATCTGGTAGAATAGAAGAATTGAAGCAACAGAGGGAAACCGGGACATGAGAAAATGGCCCTCGAAGCAATGTTGTTATTGGCATTCCCATTTTACTGACTGGGAGACTAAGGCTCAGGAAGGCAGCAGACACTGGTACGCAGTGATGCTGTGCTGGAAACCAGGGCTGTCTAACCCCACCTCTAAGCTTTTTCCTGCGTGGCAAAGGGCCACCTGCCTGGTGGTACAGGAGTTGCTCATCTTTCCCTGGGAGGAAGGTAAAGTAGCAACATGGCAGGATGTGGGTGTTTCATACAAACACACACACACACACACACACACACACACACCCTGACCCCCTTCCCATCTGCAGTGGCAATGTCCTCTGATCATACCAGGCCTGATAGGCCCCATTTCCAACATCCTGAGAGCCCTATCTCCCTGCTCTGTCTACCCATTTCCTCCTACCAACCACTCTTGAGGCCCCAGTTCCAGGCCTACCTCTTCTAAGAAGTCTTGCCTGAGATTTGTAGCCATCACCTTCCTGGCCTTCCCTGGCCTTGGTCTGGGCCCCTCACCTACTTGCTGGTCTTTGTCATGGCCTTTTTTGTTCCCCATGGCTGCTGTAACCAATTACCACAAACTTAGTGGCTTAAAACAATACAAATGTATTCTCACACAGATCTGGAGGTCAGAAGTCCAAACTCAATATCACTGGGCTGAAATCAGGGTGTGGCCAGGACCATGCTCCCTCTGGAGAGTCTAGAGGAGACTCTTTCTTTCTTTCTTTCTTTCTTTCTTTCTTTCTTTCTTTTTTAATTTTTTTAATATTTTTATTTATTTTTGAGACAGAGAGATAGAGCATGAACCGGGGAGGGGCAGAGAGAGAGAGGGAGACACAGAATCGGAAGCAGGCTCCAGGTTCTGAGCTGTCAGCCCAGAGTCCGACGTGGGGCTCGAACTCACAGACCACGAGATCGTGACCTGAGCTGAAGTCGGATGCTTAACCGACTGAGCCACCCAGGCGCCCCAAGAGGAGACCCTTTCTTGTCTCTTCCAGCTTTTGGTAGCTGCCACTATTCCTTGGCATATAGCCCTGTCAGTCTGTCTCTGTGATCTTATGGCCTTTTCCTCTTCTCTGTGTGTTGAAACCCCTCCCTCCTCCTCCCTTTTATAAGGATGCCTCTCTTAGATAATGTGATTGCATTTAGGGCCCACCCAGATGATCCAGGATAATCTCCTCATTTCAAAATCCTTACTTTAATTATATCTGCAAAGAGCCCTTTTCCAAATAAGGTGACACTTACCAGTTCCAGGAAGTAGGACCTGATATGTTCAGACCTTATTTAGCCTACTCCATTACCTTAAGAGCTTACTTGATTTTTCTCCTTGTGAGACTGTAAGTTCCCAGAGGGCAGAGGCAGTGCCTGATGTCTCCACATGTTCTCTGTGGCACTTTTATCACTTTCAGAGCCTCCAACAAGCCTCCAGAAATGTTGGTTGGCTGATGGCTAGCTAAGCAGAGTGTTTGATATCTTTGCCCTTCTGCCCATGGGTTCACCATCAACTCCTGGACATACCTGGTACCTCCTTCAGGCTCCTAGTACCATGGGATAGCATGGCATGGGGGAGCTGGCTTCTCCTCTTTAGGCACCTAACAAGGTTTTTCAGGATGAGTTTGCGAAGATAAGTGCCTGGTGGTGCATGTGCAGACATAGCCACTTGCTGATTAGGTTTGGAGCATGGGCCCAACTGTAGGTGGGAGAAATGTTTTCATTGGCCTTAAGAGTCCGTTTTCAAAAATGCTCAACAGAGAAAAAGGAGGGGCTGAAGCTTACAAAATAAACATGACAAGGAGAGATGTCAGGTTTCACTCTTGGATCCCAAAACCCAGTCTCCACATGCAGGCTGGCCAGCAGGAAATTGGTGAGAGGGCAGGGAGCAGTGTGATGAGATCTGCTCCCAAATCAATTCAAGGAGCCTTAGACTGCATCCATAGAGAGCATAGAAGTTTATAGAACAAGGAAGTGATAGACTGCCCTGCCTTGGGCCCCACATATTAAGGGCACCACAGACACACCGGAGAATGTCCAGGGAGGCAAAAGCAGACTGGGAAGGAGACCTGGTCTCATGAGGAACAGTTGAAGGAGCTGATTGGCTTGGAGAAGACTCAGAGGTTATGGTGATGGTGAAGATTTGGACCTCTGAGGAGATATTTTCAAGCAGAGGGAGAAGGGAGACTCTAGGTAGCCCCAGGAGGCAGCACTGTGACCCATGGACAGAAGCCACAAGGAAATGAAATTCAGCTCAATTCAGGAAAGAACTTTCTCAGAGTTAGGGCTATCCCAGGATGATCTCTGTCTCTTGAGCTCCCTACCATGGAAAGTAGGGGAGCAGAGGCTGGTCAAGAATTCAGATGAAATATGGTAGAAGGGGTTTTGAGCAGACCAGCCCAGCCCCTGGAGGCCTAAGAAGGCCTTCTGCCTGTAGAAACTTTCCCCTCTTCTCCATGCTTCCACCACCCACAAACTTACTCTGTCTCTGCTCAGAAGACCCAGAGCACTGACTGTGATGTATTAAAGCAAGTTGTTTAGGCTTCGTTCCCCCCAAGAGATTGAAGGACTCTTAAGCAGAGAAAGAACTTCATCTACGGGTCCACTCCTCCCCTTTTCCCAGACATTACCCTGTGCCTGAACGACCGTAGCCACCAGAGAAGAAAGAGAATGGTGCCAAAGAGTGGTGAGCAGGGAGAGTGGTCAATTGCCAGCCAAGAGTGTTTGGAAACTGGGGAGATTGCCATAGATCCAAAAACAGTTGAAGTGCATCCTGGATGGAGGTGGGAGAGTGAAGGTGACCTTTCAATGTTCTTTCAGGTCTCAGAAGACTGTCATAATGCCAATCCAGATACCTGGCTTTTTCCTTCTGTGTGTCATTTGGAGAGTTCTCCCAACCCAGCCTTTGTTCCCAAGGGGCTCCTCCTCCCTGCTGGGCCCTCTGGCTCACTCCAAGCCACTTCCAGATGGGCCTCATCTTCCCTCAAACCCCCAGCTGGGCCTGCCAGCTGGACCTTCTCAGGGAGTGAGACCCAGGAAAGTCCAGAGCCCACCCAGCAGGCTAGAAGGAGACCAGATGCTTGTGGGGTGAGAGGGATATAGGGTGAGGTTAACTTATAGGCAGTCTGCATTGGAAATGGATGAAGTGTGGATCCATCCATATGGATGGAGGTGGGAGTGGTTTGTGGAACACCCCAAAAATGTGGCAGGCCCAAATATTCCAGGCCCAAAGTAGTTGTTCTTTTCTGTAACTCCATTGGCTCTATGCTCACTTAAATGCTACATGCATGTGGCAGTCTGTGCCCTGCACTGAGAGCCCTGAAGCCTGGGGGTCTGTTTCAGGTTCTGCCCCTGACTCTCTGTATCACTTTGGACAAGCCCTGACCCTTCCCTGCCCTGGGTCTCACTCAGAAGTCCCTTCAAAAATGTTAGCAGTGCCAATTTATGCAGTGAATGACACTGGACTAGACAGAGTCTAGGCCCCGGCACCACCATTTGTCCTTATATGGATATATTATTGGTTTGCTTACTCATTCACTGATTGCCCCTGGATTGGAAGCTCCCTGGAGGCAGAGGTCTTTCCCTCAGTCATCAGTGTACCTCTAGTGCCCAACTCAGTGCCCTGCACAGAGAAGGCATTCAATCTGTAGTTGCTAAATGAATAAATGAATGGCAAAAGTGATGGTTAGTCACTCCAGAAAACACATCCACACACAGTCTTGCCTACAATTCTAGCAGATTCTCAAACCTCAGAAATCCATCTCTCAGACACCCTCAGGTTAGGAGACCTGGGACCCAAAAAGATTGCACATGCTCATTGTATTATGCACTGTGGGAAGGAAAAAAAGAAAAGATTTCTGTGGGCCTAGTTGGGGACAAGAATGGGTGTTATCAGGGAACCAGAAGATGTGAGGGTATCTCCTGACTTGGCTGGGACAGAGTAGCTCTGAGCCGTGGAACTTCAAGAAACACAGGCTTTCTTGTATGGAAACCAATTTGACAATAAATTTCATTAAAAAAAAAAAGGAGCACAGGCTTTCTCTGCCTCAGCTGGGGCCACGCCTTCTGATAAGAACCCAGTGAGAACACAGCACTTCTTTGATAGTTTGATACTTTATCCTAAGCCCACAAACAGACCCTCTGGGTTAGATCTCAGAACCTTGGGCTTTGGGCCAGTGGCAGTCAGTGGTCTTGGATCTGGCAACTTTGATGGAGTCCTGAGCCTGCAGGGATGAGGGACAGCTCCTGGGGCACGGGGTCCTACCAAGGGCCTATCCTTTGGGCAGCCAGTCTGGGGCAGTCAGTGGGTCTTCCTCCATTTTCTTGCAGGCCCTCACACCCACTCTTATAGCTCTCTTGGTCCTTGCCAGCTTCAACTGGGATTCTAGTCCTTGCCCTGCCAGGTTACCAGACCTGTAGCAGCCAGGCAAATGCTTCGGGCCCTCTACAGTGCTGTATGCTGTTTTTGCTGTCACTTTGTTTGACTGCTGTGCTGCAGCCCTCTCTCAGTGAGGACAGACATCCTCTAAGGGATGCCAGGCCACAGGGAGGCTGTTTTCCAGAATGGGGGGAAAAATAGGAGTTGGGAGCCAGACTGGCCTGAGTTAAAATCCTGTCTCTGCCACTTCCAAACTATGCAACCTTTGGAAACAGAGCCTCAGCTTTTTCATCTGTAAAATAGGGTCAGGACGATACATATCCTCCAGGGCTATTGCAAGGAATTGGTGTGGTAATACATATGGAACAGTTAACACAGGGCCTGGCACTGGCTTTTTAATAGGTGCTAGCTCTTCCTGGTAGTTAATATTGGCAAGGACTCCTCAAAGTGTGGTCCCTGGACTGGCAGTGTCAGCACTACCTGGGAGGTTGTTAGTAATCTCAGGGGTGCCTGGGTGGCTCAGTCGGTTAAGCATCTGACTCTTGATCTTGGGTCAGGTGGTGATCTCACAGTTTATGAGATAAAGCCCCATGTCAGGCTCTGTGCCGACAGCACGGAGCCTGCTTGGGATTCTCTCTCTCTCCCTTTCTATCTGCCCCTCCCCTGCTTATGCTCTCTCTCTGTCTCAAAATAAATAAATAAATAAATAAATACACTTAAAAAAAGAGAACGGCACAGTCTCCAGCCCTACCTGAGACTTGTTGGGTTGGAAGCTGCATTTTGATAAGATCCCCAGATGATTCCTATGCAAGAGAAAGTTTGAGAAGAGATTCTCACTCTTCAGATGGCCATACATAGGGAATATCTACTCCTGGAAGCTGATGCAGGAAATAGTTTTGTACATCCTTCACTCAAAATGGCAACAGTAGTGGCTGCAGTAGGAAACACACATTGAGTGCTTACTATGTACCAGACACTATTTTGGGTGCATCACAGCAACCCCATAAAGTGAGTAGTACAAACATCCCCACTTTACCAATGAACAAGGCAAGGCATACAAAGGTTAAGTTCTCACACTCAAAGTTGCAGTTAGTAAGTGATGGAACCACAACACAAACCCACACTACCTGCCTCTAGAGCTCACATGCTAAGGGCATACGTAGGAAAAACCATAATTAGTCAGCAAAACAGTTCCGTGCCACAGGCACCCATTGAATTGCTTCCCTGTATCTTCCTGGTCCAGGCCCTGGAGATGCAGAGATAGAGATGCAAGCTTTGCACTCAAGGAAACTCCAGTCCAGTGCAGGAGCCAGGCACACAAATAAATGATAAAAGGTGGTTGCCTGCCATCCCTGCTGTGCCAGTAAGGGCAAACACGGTGTTTTGGGGGTGCAGAGAAGGGGAGCCAGGAGTCCTGTCTAAGGCCATCCAGGAGGACCTCTCTGCCTAGGCAGCTTTCCAACAGCCTGGGTGTTTCCCACTTATGGCTTCCTTTGTAAATCTTCAGGCTCTTCAGCATGATTAAAGTGCCTTCTAGATTAGCCCATGAAGCTAAGATTCCAGTGAGAAGAATTTTGGCAAGTCAGGTCAGTGGTGGTCATCAGGGGATCGGGGCTTGAGCCCTGTCTTAAGTTTTAACTGTCCATGTAAGCTTGGACAATTGGGCACAAATTTCTCTAGGTCCTCAGGGATGAGGGGTGGATGCTGTGGATGGGATTTTAAGCCCTAATTGAGGACTCATGGGCCTGTTGCAATTTTTCTCGGGCAGGGACCACATCTGCCTTTCCAACTGCTGTATCCCTAGCACCTAGCCCCATCGCCTGGTCTAGAGCTGCTGTTCCAAAACGATGTGTTGAATGGATGTTAAGTGAACAGCCACAGGAAAAGGGCCCTAGGGTGACCAGATCCCAGTCCCCTCTTAAGCCCAGAATGCTTCCGTCCTCAACAGAATCCCATCAACCTCTTTCTTCCTCCAGGGCTCTGCTCTCAACCCTGAGCCGAAGTTAGTTTTGCTTCTCTCCATCAGGGAAATGGGCCTGTAGAGATGCCCAGCCACCACTGCCTGGTGAGAAACCCAGAGCTGACAAGGCCCTCAGACATAAGCCCATTGTACAGATAGGGAAAGAGACCAGAAAGGAGAAGGGACAGGCCCAGTGACATGCAAGAATCTGTGACAGAATTGGGGCTGGCAGCCACAAATTCTTGTGACTTGTATCTTTGTCTAGGGCTCCCCACCTGTCCCTCTGCTTGACTGTCTGGGAGCTCCCAAGGGCCAGAGAAAGAGAGGGGTGAAGAGCAAATGAAAGAGAAAGGTCTGTCATGCAGAAAGATTGGCCTTTAAGGCCTAGGGGCCAAACTGGGGGTGGGGAAGGGTCACAGGCACAAAGGACAAGGCCATACTGGAGCACAAGCTGGTGAGGAAAAGAAGGGCATGGCAGGGAAGTGGGCAGGCAGGAAGCTGCAGCTGGAATGTTGAGGACACATGTTTCCCATTAGATGCTCCTTCTGTCTTGCCTACTCTCCTCTGGGAGATACAGGGAGAAGAAAGAGGATGTGATATCTAGGTGAGCCCTACTATGTGGAAACATGTTGGCAGGAGCTCCCCAGGTAACCCTTTCTGCAGTCCATGACACCAGGCCCAAGGCCTTCCTCCAGGCCAGAGCCCCAACCTACTTGCCCAACTATTCTGTCTCCTTGAGGCTGGGTTAACACCCTGGAGGTCCCTGGCCCATAAGATGCCTCAACCCACCAGCTTTGAGTCAAACACACTCAGCTTTGAATCTCTCCTTCAATATTTGCCAGGTGATGTAACCTTGGTTAACTTTTTTTTTTTTAATTTTTTAATGTTTATTTTTGAGAGAGAGAGAGAGCAGAGTGTGAACAAGGGAGGGGCAGAGAGAGAGGGAGACATGGAATCGGAAGCAGGCTCCAGGCTCTGAACCCAGGTCTTTGTTTTTGTTTTTTTAAATGCATATTTACTCATTTTTGAGAGAGATAGCGCACAGCTGGAGAGGAGCAGAGAGGGAGACACAGAATCCGAAGCAGGCTCCAGGCTCTGAGCTGTCAGCACAGAGCCCAATGCGGGGATTGAGCCCACAAATTGTGAGATCATGACCTGAGCTAATTCAGATGCTTAACCAACTAAGCTACCCAGGCACCCCTGAACCTGAGTCTTTGATCCCAATGTGGGGCTCAAACTCATGAACTGCAAGATCATGACCTGAGCCGAAATCAGACGCTTAACTGACTGAGCCACCCAGACGCCCCTTAGTTAAGTTTTCTGATCCTTGGTTCCTGCAACTGTAAAGTGGCAAAAATGATTGCTGCCCTGCCTCCCTCCTAAGCAAAGTGTAGGGAGGGAGCAGAGACGACGTGCAGAATTTCCGGTGCCCCTGCCTTTTCACGGCCAGTGGCATGGGTCATGTGTCCCTTGCCTCTTCCTTTACATCTATACATCCTGGCCCTGCCTGGTGGGGAGGAACCTCAAATGTCAGGCCCTCTATAAAGTAGAAGTCCCTTTGGCACCTCAAAAATGTCTCTTATACCAGCCATCCCAAAAGCAATCTTGGCAGCCTTTCCACAGCAGAAAACACAGCCACACATTCATTGTCTACACACACACACACACACACACACACACATGTTAAGGAAGCAGAGGCACCCAGAGAGTCCTCAAGCAGAACTCCCATGCAGGGCCTCTGTTAAGTGCTTGACATGTATCATCTTCCCAGCTCCTGACCATACCTGAGGAGGAGGAGGAGGCCTTTCCATTATTCTCTTGATTTTGCAAGTAAAAAGAACAGTAATGCTTTACTCCAAATCTCCTAGCTCTGGAGTGGCCAAGCTCATATTCTAGCCCATATCGGTTGGACCCTAAAGCCCAGGCTATTCCTACTGTTCAAAGTGGCCATCTCTCAGGCTTGAGGCGAAGACCAGCAGGGACACAGATCATTACAGTGGAGTGAACCGGGACACAGTCATATGATGGAGTACCACACAGCAATGAAAAAGAAATGATCTTCTGTGACATACAATGACCTGGATGAATCTCCCAAACATTATGTTTAGTGAAAGGAGTATGATGAATAAAGGATACACCATAGCAGGCCCAATTTGTATTCCATGTATATAAACTTCAAGAATGATCATAACTGATCCATTGGGATAAAAGTCAAAAGAGTAGTTAACCCTTGGGGCAGGAGGGAAATTACTGATTGGGAGGAAGCCAGAGAGAGCCTTCTGGAGCACTGGAAATGTTCTATATCTCCATCTAGGTGGTGATTACCTAGGTTGATACATATGTAAAAATGTATGAAGCTGTAATTCTTAGGATCCAATAGAAAAAGTATTTTTAAAAACCCAGTGTGGCAATAGCTTTCCCCACATCTTTGCATGGCTGGCTCCTTGTCATTCACATTACCCCCTAAGTGTCACCTCTTCAGAAAGGCCTTCCCTGACCCCCCCCCCCACCTAATATAATCTAATGAAACACACACACACTCTGTGCTCCAGTTAGCATTTCTTCCATTATCTTGTTTTATTTTATTTTTGGCATGTACCAGTAGTGTGCTGGAGCTGCCTCTCCCTGGCACTGCCCAACTCAATGTTCAGTGACTTCAGGTTAGGAGCTTGGAATCAGCCACAATGGGAATATTTACACCATGGAAATCAACAGATGCTGCAGTTCAGAGCTCCCCTCCTCCATAGCTGGTTGTTAAAACATGTACCAGCATACCCTGTACATCTCACTATCTGAAATTATCTTTTGCATTTGTTTGTTATTTGTTATGTCTCCCCTGCGTGTAAGCCCATGAGGGGAGGGTCTATGATATTTTGTTTTTACTGCTGCATTTCCAGTGCTTAGAACAGTGATTGGTAAATAGTAAGTGTTCAGTAAATGCTGGCTGAATGAATAAGGGTCTGATGGCAACACTGTGGAAGCACAAAAGAGGGAACGGTTAACTCTGTACCAGAATAGGGAACATTTGATCTGGGGCTTCAGGTAGAGAAAGTTTGCTAAGTAGACAATTGAGAAAGGATTTCCCAGGCAGAGGGAGCAATATGGAGGCATAAAAGAGCATGGGAGTGTCTAGAGAAACCCAGCAGCCAGGGTGGCCCTATTGTAGGGTGAGGAGAGATGTAAGTAGTGTGGAAAGGTAGGCTGGGGCCACATTGTGAAGGGCCTTAGCTCCTTGAGTGGACGGCTGGGTTTTCCACTGTTGGTGGTTAGGGAGCCATTGAAATGTTTTAATTAAAGAGGGAGTCTGATCAAGTCTTTGCTGGCAAGAAGTCTCTGGTAGCAGTGCGGAGGGTGGATTGAAGGGGGCTGCTGGAAGCCCAGTTGTCAATGTAAGTTTGCCTTGGACAGAGGCTAGTCTTTTGAGCCCTCAGATCTTCTTGTTTTCCCTGTTTCCTTCCCTCAGTGAAGATGGAAAACAGCTGGCTCTTTCCTCAAAGCCCAGTGGCTCTCTAGGTCCTAGGCCTTAGTTTCCAGTGGCCACACTACTCAGCCTCACCTAGCTCAGAGGGGGCAGCCTATGTGGCCCTGTTGAGAGTCTCAGGGGAAGGGTGCCCAGTGTGGGCACAGGGACTGTCCGTGTCTTCCTAGTGTTCTGACAGCCACCCCACGCCCTGTTCTGGGCCCCATCCTGCTAAACCGAAGGGCAGCAGCAGCCACCACCTCTGTCGCTGCTAGAGGAGGAGGGTTAAGGGGCCTTTGTTGTCCAGGGTGTTGCTATGCAGGGCCAGCCACAGGCAGCTCTGAGATTGGGCTGTGGTCTGGTGTGGGGCTCGTGTTTGGCAGCCAACACAGCCCACCCCAGGCTGGGCTCCTGCTCTAGGCAGGGAGAGCTAAATTAGAGCCTCAAGCCTTCCAATTTAGAGGACCAAAATAAATCCAGCAACCTTCCTGCTGGGGCCCCAGTTCTCCAACCTCCAGGCAGAAGCCAGGCTTTGTCCTCAACCCTTAAGTTATAGAGACTGGGGAGCTGGGTGGCCAGGGATGGTTAAAGGCTTGCCCACAGGGCAGACAGGTGGCACAAGAGGATTGGGTCAAGGGCATTTGCCTGTGTTTCTATAATGAGTTCACTTGAGTTTGTTCTGATTCGACTCATCACCCATTTAATGTCGGGCACTGGGCTAGCTCAGCCCTGGAGTAATATTAAAAATTGCCGATCTGAGACATGCCTTAAAGACCATCTGGACCACACTTCTTGTGTTACAGATGGAAAAATGAGGCCCAGAGAGGAAAAGGGACTGACTCGAGGTCACACAGGAAGTCAGGGGGGCAGAGCGAGGACTAGAATCTAGGGCTCTAGTTCAGAACTAACTCCACCCCAGGCAGACCCAGGGGAATGCACTGCCAGAACTTCAGATGGTATGTCAGGGAGTGCCCTGGAGGATCCCTAGAATTCATGTGGAAAGTGGGGGAGGCTTCCCCAAGGTAGCACCTGGAAGCCGGGCTGAGACAAAGGGCAATTTAGGCATAGAGAATAGGCCTCACAAGAGCATCTCCTAGCCAGAACCAGGAAGCTTATGTGGCCCAAGGGTTGCATGGGTACATGGGTGTCCTTCCCTAGCATCAGTTCCAGTAAAGACCTCCCCTAGGAACATTTGCTTCCTTTCTTTCTGAGGAGGAAGGAAGCTGAAATGGTGATGATCACCATCAAAATAATAGCTAGCATTTATTGAGAGCTTACTGTGTGCCAGGCTCTGTGCTAAGTGTTCACATGTGTTGTCTCATTTGATCCTTGTAACAACCCTATGAAGTGAGGCCTATTATTATCCCCCTTTTAAAGTTCAAAAAGCAGAAGCACATAGATGTCAAGGGATTTGACTGAGGTGACACAGCTAGTGTTGCAGCTGGGATCTGAACACAGCTGGTCTGGTTCTAGGGTCTCTGCACTTAACCACTGTGCTGTTAATAGTGTCAATGATAATTATAATGATGACTTTATATTTATTGAGTACTTTCTGTGTGAAAGCATTTCACCAGGAATAGTTTGTTTAATCCTCACAACAACTTTGCAAGGTAGGTATAATTATTATTATCCCCAACTTGCAGATAAGAAAACTGAGGCACATACAGGTGAAGCAAAGAGCTAGTATTGTTTCTGCAAGACCTTGCCACGTCGACAAGGGAGAAAGGATTTCCCAGGCAGAGGAAACAAAATGGAGGCATGAAAGAGCATGGGAGCATCTGGGGAAGTCCTGCAACCAGAATGTATTATACAGGGTGGGGATGGGGAGAGACATGGGGTGGTCCTGGAGGTTGCCCCGTGTCTTCCAGTGGAGGGGACTTTGCAGGGACCTGGGTGAGTGGGAATGAGGGGTTTCCCCTAGTTGATCAGTATTTGGGAGCTAGGCTGGTAAGCCAGAACCACCCTAAGGACCCTCCCTACCTCAGTGGGTCAGACTAGGCCAGAGCAGGCAGAAGGGAGGGGAGCAAAAGGTATAGGACTTGCCCACCTCCTCCACAGGCAAGCAGAGCCAGAGGGTATCTCTGTAAGGTCTCTCTCTACTCTTTACCAGAAGCTCATTATCCTGAGGAGCTTTAATAATTCTCAGGGACCCAGAGAATGTCAGGGCCACAAGAGAGGCCGTTAGGGTGACCATCCCGTCCCATGCTTTCATGGCAACAATGTGAAAGCTGAGGCACAGAACGGTGGAGGGACTCACCCAATGTCATTCAGCTCAGAAGTGGTGGGGCTGCAGGTCAACTCTCAGTCCCCCGAGCTCTTTCTTCTCCCCACCATGACTCCTTTCGAGTAGGCTCTTAGAGTCAGAAGACACTTGAATATGAATGACAGTGGAGTTCTCACCTGAAACCATGGAGGCCAGAAAGAAGTACCACAACATTTCTAAAATCCCAGAAGAAAAGAACGGTCAACTCAGAATTCAGTATTCAGTGAAAATATCTTTCAGGACTGAAGCAGAAGTAAGTACATTCTAAGATGAAGGAAAACTAAGAGAATCTGTCGCTAGCAGATCTGTTCTACAAGAAATGCTAAAGAAACTTCTTCAGATGACAGGGCAATAATGCAATTGGGACAGATTTGGATAGATTTATTATTTTGTGTCATGTTGGCCCTCATCACCTTCCCCTATCCCCAACCCTGTTCTCCTATGATCCATCCCAGCCTAGATGCCCATGCCTTTTGCCCTCTGGCTGGAGCAGAGATTCAGGAGCCCTGGGCCCAGGCCCATAGGCAAGGCAGAAAGCTGAGGGAATTGGTATGAGATGTGGAATCCTGGAATACAGAATGATACCTAACACCATTGATTTGCTAGGCAAACCACAGGCAGGTTTCTTATCTTTGTTGAGCCTCAATCTGGCCAATGGGGAAAATTACCCTTTTGTGTGGCTGAGACAAGAGGAGGGGTGGGAAACCAGTTAGTGGTGTGTGGAAAGGCTGTCCAGATGCGAGGCATGGTTATTATCATTCCTCTGCTGGCCTCCCTCCTTTCCAGCCAGCCAGGCATCTGCAGCGGGGGCTGGGGGCAGGCCACTTAACAACTCAGCTTCCTTTACTTCCTCCCTGGGGCCTTCTCAGTTCTGGATTGCAAGGCTTTGATGGAAGGGGTAGGAGCTGTCTCTTCCATTAGCATCCTGGGCTGCCTTGCCTAGGCCTACCTCTTTCCATGGATTTTTTTTTTTTCTGATGCCAATAGTTTCTACACACATGCTATCAAAAGAGAAGGAAGTGGGACAGAAGTGGGGCTCTTCCACCAGGGGTAGCTTGGCATCACCAGATAATCCTGGCGTGCTCTGTGCTCAGGCAGTGGGTAGAGGCATCTCCAGGATGGGGCCTGGCCCTGAATGCAAAACTTGAGGACAGGATGAAGAAAGGAGTACATAGTAACAGCTGCTAAAGACAGGAATGTACCCAGGCCTAGACTCAGAGCAAAGGCTGCCAGAGGAGTCCAGAGATCTGGCTTCTAAACTGATTGAGTCACATGCCAATCTGTGGCATTCTCTGTTCCCTTGTCAAACCTTGATTTCCCATCTGTGCTCTGCATGTGAAAGTACATGGGTGTCTGGGAGGACTGGACTACTAATCCTTAAAGTTTCCTCAGGCTCTGATACACTGTGGTTCTAAGTGAGTGAGTTAAGGCTTAGGGCAGGAGGCTCAGGGGAGGTGGGGGTCCTGAAAGCTATTTGGAGGAGTCAGTATGATGTGTTCCTTGCTGGAGCACTTTGTTGCTTGATTGAGGACCTGGGAGTTCCAACCCTGCTCATTATCAGCTACATAAGCTTGAACAAGTCACATAGTATCCCTAATGTTGTGAGGCCAGTTTTGCTTTTCTCCCACGGTCTCCACCTTGGCAGGGCATTGCCATCCCAGTGGGCCATGTGGAAGACATGAGACCTCCTCTGCATCTGAAAGGAGGGCTCACAAGATAGCTAAGAGATGGAGTCAGCACAGTAGGTCCCAGGAGTGGTTCCCACATCCAGCCTGTCCTTGCCTCCTGCACAGCACAGCTCCTTGTCAGGCTGGCACCAGGCCCTCTCAGCCCTTGGGACTTTGAGCAAACTTGTTCCCCTCTGACTCTCCTGGGGGCAATCACAGGTCTGGGCCTTACTGTTCTTCCAGCAGGGGCATCCCCTCAGAAGATGGAAGAGGGTCTTTGCACCCTAATTTCACTGAGGTGATTCCACGTGCTAGTCCACAGGGCTTTGAATTAGCCTGGAGCCAGGCACAAAGTGATCAGGACTACTGATGGAGGTGGCTATGTTGGCCCCTCCAAACGTGAGCCTAGAGGACACACATGGAAAAGAAACAAGTTGTTTGGAGACCACAACATGTTCAGAAAGCCTGGGGATTCTTGTGGTACTGGGAGAAGCCCCATGGGCTTGGTCAATTAGAAAATAAAATCACCTTGGGGTGCCTGGGTGGCTCTATTGGTTAAGTGTCTGACTATAGCTCAGGTCATGATCTCACAGTCTGTGGGTTTCAAGCCTCACATTGGGCTCTGTGCTGACAGCTCAGAAAGCCTGGAGCCTGCTTTGGATTCTGTGTCTCCCTTTCACTCTGCCTGTTTCTCTCTCTCTCTCTCTCTCTCTCAAAAATTAAAATAATAAAAACATTAAAAAAGAAAAGAAAAGAAAGACAGGCTTCAGTAGTTGGAGAAGGGGCAAGGAGGGAGAGAAGTCTATGAGGGAAGGCCAGAAGCTCAAAGAACTTCCTTTCCTAGATCCCCAGCAGTCAACAAGTTGCTCCTCACATAAAGAAGTAGGGACATTTAAGCAATTATTCCCAATTTCAATTGTCAACTGACATGGGTCGGGGGAGGTGAGAGGAGGAGCAATGCCAGAGGTAGTATACCAGCCTGACTGTCCCTTTGCTCTGTGACATTCTTCCATGCCTCACTGGGTACCTGCTCTTTCTCTGTGGTTGGCTATCTACCTTCCCCAACTAGACCCTGAGCCACCCCAAAGTCTTCCAGTAGATCTCTTTTTGGTTTAACCTAGCTGGAGCCACGTTCAAACACAACCCCTGCTGGATACGGCCCTGCTGTACAAAAGGAACGAACCAGCATACTTGGCCTAGCTCTAGAACATACTCGATGCACCATTGAGGGGTTGGGCCAGTTCAGAATCTAGGTCCCTTGGGTAGTGGAGCAACACAAGAGGGTGCCCTATTTCCAAGCCCTCAGGCTAAAGCATGCAGTAGGTGTTCAATGATGAATAAATTGATTTCATAAATGAATAAATTGCCTCCACTCCCAGCTATCCCACTGACCCTGTCCTCAGTGTCATACTATAACTACCCCTGACCACCAGCCTGCCCTGGGCTTCCCTGCCCACCTGACTTCAGAGAGAAAGAAGACAAAATCACAGAGTCATGGGATGGCAGAGCTGGCCTGGCCCTTACTCTGTTGAGTTCAACTGGCCCAGATGGGGAGGCCAAAGCCCAAAGAAGTTAAGGGACTGGCCAGAGGTGTTAGGACTCGGCTTTCCTGCCTCCATCATAACATATGGCAGGAATTTTTAAGTTTGTGTTCCAGAGGTCCCACTCCAAAGTAAGTCCCTTCCCAGAATTCACTGGGACTTCAAAGCATGGCAGGATGGCATCTGGGCTCTCACCACTCCCCTTCACCCCTAGAACTCCTGAGGCTAGAGGGTGGGAGCGCCTTTGATCAGCCAGGAGTGTTGACTGTCCTTCACTGGGCCTGACAGCAGAGATGAGCCAGAGGCTGGCCCATGCCCTCTGGATGCTGAGAGAGCACACAACGTCACTAGAGAGAAAGTCCAGCCTCCAGCCTGGGGCTTCCTGCATCTGGGGCTCGCCAACCAAAGCCTGAACAGCTGGCCAGCATGGAGGCCCCCAGCTGGGGGATGTTTGTACTAATCCTCAGCAATGGAAGCAGCTTGATAGCTGGGTTGATGTCTCCAGGGTGGGCTGCCACTCAGTGCTGGGGGCTTTTCTCCTCAATGACTTTCCAATCCCACATTCTTCCCCTCAAGTCCCTGCCTCCTCTGGCCCCCAGCTTCTCCCACCAGCTTATCACCACTTCTTCAGATAAGGTCAAGGGTATGGGAGAAAGTACAGGACCCTGCACTGGGAGTCTGGAGACCTGGCCCTGGCACTGTCTTGCTGTGTGAACTTTGAGTTAGTCCCTTGCCCTCTCTGGACCTCAGTCTGCTCAGCTGTGACAAAAGGGGACTGAGGTAGATGGAACTGTCCTGGCACTGCTACTCCATGAGTCTGTAAATCAAGGTATGTGATTTGTGACTGATAATAACCCATCCACGTCTAAAGGTTGCTTATTCCTGGTCCTATTGGGCTTAGATTGACTCAGCACTCTATCTGCTGGTCATGCCCTTAAAGTCAGTGTTAAAGGAAAAGGGAAGGAAGTTTCCAGAGGGAGGGAGCTTTGATCAGGCTGGGAGAGAACAGACAGAAATATAGATTGTGTGTTCAAACTAAAAACTACCCCATCTGTCCTTGGACCCATGGCCTAGGGGATAAAGCTAAAAAGCCTGATGGTGTATATATCCAGGAGCAAGGGGTAGAAGCCTCCTCTAAGAATAGGGGTTTGGGGTCCAGAGCTCACATTGTACTCTCAGAATCCAGTGATGCTCAGGCAAAACACCTTTTCTTGGGGAAAAAGATCATGCCATGAGATCTCTCCAGCCAACAAAGGATGGGGGTTTGTGCTTGGCCTCCCAAGCCAGTCTATACTGTATTACTCCCAAAGGCCCTTGGTGCCCAGTGGAACCGGGAACCACCACCATCACCTGCACAGTGCAACAATGCAGGCCTTTCTTGTTAAGACTGGGAAAAACTGTATGTCAAGTTTCCAACTGAGGCTCCCTGCCAGGGCTTTCCTCCCTCAGGGATTTCTTAGGACCACTGGGTGTTGGGCCAGGAGGAAAATAGAGAGGTGGAAAGCCTCCTGGAAGTTGTTGGTAGTTGAACAACACTTGGCGATGGGATGTGGACCAGAGGCCTGTGGGCATGGAGTGCCATTGGGAAAAGGAGAGGGGCTCTCACGTGGCCTGTTCACCTTAGCCCATTGTCTTTTTTTCAGCCCTTACAACCAAGACGAGAGGTCATGTTAGCTGCTTTTTCCTTTTTTTGAAAAATGTTTATTTTTGAGAGAGGGTGAGCAGGAGGGGCAGAAAGAGATAGACAGAAAATCTTGAAATGGGCTCTGCACTGACAGCAGAGAACCTGATGTGGGGCTCGAACTCAAGAATGGGGCTCAACTCATGAACCATGAGATCATGACCTGAAGTCGGATGCTTAACCAACTGAGCCACCCTTGGCTGCTTTTTCTAAGAAAACTGAGGCACAGAGTGGTTAAAGGGCTTTCCCAGGTGTACAACAGCCTAGAGTCAGGAGTCAGGTCCAGTTTTGTCTCCAAATCACATGGTCTCTCCTAACTTTCATATCACACTGCTATTGTCCAGAAATAGCAAAGAGCACATCCAGCAGGAGAGAACAGGAAGGCTTCACAGAGGAGCTGGCATTTGGAATGGGGCTTAAGGATGGATATTTGGGATGAATGAATGGGAAGGAGGGGAGAATTCTGAGGGTGTGGAGGAATGTCGGGGATGAGATTTGGGTACAACCAACACAAGGGGTCAAGGCATGGAAAGGTACAATGGAAGGATAGCAAAGAGGCCAGGTTGGCTAGAGGGAGTGGATGGGAGAGCAAAGGACAAAGCTCAACAGATAGTTTGAGCTCCAACTGTGGGGGGCCCTGAAAGTTCAGATAAGAAATTTGGCTATGGGAAGCCACAGAAGAACATCAAATGAGGAAGGGCATGGGCTCTCCTGGTGGCAGTGTGGAGAACAGATTGGAGGGGAGAAGATGAGACCTAAGCATGAAATAAGAGCCGAATTAAAGAGAAGGACAAACAGCAAAAGATTGCTCTTTCTCCTTTCTCAAAAGAGGAGGGAGATTTAAGGAACTTGAATGGGTAGGACAAAAACCTCTAGGAGTTACAGGGGGGTGAGAGAAGGAAGGGGAGATAAGCCCAGGGTTCTAGTGGATGAAAGAGCCACCATGGGAGATCAGACTCTGGGTGAAGGATGACAAGGAGGAGGTTTGAGGTTGGGTGTGGATGCAGGAGAAATGCCAGTGCAGTTTTGGCTGGTGATTTTGAGAAGCTGGTGGGACTTTCCAGTAAAGGTATGCCATGAGCAGTAGGAGGAAAGGAGATAAGGAGAGAAACTAGCTAAAAAGAGGGTGGTTTGGGACGTGTGGGTGGCTCAGTTGGTTAAGCATCTGACGCTTGATCTCAGCTCAGGTCAGGATCTCACAGTTCATGAGATGGTTTGTGAGATCAAGCCCCAAGTCTGGCTCTGCGCTGACAGCCGGAGCCTACTTGGAATTCTCTCTACCTGTTTGTCTGAATCTCCCCAGCTCACTCTCTTTCTCTAAAACTAAATAAACATTTAAAAAAGAGGGTAGTCTGGCAGTCAATAGCCCCTTACTAACTGGGCAACCTTAGGCAAGTCCCTAAACTACTCTAGACCTCAATTTCTTTGTATGATGGGGCAATAACAATGCCAACCTTCTTGGGCTGTTGTGAAGATTAAATGAACTAACACACAAGCAATGCTTGAACAGTGCCTGGCATAGAGTAAGCACTCAATAACTCTTAGATCTTATTAATATCAGCACAGAGGTGGTGGTTATAACCTGAGGCATGGGTGAGATCACACAGTAAGCCTGTGAAGGATGAAAAAAGTAGCAGGCCTGTCAGAGCTCAAGGAACATCAGCCTGTCAGGAATGGGCAGAGACCTTAACAATTGGCCAGAGACCTTCAGGAGTGTACCAGTGACCCAGGCTGGGAGGGCCTGGATCTTCAGTCCCAACCTGGCTAGGTGTCAGTGACAGAGTCTTTCTGCCTATCTTGAGATCCAGGTGTTCAGGTGTGACAGGCCATTTGGGACTCCAGGTCTTCCCTGCCTCACCTCTGCTCACCAGCAACCCATTCCCTCACACTAAGCCCACAATCGAGCATTTTCATGGCACTGAGTAAAGGAAAATCTTCACGTGGCCAGGGCTTCCATCCTAGGCCACTGTGGGCCCGAGATTTTCTGAGATTCTGAGATTTTCATCTGTGGAATGGTTGGGGTATGCCCCCCTTGCCATTCTGTCCAGGACCAGGACAGAAAGAGTAGAGGAGTGTATGGCTTTGAAGTGCTTTGGGCACCCTCAGGGATTCCCAAGGCAGACCCAAGCTCTAATGGCCCCCATAGGCAATGCAAACCAGGCTATGCCAGAGGAGAAAGGGCCTTCACTTCCTTCCTGTGCTCTTCCAACAGGCTACCAGTGGCCTCCTGAGAGAGCAGGGGAGATCTATTCGCAGGCTACAGCCCTAGGCCATGGGTCACCTGGAGGCCCCAGCAGCAGCCTCATTATCCCCTTGCTTGCAGGGGGATCTCTGCAGGTGCTTGCAGCCTGGCCGTCCTCCCAGCATGCAGCAGTTGCTGAGCTGGGTTCCAGGCTCACTTTTGTAGTGGGGCCCAGGGACACAAGTGGATTGCCCATATTCGTGTCGGGCATCTCAGCCAGCCCAGCTATGCAAAAGGTCCTCACAGAGACAAGAAGGTGGTGAAGGAAGGGAAACAGGCCAGAGTTTTGGGCTCCGTGGGTCCTTTTCTCCATTTTGGCAGGAGAGAACATAGTAGGACAGAAGGACAGTGAAACATACGACTGAGGGAGGCCAGGGATCTGACACTGGGAAGAACACTGTCAGATGTAGAGTAAGGGATGTAGAGTAAGAACAGGATGAACCACAGGTGATTGCCTGGGCAGGCATGGAGAAGTGGACTTTCACCCTTGTCAGAAACAGACTTTGTTCGTTTTTTAATTTGAATGCCAGCATAATTAACATACAGTGTGATACTAGTTTCGGTTGTAGTGATTCCACACTTCCATGCAATACCCAGTGCTCATCACAACAAGTGCACTCCTTAATCCCCATCCCCTATTTAACCCATCTCCCCACCCCTCTCCCCTCTGGTAACCATCGGTTTGTGCTCTATAGTTAAGAGTCAGTTTCTTGATCTCTTTTTTTCTTTGAGAAACAGACTTCATTTGAATCTCTCTTATGTGCCAAGCACACAGGACTTCCTGTCATCTTAACAGTGCCTCTCCAAGACACATGTTATTATGTCCACTTTATAGATGCAGAAACTGAGGCCCAGAGAGGTGAAGGGATTTGCCCAAGCTCAAACATCAGGAAAGTGGCAGGGCTAGTATTTACATCCTGGTCTATCTGAATCTGGAACTCATGTGCTTTTTCACTGTGCTGCCACTGGTTAGAAACTAGAGAAGGAGGAGAAAGTGGGGGAGCCCATGACTTCTTAACTAGTGAGTGCCTGAACCTGACTGGAAAGCTAACGCTTATCATCCTGCAGGGTGCAGGCTGCCCTGGAGCGACTAAACCCAGACACCTAGGCTCAACCCCTGCACACTATGGCCCCATGGAGGGAGACAAAGTCCCAAACGCCTGGATCAGAGAAGATCTGAAGGCCTCCCCTCTGCAGCTCTGCAGACTGCAGAGCACCTGTGCTCCTGATGAGGTTTTGTTTTTGTTTTTGTTTTTGTTTTTTTTGTTGTTGTTTGTTTTTTTTTTTGCGGGGTGACAGTTGGGTCATGTGGTCCGGAACTGATGGCCAAGAAAGAATTCTTGAAGATGTCTTTGGTGCAAAAAGGTGATTGTATTAAAGCATGGGGACAGGACCCATGGGCAGGAAGAGCTTCCCTGGGACCATGAGGAGAGACTGGTTATATACTATGGCGTTGAGGGAGGTAAAGTCCAGGGGAAGTTTCCAGTGAGATTTTCAAATGCTGTAGAAGACTCACAGGATACTGGAGGCCTAGCTATTGTCAAGCTAAGGTGGTTTTCCCTCTAGCAAAGCATTAGCATTAAGACAGTAGGGAGTTCCTAGAGAAACATTTTACTCTGCCAGCCTTAAGTATTTGTCAATGGGCTCCAGGTTATAAGGAAATTTATTTCTAATCTGCCATTTCCTTCTGCCTTTGTTCCCCACATCAGTATGGAGAGGTGATGGAAACTCAGGTCCTGCAGGATAATGATCTCTATCAGTTAACCATTTGTTTTTCCCCTTTTCTTTTGTTCTTGGGCAGCAAAGAGTGTGGAGGAATATCACACATATCCCACCTGGGGTGGTGGGGGAGGGGGGTAGGGTGGGGGGTTGTGGCCAGTCAGCTTGCCCTATGCTCCCTCATCACTTCTCCTTAGCTCCATGGGGACTCATTCATTCCTATCGGTGATAGGCTGGGTGGCCATCTGACCTCTCGGAGCCTAGGCTTCCTTCTCAGCAAAATAAAAATAATATTACCCCAGCCTATTGGAATGTCATGCAGATTAACTGAAACAACTCATGGGAAGGAGCCGGGATTCCAGAAGCACTGGGAACAGGGAAGAAGTGATCTGAGAATACCTCACCTGTGTACATACACCACATTAGAGTTTTCAAAAGCACAGTCATGTTTCTTTTTAGTGCCTGTTTTGTTCTGTTTCACAAGCACATGCTAGTTATTATATATTGGTAGCAGTGGTCGTGATGATGGTTGGGGTGGTACAATTGAAAATATGCATTCAGTTGAAACATGGCTGTACCCTTTGATCTGGCAACTTAGCATTAAGAATAAGACTAAATACGTGAAGGGTGTTTATAACCTTCTTATATTCCCCCAAATGGGAAACCACCTAATAATAGTCCAACCCTAGGGGATTGGTTAAATAATTTAGTATTATAGCACATAGAGTACACACACTACAATTAGAGTACACTTCTAGTTAAGGTGGTCACAGATCCCTCTGTACCAAACCCAGAGTGCTGGATGATCGATACACTGGGAAAAGAGAAGGCCCCCAAAGACAGTCTGGCCCAAAAACTGAGGTACCCAACATGCACAGAAGCCCACAGCAGTTGCAGCCTGCCAGCCCCCAGGTCAGAGCATGGGCTAGAACTCAGTTCTGGGGGTGCAACAAGCACCCTACCATGGGCTGGGAGGCCAGAGTCAGGCTCACATTGGAAGCCAGCAGGAGGAAGAAGAAGGGTCTTACAGTAAGAGCTGGAAATACCAGCAGCTGCTGGGAGTTCTGCCTACAAGGTAGTCTGGGCTGGCCTGTGGGGAACTAGGAGGGGCCAGACTCAGCCTGGTGACCAGGAAGTGAAGTGAGCGAGCCTTGAGGGCTCCAGGTTGGAGCAGGAGACCCCTGACATACCCTAGGGCAGAGCTCTGAGCTGCCATCATAAGACATGATTCTGGACTGCGGGACCCAGGGGACCAGTGGAGGTGACCACAAAATCACCAGACAGTGAGGGAGGGGT
This sequence comes from Panthera tigris, assembly GCF_018350195.1. NCBI lineage: Eukaryota > Metazoa > Chordata > Mammalia > Carnivora > Felidae > Panthera > Panthera tigris. Next base: position 55,967,914 of record NC_056677.1, on the reverse strand, counting down.
AGCACTGAGGGAGAAAGAGACCCTAAAACATAAACACAAACAAAACAGCACCAACTCTTCCTCTCCAAATGAGCCTGCAACCCCATATTCCAAAACACATAAAGAAATCTAACACTCAAAGGGAGCCAACGAAATCTACAATCAGCACATAAATTTACTCCAGATGAAGTTTTGGAGAGCAGGCTGACAGATTTTGAAAATAAGCATGTCTAGGATGCTCCCAGAGATAAATGAAGGCACGATAATCCTTAAAAGGATGAGTTATGCTTGTACAAAAGCAGGAAGAGAGATATGAAAAGAAAATCAATTAGAAATATTTAGCATAGAAAATACAGTCATTGAAATAAGAAATAAAAACTAAATGAATGGGCTAGGCCACAGTAGAGCAGAGACATGCTCCATCCGGAGGAACGAGCCCACCCACCAGTCCACACCACTGCGGGCACACAGCAGAGCCGTGAATGGTCAATGGCTGCTGTGACACAGTGATGGGGAAGGGTGTTGTTGAGGCTTCTCCAGCAGGCCACCTCTTGTGGTGGCCACAGACCCAGCTTTGATAGCTTCAGGCACCTCGTTGGCATTCCTGTTGACCTGCCACTGCCTTTCCAGTCCTTGTTGTAACTGTGACCGTGACTGTGCCCAACACCTCCTCCTCTGCCAAGGTGGAACAGCACTTCCCTTCTTCACTGATGCCACTGCAGAGTGAGGGGGCTGGGAGAAAGCTTCTTCCCAGAGCCATGGGCTCAAAGAGAGCCACCAGTGCACCAAGCCTTGCTTTGGGGCAGGTGATCAGGATAAACCAGCCTTATAAAAGACCACCACAAGCTCCCCCAGTCTTAATATATGAAAGCAAAAGAGGGACTGGCCATGTGAGGTGAAGAGGGCCTCTCACACACTTGGCAGTCACATGTACCCAGATTTGAATTCCTGCATTGACTTTCAGATGCTGTGCCCTTGCCTGGGAAAGTTATCTTCTTATTTGTCTCATGGACATAATCGCTACAAATGATGAAATTTTTACCTCACTCCCAGTCTGTTCTTTGATGCAGGGCCTGACTCTGGGGTGGATAGATGGGGGGAGGAGCTGCGGTATCAGAGCCTCTACTCTTCAGGGAGCCTGAAGAGACAGGACCCAGTGCCCAGGGCCCAGGTGGAGGGGCAGAGCAAAGGAGCATGGGCAATTCTTAAGTTTCCAAGTTTAAGCCCAGCTCTGCTCCACCGTGCTTGGGTCATCTAGGGCAAGCCATTTACTTCTCTCTGCCTCTGTTTCCTCACCTTCCTGTTAGGGATAACAGCAATCCCTACCTCCATGGGCAGGATGAAATGAAGTGGGGCATGTAAAGTACTTAGCACGGTGCTCACAGAGAGGCCCTGTCTGCAGCCCTGCCCAGGCCTTGAGCTCCAGGCTCTTCCCCAGCCCCCAGTCCCCAACCTCAGCAATCTTCCATGCCTTTCCCCACCTCACATTCTCAAGGAGGCAGAAGTCCAGATTGCCTGGCTATTTGGTATGATGACAGTTTCTGTGGCTGGGCTGGCCTTTTGTAACTGAGAGTGGAATATCCATTCATTCTTTTATTTGCTCATTTATTTCAATATTGATTCATCATCTACTGTGTGCCTGGCCCTCTTCTAGGCCCTGGTAATAGATCAGTGGGCCAAACAGACAAGGGTTCTGTGTTCACAGAGCTCATGTTCCAGTGGAGATAAAGTCCACCTTTCCTGTGGAGGCCTCAAATACAGTCCTACACCCAGGTCAGCTGCCACATTAGACATGCATTTTCATCTCCCTCTGAGATGCCCAGACTAATGGCCACAGCAGAGACCCAAGAGATCATGTAATCTGGCCTCTGCCTCCAGACAACTGCCCCAGCACAGACTGGTAAAACCTGCTGCTATCTACAGTGCCTGGCTCTAGAGTCCCAAGACCTAGGATCCAACCCTGATTCTGCTGCTCGTTAGCTTTTTGATCTTGGGCAAGTTTTGTCACTGCTCTAAGCCTCCATTTTCTCATCTATCAAATGGGGATAAGAATAGCACCTACCTGAAAGGGCCACCGTGAAGATGAAATGAGATAACACAATAGCATAATTGAAACAATGCCTTGTACATGAAAGGTGATGAATGCAGGTTAAATTTTACTACTATCGACCCCTATTATTATTATTATTATTATTATTATTACTATTACTATTATTATTATTATTATTACCTGACCCAGGATGTCATAGGCCCCTTGGTTTTGTGCCTACTTTTGGGTTTGAAAGATACGCCTATCCCTGGCCCTGTGACCAGGCCAAAATATATATGGAAGCCTCCCAGGAAGCCCTCCCACTATGGCCCTGGGACAGCTAATCTGAGGTTGAGGCCCACTCCTGGGTATTCCCTTAGCACTTTGTAGAGAGCACTCCCTTTAGGTTTGCCTCAAATGACCCCTTCTCAAGAAGGCCTTCCCCCACCACTCCATCTGAAATTGCAAACCCCCAGCACACCCAATCCTCCTTCTCTGCTTTCTTTACCTCCATAACACATAGCACCATCTTTCATGCTACATATTTTATTTATTTTTTTTTCTTTTTAAAAACTGTGGTGTGCCTCTCCACTCTACAATGTAAGTGGGAAGAGACTGTCAACTCCATAGGGCTGAGCAGGCCCAAGGCAATGGGCCAAGAGATAAGCCAGATACTCTGGTCCACTAGTTAATAATTACAGGGGCAGAGAAAAGGAGCATGGGCAATTCTTAAGTTTCCATCTTAAGTCCCTTCCTTAATCTGAGCCTCAGTTTTTCCATTAGAACCATGAGGTAGGTGAGTCTCAAAGGGCCTTGTCAGCTCTGACTTAGAACATTCTGTGTTTTTGTTCTGCTTCTCATGAAACACAGAGCAGGGCCCTGGCCTTCACTCGTAGAAGACTGTGCCAGAGGCAGTATCAGAGCTACAAGCAGGATTCCTCTGCCCCTTAATCTGGCCTCCTTAACTCCTCACCTTTGTCAGGAAGGCCCTGGGCTTGGGAGAAAGGTGGCTTTGTCTCCCCTCCAAGTGGTATGAGTATTCAACCTCAGCTCCCTGTACTGGCTTGTGGGGCCAGGCCTTATACCCTCATACCCTCTTATGACATTGCCAATGGTCATGGCCCGCTGCATGTTCCCCTTAAAGGTGACATGGCTGGACATGACACGGCTGGACATGACACAAGTACGTGTTCTAGCGAGCTACCCTCTCTGTTCAAAGGCTGCCTTATGGTTTGCAAATGGAGTGAAACAACCCCCATAGGACAGTTGGCTGCTTCAGAGATCACTGGCTCCTGGGTGCGAATCCTGCCTGGAATTCTGTCTTCTCCGTTATTCTTAGTATGAGGTATTTGCTAGAGCCCAGCATAGGAAAGGCCAGAACCTGGCATCTAGCCCCCAGTCCCTCTCTCTGTCCCACAGCCCTGCCAGGAAAGAGACCCCATCTGGAGAAGGCAGCTGTCTCCATTATAGCTTGGAGTCCCTCCATTTGTGCACTTGACAATACTTATTAGGTAACTTCTAGGTGCCAAGCACTGCTTTAGGGGCTGTGGAGAGTATAGTATGCAAACACAGATATTGTCTCTGCTCTCTGGCTCCACTTACATTCCCAGGGAAGAGGTGCCGTTAGCACAGGAACCTGAGGCATATTACAGAGACTTGGGCAGGAAACCCACAGCTTTCATATGTAAATGGTAGAAGCTATGAGCATGGGGCACCTGGGTGGCTCAGTCGGTTGAGCAGACTTTGGCTCAGGTCATGATCTCATGGTCTGTGGGTTCGAGTCCCACGTCTGCTGACAGCTCAGAGCCTGGAGCCTGCTTTGGATTCTGTGTCTCCCTCTCTCTCTGCCCCTCCCCCACTCGTTTTTTCTCTCTCTCTCTCTCTCTCTCTCTCTCTGTCAAAAATAAATAAACATTTTTTTAAAAAAATTAAAAAAAAGAAGCTATGAGCATGGATGAAATGGCTGGAAAATGAGTGTATAAGAGTGAGATGCAAAGGAGCTTGAGAAACCCCAACATCTCAGAGGTGGGTAGAGGAAGACATGGTAGAGAGGAAGCAGTCAGGGCGGGGGCTGGGCACTGGGCATCAAACTAAGATGAGAGAGGAGAGTTCCAGGAGGAAGGAATGATCAACCATCAAGTGAGTTCAATGAATGAGAAGGAGCTCTTGGCAAAGAAGAGAGGTCTCCTTGTTAGGGAGTGGCATTATTGAATAGCGCATATGGAAGGCTACCTGTCCTGAGCTCCAGAGACAAGCAGAGACAGTGAAAGCAAGGAGGAGGAAAGCAATGTTTATTGAGCACCTACTACATGTCAGGTCCTCTTCCTGACCCCCTATATGCCTTATTCTTACATTAATCCACTCAATAATTTTCCTAGATGCAGGGATTTTGTGATAAGCAAAAACAAGGAAGGCCCTGCCCCTGCCCTCATGGATCTCATAGTCTCTGGGGGAAGGGGAGGCATGAGGAATAGGAACCAGACATGAACCTAAGTATCAGGCAAATAAATGTGAAACCACAAGTGGGATGAGGGTTATAAAGGAGGCACACAAGGTCCTAATGAGAACCTATAATACTGAGCTCTGATCTGCCGGGAGGTCAGGGCAGACTTCTTTAAGGAAACCAGCAAGCAGATATCTGAAGGACAAATAGAAAGGAAAGAGGTAAACAGAAGGGTATGTCTCATGCAGAGGGAATGACACATGCAAAAGAACTCAAAAGTGGCCAGTGGGAGCAGAGTAGAGAACAGGGAAGGCAGAGTAAGTCAGGGTGAGATTGGAAGGTGCCTTGGGGACTAGATAAGGCTTCAACAGGCCATCATGAGTGTTTTGACTTTACCCTACAAGCACAAGAAATCCATGGAAGGGCTTTAAACACGGGAATGACACGATCAAGGTTGTGTTCTGGAAATGCCACTCTTGCTGTTATATGAAAAGAAGGCAAGAGATGATTTGGGCCAAGCACTTAGGAAGCTATTTGGCTGAGTCCAGTAAAAATGATGGTGGTAACTTGTATCAGAATAGAGACAAAGGAGACTGAAACAAGTGGATGGATTAAAAAAAATATGCTTAGGTATTGTTGACAATAGCAAGAAATTATGTGTTACTGGTGCTCATAAATAAGGGGCTGGTCTAGGAGAATCACACTGTAAAAACAGAATGATGAAGGTTTCTAAGTGCTAAACAGAAAGACTGACAAGATACCTTGTTAAGTAAGAATGCCAATTACAGAAGAGTGTGTACAGCCTGGTATATTTGTGGAAGAAAGGGAGAGATAAGAATATTCAATGTATTCATTTTTCCATAAAGATGCAGGGAAAGACTATCACTCCCCTCCCCCCCCCCCATAATAAAGGTGGCTAGTTCACTTGTGTGTATCTGGGATGGGGATGTTGAGGTTGATGGAGTTGGAGTGAGATCCCTCATGCCATCCCTTTTTAATGTTATTTTGATGTTTGAATGTACTACTTATTTAGAAATAAATCATTGTGAAAGTGAAAGTGACTTAAGAAGTAAATAGATCAGTACTGGTGATGGCGTCAGTAATGTGGGAGATGATTCATAGGCTGAGGTCTGTGTAACTAGATGGAAGGGGTGCTAGGTATGGTTTGCTAGGTATGGTAAGGGGGGCAGGAGAAAAGCACAGGTTTGGAAAAGAATATGGTGTGATCAATCTGGGGCAGGCTGAATGAGAAGTACCTTCAAACAGTAAGATGAGAAGAGAGAAACAGGGCAGGAGCTAGAGAAGGAAAAATGTCAAGAAAGGCATTTTGTTTGTTTCAATAGAAGAGAGGCATGAGCACTCCAGTTGAAAGGGAGAGCCTAGTTGTCCACAAGAGGGAAGGGATCACTCACTGGCAGGGTCGATTCTCCAGGAGATGCAGAATGACAGGAGACCTGAAATACAAATGGAAGTTTGCTCCCGATGAAAGGAAGTTTCTCTTATAACAGGAGATGAGTGGCCAGGGAGGGAAGACTCTGGAGCCCATTTGTCTTCGGCCTTTGCCACAAAGTCTCATGGGGGAATCCCTGGAGCCTGGAAGCCCCAACCCTGCAAAGATGTCTGTCATAGGCTCTATGGCAGTGGTGTCTAGGCAGACATATCTCCGTGTCTCAGTCAGTCATTGGGCCCTGATCTTGACTGAGTGCCTGTCATACTGCAGACCTATGCTTTCAAATTCACAGACATCTGGCCCTCACAGCAGTCCTGTGCACCATGTTATTATTATTATTATTATTATTAGTCCCATTTAAGACCTGAACAAAGTAAGGCTCAGGAAGGCTCATGGTCACATAACTAGTAAATGGCAGAACCAAAATCAAGCTACATATCCTGATTCCCAGACCATGGAAAGGTGGTGGCAAAGAGCATTTAGGAAACAGGATTAAGGAAGCAACCAGGCCCAGAGGTTCTGAAGACACCCATGTATTCTGAAAAATCCCTTTCAATGGGTGCCTCCCACCCAGGGGGTGGTTTTGCAATGTCTGGAGATATTTTGGTTGTCACAACTTGGGGTGTGGGGTTGTCCCTGGCACCTAGTAGGTAGAGGCCAGGGATGCTGCTAAATGTCCTTCAGTTCATAGGATAGGCCTGACAATAAGACGTATAGGGCCTAACATGCCAATAGTGCCAAAGTATGGAACCCCTGTTCCAGAAGAAGCTCCTGGGGCCAAGCGGTTTGCCATTGTCTCCCCCTATCCACAAATGCAAGTATCTTCATGGTTTCTACTGGCTTCTCACTTCTGTGATTTGTGTGTCACTGTAAAACATTCCAACAATGCCACAGTGTTTAAAGTATAAAATAAAAGCCATGCCTCCTCCGGCCACCCTAACTCCTAGAGATAACCCAGCGGTTACTGTAACTTTTAGTCAACAAGCTGAACTCTACAAGTGGAAAACAGCTTATTTTTTTCTCCCTCAGCTGTCTCTGTGACCTATTTCTTTCCTGCCTCTTGGGTGAAATCTCCTGAGGAGCCATAACATTTTCAACCATTTTCAGAGAATTACAAAAATCCTCCTCCAGTTGCTCTCAGGATTTAACATGCCCAGTTCAGGACCACAGATGAAAGACACTCCAACCATCACTGAAAGTTAAAGCTTTTCCCTTCTCCTCTGCTGTACCTATCAGGCCCAGAAGCAAGGCTGCCATACTGGACAGGGGTGTGCTGTCTTGTCCCTCCCTACTGGTTGCAGAGTTAGTCCCTATAAGGATGCACCATCATTTATTTAACCAGGTATCGACCGGTGGGCATTGAGGTTATTTCTAGTTTTGTACTTTTATAAACAATGTTGTGACATTCTTGTACATATGTCTATCTATGCACACTTGTTAAATTACATCTTTAGGGTAATTCCAGCAAGTCAAGGTGCCAAGGTATACATATTTAAAGCAATGAAACATATTTCCAGAATGTTCTCCACATCAATTGTATCAGTTTATGCTCCTACCAGCAAAGGATGAGAGAGCCCATTAATGGTATGGGTCTGTATTTTTGGCTGTCTCTCCTTAGCCCTGGATCTGGCTCTCTCTCTCTGACAACACGGTACCAGGCACATACAAAGAAGACTAGGCTGCATTGCATATTGACTGAATGGGTGTTGAGAGTTAGCCAGGCATATCCTGAAGCCCATGAGGAAAGTGCAAACTCTGTTCCAAACTTCTTCCTTCCTCCTTATCTCTTTCATAGTCATCTCATATTCCTTACCCTCCCTCACACCTCATACTTCTATAGATTCTAGGTCCTGAATTACTCTTGAATCTGTCCTTTCCTCTCTGCCCATGACCAGTGCTGGAATTCAGGCCTCACCATCTCTTGCCCAGAAGAGTTTCCTTGCTGGTCTTACCATCTCCAATTTTGCCATCTCTGATCCATTCTTGATACCTCCAGAGTGAAGGCCCTAAAACACCATCCAGTCAGCCTCCTTTCCCGCCTCCAGAGGCTGGCTCCCTATGTCTCACTCCACAGTGCATGCTGTGGCCCATCTTCTCCGTGCTCCTGTCACATCTGGGGCTTTGCCTCCCCCCATCCCCCTTAAACTCTAGCCAGGCACATGACGCTGCCCACCTGCCTCAAACACAGCAGGCTTTGGCTTTTTGCCCATGGTTCTCTCTTGCTGGACTTTCCTTGTCTTCTTTTCCATGAGTAGACATGCATTGGTTTGTGGCTCCACAGCATTCATTCCTCTCCTTTACTTAGGTTCCTGCTTCTATTGGGGAGGTGGATGGAGGATGGGCTAAATGGGGGATGGGCATTAAGAAGGGCATGTGCGATGAGTGCTGGGTGTTACACATAAGGGATGAATCACTAAATTCTACTCCTGAAACCAATACTACACTATATGTTAACTTGACTTTAAATAAAATCTTGCAAAGAAAAAAAAAGATTCATTCTTTTTAGTAAATTGTCTGCCTCATTGGGGTAAGGTTGGTGAGACAGTAAATCCATGTGTCTGCCTCCTACCATGGAAGTCAAAGGGACATAGCCTCCTTCTCCCCATCCTAGGCTGGCCACAAAGTAGGCATAGGACTAAGCTTGGCCACTGGCCATTCTTTGGACTTTGAATCTGGAGCAAGCAGTATAAGAGTAGAGAAAATAATGTTCATCCATTCCAGTGGCAGCATCCTAATGAAACCGTTCCTATTTCCTACCCCTACCTCCCCTTCTCCCCAATGCTGCCTTTGCTTATGTCTATTTCCAGACCTGGGTCCCTAGCCTTTTCCGATTGGGTAAGCTCCTTGTAGCCTACCCCCACATTCCACAAATTCCTTTTTCTTTTTAGTTAGTCAGAGATGGCTTCTGTTGCTCGCAACCAAAAGTTTCTGAGAGAAAGCCCAGCTCAAATGTCCCTTCCCCTGCAAAGCTTTCCCTGGTTCTGCACAAGCATACTTCTGTATACATTCTCGTAGCACCCTATGCAAAGTGCAACTCACAGTAGGAATTTTTTTTCTGTCCCTTCCACTAGAGTAAGAACTCATGTTGGTCCCACCCTTGTAAGCTCAGTGCCTGATCCAGAGTCAAACATTTAAGTCAACAAACGTTTAAGGACTAAACTAATGGACTCTATCTAGCAGCCTCAGTGGCTTGGACAGACTCATGATGCCTCCAAAATGATGCTGGTGGCCGCTTCCCCTGTGAGACCGGCTGGGAATAAAATGAGCTGGTTTCTATTTGGGGCCCTCATTCTGTCTGTGCCACAGAAGATGCAGTGGGAGGAGGAAGGGAAACAGACAGGAGTAGGGGGTGGGGAGGTGGCTATTGGAGCAGCTCAGGTGGAAGATGATGGGGAGCTGGATTAAGATGGTTACAGTGGGGAACTGAGAGGGGAAGGGTTGGCTGGTGAGATCGTGAACAGAGCATTAGAAGTGAATATGAAGCTCATTTGCTTCTGGTACTTCTCAAAGCAAAAGCTGGCCATTTGAGATGGCTTCCCTCACAACGAGGTGGTGAGGGAGCACATGTGTGTGTGCACAGGAGACTGTCAGGGAGGGTGTCACACAGGCTCCAGCATCCCCCTCCCACCAACAGCCACCATGAATGCTGCCTGGCCTGTTTTCTAAAGAGCTTCCCCAGGCAGCAGGGGAGAGAGGAGAAGGGGGGCTGGCCACCCACACCACTCAGCAGAGGTGAACATCTAGTCCTCTAGTCCCCCTGCCCCCAGCCACTACAGGCTGCCAGGTGCCTTATTTGTGATGAAAGCTTTTAAAAACCCATGTGTATGGATGGTCATGCATTCATTTTTGTTCATTTCACTAATACTCACTGAACCTGGAGCATGAAATGCACCATGGACCCTGATCTCAAGAAGCTCCCAAGCTGGCGGGGGAGAAGATGCGTAATCAGGCAATTAGGAACCAGTGTGAGCAGGGAGGTAAGCACTGGTTGCTATGGGAACACGAGAAGAGGCCACAGCTGCTGCTCCTCTTGGAAGAGTCGTGGCAGGCAAAACAGGAAGCATGAGGCAGGCAGACCTGCTTGCCGGGCCCAAGTCCACATGGCTCAGCCGACTGAGTCTGATTTTGTCCAGGACAAAATCTTCTGGCACAACAAAATCTATGACTTCTCTGCCCCTTCATTGCCTCACTTAAGAAATGAGAAAAGGGATCATAATCGAAAGGCCAAATGAGACCCTGTAGATGTTTGTGCATGGCCCCACGATCTAGGATACGTGGTAGGTGCTAGGAGTTTTTTTCAAAACATATTTGCTGGTTGAACGTTTTCCAGACTACTGGACACCAGAGGTATGAACGAGATAGACAGGGCCCCTGGCCTCGCAGAGGTTATAGTAATTTGAGAGGAGGGATCGATAAAAAAAGAAAAAATCACGGTAGAACTAATTGCTATTGTGGTGAGTATCATGATGATGCTATCAGAGTAGTTCAGAGTGGGAGTATGCTAGGGGGCCAGGAAGAAAGACTTCCTGGAAGAGGTGACATTTCAGCTAAGATCAGGAGGAGGAATTAGTCAGCGAAGAGGTGGGGATACTGGATTCCAAGTACGGTGAACAGCAAGTGTGATGGTGATGGTGCTGCAGCAACAGGGTGTCTGGTATGTTCCAGGCAAGGAGAGGAAGTCAGTGGAATCTGTGGTGGTGGGGGGGCACAAAAGAGATGTGGAGAGGGGATGCTGGAAAGATGGGGAGGGGCACCAATGAATCCAAGTCTCTAGGCTGTGGTAAGTTCACCTTGGATCCTAGGATGACCCCAAACTTCCAATGTTAACTCTGACTCCCACAGCTGATCAACTTACCTGTCAGTACCTGTGGCAGGGCAGAGCTCAGGGGCTTTACCCAAAGCCCACTTGTAGAAGTTTCTGGAGTATGAAAGCTGTCAGAGCCCTTGGAAAGCAGTTAGGCCCAAACTGTCATTTTGCAGATGGGAACACTGAGGCCCAGACAGGAAGAAGACTTGTCAGGTCTGGAACTAGCACCCAGGCTGGGAGGCCACCCAGTGCTTCATGCCTCTTGCAGAAATCTGAAAGTGGACTTTTTAAAATTTCTTTTGAAGATGCCATTCTCTCATCCCCTCTGAGTAACAAGGCGTGTTTCCAGTTCTTTCTTGCCTTCTTGTACTTCCCCCAGTGTTCTTTTCAAAAAGGCACATTTTCCATAACCTCAGCTCCTCATTTGCTTATCTTCCACCCTTCCATTGTGAATGGGGTAGCCAGGAGCAGGGCTTGGATCCCAGGCTGGGCCCAAAGGAGCTACTCCTGTGCCAGTGATTGATGTATCTTCAAGCTTACCCTAGCTTCTGTCCTTGCCACTCCCCCAGTCATGTTCCATGAGCAAAGCTCTCCCTGCTGACATAGTCACAGTACTTCCCTGCCCGGGCAGGCCGCACCATACACACACTGGCAGAGAGTTTCAGCCACCATCTAATACAATCTATCCATTGCCGAGATGAAGACAGTGAGGACTAGGGAGGAGAGGGGATCCACTCAGGGTCAGGCCCAAGTGAACTGTGAACTGTGAACTGTGTTCTGGCCTTTTGACTCTGCCTAACTCACCCCTTCCCCCGCCCTGCTCAGCCATCTCCCCGTATCATCAGCTGGCTCCCTTCTCTCCCTGTTGATGCCAAGGGTTGAGGGGAAACCCTATGGAAAGAGGGTGGCCCAGTGCTGTCTGAGCAGAGGCTGAAGGGGGAAGAGTGAGGGAAACCTGTTCTCTGCCCCTCTAGCTTAGCTGGTGTCACATGCCAGCCAGCCCTCTCTTCTTACTCCCTGCAGCACAGGGCCACAGCAGGTTCAGTGGAGGATCCAGTAAGCTGCTCTATGTCTCCACCAGGAAATGCCCCACTTTGGTAGGCCTCCCTTTTAGTCAGGAACTTAGGCCACCACATTCCTCTTGCCCTAGGCCTGGAAGTAGCCAGCTTTGGAGTTGACAGTGCTGGCCCCAAATTTCAGCTCTGCCACCTCTACCCGAGTAGCCTGGGACAAATCCCTTACAATCTCTGAGTCTCAGCTTCCCCACTGGAACATAAGAATTGCTACCTTACCAGCTACCTATAAAGACAGGGCATATGTAAAGTACCTGACATATTATCAATAGGCATTTGACAAATGTTCGTCTCCTCCCCATACCCCACTCAAGTGCTGCGAGTGGGGCTGGAGGGGAAGCCCCACTGTCATCAATCCCTGCCTGATTTCTGCCAGAGATCCCTGGGGAGAGGCTGGGACCAGATCTTGGCAAGAGTTTCTTGGCTCTGGGGAGAAGAGAAGGGAGCTGCGTCCCACAGTAGACAGTCCTAATCCCTGCAATTCAGCAGGAAACACGCAGTGTGAAGTCAAGCCAAAGGAAAGGAGGAAGGGCAGGAGAGATTGGAGGAAAGGAGGAGGAGGCAGGTGGCTTGGGAGTCTGTGGGAAGTCAGGACAGGGAGGAGAGGACCAGAGAGCATGGGGGCTCATGCTGCTGGTCCAGGCAGTGCCAGACACTTAGGAGAGACAAAGGAGGCGTCCTCTGGGCTGCAGGCTGTTTGAAGCTCTCTTGATGGCAGCCACTCTTGTGTAATCCTGGAGCACAGGATCTCTGTCTTATGGGGACACATCCAGGCTCTAGCACGAGAGTCAGCCCAGCCCACCCCATCCAGCTGTAGACATCTGGCCCCCACCCCACATCCCTGCTCTGTCTCCACTCTTTTGAGACAGGCTCAGACTTTGCTGCCCTCATTGTCTGCTTCCACAACCAAACCCCTGATCCCCTCCCCCACCAAGGTTCCTTTTTGATCCATAGTTCCCTATAACCCAGGGGTCTCCAAACATCTCTGACTTAGACTTTACAATTATTCTTCAGAAGGAATTCCCCTCTGTCTCCAAAGTTATCAGTATTAGTTACTGCAAAGAGGACTTAACTTTGAAGACTCTAGGTACATTTGGCTGAAATGTGTCCACTGGCTCACCTGCCCCTTCTTGCAGCCAGGATCATCCCCAGAAAGATGCCAAACAGGGGTCAGCGAAGTCTGTGGCCAGGAATGGCCCTCGGTCTCCATCTCTGGTGATGACTGAGTCTGTGGCCTGGATCAGAGCTGACTCTGTAGCTGGGATCAAGGCTGAGTTTGTGGCCAGGTTCAGGGGTCTGTATGACCAGGGTTCCATAAGTTTCTTTTGGTCGCAAGCAATAGAACTCAACTCTGGCTAACTTGGGTAGAAAATAAGACTGTATTTCAAAGGTATCGGGCTGGTTTTCAGACCTGATTGATACAAACATGACTCAGCTCCAGTCGTCCCAGTGTCTGTGTGTCTCCTTTTGAATTTTGAATACCTAGGAAAGGAGTCTAGTTGGCCTAGCATGGGTCAGGAATCCAGGATCAGTCAAGCTAGCCATGGTACAGGGCCACACATTGCCAGTGGAAATGGGAAGGGCTCCAGCCTTGAGGAAAAGCAATCTGGCACCATCTAACAAAACGCAGTAGGGATATATGTCATTTTAAATAAAAAAGGACAGGCAAAAACCCATGCATGTATCACACATATATGTATAAATACAGTACACATATACCTGTATACGATTATAAAAATATAAAGAAAAACATGAAATAATGAGTACTAGGTTACTGAAGTAGGTTATGGGGAGCAGTGATACAGGTAGAGGAGGGAGACAAGTACACAGCAGAAAAGACTATAATTTAAAAAAATGCACATAGGACTTCTTTTATGAGTGTATCTAACATTATATAGATATTTGTGTATACTTATAAAGATATTGCCTTAAAAATATTTTACAGAAGAGATGAATAAAAATATAACAGAAAAAAAGAGTCTTATAAAAAATGGGATAGCAGGATTATTGACAAGATGGACCTTGACACCAAAAGCCTTATTAGAGACAAGGAGAGTCATTTCTTAGCAATCAAATGAACAATTCTCTGAGAAGATAGAGCAGTTCTTAACCTATGTGCCCTGTACATGTTTATGACACTGTGCATGCCCTTTAAATCTTGTTTTTTTTTTTAATTCAATATTGTTTACAAGTGGTACCCATTGTTACACATGTAGATTTAGATTCTGCATTAATGGCTGCTCTGTAGTAAATATTCCACTGTGACAATTATTCATTTCCCCTTTGATAAACATTTTGGTTTTCTTTCTGGTCTTTTCCTATTAAAAACAATGCTGCACCAAATATCACAACAAATTCTACCATAACCTAAAAAAAAAAACAATGCTGCAATGAATATAATTACACATAATTCATTTCAATCATGTGCAAGTATATCTCTAAGTAAATTCCTAGAAGGAGACTTTCTAGGTCAAAAAGTATGTGCATTAGTAATTTTGCTAGATATTGCCAACTTGCCTACTACAGAGGTTCTACCAATTTACCTAACCCCCCAGAGATATTTGAGAGTGCCTGAGGTTCCTCACCCTCCACCACACAGCGTGTCATCAAGATTTTCCAGATGGGTCAGTCTCATTGTATTCTTTTCCAAGAAAGTGTCTATTTGTATCTTTTGTTCATTTTGATATTTGTTTGTTGGTCCTTTATTGATTTATGGGAGCTCTTTATGTATTTGGGAAATGAGCCCTTCATGAAATTGGCAGCAAAGAGGTTCCCCAGGTTTTCATTTATGTTTTGCTCTACTTAGAATTGTTTATCTATATATATTTGGCCTGCCCGAAGATTTTGTTTTTATGTAATTGAATCTTTTCTCTTTGTCTCCTGTATATTTTGTCAAACTTATAGAGGATTTATATCCTCCTTAAGGATTATAAAAAAACATTCCCCCGTGGTTTAAGTATTTTTATACATTTATATTGACATTTAGAGAAAACCCCAATTAAGAGAAGATATTTGTAACTGTACAAATATCACTGACATCTGGTATCCAGAATATATAAAGAATTCATAGAATTCAATAAATTGGTATAACCACTTTGGAAAATGAATTGGCACCATCTATTGAAGTTAAAATGCTCCTATCTGTGTCCTGCCCCAATAACCCCCACCTGGAATTTCTGCCCTTGTGTAAACCCCTCACCATGAGTGTGGGCTAGACCTGGTAGCTCACTTTTAATAAATAAAATGTGGTGAAAGTGTTAGGATGTCACTTCTGAGACCTGCCTTGAAGAAATGTTAAAAGATATAGGTCAGAAAATTGTATTTATATTTCAAAAAGGTAGAGTATTAAATCTTTCATTTTTTTTTTCTTAACTGACCAAACAAATAACAGTTTGCTCAAAAAAATAGTAGCAACAGTGTATTGGATGATAATGGCTTATGGATAAGCGAAATGAATGACAGCAATATTATAAGGGACATGAGGGAGAAATTGGGAATATTCTGAAGGACTGTCATGTCATTTGAAAATGGACTTGGATTAGTTGTAAATGTATATTGCAACCACTAAAAATGTAAAAATAATAAATATAATTGAAATTATAATAGAGAAGAGAAAATGGAATCTTATAAAATGCTCAATTAAAATTAGAGAAGGCAGAAAAAATGGAAGACAAAAAAAAGACAGAAACAAAGAACAAAGGCAATGAATAGGAAACAGTTACAAATATGGTCAATATTAATCCAACTTTATCAGTAATCACTTTAAATGTGAATATTCTAACTATACCAATTATAAAAGCAGAGACTATCAGAATGGATTAAAAAAAAAAAAAGACCTGGGGCAACTGGGTGGCTCAGTTAAGCATCTGACTCTTTTTTAAAATTTATTTATTTTGAGAGAGAGAAAGGGAGAGAGAGAGGGAAAGAGAGAATCCCAAGCAGGCTCCACACTGTCAGCACAGAGCCCAACACTGGGCTTGATCTCACCCACTGTGAGATGAAATCAAGAGTCAGACACTTAACCGACTGAGCCACCCCAGTGCCTCAAGCATCTGACTCTTGATATTGGCTCAGGTCATGATCTCACGGTTTGTGAAATCGAGCCCTATGTGGAGCCTGCTTGGGATTCTCTCTCCCTTTCCCTCTTTCTTTGCCCCTCCCCTGCTTGTGCATGGTCCTTCTCTCTCTCTCTCTCTCTCTCTCTCTCTCTCAAAATAAATAAAGAAACACTTAAAAAAAGACCCTAGTGTATGTTGTTTATAAGAAACTCTATTTATTTATTTATTTATTTATTTATTTATTTATTTATTGAGTGCAAGCAGAAGAGGGGAGAGAGGGAGAGAGAATCACAAGCAGGTTCCACATTCAGTGCAGAGCCTGATGCAGGGCTTGATCATGAAATCAAGAGTTGGCTGCTTAACCAACTGAGGCACCCAGGTGCCCCCAAACACATTTTAAATATAAAGACACAGATAGATTAAAAGCAAATGGATAGAGAAAGATATATGCATTATCATTAATAAAAAGAAAGCTGGAGTAGCTATGTTAATTCCAAAGAAAGCAGATTCAGAACGTGAAACATTATCAGGGATAAATGTGGGAATTACATAATGATAAAAGGTTATCAGTTCAGATCTGAGGATCTGAAGAAAATAAAATTTGCCCAATCTGTATGACCGGTACAGGCAAATGTGCATTTTATACTCTACTTTTCTGTATATATGAAATATTTCAAATTTGAAATAAAATATACAGCCCATCCTTTCTTGAGTACAAAAACTACATGTACATTAGATTAGCCTTACTAACTGTGTTGTTCAATCTGTCTGTACCCTTATTTATTTTGCAGTCTATTTGATCCATTTACACCATAACAAGTCTGGCTAAGTCTCCCACTATGCTTGCAAACTTTGTGATCTGTCTTCATATTTCTAACATATTTGCCTCATATACTTTGAAATGAATATAGAGTTTACTGACTACATCTTCTCCGTGAATGAAACAACCCATTCTGTTCTCTTTAATGTTTTTTACTTTGAGTTCTTGATTATATTCTGATATTAACGTTACTACATGTCTCTTGCCTTTTTTCGTCCTTGTTTTCTTCTTTTTAAAATGCCTTCTTCCCCTCCTTCCTTTCCTTTCTTTCTTCCTTCAAAATACTTAAAATGAGAATTTGCTTTTTTATAGGCATTAACCCATACTACATACTGATATATTTGGATTTATTCTGCCCTTTGGTATTTTGCTTTTAAATACCCTTTCTTGTTGCCTGCCACCCCACTTCTGCCCTTTGATAGACTGGGTTTTCCTCTTTGTTCTACATATTGTTTAGTGGCTTGAAGGTTACACATACATCCTATTTGTATTATGTTGTTGCCCCTAATATTTCTCATTCTTCTATGATGCATTTTATTTCCAAGAACAAAACTTTGCTATTGTTGTGAACATGGGGAGTCTTTACATTAGATGTAAATATTAATGATGTATTGTAAAGTGCAATTTAAAAAAGTAGTTCAGAGTTCAGTAAACTGTACAAATCCAAAAGGTATGGCTATGATATTTTTAAACTGCAATGCAATTACCAGATGGTGAACCCGTATTGTGCTTCATGACTGATCATTTCTTTTGGATAGAGAGGCTTGATTTTGTAATTAATAACAAATTCTACCATAAACAATTAGCAACAAATTCTACCATAAACAGTTCAATTGCTTCAATTACCAGGTTTTTAAAAATTGCAACCCTAGATATAGTTTCACATTTTTAATACTTCTAGTACAAACCATAACATACAACATAGGATTTGATATATTATTATAATTACTTTTACATGGGAATTAATCAGAAAGAATTTGTAGATTTCATTTCATGAAAAAAAAAAAAAGAACAGAAGGGAATATGGCTAAATGTTTAACATTTGTTACAGCTGGCTGTTGGTTACATTTTTCGCTGTCCTTTTCTGTATCCTTGACGATTTCATCATTTAAAATGAAATAATGCTTTCGGGCCCACCCTGATTTGTCGAGAGCAGCTGCCGCCCCCGCCACATCAAGGGGGCGGGCCCCAGCCGACGCCACAATCACTTCCTCCGCCGCAGTCGCTGCCCGCCCCGCTGCTGTCTGGCGGGGGAGGAGCTGGAGAGCAGGAGCAGCCTCTCTGGCGGTCGTGGCGGTCGGAGGTCCGAGAGCTCTGCTCCTACTGAGAGCGTGCGGGTGTCAGGACTGGGTGAGTGAAAGGCTGTTTATTTCTTCAATTCATCCAGACGTGGCGGTGGGGCAAGTGGCAGGGCACGGGGGCGAGGATCTAAGGGACCTCTAGCGAGCAGATTTTCAGGCTTGCCCCTCGGGAAGGGGTGGGGCGGACGCAGGACCTGACTGCAGAGTGAGGCCTGTGTCCACAGACCTATTTGGGGGCTCCATCCTCCGTCCCCCAGCCCCTAACGTGTGGCGCGGCCCCTACTCGAATGGCTTTGATCGCTGTTTGAGAGGGGAGGGGTGGTCGGGGCCCTCTCCTCCTTCCTTCCTTCTGGGTCCCTTTGCAGAACACTCCGTGGCCTTTCTTCCCCCATTTTGCAGTTGTTTGCTGAATGGTAAAACGTTAAGATATTTAGGTAAATATATTGTTGCCAGGAAAATAATTGTCAGAAAAACAAATTATTTTCAGGGAAAATGAGACCCCCACATGCCCTTTTCTTTTTTCCCCTTTCCCTGGCACATTGGCTTGGATATGCTGTTTGAGCTGCTAGTGTTCTCCTGTCCCTCATTATGACATTGTGGCCCCCTCCCCCCTCTGTGTGTTGTGTGTGTGGGCAGGGACATACACACACATGCACACACGCACATACACATGCACGCAAGCATACCTACATACACTCATACACAGACATACACACACAAAACCCTTCCATTGCAGTCCTCTCCCTGCCTCCCTCCACACTCAAGGTTCTGGCACATCCCCTTCCCCTTGCATGCATGGACACACACACATACACACCCTCTTGCAAATTGTCACACCCTCCAATGCCTTTCCCTGCTTCTCACTGCCTGCCACATACACACCTCCAGAAGCAGCCCCCTCCTGCTTCTGCCTCTGTGTGCTCTAGCAAGCACGCACGCACACACACACACACACACACACACACACCACTTTTGGGGCTGCCTTATATCCTGCCTGCCACATACGCACATAAGGATATCCTTTGATTGCTGGATCCTCTTTCATATGCCACTTACATACACATGCACCCACACACTCTTATTCACACAGCCCTCACACATGCTCCCAGCCCTCCTCCCTGTCTGCTACATAGGTGCATAGACAGCTCTCCTTCGCTGGTTCCTGCAGTGGACACACTCACACTCACACTCACATAAATCCTTCTCTAGGGATGCCATCCCCCCTCCCTGCTAGCCACATTCATGAATATACATATTTCTTTCATTGCTGGCCCCCATTCCACCCACCAGCCACCCGCACATCCCTGTCCTGTGTTGTCCCTCCCATGGATGCATTTGCTCACACTGACATTTCTCCATTGTTGCCTCCCATTTTGACGAACACACACGCAGACCATGGACACCCATATCCAGGGCCACCGTACCCTTTCTTGCCTGCCACTGACACAGGAACACACGTCCCTCCAGAGTTTCAGCCGCTGCACACACAACCGTGCATTCACATTCTCTTTCTCTCACACTTAACACATCCCTCTCCTCTAAAGCCACCCTACACACACCTGTCATTTTTATACCCACATCTGGAATGGGTCTCATTCTGTCTGACACTAATGCCTCTTCCCAATACATCTGTCCTGTTCCCCCTACAAACCAAACACAGACATCTCTTCATTGCATGATTGCTGGTCCCCCCTTCCACCTGCCCTTCTCCTCCTGACAGACATGTAGGCACTCATGAACATGTGGTGATCTATATTTTTTACCCTATTTCCAATTGCATTTCTCCTGCATGTCTGCAGGGCTCAGAAAAACGCAGACACCCTATAAAATAACCGCAGCAATCTTTCCTCTTCCATGTTGGCATAATTCCACAGCACTTTACCCACCTTGCTAGCATCCAGTACCCCCCACCCCTGCCCATCTTCTGTCAGATTCTCCCCTAGGTCTGGCTTTCCTATAAACCCAGTCTTGTAATCATTTTGCCAACATTAAAAATGTGTTCCAGGTCTACACCTGACAGTCACTGGAATGCTACTTCAGGCCTTAGAAGAAAGTGAAACTAATTTTAAAGGCCCCTTATTCTTTCTGTTACCTGCCTGCTGAAGTGAAAATAGATCTCCCTGCTCCTTTATTCTGAACTGATTTGACTTTCCCATCTCCAAAGCTTGTGCAGGGAGCAGGAGCCTTTCCACTCGAGCCCCAGCTGTATTGGAAACCCTCCTAAAAGTCAGAGCAATGGGTCAGGAATCTAGCAAGCCTGTATGGCCCAAGCCATCAGGAGGGTATCAGTCCAATACAGGCAGGAGGTATGGAAGAAGGCATGCTTATGTCAGTTTCAGGCCATCCATGAACCAGCAGGAAAGGATTTCCAGCCAGAGAAAGACGACATCCGAAGTCCCAATGCACAGATCAGCCCCCAGTCAAACCACCAAGAGGAGCCGCTCACCATTTTCCACCACTCGTCGTAGTTGGGAAGACAGTGAGAGCTCGGGAACCAGCCTGAATGTTGATAATGAGGACTACTCCAGGTACCCACCGAGAGAGTACAGGGCCTTGGGTAGCAGAAGAGGAATGGCTTATGGACACGTTGACTCTTTCGGGGCAGATGATAGTGAGGAGGAGGGGGCTGGGCCTGTTGAGCGAGTGCCAGTTAGAGGGAAAACTGGCAAGTTTAAAGATGAGAAGCCGTATGACCCAGAGAAAGGGGCAAGGTCTTTGGCTGGGGTGCCCCCACAGTTCTCTAGCTTTAACCGTGATGTGAGAGAGGAGCTTGACAAGGTAGACCCAACCCCTGTGGTGAGACGCTCTGCTAGCAGAGCAGAGTTCCTGCAGCCAAATAGCATGGCTCCTCAGACGTCCGCCGAAGGCAAGGTGGCAACCACTGGTGACAGCCTGGAGAGGGAGAGACGGGAGCAGAATTTACCTGCACGTCCCATCAGGGCTCCTGTGAGTATTTGTGGTGGTGGGGAAAACACCCCAAAGAGTGCGGAGGAGCCAGTGGTGAGGCCCAAAATCAGAAATCTGGCAAGTCCAAACTGCGTGAAGCCAAAGATATTTTTTGATACTGATGATGATGATGATATGCCACACAGTACTTCCAGGTGGAGGGATTCTGCCAATGCTGATGAAGGCCATGCCAATGGCCGAGGCAGAAGAGGCAGAGTCGAGAGTTTAAGTGGCTTCTCTGAGCCAAAGTACCCTGAGGAGAAGAGGGATGCCAGGAATGACCAAGTGAAGCCGGAAAAGGTGCCAAGACGACGACGAACCATGGCCGACCCTGACTTCTGGACGTACAGCGATGATTACTACAAATACTATGAGGAAGACTCTGACAGTGACAAAGAGTGGACTGCTGCTCTGCGTCGGAAGTATCGAGGCCGAGAGCAAAATCTGTCATCCAGTGGTGAAAGCTGGGAGACTCTGCCAGGGAAAGAAGAGCATGAACCTGAGCAAGTCAGAGTGAATGCCAGTGCTGGTGCCAGCCCCAGTGCTAGTGCCAGTGCGAACAGCAGTAGCAGCAATGAACTTGAAGAAGTTCGGGGACCACCTCTTCAAGAAGAGGAGCAGGCACCCCCAGAAGAAGGAGAGGTTCCTTGGCTCCAGTACAATGAAAATGAGAGCAGCAGCGAGGGGGGTAACGATTCTGGCCAGGAGTTTCTGCAGCCAGGAGTGTTCATGCTGGATGGAAACAACAACCTTGAAGATGATTCCAGCGTAAGCGAAGACTTAGAAGTGGATTGGAGCCTCTTTGATGGGTTTGCAGATGGGTTGGGGGTGGCCGAAGCCATTTCCTACGTGGATCCTCAATTTCTCACATACATGGCGCTAGAAGAACGCCTGGCCCAGGCGATGGAAACAGCCCTCGCGCACTTAGAGTCTCTCGCAGTGGACGTGGAGGTGGCCAATCCACCTGCGAGCAAGGAGAGCATCGACACCCTTCCTGAGATCCTGGTCACTGAAGATCACAGTGCAGTGGGGCAGGAAATGTGTTGCCCCATCTGCTGTAGTGAATATGTGAAGGGGGAGGTGGCAACTGAGCTGCCATGCCACCACTATTTCCACAAGCCGTGCGTGTCCATCTGGCTTCAGAAGTCAGGCACCTGCCCCGTGTGCCGCTGCATGTTCCCTCCCCCACTCTAAGGCCAAGGCTCTTTACTCCTTTGTCGGTTGATTTTCCCCATCTGAAATCCACAATACTGCAGGAGCCCTCTCAAAATTAACAATTGAAATGAAACCAATCAGTTGATTAATCTACACCTGTTGATTCCTTGTGATTCTTTCCAATGTGAAAACGGTTGTGTGCGATTGCATTAAAAATCCTATTGTCTCTTAGAGGTTAGAAAAGCAAAACTAAACATTCTAAATGCTACTTGAGATTGCAGTAAAAACATACATTTTCTAACCCGAGTGGAAATAAGTTGCATTTGTCTTCAGTAGAATATGTTGCTGTTAATTGTAATGTCAAGTTGATCTGTTAAATATGTCCAGAAGGCATCATCATTTCTGTTGCATGTTATGGGTTAATGTTCCTGTAATTGCAGTGCCGTAAAAGCTCATTAAAGTTCTTCTTTTGGTTTTACATGGTATAGTGGAATTGTTTGGTTTTGTCTAAAATGGTGGTACTAAGTGACTTTATAATCAGTCCATTGAACTTGCATCAAAAATAGGGTTTGGTGGGGTCTTCTTTTTTCTTTTTTCTTTTTTTTTTTTTTTCTTTGGTGCTCCCAAAAGTAGAAAAGCTGGAAGGTCATTGGAAATGCTGAATCCAACAGTGGCAAAAATTGAAGGGTAATGATTTCTAAAAGTAGGAATAAAGTGTGTGATTGTCAAACGACTCTACGGGGCAAAGGTCAAATGGAGAGTACTCTGTCAGTCTATGGGAAGGAAAGAGACAATGAGAAAGCATGGTAAAAATAAAGAACAACGGTAGGAATAAGTCCAAACTGAGTATAGGGGTGAAGGAGTTAAAATCCCCTTTTAGAAAATAGAACCTCTCAGAGCGGGGCTCCTGGCTGGCTCACTCGGTAGAGCATGCAAATCTTGATCTCAGGATTGTGAGTTCGAGCCCCATGCTGGGTGGAGAGATCACTTAAAGAAATAAAATCTTAAAAAAAAAAAAAAAAAGAAACTCTCAGAGGGGATGGGTCCAAAAAAAATTCCAAAATAACAACCTCTGTGCTGATCATGTACCTTAACACAGTGACACAAAAGGAATAGAAAAATATATGCGAGACAAGTGCTGTGGCAAATACAGATACCCGCTTACACAGAGTGAACAGGTTTTAGCATTTGGCCATATTGGCTTCCAATCTCTCTTTCTGTCTACAATAAATAGAATTTTTCAAGCACAAGTGAAGTTCCTCACCTGTCGTATTTACCTTCCTTCCTCCACAGAGGTAAGCACTACCCAGGAAATGGTGTGTTTTCTTCTCGTCTGTGTTTTTAGATGTGTGTGTATATATGTATATGTGTGTATATATCCATAGCCGGGATAGAATGTTTATGTTTTTTAAGTGGACATGATTGATAGAATGTATGTGTCGTTTTGCAACTTGATTTTTTCACTCAACATTGTGTTTGAGATTTAACCATTTTGATACACATAGCTGTAGTTCATGCATTTTAACTGCTGTATACTACACATTCAGTTGTATGGATCATCACAATTTATCCATTCCCTTATTGGTGGGCAGTTAGGTTCTTCCCAGTATTTTGCAGCAATGAATAGACTTAAAAGATGTCTCTCTGTGCACATGTGTGTTTCTCTGGGGGTAAGTACGTATATGGAGATGAAACGTCTGGGTCTTTAGGGTTGGAGGTAAAATTTGGGAGTCTTAGCGTTTAAGAATCTTCCTCGTAACTAGATATTGCTGAACTGCTCTCCAAAGTGATTGTACTAATTTATGCTCCTACCGGCAGTTTATGAGAGCTGTTTTTAGCTCCACCAGCCTGGATATTGTTAATGTTAAACCTCACTGGCAATCAGTGACATGTAAACTAACAAAACAGTGAAGCATATTGTGTCCATCAGAAAGCAAGAGTTTTTCCTCATGATAATATCTAGTTAGGGCTAGGGGAAAAAGAAATGTAAGTGATAGCAGCCTTTTTGGAGAACAGTTTGGGGGAATAGCTGTCTTTCACAATGTAAAATGGTGCATGTCTTTCAGCCCAACTCAGATACGTGCTAGTGTGGAACCAATGCCATGCAGCAGTTAAAACTTGTACTGATATGAAAAGATCTCCAAGACCTAATGTTAACTAAAAAAAAGTATGTTGTGGAGCAATATGTACAGTCTTCATGTAAAATAAAACCTTACAAAACCTAACTGTATATCATAATGCATAAAAGTGTCTGCAAGGCTGCGTACATACCTAACTGATGGCAGTGGTTACCTCTGGGAAGGGATGAGGGGTTGGGGGAAAAGAGTGAGGAAGGAGGCTTTTGATTTTTTTTATCCGAAATAATTCATTTGCCTGATTTTTTTTACAGTGTCACTGTATTTCCACGAGTATTAACAAAATAAGTGAAATAAAAAAAAAATTCCCAATTAAAAAAAAAGAGAGATGATTACTCTCTCACTGCAAGTACGGAAACAGAGGTTGAGGCCACAGTCCTGTACTCTGCAAGTGGTCAAGCTGATAATATATATATATATATATATATGTGTGTGTATATATATATATATAATATATATATATAATATACACACACACACACACACATATACACACACACACACACACACACACACACACACACACACACACATATACTTTGTCCCCTACATCCATTCTCTGTTCCCCTTTGGCCTTTGGTTGGCACCTCAGCTGACACAGAGATTTGGACGTCTGTGACCTTGGAGGGCTCTTGAAGGGTGGGCTTGTGGTGGTTTTCCTGACGTTAACCCTTTGCTGTGCCCTAACTGGCACCACACCAGGAAGTATGTTAGAAGTACCCTTGGGGCCTGCTTATCTTCCTCCCTGGCCCCTTGCCTAACAGAAGTCCTAATTTCCCTCACAGTTAGTAAATCCACCAAAGGGGACTCCTCTCTGGTGCCTGCAGCTCCCTGCTGGTATTGGAGAAGGCTGTCTATGGAGGGTCATGCTGTAGAGGTAAGGCTGTCCTTACTAGGGACAACCACAAGGCCTGAGACCTGGGTCCCAGGCTCTGAGTGGCCTGGACTTGGGCCTGGGGCCTCAATTAAGCACATCCGACACTTGTGCCCAATACCTTTGGTCTGGAGGGAGAGGACATCAGAGGAGTCGGGTCATGGAGCATTTGCTCCTGTGTTACCATGGCGGCGGCGGTGGTGGTGGTGGTGGCTGCAGTGTGGGACCGTGCTGACAGTGCTAGAGGCCAAAAGCTCCTGTGTAGGATGTGGCTGTGTCCCTCTGACACCCAGTTCCCTTTTTCCTGCCAGTTTCTGATTCTCCAGCCTCCCAGACAATTCCCTGAGCTCCCCCATAGCTTTCCAATAAGACTTTTGCTCAAATTAACTAGGGTTGGTTTCTGTCGTTTGTAGCTAAGAATCCCAAGTGGCACCCTGGCCAACACCATAGCCCACTTTTATGCCCATGTTTAGCCATATGAAATACCCCAAATGGCAAAGGGTCAGGCAATTTCTGTTTACAAAATGGGACCCATTATTGCTATCTGGAGCCATGGTTCTAGAACAGCAGGCCTCACGGGCTGCTACACATGAAGCAGTCATTTTGAAAAGTGGTTTATTTGGTATGTTCATTAAAGGTGTCACCCACCACACTAGACCTCTTGGTTTCTGGGCTTGTTTCCCGGCTGTGGAATAAATAGCTCCACATTTTTGGTCATTGATTTGGAGTCTAAACCACTATATCTTGCAAGACAGCACCCCAGATTCCTGAGGGGGTCCCCCTAGCTAACACTGTCTCAACTGTCATAAGGCCTTTCCCGTTTCTAAGGCACTACCTTCTCTTAGCCCTCTGTTCTGGCTAGATCCTTCTACATTTGTCCCTGGACCTCTGATCTGAAATGCCCTGTCCAGCCCTGTCAATTTTATCTATGCTTTAAAAAGTCCTGTTCATGTACCAGCTCCTGAGAACAATGTTCTCTGACACCCCTGGCTCCTCCACTCTGTGTCCCATCTCTGTGAACCCTTGAGGTCAGAAGCTATTATTTCTGAGTCATTTCCATAGGCCTGGCGTTCAGTGCTTGTCTCAGATGCATTCAGCAACACTGGCTGACAGGATGGATGAGTTCCTCTCCCACCGTAGGCTTAAGGTGGGGGACATGTTTGGAGAGCTCAGGAGAAACCATGGGGTCCTGGCCCAACCAGGTGCTTCTGAACTAGCCTTACCCTACTCCCAACCCCCAGCTTCTGCAGGCCCTGGCACCCCTCCTCCTCTCCTCTTGCGACCCTCTATCCCATTTTCTGTTTGGCCTGCTGAGCCCCCAGTATTTCAGAGACTGTTCTCAGGCCCAGGGCCTGTGTCTAGGAAGTGATGCTCGTCTTGACGATGGAGAAATATGTGGCAACTTGCCTCAGTATATCTCGCTTTGGCCTGGGTTGAACCTCTGACAAACATGGAGCTGAGAGGGTATTTGTCCATCAGTCACTGACCCCAGCCTCGGATGAGGCCCAGCGTGGAGCAGGCTTTTAGTCTGCTTGACATTGTCATCTGCACAATGGGATTTTGGTGCTAGGCCTGTTGCTGCAGGTTTCTGCTGCCCCCTGCATGCCTCACATCCCATTTCCTTCTTCCAGACTTTATTATCCTAAAACATTAGCGGGACTTCATAATCCCTTACATTTGGATAAGATTTTCCCCAGAACCCTTCACATTTAGGGATGTTACTGGACCCTCCCATTCACACTGAAAGGTGAACGATAAGGACACTGAGGTTCAGGAAGGTGGAGACAGCTCTGAAGAGATGGAAAGAGTATGTCTGCTTGGCAGGGGAGGGCAGCAGCTGTCCCAGCCCCAGTGTGGTGAGGAGTGGGTAGGGGTCTGGTCCTCAGCCCAGGCTGGCTCCAGCTAGATGCTGTTCAGGTGCTCTGGTCATAGGTATCACAGGCTGCCAGCTACTGGGAAACTCTGAAGGCCCAAGGGGCACACACTAAAGGCCCAAGGGGCACACAGACAAGAGGGTACCAGGCGTTTGGATGGGAAGAAGAGGAGAAACGAGACACACAATTGTAAAGGGGTTCTTCCACAGGAGTGGGGGACTAGAAGACAGTAACTACTTATAGTTGGAGGAATGTGGCTGAAGCATGGCCCAGGGGCCAGCCTGAAAGAAGGTGGGGACTCGGCACCAAATGCATGAAGACACATCTCTATGGACCCAGGGGAACCAAGCCCAAGGCACTGCTCAGCCCAGGCCATACTTGCATTCAGCAAACAACATTCCTGCCCACTTTGTAGTCAGAGCTGAGGATTCAAGAGTTGACTGGTTTAGTTCAACAAATATTTATTGACCTTCTGCCTGTGGTGTGTTGGACTCTGGAACCTGCAAGAGATGAATGAGGCTTAGTCCTTCCCTCAAAGAGCTCATAGTCTAGTGTAGGAAACAGATTTGTAAAGAGAGGATTGCAAACTTATGTGGCAAGTGCGACATGGAGGCAGACACGAGGTGACCTATAAGCAAAGAGCCCAGCTGGCTGTGCTGGGAAGGGATGCTTGTTGGAGGCATCCTGGATGAGGCCACTCTGAAGGCATGAGTAGGCACTGGCCAGGTGAAGAAAGGGAAGGAGAGAGGGTAATATGGGCCCTTTGAAACATCTATCAGTGAGAGTGTCAATTGGTTTGTGTGAAGGGCTCTTCAGTGAAATGTATTAGCATTTGAAATCTGCACATCCTCTGACCCAGCAATTCCACTAGTGGAGTTTCTCTTACATGAGCAAAAGCACAAGGTTGTTTGTACAAGGATATTTACTGTTGCATTGTTTGTAGCAGCAAGAGACTAGAAAGCATTTCCATGTCAGCCACTAGTGGCCTGCTTAAATAAATTATGGCACAGCCATAAGATGCTTCACTAGACAGCCTTTACCCAGATAAGGCAGATCCACAGCTACTGCCATGTAAGAATATCCAAAAACCAAGAAGTTATAAGAGGGAGGCATAGAACAGTGAGGACAGTGACCATGTGTGTTTCACAAGAGATACATGCACATCTGTGCTCACTGGTACATAAAATGTCTCCAGAAAGATATACAAGAAACAGGAGTTGAGGTCAGGGGTGAGAAGCCTTGCTTTTTACTGTGTGCCCTTTTGTCCCTTTGGAGTTTTTGTGAATTAGGTTTTTTTTTTTTTACCACGTGTGAACATGATCAATATATAGAGAGAGAAAGAGAGAGGGAAAGGAGGGAAGGAAGGAGGCAGGAGGGCAGAGACTTCAGGCAAAGGGAATGGCATGAATAAACGCATGAGGGATGAAATAGTATGGCGTGTGTGTATGCCCCCTGGGAACAAGAAATATTGACCCAAGCAGGCCTGATGGGGAGAAAAGGAACCACACTTCAGCTTGCCTCATGAGGACATGGTGTGGAGGCTGGAGGGTGGCCCAGCACCCGGAGCAGGTTCACTATCAGCTCAGGTATGTAAAAAAGATCTCCAGATTATATATGTATATAACAGATTATCAGGAAATCTACCATCATGTTAGCTAACAGTGGTTTTCTCAGTGGTGGGATTACAGGTAATTTTAATTATCTCTATGTGTTGAGGACATTTCTCAAATTTTCTTCAACAAGCAGGTGATGTGGGAGAAAAAGTATAAAAATTGGAATGTTACTGGAACACTGATTCAAGCCTCTCAAGGCTGGCTCTTCCTGAGGGAAGCCAGGGAGGCCCTTGTCAGCAGCAGAATGGCCAAACAGAAAGAACACGGCATTTGTGGAGTCCAAAGACATTCATCTGAAACAGTTTCCATGCTAATTAACTGTCAGTGGTGAGCAAGGCACATACCCTCTCTCAGTCTTGGTTTGCTTATTTATAAAATGGGCCAAAAGAACCCCTGTCTTACAGGGTGCTTGGAATGAACAAATGAAGTAACAGATGGACAAAATACACGAGAAAAGCCTAAGGTGATGGTTGTTGTTGGTTGTTACCATTCCCCCTGGCTCTTTTTTTTCTGGGCTGGAGCAGCAGGAGCCCAGAAATCAGAAGCAAAACCACTACTCCCTGGGTGGAAAGAATCCCCCTGCCCCGCACACACATCACACACACACACACACACACACACACACTAATCGATCTCTCTTCAGCAATGTAGCAAGGCTGACTCCGGATGCCTGCCCCCGGGTCTGCAGAAAAATACTTAGCGGGAGTCCAACATTCCCTTTGGAAGTGGAGTGCGGCAAGATAGGGGAGGAGGAGGAAGCAAACTGTTTGCTATTTTTTTCTGTGCAATTGACTCTGCCGCCGAGGCCCTTTGCTCACCGCTGTCTGTGTGCACAGATGACGGCTGAGCCCCTCCTGGTGAAGGGCTTGGCTTCCTGTTGAGTATGCCCACCCCATTCAGGCCCGCTGAGGAATGTGGGCTGGTCCCGGCTGGATGGGCTCAGTGTCTGCCCTGGCCCCTCCCCGAGCCCCGGTCTGACCCCTCCTCAGGCCTAGATGAAGGAGCTTCTGTGTCTTGGGGCCCGGCCTGATTAGATATGGCTGCCACATTGACTCCTCCCTTGCAGGCTGGGCACTGGAGGAAGAAAAGTGCAAGAGTCCTCCCAGCTAAGAGAGTGGCTGGCCTCAGAACCCATCTGACTCTGTGGGAGGAGAAAGCTGCTGCCAGTCTCTTTGTTCTAAGTGGAGGAGTCCCAGACTGCTAGGTTCAGGCCGACGAGGGGTGAGGGCTTCTATGGGCCCAGTCCCCAGGGTTGTCAAGAGAAAGTCCAGAGCATATATATGCAGATCTGGTGGACTCCAAATCCTGGCCCAGTGTCAGTTCTGTTTGTCTGCTACAGGTAGGTAGCATGAGGTAGAGGGGGTAAGGCCCACCACAATCACCAGAGAATTGTATAATTAGAGCAATAAAATATACTTTCCTTCTCTGCCATGAATAGAAGGGGTTCTTGGCCCTGTGTTTTTTTTTTCTTTTGCTCTTCTCTGCATTCAAAGAGCTGCTTGACTACTTATTAGCTCTTGGCCCTAAGTGAGTCACATCACCTCTCTGAACCTCAGGTTCCTCATGAGTAAAATGAGTATGATAACCTTATGGGACTGCTGTGAAGAGAACACGAGGGAGTGGTGCAGTGGCAGTACATAAGAGACACTCTACAGTGGCATTTCCTTCCTATATTTATTAAACACTTCCTTTTGTGGAGCACAGGAGCATCCAGAAGTGACCAAGATGGTCTCTGCTCTCAAGCAGTCTCAGGGGTTGAAGTCCCCTTCGCCTTTAGCGTAGCTTAACCTTGGGCTCTGCTTCTGACCAGGGGATTCTGGCCTGTCCCTAAGACTCTGGCACTGCTCAGATTAGATGTCTGAGGCCCAGGCTTCCTCTTTCAGGCACAGGCTCTGTAGCCTCAGCCTGGCAGCTGGAGCCCACAGCCTAAAGACAATCCTCCCTGAGCAGCCTGCCAGCCTGCTACCAAATACCTCCAGAAGTATATCATGCAATTTTCACAATAGCTCTACAGTGAAGGTGTTCTAATCACTAGTCTCAAAGACACATGCTTTCAAGTCCCAGTGCTGTATTATTTCACTTGCTTTTCAACCCTGGTCTAGTGCCTTAACCTCTCTGTGCCTCAGTTTTCTCATCTGTAAAATGGGAGTTAAATAATAGTAGCTCCCTTTGAGGGGAGCAGTTAAGGTAGTGAAACGGTGCCTGATGCATATTAAGCTCTCAATTCTTGTTAACTGCCATTCTTAGGAAGCTAAGGCTCAGAATGGAAAATGACCTACTTGAGGTTACATGACTAGACAGTGGCAGAGCTAGAGCTGTTACCCTGGACGTCCTGACAGTGACTACTCTGCCACACTTTGCTTCCTCCCCTCTGGATTTCCAGATTCTGTGCCTGGATTTCCTATGACAAGCCTCTGCCAGCTAATCAGGACTCTGTTGGATTTCCCATGCTGATTTCTTGACAGGGCCATTCTAAGGTCCTGCTGCCATATTCTTGCAATCTGACCCCTTGCCTCCTAGGCAGGCCTCCCTCTGGGTTCCTATAATTTGGTCTATCATTGGGCCCTGCCTCACTCCACACTAAATAATAAAACTAACAATGCTAATATAGAATATTGTGCTTGCACCTTAAAATATTGACATATTCAATCCTTACAGGTAGCTGCTATCCTCACCCCCATATTCCATGTGAGAAAACTAAGACACAGAGAGGGGAGCTTGGGTGGCTCAGTCGGTTAAGCATCCGACCTCAGCTCAGGTCATGATCTCATGACGGTTCGTGGGTTTGAGCCCTGCGTCAGGCTCTGTGCTGACAGCTCGGAGCCTGGAGCCTGCCTGCTTCAGATTCTGTGTCGTCCTCTCTCTCTGCCCCTTCCCCCACTCCTGCTCTGTCTCTCTCTCAAAAATAAATAAACATTTGGGGTGCCTGGGTGGCTCAGTCGGTTAAGCGGCCGACTTCGGCTCAGGTCATGATCTCGCGGTCCGTGAGTTCGAGCCCCGCGTCGGGCTCTGTGCTGACAGCTCAGAGCCTGGAGCCTGTTTCAGATTCTGTGTCTCCCTCTCTCTGACCCTCCCCCGTTCATGCTCTGTCTCTCTCTGTCTCAAAAATAAACGTTAAAAAAAATTAAAAAAAAAATAAATAAACATTTAAATTTTTTTTAAATAAATAAAAAAGAAAAAGAAAACTAAGGCACAGAGAGATTAAATGATGTGCTGAAGGGGACACAGCTCTAAGTGTTCTAAGAATTCAAACCCAGGCAGGCTAGCTACAGAGTCACTGCTCTTAACCATTACCCTCTGGAAGGAACACTTTTAGAAGCTGGCTGGTCCAGTTAGCCCTATCCCTCTGCACTGAGCCCAGCCACATTGGACACAAAACTTCACAGGAGCAAAAGCCAGGTCAGATTTTTTCACAGTTGAATTGTCAATGGCTAACACATTCCCTGGCACATGGTAGGTGCTTAATAAATCATTGTTGAATGAGTGAATGAATGAATGAAACTAAAACAGGGTGGGGCCATGAGGAGGGAGAGAAGAGACAGATTGGAGAGATAAAAGGGAGAACTGAGCAGATTAGGACACTGATCCAATTGGGGGTATGAGGAAGTCTTGGATGACTCCCAAGATTTTGGCTTTTGGGTCACTGGATGATTTGGTCATTTACTGAGATAGGAGCTCTATAGGAGGGCCAGAAAGCAGGGGTGGAGAGAGCAGCATTGATGAATTCAGTTTAGGATGTGGAGTTGGGAACCCTTGGAGACATGCAAGGGGATGTCCAGCAGGCTATTGGATACAAGGCTTGGAGCTTAGAAGAGGCATTTGGGTCTCCAGCTCAGCCCCCTCCCATTGCCCTGCCCCCTCCAATCACTTGAAACCGCTGGCCTAGCGGCCTTTACTCTTCCTACTGGGAAGGAAAGGAAGGAATCTTTGATCGTGGGAATGGGGGGGTGCTTTTCTAAACCAAACAAACGCATACACAGTGCCTGCTTGTTGAGGATCAGCTTGCCTGGCTCTTGGCACATGTAGGCTGGCTTCCAGGGCAGACCCCCCTCCCACCACCCGCCGGCCCCTGCCGCCTGCTCCCTGCCAAGGTGAGCTCTGACAGGGCGACTTGTCATCTTTTCAACACCTCATTTTTCCCTCCTTACTCACTGCCCGGGGAGAGGTCCTTCCTGTTTGCACACCTCAGGGGCTAGGCCAGGAGGAGGAACAAAAACAGCCTTCATGGTGCAGGGGGAAGGGAGGGCAAAAGGAGAGTACTGAGGGGAGAGGACAAGAGGGAAGAGCGAGAGGGAAGAGCTGGAGGAGAGAAGGGGGAGGAAGAGAATGTTGGGGACCCAACTCCTGTCTCCCCTCCACAGGCCCATCTCTCTCTCTCTCTCTTTCTCTCTCCCTCTCTCTCTCTCTCTCTCTCACACACACACACACACACAAACACACACACACACACACAAACACACACACGCGCACACTCACTCACACAGCACAGTGCACTCAATGTGTCCTGGAACTGGGGAGGCTGATTCCCAGGTCCACCCAAAGTGGTCAGGATCCCAGCTGGGTGGAGAAACTAGTTATCCTGTCTTCCCTACCTCCAGCCCAGGCTTGGCTTAGGGTTGCCCAGCCCAGAAACCCTGCTCTGCCCCATCCGCAGCCAGCCAAGGCCCAAGGCCTCCTTTCCCAGCTCCCCCACCCTTTTTCTCTGAGTGCGCAGCTGAGTGGGTCTGCACCCCCTGGACCCATGCCCAAGGCTCCTGGAGCCCCCAACTCCCGCTCCTGGCAGGACCCCTCCTGGGAGCCCCGCCCCCGTCAGCGGCAGACCCGCAGGTAATCCCCTCCCCCTTCCTGCCCCCTCAGCTCCAGCCCCTTCCAATTAGCATAGTCTTGGATCCCCTCTGCTGGGAACGGCCCCCCCTCTTGTTCCCTCCCCCACTCGGCTCCCACGTGGGGAGCCCAGCTCCCAGGCCTGGCCGCCCCATTCACAGCGCCCTCCGCCATTGTCCGCGGCCTGTCACTCATGCATTGCATTAGCATTTCTAAAGCCCACTTCTCTTAGTCGCTGCTTTGGCCCAGCCCAGGCAGTGGAATTTAGCCCAATAGAAGAGCTAACAATTACAACTAACCTTCAAGAGCACTTTAGAGTATATAATTCACATTTCTATATAGCCATTTAATTTACTTCTCACAACAGCCCTTAGCGGTGGGACACTGACATCCTGAGAAGTTCGGTGAGTTGTCCAAGGTCACAAAGTAACTTCTGAAGCCAAGATTTCAACTCAGGTTTGTCTGCTGCCAAAGGCCACATTCTTTCCACTAAACCACCTTGCCTCTTTGTCAGGCTGAGCTTGCTTCTGCTTGGCTGGGCTTTCTTAAAGGGTGGGCATGATGGTTTGATGCTCCTGGGGAGGGAATGCTGGATTCAGCCTGCTGGGGAGGTTCTGGGTGGTTTCTCTGCTACCAGGAACCCAGGGATTCAGAGGCGGTTACTCCTTCAGGCCACCACCTGGGGAACAAAGCCTGGCCTAAAAGGCCAAAGGCTCCAGAGCCATATGCCAGGTTCACATCCCAGCTTTGCCACTTGGCAATGGGTTGGCCTTAGATTAGTGACTTAACTTCTTTGTGCCTCAGTGTTCTCTACAGTGAGGAGGACAATAATGGCACCTACCCCGTAGGGTTGTAGTGAGCATCAAGTGAGTTAATATGCGTAAAGGACATAGAATATAGTGCCTGGATAGGACTATATGAATCACTTGGCATTGTTATATGCTCACCCACAATCCCCCTGGAGTCAGGGGCAGCACAGTATGAGCAGAGAATAGCTTTGTTATCAGACAGCCTACGATTCAAATTCTGGCTCTGCCATTTACTAGCTGTGTGACTTTGGATAAATGCCCTACACTCTTTGGGCTTCAGCTTCCTCAGCAGTAAAATGGAGATAGTAAAGGTGCTCACTTTCCAGAGTTGTTATGAAGATTATTTGCATAAGTGTCTTCTGAAAAGGTAGAATACTATAGACACTGTATGCTTTACAAATCATTATGAATAATTCTGTTCAAGATCCTATTCAGCATCTTTACATCCTTTGCCTTTTCCTGCTTCACTTCTGACTCAGGGTTCCCTCTCACCCCTCCTGGGTTCCAGTTACTTTCCCATCTCTGATCTACTCCTAGACCATATTAGATGAAGCATTTTCTGAGCTTCCCCATTGACACTGAACATGCAGAAGATAGGCAGAGGACAAAAAAAAAAAAAGCCAGAGGACACAGGAATCTCCATGTTTGTACCTCTGTTTTCCTCTGGGTGGGGAAATAACCTCTCACATGTGCTCAATACAAAGTCTGTTCCTGCCTAGTAGTTAAGGCATGGGACCCTCCCCCACAACCACTCTGGGCCACAGTAGGGCAGGGCAGACTGTTTAGTCCCACCTTACCAGTGTGGGGTGGGGGTGTGGGGGGAGGGAGGGTGGGGAGTGGGTTGCCAAGTCTCAGAGAAAGGAAGGATTTTGCCTTTAGCTTCCATAGCCAGGAGCTTAGACCAAGTCTTGAAACAATGCCCTCAGGGGTAGTGTCCAAGCAAAATGGCCCTGGTTCTGTGTTCTGGTATCCATTTGCAAGTTTTACACCTCCAGGCACTTGTGTTAGTCCATCTCACCTTCATAAACAAAGCCTTGAATCACCAAAGAAAAGTCATGTCATGAACTGGAAGTAGAATACCTATTTTAATTCTGTAGACATTTGACCTTGGTGATAAGAAGGTCACTTTACTCCAATGATGACTTTAAGCAGTCAGTATGTTCTTTAAAAGAATCATGTGGATAGGTTGGCATTGTTCCAGTTGGGTTATAACTAGTCAAAATCACTTGGAAACTCCTTTGTTTCCTCAAATCTCAGGCTCAGAACCCTAGTAAAAACATTTCCCTAATGACTATAGGGTTTCACTTTAGGCCAGTGACTCTGCTGGGCCAGGAGATGGGGTGTGTGGAGGGGTGAATTATAGAATTCCCAAGGGCATGTGTAGTTGGTTGAAGCATATTCAGTATACTTGTTTTCCCCCTAGTGGTCTGACCTCCAGAAAGTCAAGCTTGTATCAAAGTCTTTTGGGTTGGTATGGGTACAGAGAACACAGAGGGGGATGTGCATGAGTGTAGCATGAGAAACTTTGAGCCAGCTGAGTTCTCTAAAAAGGTAAAAACCGACTGCCTGGTCCACTGCTTCTCAAACTGCTCCTATTATTGGAAAGATGACCTGACTCTATTTGCACAGATTTAGAGGTATGTGACAGTCCCAGGCCAAGTCCCAGCATCCACTTGTCATGAGGAATGAGGGGCCAAACTCCTCATAACCAGGGATATTTCCAGAAGAGGCAGTAGAGACCACAGATTTATGTCCTGAAGAAAGGGGGGCTCTACCAGTGCTCATCCTGTTTCTTGAGTGCTTCACCACTTCCTGGACTTCGTCTCTACTGATAATTAGGTACTGTGGGCGTGTAGGGGAGAAAAGGGGGGGGGCATGTAGGAGTAGAATGTTCAAAGTGGAAGGGTCTTTAGGCCAGCCTTCTCAGTGTAATATCCCGAGAGGATGGGGAGTTTACTCACGATCACTAGAACTTGGCATCAGCACCAAGAGTAGAACTCTGGTTGCTGAACTCCCAAGTCAGCGTCTGTTTCATCTCCTCCACACAGTGCACCAACTCTACCCTGGAGTTACTCCACTTATCCTCTGTACTCAGGGTTCCTCTGGGCCCACACTTTGCTTCTGGATCGGTGCTATTTAATACTGCAGCCACTCACCACCCGTGCCTGCTGGGCGCTTGACGTGTGCCTAGGTGGAATTGAGAGAAGCTGGGGGTGAAAAATACACACTGGACTTGGAAGATTGAGTGTGGAAAAAAGAAAGGAAAATATCTCATTAATAGTTTTTATGTTGGCTACATGTTGATACTCTTTTGGATACGTTGAGTGACATAAAATATATTATTAAAATTTCTTTCATGTTTCAAAACACTTGTTTAACTTAGCTACTAGAAAATTCCATATGTGGCTTGCGTAATATTTCTATTAAACAGCACTGTGCTAAATCTCCAGCAGACACAATGAGGTTGTCAGTTCTGAAGCGAGGCCTGGACAGGGCAGGTAATGGAGGAAGGTGTCAGCAGGTGTCAAGAAGCCAAGTCCCAGATTGACAGCAGGAGGGCTAGTGAGCTCAGCATCGGCCATTGGACAGGAGTTGGGCAGTTGGGTGGTATGTGGTAAGGAGGCTCTGATGGGAAGGCCATGGAGACAGAGCCACAGGGCATGGGGCCGGGAGGCCTGACTGCAATCCAGGGAAGACTGGGAGAACAGGGCAGTAGCCCTTGAAAGCAGTGATTGTATGCTTGGCCCACTCTGTATACTGGGCTGAATTCCAGTTCTGCCACTTGCTAGCTGTGTGACCTTGGACAGATTACTTAACCTCTGTTTCTCAGGTTTTTCATCTGTAAAATGAGAGTAATGTTAAGAGTTCCTATGGCACAGGATATATGTAAAGCTCTTGGAACAGTGCCTGGCACATAGTCACTACTCAAACGCTGTTAGCTATCGCTATTATTATTACGTGTCGGGGAAGCAAGCTGGGACCATTCCCCTCTTCGGGCATCCTTCCGCATTCCTAAGATGGGCCCAGACTTACAGGGCTAGCTGTTAGATTTGGGGTACCAGGCAGAGAGGTATGAGCTGATGTGAGACTAGTTGCAGATGATGTTGACCCCCAAGCCAAAGGTTCGGGTGATGCTTCAGCTGAAGTTGCAGATCAGGGGCCTGGGTGGTGGCTCTGTGACCACAGCTGTGGTCACAAGAGGCTGCAGGCCCAGGAAACCAGGCAGCTCAGCCCAACTCAGGTTCCCACTGCCCTTTCTGGGGCCATGCCTAGATTTGAGAGGATTTGTCCCAGCCCTGCCATGTATAGGGATTCTGGGCCTCGGCGCTGCAAGGAAAAATCACATGGAGACATATAAATCCCTCTGTCTATAGCTTAAATAACAAGCCCCAGTTCTTGCTGCAAAGTAAGAAGCAACATTTAACTGCTCCAAATGCTGCCGTTTTCTGTTTGTGCTTGTCTCTAGGCTTAGAGAGCTTGTGGAGGCAGACACAACACTCCATTGATATTCTCAGTCATGCCCAGCGGTTGAGTTCTTCTTCCCCCTGATAATGGGGTTTCAGCCTGCGTTCAGCCCTGGGGATAGTTGAATCCCAGAAAGTATGTCCTGTTCCCCTCCCTCCTCCTCCACCCCATGATGTCTGAGGCCCTGCAAAGAGGCAAGCACAAGTGTCAATAGTAGACTTGGAACAAAAGGGATTTAGGAAATACTTTTTAATATCAGGCCCAATCCAGTGAGGTGTGAGACACTGGAATAGGAGACCCAGCGAAGCTGAGATGATCCAGTCTGAGGAAGGGAATGATTTCTGGTTTCCCCATGGCTGATATTTCCCCTCAACTTCAGAAGTGGGAGAGAAGACTTGCCCATCTGTTTGGAATTTACTGCAAGAAAAAAGAGAGATGGGGAGGGAGGGAGGGAGAAAGAGAGAAAAAGAGAGAGAGAAAAGAATGAGAAGGATGTGAGTGTGAATGTGGTGTGTGTGTGTTTGTGTGTGTGTGTGTGTGTGTGTGTGTGTGAAAAAGGGAGAGAGAGAAAGAACCGAAAGACAATTCATTCTCTTTGGCCACCATCTCTCCAAACCTTTTCCATAGCATTGATCCTTACCAGCATTAGCATGAATACCAATAGTCAGGAATTTTCAAAGCCCCCTGGGGCAAGGGCTTTGAGCAGATAATATGCCATTGGTTATTGCCCGGCTGGTAGTCTTAATGGTAGAATGAGATTTGGCTAGTCCTTTACACCCAAGTAGCAGAGCAACAATCACCAGATGCTTCTAGAAAGGGTGTGTGTGTGGGCACACGTGTGTGTACACGTGTGTGTGTGTGTGTGTGTGTGTGTGTGTTGTGGGGGACATCTCCAGCCAAGCCCTATCAGGAGCCCACAGGCCACCCAGAGACAGCCTCAGGCTGTCCTCTGGGGGTATGGGTGGAGATGAGGGCTAGAGCAGATTTGACAAGGTGACAGGCAGATCAGAGAGGAGGGAGGAACTGAGCTGAGGCCATAACAGGGCTGGGCACAAGACTCATGGTGCCCTTGAGAAGGCCTAGCCAGGGGCAGGCTGGAAGCTCTTTTACCAGAAACAAGGCCACTGGCCTGGTAACCTAAGCCCAGGTGCTCACCATGTGACCACTTTGCCCACAATCAATTCTAGGTGTTGGAGGCTAGCCTGGGCAAAGTGGGGTGGGGGACATTAGTAGAAACCTCCTTGTAGGGGGCTATGGTTGCCAAGCAAATTCAGAGACTTTCAGACTTCAAAGAGATCCTGTGCCCAGACCCTAGGTTTGAGCTGGGGTGAGACAGAATGGGAGGGGTGGGGAATCTGCTTTCCTACAAAATCAGAATACTGACAAAGGGGAGCAATGTGAAATGAAGGAGGCATTGGATGGGCAGCTGGGAGACCTCCGTTTTAGATGACTTAGTTCAGAGTCTGATCCATGGTGAGACCCTGAGCAATGACTTCCCCTCTCTGGGCCTCAGAGTCTTTATCTCTGAGTGAGGGGGCCAGGCTCCATGATCTCTAATGCCAGTCTGATTAAGTCAGGACTCACTGAGTCAAGTTATATAGATTCTACTTATGACTGCAGACATTTTAAAATCCTTTACATCTGAGACTCAGTGGGACCTCCCAGAGCAATCATCTTTCCAGGCACACTCCCCTCCCCGCAGTAACTGCCCAACCTCAGATAGGAATCTTCACGAAATTATCTTTAGGGGCAGGGGTGAGCTGTGCCCCCACCTCTTCCATCTCACCTGCACCTCTGGAAGTCCTTCCTGTGTCTCCCTTTTATCCCTTCTGTACGTTAGGGCTCGCCTGCAAGTAGTGTCTCTAGGGTCCCATTTTTAATTTCTTTTGTTTCCCCCAACCAAGGAGAGGAAGAATCTGACTGCACATCTGTTTGGAATTTGTGGGTGGGGGTAGGGAAATGAGGCAGCTTGTTTCTCCTGCACTCCATGAGTTCCAGCCTGGGGAGAACCTGTGAGAACCAGGGCCTCCCTGTTCCCCCTCCCACTCCCCATGGTCCTTGTCAGCTGCCTTCTCAGCCTGTCTCATCTCTGAGACAAACAAACAATCAGGAGGCAGACCTGAAACCTTGTGCTGAGGCGGCAAACAGCGTGGCCGGGCTCCGGCCTTAATGGGCCCCAGCCTCAGCCTGTCTGCTCCCTCCCGGCCTGCCTGCCTCCAATGTGTTTCTGATTTGTACTCAGCTAGCGGCTCTGCCACGCTGAATGTGGCAGCTGCCTCAGCCCCGCCTCTCAGTGATCCAGGGGTGGGAAGGTTGGGAGAAGCCAGAAGCTTGGTGTAGAGGCCGTGGCAGGAACTTCTGAGATGTATACGCAGATGTGTCCGGGGGAAGGGGGTAGGAGTAGGGATGGATTTCATCTGGCTATAAACAAACATGCTTCTCATTTAGGGACCTATGGGTACCAGTCACTGGATCCCCCTTACCCACTTTCCAGGGGGCAGGCAGAGCGAGCATGGGGATGGGGATGCTTGGAAAGTAGAATGGGCCCTTTTCAAGGAGTGTCACTCTCAAAAGGTAGTGGGGATTTTCTGAGGATGGGAAAGGCAGAGGTGGGCATGAAGAAAATGAAGTTCCAAGAATTCTTGCCCCCAGAAAAGGCATAAGGGTATGGAGACAGGAAGTTCTGTCTGCAAAATCACAGTGCAGCAGAGGCCAGGGAGTGCAATATTTCTGACTCCCCTCGCCCAGTCCTAAAATGGGAGAGTTCTGGGTGTCACAGGGCCATTTACCGTATAGTCTCTTTATTCCAGGGAACAGGTGACCATCAAGAAGGTAGTCCCTGGGCCTGGATGGCTTGGCCCTGGGGCACTAAGGGAGGGCATCATGTCATCTTTGCTCATTTGCCTTGCACACCTGCCCTTACTTACACATGGGCACTTTCTCACACATTTGGGTTAAACGTCGTGGCACGTTTTCCTTTGCCCTTTCAGCCTGGCCCTCTGTTTAAAGATACTACCTATATGTTCCACCATGCTGAGGGGGCCAGCTGAGGAAATGAAGAAGTGGGCCACTTTTGGTCAAAGTAGTTCGGAACCTTCTGATGAAATCGGTTTTCTTTATCGTTTGTCCCACATCTTTTGCAGGCCCTTAAGCCACTGTTTTCTGTCTCAGGGATTGCTTTATCCCTGGAATTAGGGCTGAGACTGGAGTCAGGGTCAGAGTTGAATGGAAACAACTGGCTTCACTATGTAGATAGAACCAGGGTGGTTGGAGACATCCCTTAGGCCCTGGCCCTGACAGTTGTCCAACCATTGCTCTCTCAGTCTGGACCCAGCCTACAGATTGGACGTGGTGGGAAGCTGGGCAGAGAAGGTAGTGGGGTGCTAGGCCAGCTGGGCAAAAAGGTAATGGGCCATGGAGAACCTTGGGTTCTGTTCACAGAGGAAATCTCTGTGTGCTGATGGGGCCAGTCGGGGCTGCTGAGACAAGAGTGTGCTCCATCCTTGCGGCCTCCTTTCCAGACCCCCATTCATGGGAGTGTGGGAGGTGGGGGGAGCAGAACATCCTCAGGAAAGCAGCCCCTGGGACCCTGTGGCTTTGTGGCTATTCATTCCTCCTCCTGCTTTTTCTTAAGCCCTAAATGTTTCTCACAGTGTCTAGCCAGTTCCAGTTATGTAAGCAGTATTGTGTGTTAACAAGAAAAATATCCATTGGTGGTGTATGGAATCCAATGGCCTTTGTCCCTCAAGCCACCCAGTACTTCCCTTGTAGCTGATACCTGGCCCTGCTGTGAGGTGAGGAATGGAGACTGTCTTCACAACCATTGCCTCTGTCACACAATGGGACATGTATGCTGGGATTTTGTGTGTGTGTGTGTCTGTGTGCATGGTGTGCTGTGTGGGGAACACACACCTTGCCCCGTGGCCCTTTGGGAATGAGGGGCACCAGGTTTGCCCTGAGCAGTGTCAGGGCTGACAGAAGGGTTCTGGCAGACATGTCCCTCCTATATGCACTGTCCTGATCAATAGCCAGGCGGCCCCTCCTCTGCTTGCCTACTGAAGTTCACCTCTCCTCCTTCTTTATTCTTGCTCCACCCTTCCTGGTTTCCGCATGGTTCTCCCAGGCCTGGAAGCCACTGAGTCAGAAGCTGGGGGTGCTGTGGTAGAGGGAGCAGAGACAGGTAGCTGCCAGGGTAAGCAGCAGGCTGCCCATGCCAGGTGAGAGAAGCAAGCTTTAGGCTGAACTCTGCCATCAGTGGGCTGCAGGGTCTTGGCAGATTCATTCCCAAGTCTGAATCCCAAGTTTCTCCATTTAAAGCATGCAGTGGGGGAGGGGAGATTAGATTAGATGGTTCTGAGAGGCACTGAAGCCCAGACAGAAGATGATGCAGGGCCCCTCCTACCGTGCTCCACAATGCCAGGAGACTGGGTACTGCTAGTAGTGCCAAAGGGCTCATATTCTTTTCTCGAGGCAGCAGTCCCTTTAGTCCTTCCTCATGTGACCAGCCACATTGAGCTGGCCCTGGCTGTGAGAGGGGCTCAGGCCCAAGCTTCTTCACTGCTGATAAAGGGAGAGAGAACCGATTCATTCATTCACTCATTCATTCATCCATTTCCTTTTTCTTTTCGTAAGCACGTAGTGACACCCAGAGTGTCAGGCACTGCTCAACCACATCCAGCCTGAGAGGCTTATTACCCTTGTACCTCTGCTGTCAGAGGCCTCTGCCTGGCCTCTCCTCAGCTCAGCAACTTATCCCCACTCCCCCCACCCCCTCTCTAGGGAGCTGCCTCCACTTCTACCCCTCCCCCACCCTGGCCCAGGCTCATGTCCAGTGGCCCCTGAGCTCACACTTTCTGGATGGCTGCCTGGCAGCTTTTTTTCCAGGACTAGTCCCACCTCTGCCAGAATAGGCCTCCAGGCCTCCACTCCTGGACTTATCTTTTCCAGGCTCTTTAGCCCTGTCTCCTTTTTTCTCCCATTCTCTCTCCAAACACTAAAGATTCCTCCCCTTGCATTGCTTTATCTGAGGAGTGGCTGGGCTCCAGGCCTCCCAGCAAAGCCTTCTGGATCCAGCCTTCAGACACACAAACACCACACACACACACACACACACACACACACACACACACATGCCCTGTGGCACTGAGCCTTCCAGCCCCCCCGCCCTCGCCACTGTAAGCACCTTCAAACCCAGCTCTTCTCTACGAAGCTGTGGGCAGTCATGTCGACAAAGAAAGACCCAGGGGCAGCCAGCAGGGAGGGGCATGTGATTCAGCAGTGGGACTGGTTTTGCTCTTGGGCAGGGATGGTGGAGGGGGGATGGGGAGTGGGTAGGTGCTGGTGAGTGGGGATGGTGGA
The DNA here is from genome assembly GCF_018350195.1 of Panthera tigris. Lineage (NCBI taxonomy): Eukaryota > Metazoa > Chordata > Mammalia > Carnivora > Felidae > Panthera > Panthera tigris. The sequence continues at coordinate 55,924,901 of NC_056677.1, read as the reverse complement.
GGAATATGTGTCAGGGGACCGCCAGCTGGGGTATGTGTCAGAGTGAATGGGCCGGTGCGTGTCTCCATGTGTGACCCTCCCAGCAGCCGTCAGCCTGCATTAGCGCACACATGGGTGAGCCTGCACGTGGGCACAAGAGGCAGCAGGGTACAAGGGAGGGTGGGAAAAAAAACACAACACTGGCTGCAGGGGCAAAAGAGGTTTCTAGTCCTGCCTCCGCTGCCAGGTTTCTAAGGCCCTTCCCCCTCTCTGACCTCAGTTTCTCCATCTGTAACCTGAGAGGGTTGAATTGGAGGTCTCCAAGGGCTATTAATGCTTTAACATGCCCTGCTTCCTTCAAGTCCTGTGTACTAGGCCAGGCTCAGAAACTTCCTTTCTAGGGAAAGACACGCAGAGTCACCTCTAAAATACCAATGAAACTTCCTTTCCTTTACTCTTTTGTAAATCTTAGACTCCCCTTCTTGTACTTTGTCTTCCTAGAGCCAGCGTAAGGGCACAGATGGACAGAGGTGGGCCTGTGTTTGAGAAACCTCTTCTAGTTCAGGAGGGCTGGGGGCCAAGAGGAGGTGTCCAGGGCTGCCGTGGTGTTCCCAGACGCAAGGAGGAGGCTGCTGGAGGAGCGCGAGGAGCCCATGCCTGCCTGTCACTGCCGAGTCCCTTTAGGAGGGACTTAAAGGCAGCGGCAGTGTAGCGGAAGTTTGGGCATATCCGGAGGCCAGAAAACGCTGTATTTACTCGGAGGATGGGTGTTATAGACAAATAAAACCAGCACAATTTTCTGAAGCTGTTTTCATTCACACTTTATATAGGATTTTAAATATGTGTTTGTTATTACTATTTTCTGGGAAATGGTTTATGGGGGCTGGTGGGAAATTACAGGAGGCAAAAATCTCCTGTGCCAGCCTTGGTGCCACCACAGATGAATTGGGTTTTAATCCGGAACTTACCATCAGTTTCCCTGGATGACCCTGGGCAAGTCACTTCCCTTTCCTGTGCCTCAGTTCTCCCATCTGCACAATGCTGGAGGGGCAGGGGGCTGGTTTCCATCATCCCCAAAGGGCCTACCTAGCCAGCTTTCACAAGCCACAATTCCACTGCTTCTCCTAAGACCTTGAGCTGTGGAGAAGCTACAAAAGGGAGGTCAGTCCCATCCATATTCCAATGAAAACAAGAGGCCAGGCTTGGAACTCAGGAAGGGAAGCACACTTTCTAAGTCTTGACTGGAGGTCAGAGAGGTGAAGGAACTTGCACAAGGTCACAGAGTAAGTGGGTGGCAAAACTGGTCCAGACCAGGTCTTCTGGGTCCCAGTCCAGTGCTCCTCCATTGTCTCGTACACAACTGATTTACCTCAAGGGGTTTTAGGGAAATGGGTGGGAATGAAGAGAGCTCTCAAGATCCACAGCTGGGTCTGAGAAGGTTAAATTCCCAGCTGGAAGCATTCAGCGAGGCCTCCAGAAAACGGGCAGTCCTTACAACTTGCAAATAAGTACTTCAGGCCACAGGAAATGATCCCAGACCACAAGGCCCCAGGATTGCACCAGAACAGTCCTGCCTGCGTGTCAGCCAGCGAGTGGGAGAGGCGGCCTGGGGTGGGGTGGGAAGAGACATCGTATAGACCTCAGCCTCAGGCCCAGTTCTGTGATTCTGCTAGCTGAGGAAATTTGGGCAAGTTACCCCCCAGCCCCATTTGTAAAATGGTGATAAAAGACAGTAGCTCCTCATTGGGTTGCCAGATAACTAGGTGGACTGGCAGATGTGCAAACTGTAAAATGGTGCTCAGGGAGGAGGGACTGTTGTGTTTTTCAAATTGCTACTTGTATGCGTGACTTCTGTGTCACTTCAGAGGAGGTCACCCTGGAGGTGCCATGTTCCAGGGCCAGTGCCCCCCATTTGGAAAGAGTGGGGAAAGGGGGTGGTTATTCTGTGTGTAGGGGGTGGTGAACGGATGTGCCCTTGAGGTTAGGGACAGTGGAGCTGGGGGCCTGTGGAGCAGCCTTTCATGTGGGGGCTAAACCTTGGGGTCCTGAGGCAGAGCTGAGGCCTGTGGGCATGAATGTCATTCCACAAAGCCCCCCACATCGCTGAGCCTTGCCATGACCACAGCAGCACATGGGGGACTTGGGGGAGGGGGCGGGGCTTCTGGCCTTTTCTCTGGGAAGAATCTCCTTCCAAGACTGTCCCGGCTCAACACAGGATTTCCATTTCAATGCTCCCTGGCAAGCTGCCCTCCCCAGAAATCTGCTAAAGGCCCATGGAAAAGCCTTTAAAAACACACTAATTACAAACAATTCCTCAGCTTCTCCTGATTTCCCTCCATACAGCACTGGGGGCAGGGCGGGGTGGGCTCGGTTCGGATGGGGAGGGGTCAGTAACTTGAGACTGCAGCTTTTGTGTGTGAAAACCCTGCTGGAGTGCTCAGCCCAGAGCACTGACCCAAGGGGGCCAGGAATTGGGCTCCTACTTCCTTCCCGGTGCCCAAAGGCCTAGCTAGGTCTGAGTGCTGGGAGAAGCTATGAAAGCTGAGAGTGGGTGACTGGGTCTTGTGGAAGCCTGCTGTAAACGGGGCTAGAACAGGAACTTCAGGGGGCACTCACCTGATGAGGCCTGGACACCAGGTGTTGACCCTGAACCCTGCCCTGCCCCCTGCTGCCACTGGGACCCAGTAAGCCAAGTCCCTATAGCCTGTACAGCCGTGGGGGCCAGAGTTAGATGTGTGAGAGATTAATTGGTTCCCTAATTTCTACCCGTGGCCCCTCAGGGAGGGAGTGGAATGTCAGGTAATGGTTTCTGAGCTGTCCAAGTCCAACAAAGCTTTTTTACAGTGGCTCCAGACCATCCTGGCCTAATCTGGGAGAGAGCCTGGGGCATCTTGGCTAAGGTTTGGCTTGCTCATGGCAACCCTACAAGCAGGGCCCCAGACCTGGAGGGGTCATTCCGTGAAAGGAACATCACTAATCTGTTCTGACTGGCCTCAACTAATGTCTTTGTTCATGAAGGGATGCAGTGCCTTGGGAGAATGGGGGGAGCACTATTTCATGCCTCTCAGACCTCTGTCTAATAATAACAATAATCACCAGCACGCATAGAGCAAGTACTCTCTGCCAGAAGTAGTTTTAAGCACTTGACATGTATTCCCTCATTTAATCTTTGCAACCTGCTCCATGAGGAAGAAGCCAAGGCATGGAGAAGTGACTTGTAAAGTTACACACAGCTCCTAGGTAAAGAAGCTGGGCTTGGAACCCAGGTGGTATGACTCCAAAGTCCTAGTTACTGTGTCTGTCACGACTGGTGCCTGCTCCCATGCCAAGCAATCCATGCATGTACTCTCACATATGATAATTCTGTAAGACAAACATGATCATCTCTATCATGCGGGTGAGGCAAGGAAGATGTGGCAGGTTTTTCTCAAGTTCCTACAGTCGGTAAGGGGCAGAGGTGGTAATTCAAAACCTAGCTCTGCTTGTTCTTGACATGCTGACTTCCCTCAAACATCTTTGTCACGGTTACACGGTAACAAGTGCTCCAAGAATTGGGACACAATGCTGTGTCTGTTGGGTGCTTACCATGCACCAGGCATCTGTCTGATTATTATTTTTTTCTGATTATTTTATATGTATCATCTCATTTCAGACTTACACCTAGCATGTGAGGTTTGGGGTGTCATTCCCGTTGGTGGATGAGAACACCGAGTCTTAGAGACCTTCTAGTTTGTCTCTCCTCCCTCTAGTTGGGACACCCCCAAACCACTGCAGCATTCATGTACCCGTTTCTTAGGATAAAAACCCTCCCCAGCCACAGTCCCATTCTCCTGAGACTTCCAGCTAAAAGGAAATGGGGCTTGCTCAAGACTTTATGTGTTGATTAAATGTTGGAGTCCCAACTCTGCCACTTCTGAGCTGGGTGAGTTGGGGTCAGTCACTGCCCCATCGGAGTCAAGGCTACCTCATCGCAGGTGCGCGAGGCTGATCAAATGACCAAATGGCATGGAAAAACATTTCATAAACTCTGGAGGACTGTACAGAGGTAAAGGAGGGTTTCTTAGACGAAGGTACTCATCTCTGGGTTTTCATCTCTAGAATTCTGGCATGATCTCATCACACACATGTCCAACACATGCATTGGCACCACTGTTGAAACACACATACCAGTACTAGTAAGCTTCAAACAGCTGGGTGGGAGAGGGTTGGCCTTGCCCTTGAGTTGTCTCTCCTCCAGGCAGAGCATTCACTAGTTCCTTTAGTCCTTCCTTCTGGGATAAGATTTCAAGACCCCGTCCTACAAGGCAGTTAGGTAAAGTAGAAAGACCATGGGATTTGGAATCATGCAGACCTGGGCTTCAATCCATGTTTTGCCAGTTTCTAGCTATGTGATCTTGGGGAATTTCCTTTCCCTCCCTGAGCCTCAGTTTCTTCATCTGCAGAATGGAGATGACATTCATACTATCTGGCTGGTCTGAGTCTCAAATGAAAGGTCCTGGGCTAGGACGAGTGATGCAAAGATAAATTAGACCTCAGTCCTTGATATCAAGTAGCAGGGGAGGAGGGTTAAGCAGTACGCAGGTGGTCTCAAGTGTCATGATGAAATTTAGCCAGGGCTCTAGGGGCCCAGAAGAGGGCCATTTATCTTCGTCTCAGAGGAGACGGTGGCTTCACAAGGATGGTAATATCTGAGCTGGTCCTTGAAGAGGTAATAATGGCTAAGAACAGCTAACACTTATACGGCACTTAATACGTGTCAGGCACTATTCTAAGTGCTTTACAAGAATGATCTAATTAACGCCATTTGAGATGAATACAGCATTATGGAATAAAAACTGTTAATATCCCCATTTCACAGATATGGAAACCAAGGCACAGAGAAGGTAAATGACTTGCTTAGCTAGGTAGACTCCTGAGTTCACACTCCTGACCACCCCGCCAAGCTGACTACGTGATTAGGAGTTTGCCAGCTGAAGACTAGGCTGGGTATTGCATGTGCCATGAAGGGTCTGGTACATGTCAGGGCTAGGTGATGAGGTAGGTAAGCAGGGCCCTTATGTATCAGGCTGAAGACCTTAGACTCTACTCTGGGACAATGAGAAGTCACTGGTGGATTTTAACTGAGTAATTACATGCCCAGATTTGTCTGCAGAAAAGGTCTCTCTGGCTGCAGTGTGGAGGCTGGTCAGAGGAGGATGCACTCTGGCAGCAGAGAAATAATAAAGGCCTGAATTAGGGCAGTGCTTGTAGGGATGGAATGCTTGGGATAGATTCCAGAGCTATTAAGGAGGCAAAATTGGCAGGTCATGGTAATTAATTAGATGTGAGGGGTGAGGGGGAAGGAGGAGCAAAGGTTTCTAGCTTGAGAGCCTGGGTGGATTGTGGGGCTGCCCTTTGAAAAATGAAAGGGGCAGAAATGTGGCCCATGAGCATAAGTTCTGTTTGGGGTGAGGTGGCATTTGACGTGTCTTTGGAGATGACCACCAGGTAAATATCTATACTGACTGAAGCTCGGGAGAGTGGTCCAGGCTGAGGTGACATTTGGAATTCACTTGCCAAGAGGAGGTGGTAGAAGCCATAGGAGTTGCTGACCATACCCAGGAACCATCTGTGAGGAGAGGCTCATGAGTGTCACTTTGGGGAACTCAGTATTTAAGGGGCATGCTGAAGAAGAGGGGCCTGGGGAAGGGACTGAGAAAGAATGGTCAAGGAAGTAAGGAGAACCAGGAAAACCACCTCTAAGTAGAGAGTATAGAATTTGGGAGTAGCACTTTTCATGAAGCAGGAGGTGATCATAAATATCCAATGTGGCTGAGAGATCCTCTGACTTAAGGATAGAAAAGCATCCACGGATTTTTGTAAACAGACCTCTGAGGTCGGGTGAGAGCTGAAGTAGGGATGGGAAGCTGACAGCAGTGGTCTCAAGTAGCAAGTGCAGGTGAAGAAGTAGGTACAGGCCAGCAAGGACCCCGGGAAAAGGAGATACAGAGCACCAGCTAGAGGGAGACACAGGGTTAAGGGGGAGCCAAGAGCACATGATGGGAATGTCCCTCCTGGCTTCTTCGCTCCCTGTTCCCCTCCCACCCCCACCCCCAACTTGGGTCTCTGCCCTGGGCATGCTGGGGTTTGTCAATGCCTTTCAAAATGCCGGGCACTCCACCTCTCCTCAGCCTCCCTCAAGTCTCGCAACAGAAATCTCCCTTTGCTTGGCTCTGGAATAAGCCCCTGGGAAAGCCAATGAGACAGCAATTAGACCAGTTGCAACGGCCATCCGCTCACATCTTTGTGCCAGGGCAGGCCTGCTGGCACCCTGCCAAACTCTTCTGGGCCAGCCCCACTGCCTGGTCTCCCTCCTATGTGGGCCTAGTGGTCACCATCTGTGGAGGAGCCTCCAAGGGGCTGGAGGCTTGGGAGATGGCCTTGCTAACCTCTCTGGCCTCTGCACCAGCTGGACGTCTATGCATTCAGGAGCTGGCTGGAAGCCTATCAGCCCCAGGACTGGGCCAGTACCCACCGGTTTCAGGACAAGGAGAATGGATCAAAAATAAAAGGGCAGGATCAGGGACCCCTTCCATACCTCTGTTCTTCACTTTTTGTGGGACTCAAGATGACATCCCCTTACCAGACTCCAGGGTTTCCCCATGCATGAAGCTTCAGAGGATTCCAGTTCCTAGAAATAAATCTGCCTTTGTCTATGGGGCTGGTCATTTTGGGGCCTGCAACATCTGCCTGCTGTGCCCCATGGCTATTGGGACCTGATTTTTCCAGAGGCTCTTCAGCCTTGGTAGGAAGACATCATCACCCTGGTAATCCATTTCCTGTCACTAGCCCCAGCCATAGCACACTCTTCTTTCCTGTTTCAGACTTGCACTTGATGGCAGCCCCATGCCTTTGACTTCATCCTTTCAAAGTTGATATATTTAAGGAGTATAAAATGTTCATTTATCTCAACTGTTTGCTAGAATGAAGGCTATGAATACCCCAGTCTACATTGGAAAGACTCTCCTGCCCTCCCTTCTTTCTTTTCACAAATATCTCAGTGTCTGGCTCTGCTGAGTCATGGAGAAACAGAAATGTATCAGAGATCACCCCTGCCCTTATGGGCTCACCATCTGGTGGGAGACACAGACATGTCCACTGGTAATTCGAATGTCTTATCTAAGTATTATGCTGAGAGATTGTTTCAAGGACAGGCAAGAAGTACAAGGAGGCAGTGACAGAGTTCTAACTAGGCACCAGGGAGACTTGCAAGGTTAGTAGGTATGCAGGAGGCAGACAAGGAGGCAGAGAAAGCAGTGTGGGAAGAGACCTGAAGGTACACAATGGCCTGGTACTTTTGAGGGATATGGCTTCCATTCTAGGCACCTCTTATGATATAGATGAGGGACAGTAAGCTATAGAAAGAATGTCTTCCCCCAAGGTTCTACTTTTGTGAGGTGGTGGTGAAGAGCAAGGGGAAGCTACATGAGCCACAGGTTGAAAACTGGGGTCACCATGTTGGCTGTGGGTGCCAAGGGCATCAGGGCCAGGCAGAGATGGAGTGGGGGGTGGGCTGGGGCCAGGATGTGGCTGTAGACTCAAGTGGTACCAGAAGCTTGAAACCCTTCATCTTCTCATCTCTAACATGGAGATAATAGCCATACTTTATAGGCTTGATGTGTGGGAGAAATGACATAATACCTATAAAAGGGCATTGAAAATGTGAAGCTCTGTGTCCATGAGAAAGAGTGTTGTTATTGGGACCCCTCTTCTGGCCCCCTGGGTTAAAAACTACCACCCTCAGGAAGCCGTCCCTGCTCCTTTCCAGCTGGAAGTCATCACCCCACTTCTGAATGCTCCATGCACAACATCTGTGAGTGCCTCACAGGCTGAGCCCATGTCTCATTTCTCTCAGCGTGTACAGGGCCTAGCCCTGGGTAGGTTCCCTGCAGATCAGGACTCACATGCACTTGTGTTCTGCCATGTACACACATGGCTAAACATATGAGGTTGGCCCAAGGTCCAGGTACCCATACTTGGAGATGCCCCTGTGTGTACAGGTATTCTCAGGCATGCCCACATTCACATCTACCTGTCTCCTGTGCACAGCCTGCCACCACACACATGCGTGTGCCCTTCCAGTTTCCTGCCATTAGTCCATTGGACTTAATACCACTCACTCCAATTTACAGAGGGAGAAAGTGAGGCTCAGAGAGATATCCCACGGCCAAAAAAAAGCCTCATATGGAAGCCCTGGTGGGCACATATTTTCCCAGGGTGTGTCCTCAGCCCTCAGCCCTCAGCCCTCAGCCCTGCTGGGCTGGCTGATTTCTGTCCCACACTGGACACCAGAAGGCACCAGTTTAATCTTGGGAAGGGCTCACAAAACAGGTCATTTGCTGGGAGGGCATTGCTGCTGGTGGGGACTGGGGGGTGGTGGAGTGGGTGGGGGGTCAGGCAGTGTTGGAGTTGAAAGGGGAGGAACCTGATCAAAACCATGTCACAAAGGAGGGGAGGGGTGGGGGAGAAAGAGAGAGAGAGAGGGAGGGAGAGAGAGAGAGAGAGGTGTTTCCATTCACAAAGAAATCATTATGGTTAATTTAATTCATTGTAGCATTTAATACAGAAAAGCTTTTCTACAGAGACTGGGCATCGGGCCAACATTTATATATAAATGGGTTTTATTTTAAAAGCGAATGCAGTGAGGGGGATAGACTAGGCTTAGCCCTCTCATTCCCTCTCCTCTTTCTTGAGCTACCTTTCTGAGCTTGTGTAGATGAGGAATTGGGTCTCTCACAAAGCAGGAACCCCCTACTCCCTACTCCTGTAGCCCAGAGTTTCTCTTATTCCTCTTACCAAGACTCTATTTCTCCTGCTTTGTCAGGACCACTGGGGAACTCTAGGCTAGGCCCAGCTCAGAGCTGCATTGAGGAATTAAAATCCTTGAATGCTATTCTTGAGTAGCACTTAGAGGTCACTCTACCTGATTTTTCCTCATCCAGGGCAGGCTCTTCCTATTGCTCAAAAGAGGACACTAAAGCTCAAAAAAGGAACATGGCCTGACTGTGATCATACAACTCGGTCTGTGGCAACAGCAGAACTCAAACTCAGGTCTTCTGTTTCTTAGCCCCCTGCTCTGTCAGCTTGCAATCTGTGCTCAGCATTTTGGAAGCCTAGGCACTGCTTCCCCCTGCACCTGAGTAAGGCCCAGATCTCCCCTTCTAGGCAGTTTCTCATGCCTCTGAAATGTTTTCTCACCCCCACTATTCCTAAAACCCCAGCCAGCTAATCAACTAATTCACAGCGCGGTGTCAGTGGCAAATAATAACTTACTCTAAAGTGCTCATGGTGCAATTTCAGGCTCTCCGGGCTCTTTGGAGGCTGGAAAAGAGCTGTGGGGATAGGGAGACCTTTTTAAGAACCCACCTCATTATATTACAAACCATTTATCCAGCGCCCTGTGCTACCACACATTCACAGAGTGCTGGTGGCCGGGGATCACAGCTTATTGATGAACACACTACCATAGGCTGAGTGGCAGCATCTCTTAAAGGAACATGTCCAAGGAGGCCTTCAGATTTACCTACTCCCTTTTTCTTCCCAGCCCTCTAACTCCAGCAGCAGGGACCTAGACACACCTAGCCAGCCCCTTTCCTCCTGCTTAGTGTAGTCTGGCCCTGAGGGCAAAGGAAACATGTAGGAATGAGGGGCCATGGCACCAACTTGAGCTCTCTGGAGAGTTGGCTTCCTTTCCCCCTGTGCCATCAGGTGCCAACTTCAGTTCTCAGGCTCAGGGTTCATATTCTTCACATGATAGTACCGCCCACGAATGGTCTCATTATGGAGATTGTGTAACTGAGCTCTAGAAAACTAAAGTGATATGCCCAGGGCCATGGCACAAGGACACAGGGGATCTGGGGCCGACATTCAAGTCTTGCAACCTCTAGACCTCACAGGTGCCCGAAGTCCCCCATCCACAGACAAAGAGAACCAGCTCAGGCTGGCTACTTGATTCACCAATGTCAGGGAATGGAGCTTCTGAGTCACACAGGAGCATGTAACCTCTTGGGTGGGCCTCCTTGAGCTACCCACCAGACTCTCCAACTCCCATGGGGAGGGAGCTGATTTGCCCAGAAGGCTGAGCATGAGAATGAAGCATAGAATCCAAAGAGGGAGTCGAGGCCTGAACCCAGCTCTTAGGCCCCTAGAGGGACCCTAAAGAATGACTAAGAGGGGCTGGAGGCTGGCTTCCAGGCCCTCGAGGAGGCTAGGAGTCCCCGGCAGCTCTCCTGTGCATCCCCAGGTTTCTCAGTGGCCGGACTGGTATGTGGGGTATTTGGGGTTCAAGCCCAGCACAGACCCACATCTGGATCCTGTTAGCTCTCTGCGTTCCTTCTTGGCCAGGAAGAATGTGTGCAATGCCGGAGGAGCTGCTGGACTGCGGTCTTGCCGCTCGGACCCAGCTATCAAAGCAGAGTGGTGGGCAGCTGGGCCTTGCAGAGGGGCTTACCAGGCTCTCCATTATTGTGCCACCACCACCACCAGTAGCTCCAGGGTGGAGCAGGGCCCTTTCAGCAGGCGCTTGCTGCTGTGTAGAAGCAAGCCAAGCAGTTGGTCTGTGCCCGGGCAGGCCTGCTGCTTCTGATTATCGGCTCACCCGCTGCTCTTGCCCCACCACCCATTCCCCACCCCGCCTCCGCAGCCAGAGCAGATGGGAGCCACCCAGATGCTCCCCCAAATCCAAGGCTGTGGAGGGGAAGGGTCCCTTCACTCTAGTCAGGGCAAGCATAGCTGACCTCTGCAGACCTCTACTAGATTCAGAAAGCAGGCCCTTCTTTGTTCGTTTCCAAATCTTCCTTAAGAGTCTCCTCTCTGAAGAGCTCCAGCCACAACCAGCCTTAGTTGGAGGCAGTTGCTGCAAAATAATACCGAGGCTTGTGCAGTCTTTTACAGTATAGCACAGTGGTTAAGAGTGATGCTCCAGGAGCCAGGCCACCTGGGTTTAAAATTGGGTCCTTCTGCTTAGCCCTGTGACTTGGGGCAAGGTACTTAGTCTCTCTGTGCCTTAGGTCTCTTTACAATCTTCTGTGACATTACAGAACAATAGATCCTTGGGTCACAGAGTTGCTGTGAGGCTTAAATGACTTAATACTCATAAATTGTTTAGAATAGTGCCTGGCATATAGTGAGCACCCAGTAAATTATTATTGTTAGAGTTTATTTACATCCTTTGACTCATTGGAGCCTAGAGCAACCCTGTGACCTAGGGGTTGCAATGGGAAGCTGGAGAGGGGAGGGCCTTACCCCAGGTCACATTGCCAATAGGGGCAGAATTGGGACACAGCAGGTCTCTTTGCCCTATTTAGTTCCCACGACCTGCCACGTTGTGCCTCCCCACATTGCCCATGGTGGCTCAGTAGAGCCAGAGTGGGAAGGTACTTTCACCCAGGCTGAAATTTTCCACTTTTGTCACATGGGTGATGGACCACGGGGAACAGGTCAAGGATTTCTTTTCTTTTCTTTTTTAAAGGTTACTTTAATGTTCATTTATTTTTGAGAGAGAGAGAGTGAGCATGAGCAGAGGAGGGGAAGAGAAAGAGGGAGACACAGAATCCGAAGCAGGTTCCAGGCTCTGAACTGTCAGCACAGGGCCTGACACGGGGCTCAAACTCATGAACCATGAGATCATGACCTAAGCTGAAGTTGGACACTCAACCAACTGAGCCGCCCATGTGCCCCAGGTCAAGGATTTCTAAGTGCTGAGTCCAGAGAACTGCTAATCCCTCAGGGCCATGGCTGTAGACAGATAGTATAGACTTCAAAGCCAGTGGCCTAGATCTGCCTGGGGCTCTGAAAAGACCCACCCAGGGTCCCCCAAGACTCATCTCTCTAAGAGGGCAACACACATAGTGGGAGTGAGAAGCCAGGAGTCCACAATGAAGCTGAGTGCCTGGAAAGGACTTGTGACCTGATAGTTGTTCCCTGGCAGTCATGGGAGAAAGGACAGAGGTACAAGTGCCACCAAAGTGGCCAATCAGGCACTGGACAGCAGCTCACAGGAAGTGAAGGTAAGCCTTCATCTTATCCCCAGAGTATCTCGGGTTACCCTCTGCTGCCATCTTCCACTCCCCCTGCTTTCCAGGCAGCCCTTTCTGTCTGCTTCAGTGCTACTGGAGGCCGTAGGCAGAAGGAGAGAAATGGGAATTGGAGGAGTCCCTACTCTTCTCCCCCAGGGGGTGAAGTTTTCTCCCAGGCCCTTCCCACAGCCAAGGGATGCCAGCCAGCCTTGCAGGGAGCTGGTGGGAGAGCCTCCAGGGAATGTGACCACAGCTCACCCTGTCTCTGCCCACAAGTCAGCTGGCACCAAAGACCTTGAGCACCCTTTGTAAGTTGAGCTCAGAGATTTGCTGAGGATTGAGTTCTGGAGGCAGGAGATGAAAAAAGAAGGAGAAGAGAAAGTCAAGAGGATGCTGCCGATACAGAGCTCTCATAATCGGATCCCGAGGGGTTGCTCAAACAATGGCGACAGCTCCTCCCACACCCCTGGGTTGGGGAGGAAGAGAGTACAGTCTGAATCTTGGGTTCAAGTCCAGATTCAGCCACTTTGTAGATGATGACACTGGACAAGTCATTCCCCATCTCTGAGCCTCCAGATCCCCATCTGTATATGGAAGTAATAATACTTATGTCTCAGGGTTGAGGTAAAGATGGTGACATGTGGAAAGAGCCCAATACAGGACTGGTACCAAAGAGGTGCTCAACACCTACTCTCCCCACAGGCCCTGTGCAACCATTGCCCATAACCTCAGCACAGACAGTGTTTTTGGTCTGTGTCCTAGCTTCCCTTATCATGGTCATTTGTCACTTTGGGGCTGCCCATTACACATCCCCCCACCATGGTATCCTGATTTCTTTTGGAGAATTACCTCTCTCATTTGATGTGGTCTTACAGGGGGCAATCTAAGGCAACTGCTTCAACTCAGGAGGGCTGATGCATGACTGGAGCTCAGGAGAAAGGATGCTCCCTCTTCAGGCAAGAGCCACGGTGGAAGGGTGGGTATTGTCTACATAGGCTCCCTGGTAGCAATGTTGGCCAGGCCATGTTGGTTACAGACAGGCACTGTGCTTCCTATTACTTGGATGCTCAGACCTTCTCTGGTTTCCACTCACTCTCAGGTCTGCTTCTGTAGTTCTCATGAGTTCTGAAAGTGCTGCTCCAGGAGTCTTGGTACAAATTTCCTTTCAGCTCAAGGTGACCCAGTTTGGTTTCTGTGTCTGCCCTCCAGATCCTCTCTCCTTCATCCCTCATCAGACTGTGGGGGCAGACACTGTATGTCCTCTGGTCCACCAGGTCCCCTCTAGTGCATCACATGGTTCACAGAGCACACACTCACTTGCATACTCCTGGCCCCTAACTAGAGAAGGAAGCTATGCCTGGCCAGAGGCCGGGCAGTAGCCTTCAGCTGGTGGAGACCCTGCTTGGCAGGCAAGGGAGGAAACCATCTGGTGTGAAGGCAGGGGTCAGGATGGATGACTTCTGGAGATGTTGGGTACCTTAGCCATCCGTGGGAAACACATGTTCAGTCCTAGCAAGGGCCTGGCCCAGAACAGGCACTTTCTTACTTCTTGTTCTTGCCCTGTAGTTTTGCTACTGTTGGACCAAGAAGACAAATGTCAGTAAAGAAGGATCAGGCTCCCATCTACAGGCCAGCACTAGAGGAGCAGTGTAGGGTGGGGGCAAGGAAAACTCAGAGCTTTGTTCTATGCATCTTCACACATACATAAGTAAATGCAGAAATGTATAGCTTCATTTTTCACAAACCAGGTCCTACTCTATATGCACACATGTTTTACAACTTACTTTTTAATCTTGACGTGGGTGTGGGGCATCTTTCCAGTGTGCATGTGTCAATCTATCTTCTTCTTTTGAACAGCCTCGTTGGATCCCATAGTATGGAATAGCTTATTAAACCGCTCCCTATCGATGGCCATTTAGGCTGTATACGATTTTCCTGTCTTATATGCCCTATGCTTTTACATATATCACTATGCATGTGTGAGTACTTCTGTAGGATAATTACCCAGAGGAGGAGTACTGGGTTAAATAGTCATATTGTATCTTATTACAACTTTGTCCCCCTAACAGACTGTAAGCTCTGAGTGCACTGGGAGAGAGGGAGATAAACAAGGAAGAGATCAAGGAAGTGACTATGGAGACCTTCTGACTTGTAGATAGAAGGATCTTTATTTTCTACCTGGCTTTCCTGGGGAAAAGCATCTCAAACACTGTGCTGGCCTTCTGAAGACACAAGGCACTGAATTAAGAGCCATCTTTCTGGACCTCTGATCAGGTCCACATATGGGCACATTGCAGAGGAATCTTGGTTTGGTTGAGCCAAGATGGGAACCAGCAGTATCCCTCCCCAGGGTGAGCTCACCAGGCCCATAGGCAGGATGTTTGAATAATGCCTCCACCCTCTTCTCCATGTGGACCCTGGGACCTGCATTGCCTCCAGCCTGGGTCCTTCTTCTTCTTCCCCACTTTCCTGCCAGAGACCAGAGTGTCAGCCCCTCCCCCCTACACCAGGGCTGCACACCTTCAGAAAGCATGCCTGGACATGGTAAGGCATGGAGTCCAGAAAGCTTGTGAAGTGCAGAGCCCACTGGCAGCACCTGAAAGGCAGTGGGTAGAGTACAGGCCAGAAGCTGGGGATTTTTCCTTAATAGCAACCTGGTGTCCCAATTCATTGGTGGCTCTGCCTGCCTGCAAGCTGGCTTGCCCCTCTCCCTCCTCCCTCCTGGAGGAGTCTTCATCTTCAAAGCTTTTTGGGAAACAGTTAATTAACCCCCACAGCCCTACCCACTGCCCAGAAGGCTGCTGATTCCCTCATCTCCGTGGGGGTAGGGAAAGGGGAGGTCCAGTGAAACTGAAGTCTAGAGAAAGGGTGTGGAGCTGGGACCCAAGTGATTCCAGGCTCCCAGACAAGGAAGCTGCCTTTCCTTTCAGTCCCCCATCCCTGCCCCTCAAATGGCTATGGGGAACCCCAGGGGCCAAGCTATATAGCCAAGGGGCTAGCAGTTAAAGAGCTTATCTTCCAACACAGTTTGTTTTAGATTAGTCATATTGTCTCTTTGTGCCTCAGTTTCCTCATTTTTAAAACAGAGATATTAATAGCACTTAGTTGTCAGGACTATGGGAACAATCTAATGGGACATGGGAAGAGCAAATGCTCTGGGAATGGTATGTCCAGATAACAACGGAAAGAAAGGAGTATCTGGGAGCTGTCTCATGAACAGAGGGTGGGGAGCTGAGTGGAAGAAAGGGGTCCTTTTTTTAGTTTATTTATTTATTTTTGAGAGAGAGTACTAATGTATTTTTGAGAGGGGAGGGGCAGAGACAGAGGGAGAGAGAGAGAATCCCAAGCAGGCTCCACACTATGCAGAGCTCAACTCGGGGCTTGATGTCATGATCGATCGTGAGATCCTGACTTGAGCTGGAATCACGAGTGGGACGCTTAACCTACTGAGCCACCCAGGCACTCTGAAAGAGAGGGGTCTTAAGGGGGCACTGGTGGGGAGTTGCACCACTTGTGCTCAGTGATCAGGGACTGCTGCCCAGCACTGCAAATAGTGAGAAAGGAGATGGCAGGGAGGAGGGGGCAGAGCCTTGCTTCCTGGCACCTTCTTCTCTTTCCTTGTCTTCACCTACTCTTTCCTGCTCCAAATTTTACACACACACACACATACACGCACACGTTCATCTCTACATTCATGTGCATATGTATACACAGACACACACACAGACCCACCAGCACACAAGTGAGCAGGAGCAGCCCTGAGGGCTGTCTTGTAACTTCCTATATAGTATGCACACAATATCCAACCCACAAAGACACCCCCTGCCCAGGTGAACGAGGTCTAAATGAAGCCAGGGAGGGACAAACAGGCATTAGGTGGTATGCTGAGTTCCACATGAAATGGCCTCCTTAATAAGCCTATCTTTCCTGCTTTTGTTTCCCTGACTACCCTCAATACTTTATGTGTCTCTTTTGTAGGGTGAGTACCACAGTTCTCCTTCCATTCCAGTTAATTCTTCACATGTCCTATCTTCCCTATGAGATGGGAAGCTTCCCAAAGGCAGCAACATAGTTGTTTCTTTCTGGGTGTTTCTGTTTCTGGCACATTGGGAATCAGTATGTATTGTGTGCCCTAATGGTGCCATGAGGGGAGGGGGTTAATCTTCACACCCCAATGTGAAGTCAGCCTCATCTTCCACATTTCACATGTCAAGAAACTGAGGCTTGGAGTGGGGAAGTGCCTTGTCCATGGTCGTGCAGCTAAGGTGAAGCAGATCCAGGACTCCAGCCAAAGCCGGTGTTCCTCTTCCTCCTTTTACAGCATGCTGCTTTTTCTCTGGGAATTTCCAGGGCTGGGCATGAAAGCTGGGTAGTGCCAGCACCTCTTCTGGGGCTTCAGCAAAAGTGAACAGCAGCCTGACTTGGAGGAGTCCTTGGCCCTGCGATGCCTGCAGTCACTGTGCCCCTTCTGTGCAAGGAGCTCAGAGGCAGCAGCCATTTTTTCTTGCATAGCTGGAGATGCAGGGGGTGGCTGGGGAGGAAAAAGGCCCAGAGAAGGAAAGGTCTGGCCACTTACAGCAGAGCCTGGAAATCCGCAGTGAGCCAGGCCCCACTAGGTGAGCTGGGAGAGGCTGAGCTGGGGCCTGCTGATGCTAAAACCTCCTTGGGCACAGGTCTTGGGGTCAGGAGCATCAATGAGAAACTGAGCCCCCCTGAAGCAAAGCCAGGGGCTGAGCCACTGTGGCCAAGCCCTGTGGGCAGAAAGGGGGCAGGCTGGCGCCTGGTAGGAGGGGCAGCCAGGTGAGCAGCCCTCACCCTGGAGGTGGAGGGGACTGGAAGCCCAGCGCAGGAGGCTTGTTTCTCTGGAAGGGAAACCTTCAAACACTAATTGGTAGTTGCAAGTAATTAAAGTAATTTACTCAGATTATAAAGAAATTTCTTAAGAGTGATTAAGCAACTCTGGCTGTGTATGGTTGTTGGTAATGACTTCCCCAGGGGGATTAGTACACTTGGTAGGGTGTAATAGGGATGCTCACACCCAATAGGTCCTGATTCCTCAGCTTTGGGGACAGGTCATGGAAGCTGAGGAGTGATGGGGACTGCTGGAGACCAGATTCACTGGTGGAGATTGACATCAGGCCTGAGTGTGCACAGTGCTCCTGTGTGCTAGGCACCCTTGGATACAGACCCATGTACTGACATATTCAAATGTGCAATATATATGGCCATCACACACAGCCCTAGACCTGGACATGTGTGTGTAGACATTCCCCCAGCTGCACAAAGAGACCCTGGCAATCATGCCCCTAGAGACAAAGCAAGTTGTATAAATCAGTATTCTGCCGGCCTAGGCGTCCGCACAAATCTCAGTGTAAATAGGCCCAGATACTGGGCCTAGATGCCATACCCACACCTAGACACTGCAGAGATCGCTGGACCTGCTTAAGATCAGGAACACACACAGTCTGTAGGTGTACCAGGGCAGACACATATTTACACAAAGATATACACATGCACTGATGCAGTGACACATGTGGAAAAACATATATATACAATCACACATAGCTCCAGATGTCTATCTTGATCTAGGCAAATGGAGCCCAAAATGTGTTGCCTCAAACATGTACAGAACCAGAGCCTCATGCACAAAGGCAAATTGACCTAGATACCCAGCTATCACATATGTGCGCATGCGCGCACACACACACACACACACACACACACACACACAGTCTGTTTTGCAGTGTGCTGACAACTGCCACCCAACTTTGGGGGTATTCAGAGGTGGCTGAGTCAGGATCTAGCTGTCTTCAGGAATACTGCTCTGTGGATCACTCACCCAGCCATTCCCACCCGGGTCACGTCATGTGAATTGGAGGTGGGTTGGAGGTGGAAAGGGAAAAGAGCCCTTTTCCCAGAGCTGGGCCAGAGCTGAGGCATGATTTAGATGTGCTCTGAGAAGCCCTCTATGGCAGTGGGACATAGATAATAGGGCACAGGCTCTGAACCCAGACCAGCGCTTTCTAGATATGTGACCTATTTACACATGTGTCCCTTCATGTTTCTGACACTTAGTTTCCTCATCTGGAAAATGAGGATAATAATTAATGCTGCCTTCCTCTGAGGCAGGTTTGTCATGAGGATGACAGAAAAGAGCCAATATGGGGGCATTTTTGCACATAGTAGGCCAGCAGCAGATGGGAATTTCCTTCCTTGGAGGCTTGAGGGACTGCCTAAACTGCCCCTTAGCTATGGGAAAACCTGCTCTGAAACCCCCTGCATAAAGTTGGTGGGAGTTGGCTCTGCTGTACTCTCTAAGACTCTCAGGAGCCCAGATCATCAGCCCTCAAAATTGGAAAGTCTGATCAAAAGCAGTGAGTGGCCCTCAGGCTCCACCTCTTACTCACTGTGTAACTTGGGTAGCTCCCTTCCCTTCTCTGGGCCTTGGGATCCTCCTCTATTCCCCTGAGAGGGTAGGAACAGGGGGAAGGGATGACCTAGATGATCCTCATGCTCCCTCCCTGCGTTGCCATTCCAGGGTGCATGTAAATGACCCACTTGAGTCCAGGCGAATGTGAATGATGGAATGGCGAGGCCTATTATTTTGCCCTAAGAGGGTCTCTGCCATCCTCCGGGGCCTATTGATGATGAGGACAGACGAGGGGGGGTGGGAGCTGAGAATGAGGGCGCCTTGCTGGGAAATATAGGAGCCCCAAGCTCAGGCATAAAAGAGGGAAAGAATGAAGCAATGTCCATGGGACCATGGAAGAAAAGGAGTCTGGGAAAGGCTTCTGAGAATGGCTGCCTCAGCTCCATTTCCATTTCAATGAATGTCAAGGGCAACTGGAACTCTACTCTCTTGACCCTTTGAGGATTCCCCACAGTTGTTATTCTGGTGACCACCCCCCTCCCCCATGCCCCACTGCTTGCTTCTCTGTCCAGAGTAGCCTTAAAGTCCTTAAAACACAAAAGGCCCTGGAGATCTGTTGCAGAGACAACAGGGAGGAGAGATGCTGGGGACAGTCTCTGATGGGCAGGGGCAGGGCAGCTGAGATGTAGAAAGAGAGCAGAACCCACTGCTTACAGTCTGTGGAAGGAAGCAGAGGCCCTCTTGAGGAAGGGGAAGTAGGCTCCTGAGGTGCCTGTGCCAGGCCCTGTGAAGCGCTGGGCCTTGTGTATTTTCAGCTGTTTTTCTTGCTCCCAAAGGGTCTGGGTCTTCTCACCACATTGCCCTTAATTTGGCCATGTAGGTTCTAAAATGTACTGAGTAGCCAGGCGCATGGTACCATCCCTGGGGACAAGTACATATGTTCTCTTGTTTCAGCCTCTCAGTAGCTCTGTGAGGGCAAGGAGCAGCCTCTTTGTATCTCAGGAGACACTATCTTGGCACTAGCAGAGAGCTCTGCATGCCCTGGTGGGGCTTTACCTTGGTGTGACTCCATTCTCAGGAACTCCTGAGCCTAGGGCCCTGACACTTGCTCCCCTGGAACCAGAAAGGGCTCTAGTGTTAATGGTAGGTGATCTGCTCTTTGAGCGTTCTAGAGAGGATGCCACCCCCTAAATCTAGGGCCTCAAGTTCCTGTATCACTTTCCTCTCTAGGTCAGAAACCTCAGTCTCTCCAAGTGCCATTCTCATCCACTCCTTTTCCTCCTGTCAGGGAGAGGAGGAATAGCTGGTTCCCATCCTCCAAATAATAAGCCTGCCATGCAAATCATTTTCTAAAATCATTAGGCCACAAAGATTCTATTCAGCTGCAATGTTTGCGTTGGCCACACCCTCATTTTCCAGAGCCTAGTAGACATTTACTCACAGAGACACTGACACAGAGACACACCTGAGAGACTGAGAGATCTAGGGTCAGAGGCCTGTACAGAGAAATAAAGAGTCTCAGAAGAGCCATGAAGGCCCCTCTGCCCAGAGATCCAGAGTTTAGGGGGGGATTTGGAATCTTTGCACTTTTTGGAAAGATCCTGAGCAGGTGTCGACCACCGAAGCAAGAATGGGGCTGGACTGAAGCCTTCCAGGTAACCAGCCCTGTGTTAAGAGAGGAGAGAAGAGATGAAGGGGTGTCCCCTGCTCTCGGGGCCTTGTGGTCTAGTTAAAGAAACAGCACCTACTTAGACATATACATTGATATGCAGTCTAAGTTAAATAATACAAGATTTCCTAACAATGATGCAAACAACATTACAAGATGACATGCTCTGTGCCAGAGAGAAGAGCTTGGAGAGTAAATGCCAGAGGTACCATAGATCAGAGAAAAAGCACCGTGTCCTTTCCTTGGCCAGTCCTGCCACATTTGCCTAGGGCAATGGGGTAGAGCCATTCTCCTCTCCTGGTCACAAAGAGGCCATCACCTTTTGGCATTCTGGGAGACTTCTCTATTGACCAGTGCCTAACCTGAAGTTTTCCCAGTACACTGGGTCAGGTGGTGGCAACTCAAGGCTCCTGAGGATCTAGTCTCTTACTTGGGGTTGTTTGGGCATACAGAGTGGCTAAAGTGTCGGGGAAGGCTGTAGTTCCCTAGTAAGGTTCAAAGGGAGGAAAAGGAACAACTATTAGTCATGGAACTTTCCCAGACAAGGGAAGTGAGGTACAGCAGAATGAAGGGACTTGAGCATGGACACAAAGTTAGGAAGTGCTAGAGCTTTGACTCCAACCTAGTTCTGTCTGGCTTCAAAAAGCCCTACTTTTCTCACTTCCCCATAGAAAAAGTGGAGCTGACTCCCACTTATCCCTTGCCCCCCAGACCGGCTTTACACCACTGACTGCATGGTAGCCAAGGCAGGAGTTAATCTCTCCTCTTGGGCTCCTGGATTACTTTATCTGTCCTGAGGGACCTTGGGCTGTCAGCCCAGATGGTCTCAGCCTCCTGGGGAGTGAGAGACCTGCCCATCTTGCTCCCAGACAGGTTTCTTGCCCAAGAAGATGGAGGTCTGTCTTCCTGAGGACAGAAAAAAGCCTCCCAGCCTCCAATGGTGATCCAGCCTCTTGTCCCCCAGGCACTACAGGAATTTCAGATTCTAGAGAAGCCCAGAGTCTAGAATAGCACTCTTCTCTCTGAGACTGTGTGAAGCCATACCTGTGGATGGACAAGATAAGGAAAAAAGAAACTGAAGAGTGCCTCTTTTGCCTGAGACCAGTGTGGGATTAAATCTACTTTTTGGCCTGGCACAGACTCTTGTGCCAAGAGGCTCCCAGAGAAGTCATATATATGGTCTACCCTCCTGCCTCCTCTGAGACCTAACTGAACAGGTGTCACCATGACAAACCTCGGGAACCTCACTGTTCAGATCAGCTTCTGGCCAGGGGGATGCTCTCAGGGAAGGCTGTGAGCCTGCAGAAAGTGCTTTGGTTCTTAGAATTGCTGTGGAGAACATTTTCCACATCACCAAAGATGGCTGCCTAGAGCACAAATCTCTAGCCACTGCCACCACCATGACTATCACCAACATGATTTCTTCTACCCTGATTGTCACCATTGCCACCTCCATCACAATGATCACCAACTTAATACAATCTGACATCACTATCCTCACCTGCCTCAAGTTTAATATTTGTACCACTGCTATTATCACCAACAACCCCCAACACTGCTGCTCACATTCCCCACATTTATCTCTTCCACCATGTTCTCTGGAAATAAATTTACTTATTTAAGAGCCAAACTGTCATTGCTCTCCATTCAGAGAGGACACTAGGAGCCCAATCCCCACCTACTAGTCAAAGACTGATAGACTAACATAAACATGTATGTATGGGACCCATCAAAACTAACTTGTATACTTGTCATGCTATTGACATGTTTGGGAGTATCTGTTCATGTCAGGGGCCAGAGCTTTTCCACAGTGGAGGAAATTTGGAGCTTTCGGTCACATGCTCTTCCCCTGGTTGATCTGGGCACTGCATGGCTAGAGGCCCTCCTTCAGGCTGAAGGAGGGGCTGGTAAAGAAGGCCATGCATAAAGGGCATTGGGAGGGGTGGGCAGGACCCAGGGGCACCACTTACTAGAAGTATAGCCTAGGCCTGGGGGTTGATGGTCCCTGAAGCCTTGAAGTTTGCTTGCTCCCACGGCTGGCTCCCATGAAGACCTGTGCCCACATGTCCATGGTGAAGAGGTGACTCATGCCAGGCTCCAGGGCAAGGTGTGAGAGGCAGCCTAGGACATGCCTTCCAAAGTCTCTAATAGGGTGTGTGAATATGAGACAGAGAGAGAGAGAGAGAGAGAGAGAGAGAGAGAGAGTAAGGGGCAGGGAAATATGTGCCCCTTTTTTTTTTTCTGAGCAAATCCAGGGTACCAAGGATAGTACAGTGCCAGCTCCAGGCTGGAGAGGGTAAGGGCTCCCTATCTTGTGCCTCTGGGGAAAAGCTTTGCAAGCCCAAGTCACCTTAGTAGCCTTCTTCACCCAGATGGCAGCACCAGCCTCTGCTCCTTGACCTGCCGCCATCAATTTGGTTATGTTCAAAAGAAGAGGGAGCCAGTAGTGGCCATTCTCCATTTATATGAATGGAAAATGGCCTCAGGGATATTTTTACCCCTCCAATAACAATGAGCTTATTCCTTCTCTCTCATAGATGCCAGTTCTCTCTCAGGACAGACTAACTGATAAAATCACTGTCTATTTACATACTGATGGGATGTCTGGAATCTGCCTCAGAATATTTCTCGGCTGGGGAGTGGATGGGGATAGGAGTGAAGCAAAATTGGCTGTGAGTTGATCATTGTCGAAATTGGGTGATGGGTAAATACATGGGGGCTCATGGAACTCTTCTGTCTACTTATATGTATATCTGAGATTTTCCATAATAAAAAGTTAAAGCAAAACAGAACAAAGCAAAGCAAAAACCCTCAAACACCCATGTATGTATTGAGCTGAAATCATACTTTCCAGTGGTTTCTACCCACAGATCCCAGATATGCCTTCTCGGACAATACAGACCACCCTTGTTCTCTTTGCCCCATGTTGGCCTTCAGCTATTTGGACAAAAGTATGGTCTTTGGAGCAAGCAGATTTGGGCTGTGTTCTGGCTCTGCTGCTTCCTAGATGTTCCTGCAAGTTACTCTACCTCTCTGAGTCTGACTCCCTTAGGGTCCTTGTGGGGGTTCCATGTCTGTAAAGCCCTCTGCACAGTACCTAGCACAAAGTCAGTGCTCAGTATGATTGAGCCTCTGTAGAATGTTGCTATTTTAGGCCAAGGTTCAGGATCCCCCTTGGACAAGGTAAACAGCCCCAGTTTCTGCAACTATTTCTCACATATTGTGGTTCCCCAGCCTGGGTGACCTGCCATGGCTGTTTATCAATGTGCCTTGGCAAATATGGGGCTTACAATCAGGCCCCATATTCCAGATGGTCTGGACAGGCAGAGTACAGTAGAGCTATTACCTCTCTGCATCTGGGAACTGTATTTCTATTCATACAGCCCAAGATTTCATTAGCTTTTTTAGCCACCACGTCACACTGTTGGCTTCTGTGAAACTTGTGGTCAACTCAAAGCCCTCAGTCCTTTTCACACATGTGGCTGTTAAGCCCGTCTCCCCAGCCCATAGTTGTGCAGTTGGGCTTTGACTCTCAATGCAAGACTTCACATTTACTCCTGTTCAATTTTATCTGGCTGCTTTGGGCCCCTGTTTCCAGCCCTGTTGAGATTTTTGTTTTGTTTTGTTTTCATTTCTCAATTCAACATATTAGCTGTGCCTCACAGCTCTGGGTCTTGGGAATTTTGGTGGCAACCAGGCCTTCTGTGTCCTTCTCCAGATCACTGATAAACTCAATATGCAGGATGGGATGAAGCCAGGGCCCTGTGGTAGCATGCTAAATAATTCCTTCCTTGTTGACATCAATCAAGGCTCTTTAAGTTCTATTGTTCGGCTACAAGTGCACCTCATCTGACCTTTTCCAGTCTACATTTCTCCATCTTGTTTACAAGAACAGTGTGGAGGTCTTGTCAGAGCTTTGCTGCACTCCAGAGACCAAGAGTCACAAAAGACAGTGAGGCCTAACTGGTGCTAGCATGTTCTTAAGTGAAGCACTGCTTCCTCATCTCCTCACTTCATTTGGAGGTGTCCTGACAACCAGCAACTTGACAATTCTTTTTAGAATTTTGTCAAAAATTCCAGACTGAGCCAAATGGCTTCATATCACTGAGGTCTAACTTTCCTCCCTTTTTGGAAATCAATATTGTATTTGTAAATCTCCCAGTTTCCATGGGTTCTTAGAGTCATGAGGATGGTTCTGACCTCATATCTGCAGTTGCATCTAGTACCCTGCATTTGAAGATGAAGTCATTGAGAATGACAACAAATGCATTCAACATCACTGTCTGGGCACTGTAGTGAGCTGAATGAGATGCCAATCCTCTACTCAGCAAGCCCATCTAGTTAGAGAGGTGAGACATACCAACAGTCCTTATGAAAGGTAGAAAGTACCAATTGCCGGCAAAGAAGGACAGATCCAATGCAGACAGGTTTGGAACAATCAGGGGTGGCTTGTGAAAGAGGTTCCTTTGGAACTGGGCCTTAAAGCATGGGCAGGTTTGGGATATGTGTCGATGAAGTAAGTGGAAGACTTTCTAGGCAGGTGGAAGAGCCCAAGAAAAGGCATGGAGGTGGGGACCCCACTTGAGACATGCAGGACGAACAGTGAATAATAATCATAAAAGCTGCCATTTATTAAGCACTTATTATGTGCCAGGGATTGTGTTAAGCACTTTACATACATTATCATGGACCCACAATGTCCACTATAAGGTGGGTGCTATGATCATCTTCATTTTACACATGAGCTAATGGAGGCTTAGCAAGATTAAGTGACTTCCCCAGGGTCACACAACTAGGACATGGCCAAACCAGGCCTTCAAGTCAGGGCTGTCTGTCCCCTCCTATCAGATCTGTCATGGGCCCCATCCAATTAGGCCTCAGTGTTAGCATCCTGGTTCTCTGTACCTTCAGGGGCAGCATTTTGAGGTCTCTCTCACTCTTATCTTTGCTCAGAGGTGTAGGTAGTCCCAACCAGGAAGCTCTCCTCTGGACCCCCTAGACCTCAGAACCCTAATCCAATCTTCTATTGCCATGCTATCTCCTCACTTGACTAAACCTGTCCCGTCCCCTCTTTTTTCAAACTGCAGATTGCAACTCATTAGCAGGTCATGTAATCAATTCAGTGAACCTTGACTAGGATTTTAAAAGAATGAAATAGGGGCACCTGGGTGGCTTAGTCGGTTGAGCGTCCGACTTTGGCTCAGGTCATGATCTCACCACTTGTGGATTCGAGCCCCGCATCGGGCTCTGTGCTGACAGCTCAGAGCCTGGAGCCTGTTTCAGATTCTGTGTCTCCCTCTCTCTCTCTGCCCCTTCCCTACTCATGCTCTCTCTGTCTCAAAACTACATAAACATTAAAAAAAAATAAAAAAAAATAAAAGAATGAAACAAAATACATCCCATGCAGCAATGATCAGTATTGTTTCACAGAACATGTGTTTCCATTTTACATATACCTGTTTTTACACATATGCACACATACATATGTATACACATACATATATAGATATATCCATAAGTTTATTTTACCAGGGTTGCAATTAAAAAAAACCCTCAAAGCAGTGTTCTATAGTGTAGCTGTGTGACCATGAACAAGTCACTTCCCCCTCTGGTTCTCATTTTTCTCGTGTGGAAAATAGGGATAGTACTTCCTCCCTATTTCCTTCATTCCTAGGGGTGAGGTCTGCGTGGCATATCTGTGGAAGTGCTCCAAAGACTGAGAAGAGAGGTGCCTGGGTAGCTGTGTTGGTTAAGCCATAGAGTATTGATTTCAGCTCAGGTCATGATCTCACCATCTCTGTAAGCTCAAGCCCCACAAAGGGCTCCATGCTAACACCATGGAACCTGCTTGGGATTCTCTGTCTCTCCCTCTCCTTCTGCCCCTCTCCCCCTCTCCAAATTAATAAACGTTAAAAAAGAAAAAAAAAAAGACTGAGAAGAGTGTGTGCACAGGGGTTACTACTGTAACAGTTGGTAAACTCCCACTAAGCCTGCCCCCTCAGCATTCTGTTTTCCCTTCAGGGCTTCATGGCCACTTGGCATCCAGCGTGGGCTTTGCCAGGGCATCTCCAGTGTGGGGATCCTAGACTGCAAGTGGGAAGGCTCCAGTATGGCTGCTCTGAAGGGGCTGCCCAGCTGCACCCATCCCCTCCCAGCTTCAGAGGAAGGCCAGAGGGTAACTTCCTAAGGGGCTGAGCTTGTAACCCGAGTGGACAAGGAGGGAGGGAGGGAGGAAGTTGCAGAATCTGCACCTGTGGAGGAGGCTACGAAGAGCGCGGGCTTTGGGCACAGACACACCTGAGTCTGAGGCCCTGCTCTACTACTACTTTCTAGCTGTGAGAGCATCAGTGAGTCACTTCACCCTATTAAGCCTCAGTCTCCTCATCTGTGACATGGAATCATGAGCTGTACCTTGCAGAGCTGTGGCAGCAGTGAGTTACCACACAGAAAGAAACATACAGAGCCCTTCTGCTCCCCTCCAAGCCCTGCCCAGGTTCCACCATGTTACTCCAGCAGGGGAATGAGGGAGAGATGCCTGCATATATATACGTGAGTGTGTGTATCTAGGTACACGTGGGTTGGTGGCAGGGTCCAGCTCTATATCTAACCCCCCAGCAAGAGCAGCTCCGGTCCTATTTTGTTTATTGTCTCCAGGCAACATTTGTGTCTCAAACTGAGGGACATCCTTTCCCTCTCTGAGCTTCAGTTTCCACAACTGCTTAAAGCAGGATCGGTGCCCCCAGCCCTCTTGTCAGGACAATGAGCAGAGCTCAGGGAGGTGTGAGTGTGAGGCCCAGGCACTGGTCACTGCCCTCCGTGGGTGGCACCACTGTGTGGCCTCTTCTCTGAGTTGAAGAAAGGAGGCTGTGCCTTGCTCAGGCAGCCCAGGTCTCTCAGCATCTGAACCTTTGGGGGGCAGGAGGGGACAGGCCTAGGCAGGCAGGCTCTTGTTCCCCTCAACTCTTGCCCTTAGGCTGTGGAGCAATGCCGAGGCCATGCATGTGGATGGACAATCCAACCCGGGCCTGGGAATTTGCAGCAGGTTCTCATAGAGTCATCCCTATTAGAGATGGAAGAGACACAAGTTGGCCCAGGGTCCCAGTTTAGGGTGGGGGCAGAAAATGAGCAGTGAGTTGACTACTTGGTGGGAGAGGCTAGGGTGGGGGCAGCATGCCCTCTGGGCAACCCTCCAGGGCCTACCTGCCTCTTCCAGCATGGTTGCCAAGGTGGGTTTCTCCGGCTGACTGGCCAAGCCACTCCACTTCCAACCCTTCCCCTCCACTTTCTGCTGTGGAGAAGTGCTCCTCCTCCTCCTCCTCCTCCTTGAAGCCTACTTGGCTGTTGACACCTCAGAGATATTTGTAGATCACTATCTCAGGAGACCGTTGGCCTGACTCATGCCTCAGTCAAGCCCTGTCTACTGACTCCTTTCATCTTCCCCTTAACCAATCCCTCTTCACCCTTAATCATTTTCTCTCTCCTTCTAAATGCCCCCCAGTGAATCTGGCTTCCCACTTCTCTACCTTGCTGTTCTTTACTTGAGAATTCTTCAAGGTAACCCCATGCCACTGTCTCCCAGAGCAGCAAAGGCCACTAGAAGATCGCTCAGGATCTTGATCTGGCAGCCCCCTAGCTGCAGTGGTCTCGACAAATGGCTTTGCTTTGCTGGGCCTCAGTTTCCACTTCTGGCAAATGGGCAATAATGATGCCAGCTCTGCCAACATCACAGGCCTGTAGTGAGGAGCCAAATGAGATCATACCCGTGAACAGCACTTTGGAGACTCAGAGGTGGTGCACTTGGACAGGACTGGTGCTGCTAGGACCTGAGAAGAAGGAAGGAATGCAGTTGCAATTTCTTGGAGACTCCTTTCAGCCCCACCACGGCCCCACAGCCCTGCTTGGTGGCTTGCTGGCACGTACTCTGCCTCTGTCTCTCTCCATCTCTTCTCTTTCTTGGTCACTCCTTTCCCTCGACCTCTCTTTGATTCTCGGTTAAGAATACCCTCTACCAAGGGACGCCTGGGTGGTTCAGTTGGTTGGGTGACCAACTTTGGCTCAGGTCATGATCTCACAGTTTGTGGGTTTGAGACCCGCGTTGGGCTCTGTGCTGACAGCTCAGAGCCTGGAGCCTGCTTCAGATTCAGTGTCTCCCTCTCTCTCTGCACACCGCCCCCCCCCCCCACTCCCTGCTCATGCTCTGTCTCTGTCTCAAAAATAAATAAAACATTTAAAAAAATTTAAAAAAAGAATACCCTCTACCCTACCAGCTGTATTGCCAGCCTGGGCCAGTGCCCACCATCCCCCTAGGGAAGGAGCAGGCAAGCTGAAGGCTACAGACCATGAGACCCCAGGGAGAGTCCAACTCTACTTCCAGAGAGCTCCAAAGATGAGAAGTGGCCTGGGCATAAGGACCTGCCCCAGCTTTTCCCCAAGTACCTGGTCCACAGTTGGGCTATGGATGGCACTGGGAGCATGGACTAGCTCACACAGAATTATCTTGTTATTTTACAAACCAAACTAGTCCCTTATAAGTTCCCTCTTCAAATGTTGTTCCTGTTCTACTGAAGGCATGTCTTGAGCTGGCCTGGGTCCACTCCCCTTCTCTAGAGCTCAGTGCTCAGTGTCCCCCTCTGTGCAACAAGAGGGTCAGGGCCAGGCCAGGACTAGGGTTATTCAAGCTTGAACACTCTTTGTTACCCATAAAATGCCACCTTAGCCATGTCTCCCAAGAAGCTCTGGGAGTTTCTCTCCTGGGGTCCAGTTCAGGGTGGCTTCACTGTGATACCTCGAACTTTAGCAGACCTGCTTTTGAGTAGGTCTTCAAATAGGTCCCTTACTAGGATAGCCCACACCAGTGTCCCAGAGAAAGAGAGCTATCGGGCAGAGGGTGGCCTCAGGATAGTGAAGGAGCAGGCCCTGTCCCAGTGGGCAACAGAGGCAGAAAGTTCTAGGGTTCTGGGAAAGTGCTGGGGTTCTAATCCCAGCAGCTCTGCCTGCTTACTATGTGGTCCTGGACAGAGGCGCCTGGGTGGCTCAGTCAGTTGAGCGTCTGACTCTTGATTTCAGCTCAGGTCATGATCTCACAGTTTGTGAGTTCAAGCCCCACGTCAGACTCTGTGCTGACAGCACGGGTCCTGTTTGTGATTCTCTCCCTCCATCTCTCTCTCTCTCTCTGTCCCTCAGCTTGCTTTCTCTCTCTCTTCCAATCTCAAAATAAATAAACATTAAAAAAAATTTTTTTTTAAACTATGTGGTCCTAGACAAGTTGCTTCCCTCTCTCAGACCATGTACCATCATCCAGAAAATGCGTATAAAAGAGTCCTGCCATCACAGGATAAATAAAGGAGGTTGTAAAGGTGCTTGGTACCATGCCTGGCTTGTCAGAGATGCTACAAAAGGTTGCTTCCTTCCTTCCTTAGTCTTCCCTGGGCAAACTTTCCCTGCTGCCCTCCTTATTCTCTGACTCCTCCATGCTGGGAAAGGCAGCCATAAACCTGTCCCCTCTCTGAAGAATAGCCAGCCAGCTAGGGGACTGGGGTTCACACCTGGTGCTTCAGCAGCTGCTGAAAGCCTCTTGGGAGTCACATAAGGCAGAGAAAGGGAGTGATGGCAGAGGAGGGGGCAAGGCAGGGACAGAGAGAGGTAGAAAGAGATAGGTAGGGAGAGAGACAGAAAGAAAAGCAGAGAGACAAAGGGAGAGACAAAGAAGTGAGATAGAGAAAGACACACTCAGGGATACAGAAAGATGGACAGACCCAGAAATGTGTTGGGAGAAAGGCAAACAAAGACAGAGAAACGCAAGCACAGCAAAGTAAAAGCAGAGAGACAGGGCAACAGAAGCACACGGAGGGATAAGGAGGGAGGCAGGCAGAGAGGCAGTGAGATGGAGAGGTAAAAAGAAACAAACAGAGGCAAAAGAAAGAGAGTCCAAGACAAAGAGAGAAGGAAACAAAAGCAGGAAGCCAAGGCGATGGAGACCTAGAATGGGAAGAAAGGGAGTCAGGAGGGGGAGGGGCGCAGGAGGGGAGGAAGAGGGAGTTGTTA
Source organism: Panthera tigris (assembly GCF_018350195.1). Taxonomy (NCBI): domain Eukaryota; kingdom Metazoa; phylum Chordata; class Mammalia; order Carnivora; family Felidae; genus Panthera; species Panthera tigris. The sequence goes on along the minus strand of NC_056677.1, from coordinate 55,894,783 downwards.
GTTCAGGGCTCAGCACAAGGCTGACACAGCACATTCTCTACACTCTTCTCTCCCTCCCACTGCCGGCCTCCAGCTGCCGCCCCCCCCTCCCCCCCCCCCTTTCCTTATCACTGGGCCCTTGGCTGGGGAAGGGGGCCTGTCCCTTGCCTGTTCTGCACATTCTTCTAGGCCAAGGT